>NW_022103920.1:8250219-8289953 GCF_000313985.2 Echinops telfairi
CAAAGTCGGGTTCAAATCCACCAGTTGCTCCTTGGGCGAAAGTTGTGGCTATCTGCCCCGGTAACGGTTCACAGTGTCAGAAATCCTGACTGTGAGTCAGAATCGGCTTGATGGCAGTTGGGGTAAGCCTTATGGAATCAGACCGCCGCTCTTTCTTCCCTAGACTTGAACCCTCGACCTTCCCATGAGTAGATGCATCCCACTGTGCTGCCAGGGCTCCTTATAGCATGTTTTATGACATATCAATGAGAATACAGATGTGGATTAAAACAGAGATTTCCTGTCGGGGAGGGCGTGTGGGGGTGGGGTTAGGAAACAAGGCTTGTTACCACTCTGAACAGGGTCCTGAAAGAGCCTCCGTTTGTTTATGCCCCAGCTGCTTCTCCTCCTGAAGCCCACCGGGATTGCCCTACCGTGTCCCCAGGCCCGGAGCAGGGCTTTCCCTTGTTTCTCTCTGGGGAGAAAGGTGTAACGTTGGACAAAAGACATCCACAACGCAGCCTTCGCCCTGGTCCCCCTCTGGTAGATCTTCTTTCCCCACCCTATGCTCTCAAAATTGGTTTTGAAAAGTGTCTCTCCCCTCGCCACCCCCCCTCCGTGTGTGTGTGTGTGTGTGTGTGTGTGTGTGTGTGTGTGTGTGTGAGTGACAGAGAGAGAAAGACAGACAGACAAACCATGGGAGGAAGGCAGCCTACTTTGGCTTGATACTCGCTCAGGCTGACCCTGAGAGGAGTCTGGAAACTGCGGCGAGTGGGGTGTGTTCCAGAAGGGAGGAATGGGGGTGGTGGGTGCATAGAGCCAGTGTCTGCTGGCTTCGGAGGGGAAGGGGTAGTCTTGGGTGATTCAGCTGTGGTGACCTAGAGTAAAGGTGCACAGAGGCTGCCTGGCCTTGCTTGCTCGCTCCTGCGGTGAAGTGGACTGATTGCCCAGCAGCCCGCAGCCCAGATGTGCCTTCCAGAGGTCCCTGGAGCCCCCAGAGAAGTTTGTCCTGGAAGGAGGGCGCTCCAGAGAAAGACTTCCTGCCTCCCTCAGCTCTTTCTCTGGACCCTGCCAGGATATTTGAAACCGCTGCAGCATGGCCTCTGCTTCTGGCTGACGTGATTCTGGGGAAGGGCCTGAGGGAGGGTCTTACTGCTGGTTCCCAACCGGCCTGGGCGGGCTTTTGTGGTGGCTGCCTACTGGCTTGTTTGAAAAATGACCACAGCGGGGCTGGGAGGGTGTGGTAGTTCATGCAGGGGCAGGACCCAGATGTGCAGGGAAAGCGGGCAGGAGCCAGATGTGCAGTGTCGGCTACGAAGCAGCGTTACGAAATCCTTTTTCTTCTCATTCTATTTAAAAAGCGCAAGATGACTTCTATGCTCTCCACTTGGGACCCGTCTTGTCTCCGAACAGCTCAGCCTGCCGCAGCCTTGATAGAAGCTGCATGGACCGTGAGGCAGGCGTTTGGTAGCTCCGGCAATGGTGTTATTGCCTATCAAGCTCGAGGGGTTGGCAGAGATTTGGAAACAGATACAACTTCCCCATCTGCTGTGAGCGTCCTGTCTGGCTGCCTGGAGCAGGTGGTCCTTCAGGTGAACGCTCTAATGCTGAGGCCTGACTTCAGCTGAGGCACCCTGCTGAGATGGAAGCTTCAATGACTTACATTGACTTGCCTTCCAGCACTATGATGAACAAAACTATCAAAAGTACAAGAAACTATTCCCCCGGAACCCACCTGCTGGTTTCACCCCAAGGGTTGTTGGCAAGTGTGGGCCCAGATGTGGAGGTGACCGGGTGGCTGAACATTCGGGATCAGCTTTGAACTGGGCACTCAGCTAGTCGGGCCGGCTTGACGGGGGATTTGTCAGGTGGTTTGAGTTGGACAGTGCTTTCAGTAGCTGGGAGATTTCACCAGTGGTCTTCACACAGGTGGGTAGCCTGCAGGTGTTCTTAAACCTTTAGTGATTCGCCTTGGGGATTGCAGAGCACACCCAGGTGCTCCAACCGAACTCCAGGACCGTTGAGTAGCTAGGCTCGTGCCCCGGAAGGGAAACCACCTCATCAAGAGGTGAGCCTGATAGTGACCATAGAGATGCTCTGATTCACGGGGGTCTTGTGTGTGCAGAGCTGCTGCCTGGGGCTTTCCAGCTTTGACCCTTAGAACAGGTCACCAGGCCTTTCTTATGAGGGGGTTAGTGCTGCCAGCCTGATGGCAGACCCGTCAAGTGCCTGTGCTCCCCAGGCGTGGCTGTTGTGGCTAGGTGCTGTCTTGTCGGTTCTGACCCATAGTGACCTTAAGCACAACAGAATGAAACACTGCCTGACCCTGAGCCATCGTCCCAACAGTTGCTACACTGGAGTTTATTGTCGAAGCCACTGTGTCAACCCATCCCATCGAGGGCCTTGCCCTCTTTGGCTGCCCTTCCACTTTACCAAGCATGATGTCCTTCTCTAGGGACTGGTGTCCTGACAACATGTCCCAAGTACGGGAGAAGAAGTCCCGCCATCCATGTCTCTCAGGAGCACTCTGACCTTACATCTCCCAAGACTCCAAGAGCCAAACTCGCTGCCAGGGAGTCGATCCCAACATAGTGGCCCTATAGGACAGGGTGGAACGGCCCCTGTGGATTTCTGAGACGGTGACTCTTTCTGAGAGTAGAAAGCGTCATCTTTCTCTTGCTTCCAAGACCAGGAGAGTAAATAAATAAACAACCCTGTGGCTGTTGAGGCAATTCCAACTCGTAGCGGCCCTGTGGGTCAGAGCACCACAGCCCTGTGGGGTTTCCAAAGCTGTGGTCTCTGTAGGTGCAGACTGCCTCATCTTTCTTCAGCACAGTGACTGGTGGGTTCGAACTGCTGACCTTTGGCTTAGCAGCCAAGTGCTTAGCCATTGTGCCACCAAGGACAACCTCTCAGCAGTGCAGGCAGGCGCTGTCATGGGGGAGCCCCCGATGTGCTGACTCGCCAAGGGGGTAACCTGGTGGGGACTCTGTGAGCTCCCCTGCATCTGGGTCAGTCCCCGGGCCAGGCAAGCTAGACGTGTTCTGTGCTGGCCCGCAGCAGTAAGAAGCCTGGCTGTGGTGGGTGAAGGAGTTTTTCCAGTTTCATGTGGCTATTTAAATCCTGTGGGGCCATGTGGTTAAGAGCGGGCACTGCCTGCCTCCTGGGGCGTGGCCCTGCCTGTGGTCTCTGGGGGCAGGTGGCCCTGGCCGTGGTCTTGTGGGTCCCTTGGTGGGTGGAGACTGGTGGCTGTAGTAGGAGTGGGGGCATGGTGTCCTCTTGTCCCTCTTTGGTGGCACCAGGACCCCAAAGTCAGGGGATAGGAGACCCACTGTCTCCATCTATCTGCTTACCAGCCCTGCTTCTCGAGCCCTCGGGCTCCCACCTGACTCGGGTGGGGCACTTACCCACCTGGCATCTGGCCGTTGTGTCTGAGGAGAATCTGCCGCCTCCCCAGGGAGAGGTTTGCCAAGAGGGAAGCAAGTGCATCCAGGGCAGGGCAGGAGCCCGCAGGGGACTTTGAGAGGACGCTCACCAGATGCCACTTCTGCCTGTTAATATAAATTGGGGGCAGTGAAAAGGTAAACCGCAAAAGAAACTCTGCTGCCTTGGGGTTGATCTCCACTCAGATGGACCCTAAAGGACAGAGTAGAACTGCCCCGCAGGGTGTCCTAAGCCGTCGCCTTTGTGAGAGCAGGCTGCCGCATCTCTCTCCTGAGGGTTGGCTGATGGGTTTGAACTACTGACCTTGTGGTTGGTTAGCCGCCCAACACGCAATCTGTTACGCCACCAGGGCCCCTAGGTTCCCCGAAACTCAAAACCAGACTCCCTGACTTTGAGTCGATAAGAATTCACAGCGACCCTCTAGGATAGGGTCGAACTGCCCCTGTGGGGTTCCCAGCCTGTGAACTCTCGTGGGAGTAGAAAGCTCCACCTTTCTCCCGCGGAGTGCCTGGTGATTTCAAACTGCTGGCCTTTCGGATCTGAAAACACGGGACGAGAAGGGGCAGCATTGCTTCTGGGTTAGGGTAAACCTGGCTCTGCCCGAACTCTCCTTGGCTACGGAGCAGCTTGGCCTGGGTCACCCTTCATGCTTGTGTTGTGTTGGGCACTCACAGGAGCCGGGACACTTTGCTCCCCCTTATCACTGTACCCCAGTTATCTCAAGGACTGTTTAGTGACTCAGCGGGCCTTGCTGGGATACACATGGCCGCTTGTGGGTCAGAGTCCCTGTCAGATGCTGGCCGTGTTGTGATGGTTTTCGGTTTTGCTCAGGCCGGGGACTGCCCTCTGTGGCCCTGAGGTGGTCTCTCTGACTTTTGTAGGACCGTGGGGAAGGTCAGTGCAAAAGTTGCGTCTCCCTTTCTCAATCTGGTCCCCTCGGTGTGTCGGGCCATCGTCTTGCTCGGCAGTCCCTGTCCGGTGCCCCTGCCTGCTGGTCTCTGGTAGAACCGACCCCTGAAACTGCTGGCGTTGTGGAGGTGGGCCCCTCTCCGCCACCCTGGTGTGCTTTCCCCAGTCCTTGTTGCAGGTGGAGTTGGTGGTGGCTCTGGGAGAGAGTTGTCCTGTGGGCCGGCGGGCCTGCCGGGGGCTGTGCGCCCAGGACACTACCTGTCACTTCCACATCCTAGGCCTCGGCTTCTTCCGTCACAGGAGACGGCCCCGAAAGTTCTTCCCAGGCCATGGTTCCCGCGGGAAGTCGCCCCGCTGTAAACACCGGGCTTTAAAAACAACAGCAGCATCCAGTGGGGGACTGGTCTGGTCTGAGCTGCATGGTTGGCCACTGAGGCTCTGTGTGTTGTAGCTTCTGATTTCTGACTGAAAACCCTGCCAAAGAAATCCAGACAAAACAGAGAACTGGAGAGGAAAGAGGCCCAGAGGTAGGAGACTTAAAAAAACAGTATATCAGGAGACACACACACACACACACACACACACACACACGCACACCTCTTCAGACATCTTGGCAAACGGGAAGTCTGAGGGGAGAAACGCTTCCCAGTCATCTAAGTGGAAAATGCTGGTTTTGTTTTATTTTTATTTTTTCCATTTCATATCTTGGAAATGTCTGAATAGTTTTTGTCTAAAAGGGAAATTCCTTCTGGCTGAGAAAGAGCCTTCAGGACTCAAACCGATCGGCTGATGTTTTTAGAAAACTTGGAGGAATTGGGGGCTTGTGATAAAAATGCTTCCTCACCAGACGGCTCAGGGACGGGCACTGAAGCCCGAGGTTGCCAATCACAGCGTCGGAAGGCTCACCCAGCGACGCTTTCTGGCTGGCGGGCTGGCCTGCCCCTGCCGCCTCCCAGGGAAGCGGGCATCTTTTCTAAACCTGCACACGATCTAGCAGGGGGCTCTGTGTTCTCGACCTCGTGGTTCTCCCAGTGGAATGAGGTGGAAGAAATAGAAACGGTCATTTCGAGCCTAGGACTCGTTTCACAGTTGTGGGCAGAGCCACAGACCTAAGGCCATGACGGGAGCTAGAGAACACATCACCGAGCAGGGCTATTTGCAGTGGGTCCTGGAGTATAAAGAGGAGCTCCCTCGGCAGTGGACACAGCATGGAGAGTTCCCTCCGAGCCACGGCACTGGTGGTAGAGTGCATTGGGGGCTCAGGGAAGCCAGCAGCCACGTGAGATGGTCGGAGATGGTGGCGGGTCACCAAGGACACAGCCCGGGCTCTGCCAGACCTTGTGTAGGACAAGCAGGTGCCCTTTCTCCAGAGAGGGGGGTGGCCAGCAACCAAAGGCCAATCGTGCCTGCTCAGGACGAGCAGTGTGCCAGCCGTATTCACAGAACCAGGAAACAGCCTCCTGGGACCACCTGCGGCCAGAGCTCCGGACACGCACCTGTGAGCAGCCAAGAGGCGCTGCGAGGAGGACCGGGGCCTCCTGCACAGCCAGTGGAGTAACGGAACCACATGCCAGCACCTTCCCGGTACCATTCCCCAATCAGGATGCGATACAATGTTGAGGGCTCCTGTCCTCTGGAGCCTGCATCCCGCCCACCCCACCTGCTCCCTCCCTCTGCTGGCAGCTGGACTTCACACCCCGCTGGAGGGAGTCGGGTCTGGGGTCCTGCTTCCTCTTACCCACAGGGGCCCCTTATTTGTCTCCTTTCTGCCCCCTCCTCTGTGTGTCCTCTCCGATCTTGCCCTCTTTTTGTCTGTCTGTCCTCTTCCGCTACTTCTTTCCCTACTACTCTTTCCCACTAGAGGGTCTTGTCTTTGTTCCCAAGTGTCATTCAACCGGCAGGCCCTGGCTAGGCTCTGAGCTCGGGGTTCAGGGTCTAGATCTGCTCCCGGATCTTGATGGGGCAGGGGGTGTCCTAACAGGTTATGACTCTGGGGCCAGGGGCAGTATCACTTGGAGGTGTACAACTATAGAGTCATGTAGTATTAGGTGTTGGGTGGGGGGCCAGCCCCCACCACAAACCACAGGTTTAGTAAGCACAATTGTACGGTTGAGATATATATATGTTATATTAAAGTCATTGAGAGCATGAGCGATAGAAGAGATATTACAATAATGCAGTCAGACACCATGCATGGTAGCATGCTCACCTCAGCCCCGCTTGGTGGTCCACGTGGAGAGAGAGAGGGAAGGGAAGGAGGGCAAGGGGAAAGGGAAACAGTGGATGGGAGAGGAGAGGGGCAAGAGAGGAGAGGGAGAGACTGGCGAGAGGAGGAGGAGGAGGAGGAGGAGGAGGGAGAGGGCAGCGAGAGCTCTCTATTGCTAACCCAGGCCTATATACCTTTTTGGGGGCATGCAAGCCCACTAATTACAGGTAAAGTCATATGTCACCGGAAGGGGTTGCACTATAGGTTATACAGCAATGAGAGGGGGTGGTCTAGGGACATACACACAATAGGAAGAGGAGGGGTTGGGGTATACATTTTACCATGTGGTGGTTTCTTGGATTTAGGTTGGCGGTTTAACTTTGACCCTTCTCTGGATCTCCATAGGAACCATTATCAGTAGGGTGTGAACTCCACCTATAGGAACAAAGCTAATGATTGTAAGCTTTAGGGAGAAGTAATCCATTGTCTCCAGCAGCAGGGAGCAGGCCCACCCCTGTGGTGTGGCCAGACAGCAATCTGCCTCCAGGGAGGATGTCTAAGCATCTGACCTCCCCCCACAGAGTCAGAACCTTTGGGGGTGCACAGCTTCGGAGTCTGTCTGGCGCCTGGAAATGGCAGGGTTGACTTTCCCTGTGTGAGCCGTAGCTGAGGGTGCAGCGGGTGGGGGGTGGGAGTGGTCTCATACAGAGTCTCATTCCGAGGGGGCCGGTCTGAGTTGTGAAGAGAGGATCTAGCCACCGAGGGAGTTAGTAGGCTCCGCTGCTATCTGAAAAGTTGGAAGTTCCTCAGAAGAAAGTCGGCTAACCTACTTGTGAGAACTTGGCCCCTGAAAACTCTGTGGATGGACACAGGTGGAGTGGCAGCAGCCGTGGGCTCAGTCTCCATCTTCCCCAGAAGCCTGTGAGGCGTTCCTGGTGCCTGGGTCTCTCTTCCCTGAAATGCTGACACACCACCCCCTCCTCCCTGGCTCGGGTGCTGCAAGAGCAGGGTCCCTTGGGCTTTGGAGCCTGACCCACCGGCTCTCTGCAGGCGTCTGCCTGGCTGGCTGAGCTCGGTCACCACTGCTCTTTCCTCTGCCTTTCTCCAGTGGTCCAGGGGAGAGGGTGAGCCCCGGACCTGCCTCCCTGGGTCTCCGACCACCCGTGCGCCAAGCCCACTCCAGCATGCTCCAGGCCAGAGCTAAGTCACTCACACTGCGAGGATGGGACAAAATGACTTCTCATAAAACCCCAGAGTTCAAGGGGCAGGGGCAGGTGGGTGTGGAGTGGGGGTGTAAGAAGGGGGCCAGGCATGTGTGAGGCAAGATGTCAAGGGTTGGCACAGGGGTCTAGGTGTTGGACAAAGGTCTTCAACACCACTGTGGTTTAAGCTTTTCAGAGTATAATGTTGCAGATGCTCCCCTCACATAACTCACATACCCTCACACACATCACACATATGCCACGCAGCTACCACACATATGGAGCACACATGCCCATACCCTTGTATATACTTACCCTCCACACATAGATACTACACACCACACATCACACCCCCCCTTGTATATATATATTACATACATACATACATCACACACGTGCACACCATGTACACCACACATCACACATAGACCACACACGTACCACACATATGCATCACATGCACCCACACCCTCATATATATGCTCATGCTCTGCACCGCATAGACACACAGTTCCCTTACATACACCGCTTACCCCTGTGCACACACTGAACATAGAGCACACGCACACATTGTCATACTCCCACACACACTGTCCCCACATATAATGTGCACACCACATACATACATTCTCGTGTGGCACCCTGCAGGTGGGCGGTTTCCTGGTGCATATGGGGCGCAGTGAGGGGGTGAGGAGTTGGGGTCTTGCTGCGTCTTGTTGTGGGATGGCTGGAGAGAGGGCAGGGGGTGGGGGAATGTCAGCAGGTGGGCACCAGCTTGGTGGCCCTGGTGTTTTCAGGAAAGGGACCCCAGAGAGCCAGATGAAGGTGGAGGGGAGCAAACCTGGAGCCGGTGGGGCCCCCATTGCCCTGTGACCCCACTGTGCTATGTCCAGCAGGCCAGGCCAGTGTGGAGAAGGTGGGTGTTTGGGGATGATGGGAAGATTTGACTCTCCTTGGGGTCTGCTGTTGACCATCCGGTCCTCACTCTGGGGGGCAGAGAGCGGGTGGCCACCCGCCAGCCTCCCACACAGGGACTGCTTGGAGCTGGGCAGCTGGGCGGAGTGGCTCCAAGGCCAGGGCTGGCCAGTGGGATCACGCAGAAGCCCAGCAGTGAAGGGTGGCTTACAGCAGGCTCCCCAGAGCAGAGAGGCCGGTTTGGGGGTCCCTGCTGTTTGGAGATGGGGGTTGAGTCTGGGGAAGGCGTGCTGTGTGTGTGGGAGGGTGTAACACTTCTTCAGAGAGCCCTGGGCTGGCCCTCAGGCCCTCCTGACCAGGGCCCATTGAGCTTTGTGGCGTCCTTGCACCCAGGCTGCTCCCACTCTGGGGGCTCAAGGGTCTTTGTGCTGGTGTGGGGGTGGGGGAGTAGCTGTCTAAGGCCCTTTAAGCTGGGAGGGGTAGCCTGAAGCTGGGGGCCTGGGGGTCAGCTGAATCAGCTTGTTGCAGGGACGGCTGGCCTGGGACTCCACCGTGGGTTCTGGACAAGAAACCCTGCTCCCCGCTCATCATGAGTGATGCCAGTCCCTCCTAGCTGCTGGGCCCACCGAGCCAGCGAAAAAAGCCAGCCTTGGACTTGGTAGGATTGCACTCCAGCCCCAGCCGGTCTGAGGAGTCCTGGTTGGTGGGGTCGGCAGTTCAAACCCACCAGCTGCTCCGAGGGAGAAGGACAAGGAGGCTGTTTTGCAGTCTGGGAAACCCACCGTGCAGTTCTGCTCTGTCCTGTATGGTCACTAAGAGTGGGACTCGATTGGGCGGCGTGGATTCTGTGAGGCGTGGGGTGTGGTTATGAAGGAGCCCTGGTGGCACTAACCCGGCGGTGAGCAGTGCAGACCCTCCAGCTGGGAGGGAGATGTAGCAGGCAGTCTGCTGCCCTAGCAGCGGCTGCCTTCCATCGCTGAGGCTGCCGCTCTGTCCCACAGGGTCCCTCTGCGTCGGGCCGACTCAGCTGCAATGGGTTTGGGTGTTTTCTTCCTTGTTATTCCTTCTCCCTGAGTTGGCTCTGACCCCGGGGACCCGCGTGGGCAGAGCAGAGCCTCCCCTTAGGGCTTCAGAACAGGTGGTCAGGCAGTTGCTAAACAGTGGGAGTGTGTGTGTGTGTGTGTGTGTGTGTGTGTGTGGTGTAGTCTGTATGCCTGGGTGGTGGAGTGGCGTGTGAGTATACCTGGGAGGGTGTGTTGTGTGCACTGTGTGTGATTCAGTAGGAAGTGAAGGTGAAATGTGTGGTATAGAAGAGAGTGCTGTGTGAGCTATGGAGTATGTGTGGTATACAGTATGTGTGTTTATGTGAGGGTTTTGGGTTTGTGTGGTGTTCAGTGGGGGTGTGAGATGTGGTGTGTGTGTGTGTGTGTGTGTTCATTTATTAGAGGTGGCCTGAGCAGCTTCCCCAGCTGTGAACTCTGGGGCATGTCCCTGGTCTCTGGGCCCTTGCAGCTGGGGTAAGGAGTACCTATGTAGTGCAGCAGTGTGTGGGATGCGCTCCCAGACGCGGTCCTCTCTGATGCCCACAGTAAACTTCTGCAAAGCTCTGAGTGCCTCAAGGTTCGATAGCAAAGGCCCACTCTCTTCCCTCCCCACTGTGTGCTTTCCTGGTTGGCTGGTCACTGCTGTCCAGGTGCCAGTGTGCCACCACGTGATCTCAGACACTCCTCAACTGTGTCTCGGTGTGAGCAGACTTTCTCCAACTGGGCAGGCCAGCCCCCTCAGAGCACCTGGGTACCCCCGGCCCCCACCTCCTCCTCCACTCTTCCTCTTTTCTGCCACTTCATGGGGACCCTCCCCTTGCCAACAAACGGCTCCAAATTAAGCAGGCTTCCTCCACAGTGCAAACTGTTACCATGCCACCCAGCTGTGCCCGGCCCTTCACCACCCTTTGTCTGCCAGAACAGAGCTGTGCCCCAGGTGGATTTCAGTGACTGGGTTTTCGGAGCTTGTTTACTGGACCTCTCTTCTGAGGCCCCTCAGGGCCGACTCGAACCACCCATCTTTCAGCAAGTAGCTGATACCACCTGGACGCTCCTCCTGAGGATGCCAGAGCTGCTCCTCAAACACCTCAACAGCTGCCCGTTGCTGCCCAGTTGAACTGGGACCTGTAATGAGGAGCCCTGGTGGTGCTGTGGGTACAAGATGGGCTGCTAACAGCAAGGGCAGCAGTTCAAAACCACCATCTTCTCCTCAGGAGATAGATTAGACTTTCTACTCCCTTAACGAGTGACAGTCTTGGAAACCCACAGGGGCGGTCCTACGCTGTCCTGTAGGGTTGCTGTGAGTTTTGTATTTCAAGGAGGCCCTAGCGCCCCAGGTTCTGCCTCTGCACAGCCCAGCACAGCCCTTCTCTGGGAATCTGCTCCGGCCTTGAGACCCTCTTCCTGTGTTTTAAGTTCTTGAAAGAGGACCCCCTCGGGCTGCTCACGTCGCCCTCCTTCTCTCCCCTCTTCCCCGCTGATGGTTGCTGTGAATTGCCTCAGAATCTCATCGCTGTCTGCTGGGATTTGGGGCTGTCGGCCCTCGTCTCCCCTTATTTAAGCTCAGTCCTTAGTGGCCTTTGAGTCAGTGCTGATTCATGGCAACCCGGGCACCACATAGGGCTGCCCCGCATCACCTTCCCACTCACGGGGCGGCTCAGGACGGACGATGTTGCAGCCACTGAACTTGGCTTGCTTTTCCCATTTGGTGGGAGCCCTCATCTTCCGGCACCGTGCAGGCAGGCACCCCTCTTTTGTAGCACGTGGCAGACACTGTCCATGCTTGCAGATAGTGCGCAGACACACACACACACACAGCACGTGTACACACATGCAAGAGGAAAGGCGTGTGGCGTCCCTGCCCCGGCTGCTGTACTGGCACTGCTTCCCCTCTTAGCAGTGCGTGTGCTCATGTCCTGTCTCCGTGTCTCCCTGAGGTCATCCCACAGCCTTTCCGACGTTTTCTCCAGTGCCACCACCTGCTCCACGCACTCTCCCACAGCGTCTGCCCTCACTAACAACTCCCGTGTGCACTGGGAAGCGGAACCATTTCTTTTCGGCAGTGTTCGCCCCATCGCCGTGCTGAGCCTGCGCCTGCAGCTGTGTGACTGGTGTCTGCCTGTATCGCACCTGCTCGGTGGTCTCCCAGGGAACGAGTTCCATCCTTAGCGGCAAGGATGCCGAGACTTGTCTCACTTCCTTTGGACATGCTGTCAGCAGAGACCAGTCCCTGGAGAAGGACATACTATTTTGGTAAAGTGGAGGGGCAGCAAAAAAAGAGGGGAGCCCTCAGCGCGACGGGCTGCCACAGTGGGCTGAAACACGGCAGTTGTGAGGACGGTGCAGGCTGGGCGGTGATTCGCTCTCTTGTACGTAGGGTGGGGTCGTTCTGAGACAGAACCGGCTCAGTAGCACCTAAGGACACCAGCAATTGTCAGGCATGGTCCCCAGACCTTCCTTCCTACTCTGCGTTCAGAAGGTCTGTGGGCGAGGTCACCTGCTGGTATCTGAGATGCCAGGGACGTGGCTGCTAGCGTCAGTCACAGCAGCATGCAGGCCACCACAGTGGCCAGCGGATGGGCTAGCGGCGGTCGGTTAAGTAGGTTGACTTGAATGTGTTATTAGTGTTTCAGAGCCAGCAGGCACATCATGTGTGCCTGTGGCCTATGCGGCTCTCTGGGAAAGTCTGCGATGGAGGTTCGAGGAACCCGGACAGCCAGCTATGTGAAACCAAGCAGTCTGAGTGTTCTGAAAAGCAAGAGGAGGAGCCTAGGAGGGGCGGGGGCAGGGCACCGACAGAGGGGGGCTGTGGGCGTGCCCACATTGCAACAACTGTAATCAAGGGCAATCTGTGCAACAGTTTAACTTTCACCTAAAAATAACAAAATATTAAGACAACTGCTGGACAAGGTGGCTTGAAACGGGTGTTGGGAGAGAGGAGCAGGTTTTCGTGACGGTGGGTTGGTGGAGGCCCGAGGTCCCTGTGCACAGACCCCTCTCAGCATCGCCACCCGGAGATGGACACGACACCGGCAGCTCGGAGTCATGACTTCCAGACTTGTAATTTTGTTGCAAACTCAACATTGTAATTTTGTTGCTGGGGAGAGTATTCACTGGCAGAGAAAACACACCAACTCCACTGCTTCTAGGAGTCTAATCTAGCCCAGGATGGCTTCCTTCCCGCTGGGCAGCGGTTCCCCCTCCTCCCTCAGGAACGTGCACCCACTGCCCTTAATGCTCTTATCTCATCTTCCAGGATGAAACGTAACCTCACTCAGACTTTGGCCACAAGTTAGCTCTGTCCGCCTGGTGTCCCCTGGATGCCTCTTGATGTGTGTAATCCTCAGTATCCCAGCTGGCTCACCTTGTTTTCGAATATAACACACACACACACACACACACAGCACACTGAGTGGACACTAGCCACAGAGCTCCACAAACGTGCGTACCACTTGCGTGTTATTTGAGTGGAATGGTGGTACTCCAGGGCCTGGTCAACCAGGTGGGGACACATGTCCTACTCCTAGACTTTCCCAGGCCACTGTGTCCTGCAGTGACCCCTCCCTCCCTACTGCAGCTGTGAAGTAGGTGCAGTGCGCTGTGAGCTGGATGGGGACTGTGGGGCCGACTTGCTATGATGAGAACAAGTTAACGGTTGTTGGTCCCAGACAGTCTGTCTGGCTGGAGGCCCCGACCTGGGTTTCAGGCTCTGGCCCCGTGCCCGCCCTGTGGAATGCGCTCGTCGGCACTGGGCTCCGGCCTGTAGACACCGCCTGGCCTGAGGAAGCAACCCCAAGTCCTAGGCCTGCTGGGCTGCTCTTGCCAGGGGAGGCGTTGGGGTGTGGCCGTGCAGACTCAGGCTCCCCACCGAGCGGCTGCTCACCAAAGAAGGCTCGTTCTTCATCCTGGGTCCGCTGGGCCTCACCCAGGAGGGGGAGGGTGCAGGAAGTTGACAAGGCCCCTGTGTGTCAGGGGGGTGTCGCCCTGCATCCCTGTGAGGGATGCCATGCAGGGAGCCCTGTGGTGCCTGCCCCGGCCATCGCTCTGGAGCTGATGGAGGCCCAGAGAAAAGAGGACGCTGACGCAAAACTGGGCCCGCTGACCTGGTGTGAGTGGAGATCAAACCACGGGAAAGCCGGAACCCACGGCCTGGAGCCCATTCCGACTCACAGTGACCTTGTGGGATGGAGTAGAAGCGTCCCAGTGGGGTCTTCATGGGAGCAGGAAGCCATCTCTGTCTTCCACAGAGTGGCTGGTGCTTTTGAACTGCTGACCTGGCGGTGAGCAGCCCAGCGTGTACCACCTATACCACCAGGGCCCCTGGGAAGTGGAGAGTGTACCCTGTTCCATCCTTAGTCACTGATGACGACGCTGAAGGCATCATTTGTGACGATGAAGCGGGTGCCGGCTGAGCATACTACACGGCAGCTGGTGGCCTGACCTCCTTTAATTGTGAGAGAGAGAGAGAAGCAGAAATAAGAACCTTGTAGACCCAGGAGCAGATTGATGCCAACATGCAGGAACATTCCCAAGGAACATCGGGCCCACAGAGGCCGAGAGGAGACCAGGACCTGCCCCCAGATAGAGAAAGAGCCCTCCCCTAGAGCTGGTGTCCTGAATTCAGACTTCCAGCGTGTGAGGGAGTAAACTTCTGTGGATCGAAGCTGCCCACATGTGGTATTGCCACGAGAGCAGTAGAGGACAATGGAGGTGTGGACTCTGGCAGAGGTGGTGGTGTCCAGCCCAGGAGCCGGCTGACCCCCTCACTCCCTGGAAAGGTGCCTTCAAGAACGGAGGGAGCTGGGCAAGTGGACAAGATGCCCCCGCAGCTTATGGAAGAGTTCGTTCCAGAACTTGGGGGCGAGTTTGTGATTGCCCCCTCCCCCAGCCCACCCCCAGCTTTCCGTTCTGAAAAACCTCAAGTCTGAGAAAAGTTGTCAAAATAGAACAAGGAAGGCGCAGCTTCAGTGAAACTTACGCACTGGCCCCGGTTTACAGGGTCGCTCTTTGGGGTCCCCTGTGAGAGTGTGTGGACACATGCTGACGTTCATCCCTGAAGTCTTCAGCATGTGTCTCTGAAGACCCAAGACATCCTCCTGACCCCTCCAACCAAACCCCGGCGACCCTCAAAACCCCCAAAGCTCGCCGTCATTAAGTGGACTCTGACTCAGGGCAACCCTGTAGGAGAGCTGCCCCTGTGGCGGGTGTCTGAGACTGTGGCTCCACGTGGGAGCAGGCAGCCCATCTTTCTCCCTAAGTGACCCTGGACAACATGGGTCGACACAGTGGCCGCGACCGGGGGCATAAGAGCGATGGTGAGGATGGCGCAGGACCCAGCGGCGTTTTGTCCCGTTGTGCTCAGTGCTGCTTTGAGTCAACTGGCTTGATGACACCTGACGACAGGTAGTCTAAGCCAGCTCCGTGAAAATTACACCTAGAGGCTTTCACGTTCTCTCATGGGCCCAATGCTCAGCTTGCCCCTGCTCTCTGGACCCGGATGCCCCTGACAGCTTTGGGTTTGGGGCTCCAGTGTCCCCTCAGAGATCAGCCAAGGCATCTGTGATCTCACTATCACGTTCGGCTTGGATGGGGATGGTTTGCTTTGGCGTAACCAGGAAGACCAGGCATCTTGCTGTGTGTGGCTCCAGTGTCCCCTGCCCCAGTCATGCTGTATCCTCACTTGACCCATGGTTCTCTGGCCACCACAGCCTCTTCCTCATGTCTCTCTCTCCCCCCTGCTTCTTCTTGACACAGTTCCTTCTCTGGGACAGTTGCTTGCTGCTTTCTGAGACCTGTGTTTCTTGTAGAAAGACTTCAGGGAAGGTTCCAGAAGAACTAGTTGCCTCGCCCGAATCACCTGTGGATTTGCCGAACGTCTTCATATTCTTTCTCGGAAGAGGCACAGCCAGAATGCCCTTTAGTATCGAGGATGGTGAGGCTTCCCCTCACGTACTTAGGCCATGCCATTAGGGGGAGGGTGGGGGGCCAGCATCTGGAGAAAGACAGCCTGCTTGCTAGAGTAGAGGGACAGCAGAAACACAAGCCCTCCACGAGATGCGCTGACACAGGGGCTGCAACAAGGACGGAGCGTACCCATCGTGAGGAGAGTGGGGGGTAGAGCCTGTTTTGTCCTATGTGCACGGGGTGGCTATAAGCAGGAACAGCAGCAGCAAAGATAGGAGCAATCCCAGTGGCTCAGTGGGCTGTGGGCTCATCTGCTTGCCAGAAGGTCAGCCGTTCGAACCCACCAGCCGCTCTGGGAGAACGACGTCTGCTTCCGTAAAGATGACCCCCTTGGGGATCCTGCGGGACAGTTCTGCTGTGCTCTGGGTGGCTGGGGTGGCTGCCAGGGTCAGAACCGACTGGAGGGCTGGGGTGAGGAGCGTTCTGGGTGCACCCTTGCTAGCGGACTGAGGGAGGGTTGGGGACCTCTACAGATAATAAAATGCGTTTCTGCTGGAAATATTCTGGTGACGTCTCCCGTCTCCCTTTGCTAATGGCTTCTCCTCCCCCCAATCATCTCCAAAACACGTTTGTTTTCTTCGATACGTGCACTCACACTGGCCCAGTCCTGAGCAAAACACAAAGCAAGCTTGCATGTTAGCCATTTCAAGGCACATGGCACAGGGGCTGGAGAGGGGGGGTCTCTGGGAGAAGGACCCAGTGGGGTAGGCCGGGACGTCCCAGGTGACAGGTGACATGGCAGAAAGGGCCTGGCTCTGTTGGTGCACTGTCTGGAGGTGGGGCTGGGGTGCCCCTTGTCTTTCCTATTCCGCGTATGTTCTCACTTGCCCCCAAATGGTCCCTGCATCTTCAGCTGGCCTGGTCCCGCGGAGTCTCCACTAACTGAACCGAGAAGACTTAGAGCAAGTGGACCTTTGTTAACCAGTGCCGTCTGACGTCGTTCCTGCTTCCTAAGCCCGTTGGGAAAGGGAGGTGAATGAAGAACATGTCCGTTGAATTTAAGTTCCTTGTAAATAAAGTAATGGCTTGTCGCCGCTTCTAAACCACATATCTTCTTAGCGGAGAGAAGCCATTCACTTGTCAGACTAGTACCTGGCAGCTGAGGCTGCAGCCATTTGGTGATTGGAATGGAGCAGGATAGATGGGCGGCGTTAGTTGTTGGCAGGTGCGTGGAGCCGGTTCCCCTCGCAGTAAGAAGAAAGCACCACTGCCTGGCCCTGTGCCCGCCTTGCCATCGGGCCATCCTTGGACCCAAGGTTGCAGCACCCACTGTGCCAATCCATCTCATCGAGGGCCGTGTTCCTGTTGCTGACCCTCTACTTTACCAAGCATGAGGTCTTTCTCCAGGGGCTGAAAGCCTCGCCTTCCTTGCTGCCTTCGGGCCATGCTTCTTCCAGGACAGATGTGTTCGTTCTGGGCAGGCGATGGCGGCACACTTAATCGTCTTCCCTCTCAGCATTCCTTAAAGGCTTTTCGCAACCCTCTGCCATCGAGCTGGTTCTGCCTCATGGTGACCCTAAAGGACAGAGTAGAACTGCCCCCAAGGGTCTCTGAGATGACAACTCTCTACTCAAGCAGACAGCCTCGTCTTTCATCCTCGCAGCAGCTGGTGGGCTCAAACCACCGACCTTGGCGGTTAGCAGTCCCGTGTGCCACCGAGTCCTTCACGATGTTCTGATTTTAAGGACATAGGATGAAACTGCAGTCTGGGCCCTTTGCGGGCTGAGTGACAGCTCTCTCTGTCTTCATCTGTGTGCTCCGTTCCCCAAAAGTCTTCAGTGGCAGTGGCGTCCTTGAGTGTGTGCTGGGTGCTGTGGCAATGCTGCTGGCTCAGAGCCACCGCGGGGGGGACAGAGAACAGCTGTCTGAGAGGCTTTCTTGGATGTAAACTCCCGGGAGCAGATGGCCGGCTCGCTCCTGAGTTGCTGGGTGGGTCTGACCAGCTGACCTTTTGGTCCGTAGCTGGTAAGCACATAACTAACCATTTTGCCACCAAGCTTCCTCCTCTATTAAACAGGTCCTGACCACTACTTAGGAAGCTTGGTAAGTGTGAGTTAGGCTGCCAGCCACACGGTCAGCAGTTCTAAACTGCCAGCCACTCAGAGAGAGAAAGATGAGGCTTTCTACTCCCCTAAAGATTGGGAACCCACAGGGGCATTTCTGCTCCATCCTGTAAGGTCCTGTAAGATGGCTGTGAGTGGGGCTTTGGTTTGAGACTAACCGGGACTTCCACATATTTGGAGGGAGGGGAGGGGCTTGGGGCTGCGGGGACCCGGAGGCAGAAGTAGGGCTGAGGGTGGGTGCTGTGTATTCAGGGAAATGGTTGTCCTCACTCCCATCTGGGCAGGCCCCTGCTGGGGCAATGGAGGCCGACGTTTTGAGGGTTTTAATGAATGGCAGTGGGGAAGTTGGGTTAGATTCCTGCCCACCCTTCTTCAGAACGATCCCTGTTTCTTGAGGCAGAAGCTTCGAAAGATCTCTGCTTGGGTCACATCCCGCCTCCCTCCTGCCCTTTACTAGAATGCGTGAAGGAGCCATGTGGCCACTCGGAAGGCTGCCGGTCCCGCTAGGGCCACGTGCGTGTGTGACAGACACCCGGTTGTGACTTGCCAGTTGTGACGGCGTGGCCCTTTCTCCTGGCTCCACTGGGCGCTGGCCTTTCAGGTCATCTTAGAGGGATTGACCGCCCCAGGGGACTGAGGTGGATTTGAGAGCCCTAGGGGGTTGGTGAGAACCCAGCTGGGATTTGCAGGAAATCGACCTCAGAATCAGTTCCGTGACAGGGGACCCTGCTGGGAGCCAATTTCAACCTGAGCGTGCACCAGCCACCATGCCCTGGTGGCGCAGCAGGAAAGCACTCGGCTGCCCCCATCATCACCTGCGGCAGGATGAGCCTGTGTCCTCTGTGAGGTCGGTGGTCCTGGGAAGCCGTGATGCGCCCTAGGGCTGCTGGGTTCACAGCCTGGGCCAGGAAGGCGTGTGCTGCTAGCCACGGTGTGGTTGCTGGCAGGCCGGCCTGACCCTGATGGAGAAGGATGCTCTCCCAAGCAAGATTTCATAGTCACAGGTGTTTGGTGGTAGGGACGGCACAGCCCGACGTCATGCAGGGACGGCCTGCCAACACCAACGCCTGTGTCAGGTGGAAACCTGGTGGAGACAGACGGGGTGAGCCTGAGCCCTGGTGTGGGGGTGGGGGGGCCCTGGAGACCATGGGAGAATATAGGTTCCGGCCAGGCAAGTTTCCCCGCGGCTTTTTACAGCACACAGCCTCTGTGCCCCCTGCCTTTTTCATTTCCTCCTCGTTTATGAGCAGGAAGCAACTGCTTATAAGAATTCTTTCGGCATTTTTCGCCGCTTCCCTTCCTTAGGACAGGGGGGTGGGGCAGCTGTTTAGTCTGGCCACCAGAGGCCCAGGGACAGGGGATCAAGTGTTGGCCTCAGTTAGTGCTGTGGACGTCTCCGAGGACCGATGTCCAGGGCGTTGGAAGCCAGCAGGGAAGGTGACACCCCTGGGTCTCGCTAGGAGGGTGTTGTTTAACCTTTCTTTTTTTAAACAAATAGTGGTATTGGCGTTTGATTGATACATCATACCATGTAATCTTCCGGTGTTTAACCTTTCTGAGCATCACTGCCGACCCGAGGAAAGGGGAAGCCGAGTGGGGCTCTGGGGTCTACGTCTTGGTTTGATTCTTCGTTTACTGATCTGGGGTCAGCGCCACCGTTACATTTGGAACATCAGGTGGTGAGAGTATCAGGTGAAACGATTTTCCGAACTGTCTTTTATTCCCCATGATTTCCTCATTTGAAGAAAAAAAAAAAAAATCACAGCTCCTGAGTGGAAGGGCAGAGGGGCCTCACACATTAAAAACCAATGGGCAGTTCACACACATTTGATTGTTGAGTGGAAAACCAGCCTGCTCTGTCAACTTTCACTGAATCCCAAGGAAAATGCATTTTTTGAAAAGCGAACCAGTCTAGGCAAACAAAGGGAGTGCTGCAGTCCCAGCCACCAGCCACCAGAGGCAGTGCAGGGTCGGGGGGTGGGGTTGGAGGACTGTGAGGCTGGAGAGGCATTGCAGGGCCTCGGGGGCAGGGAGGACTGTGAGGCGGGAGAGGCAGTGGAGAGGAGGTGGGTGGATGAGGTGGTGGAGGAGCGGGCACTCCATGGAAGGCAGCCCTCCTGGGTTTGTTTGTATCTAAGGCACTGGCTGCCTGCCTTCTCTGGGAGCAGAGCCGGCCTAAGCAGGCTTCCTGGTCTCGGGGATTGGAGGTGCTGATTGACTGCCTGGCTCAAGCAGCGCCTGCCAACTTCCTGCTCTCCCTTCACGTCCTGACAGTTGTCCTGTTTGCCTGGGACCCAGGGCTTTCCCAGGGCAGGGTCCTGGCCTCCAGTGCCTGCGGCGGCGATATCAGGGCCGGGGATGGGGTGGGGGTCGGGGGTACCAGGGCCCCCAGATCTTGAGCCCCCCTGCCGCTCTCCCTTCTCCTCGCTCACTGCGAGCACCGAGGTCAGTGCGACACGCCCCATCATCCCGTCACACCTGGATTGAACACAGATAGACCGGGGGTAGGGTGAGGGCAGCTGGAGACATCACTGATTGGGGATAGGCCTGCTCCTGAGGCAGCGCCGACGCCCGCATGCAGGTCATGTCTTCATAGACGGTCATGGTGCCCGGAAGGCTCCTGAAGGTCTCACGAGGCACTCTTCCGTCCCCGAGGTCTGGGCAGTGCAGCGACGCCAGGGAGATGACCCAGTGCCTCTCGTCCGCACTTGCCCCTATGTCTGCTTCTCCTGGAAGAGCAGGCGTGTTTGTGAGCCCTGGACTAAGTCTTTGGGATTCCCAGTCTTTTCTTCTTCTTCTTTTTTTTTTTAATCATTTTATTGAGGGCTCATACAATTCTTATCACAATCCATACATACATCCATTGTGTCAAGCACATTTGTACATTTGTTGCCATCATCATTCTCAAAACATTTGCTTTCTACTTGAGCTTTTGGTATCAGCTCCTCATTTTTCTCCCTTCCTCCCCCCTCTCCCCTCCCTCAGTCTTTTCTTCTTTTCAGGGGGAAAAAAAATACAACTGGAGCAAAGTTTAAGCAAAAATGAACTAAATAACAACTCAATGTAAAGAGAACTCAGATCCTCACCACTGGGCCAAGAATCGTGAAGAATGGATAGAAGATCGAAATTGTCAAGGATTTCATCTTGCTTGGACCCACGATCGGTGCTTACAGAAGCAGAGCAACTGATACATTGCATTCGGTACGTCTGCAGCCCAAGACCTCTTTAAAGGGTTGAAAAGCAAGGATGTTACTTTGAAGCTGATCCAAGCCATGGTGTTTACAGTTGCCTCCTATACCTGTGGGAGTTGGACATGAACAAGGAAGACTGACGGAAAACCAGTGCATTTGAACGATGGTGTTGGGGAAGACTATGGAAAGCAGACCATGGTCTGCCCAAGAACAGACCGATCTGTCTCGGAACAAGTACAGCCAGAAAGCTCCCCAGAGGCCAGGATGGGGAGACTCCATCTCAGTCCGTCGGACACGTTGTCAGGAGAGGCCAGTCCCTGGAGAAGGATGACCTGCTCGGTGACGCAGAGAAGCAGCAAGAAAGAGGAAGGCCCGTGTTAGGAAAGATGTACCCCGTGGTTGCGACGACGAGCTCAAACATCAGAACTACAGTGCGGCTGGCACAGGACCTGGTCGTGTCTTGTTCTCTCATACGCCTGGTTGCTATGAGATGGACAGCTACATTCCGGCACTTCCCCTTCAGCTAGCACCGGGGATCATTTCACCGTTTTTGGTGTCAGTTGAGTGTCCCGTCCTCCTTCACCCCCGCCCCCGTGTACATTTTGTTGGTTACCTTCCATGTTCTGACTCAGTCACCCCTGGACAGAGTAGCATGGCCCCATAGGGGTTCCTGGGCTGTAATCTTTATGTGGGCAACGGCTCACAGAGCCATTGGTGGTGGGGGAAGGGGGTGGTGGTTGAACACTTAGCTGTTGTGCCTCTGAGCGCCTCCGGGCTCCTTGTCTTCAGTTGCACTGTGTATACTAGGTAACCGGGCAGGACTCTTACTTACCTGGGAGCCTTCCCAACACCACCCCGTCAGAAGCCCCAGCAGGAGATCCACCTGGATATCAATCCTTCCTGTACTCATAAAGGATCCCAGGTGGTGCAGTGGCTTATGCATTGGGCTGCTCACCTCAAGGCCAGCAGTTTGAGTCCCCCAGCCGCTTTGTGGGGAAAAGATGGGTCTGTCTGTTCCCATATAGACTTACAGTCTTGGGAACCCAGGGGGGCAGTGTGCTTTGGGACTCAGGACCTGCTCGCTGGCAGTGGGATCTGTGGGGAGTAGCACATCTCATGGCATGGTGGCTGTGCGTGTGGTCGCTTACTGAGAGGTCACTGGCTTGAAGCCACGGAAGAAAGCAGTGGCTGCCTGCTTCCATAAAGAGTGCAGCCTTGGGGACTTCATGGGACAGAGTGATTCTGAATCGACTGGCCGGCTAAGAGCTCTCTTTGGAGTGACCGCACTCCTCCCCCATCACTGCTTCAGGAGAGTTCCACGCGTTCTTCTGTTTGCGGCTCACACTCCCCCGCCTTGGGCGGTGGCCTCTCAGCATTTGAACCTAGTCTTTAGGGTCCTCCTTTCTCTCCGCGATCCAGCCACAAACTGTTGACAAACCCATGGGTATCAGGCAGTTGCCTAGACACCGTCCTGGAAACCGGCTGAGGTCCAGCATTTTTTCTGGATGACGGTGGCTTTCTGACTCAGCCTGGGGTGTTCAGAAAGAGGCCTGTGGGGCCCCTGGCCCAAGAGAGAGATGGGCTTCCTCCCCGCCAGGTGATGCACATTCTCCAGGGCCACATTTTGAGTTCCCCTGGCCTGCCTCCCCCCGACCCCCCAGGAGGGCCCGTGCTGGGGCCTGGGGCCTTTGCTCGGGAACCTGAGCATAAGCCAGCAGCAGGTCTCCAGCGCGGTGACTCATGGGCCAGACTGAGTGTGAGGAGAAGCTGGGCGGCTGGCGCTGCCGTTGGGTCATGGAGAAGGAATGTGGTCTGTAGAGCAGCAGCCAGCCCTCCTCTCCCCAGATAGTGGGTTTTCCTCAGAACATGGCTGAGGGCTTGCCTTCCCGGGGCTCCAGCTGCAGTGACTCGAATCGGGCCCCTACTCCGCACCCTGAGGTCTCCCTGGAGTCATCAAGAGGGGTGGGGGGTGAGGGTGGTCAGTGTAGACATCACAAGGACCCAGCTGGTTCTTGGGGTTCCAGAGATGGGAGTAGGGGGGTGCTTATGGCAGGCTCTGGGGGGCAGAGGCGAAGGAGGAGCCAGGAGAAGGAGCTTGGTGGGTTAGTCAGCAGATAATCCCTCCCAGTCCACCCTGGTGGGCCTGGAGAAGGTGGTGTTGACCCTGGAGGGAGACAGGCCAGGCAGGCCAGACAAGAAAGCCTCGAATAAGGAAGTCGGGTAAGATAAAATCAAGCTGATGCCAAGGGCTCAAGTAGAAAGAAAATGGTTTGGAAATGTTGATGGCAACATCTGCACAAGTGTGTGTAATACAATTGAAGATGGGTTGTCATAAGATTTGAAAGAGCACCCCCCCCCCAATAAAAGGATTGAATTAATAAATAAATAAAAATGAAACACATTTTTAAAAAGATGAATCACATCTGCAATGATAATACTCAGTGGCCTGGGTGTGGCCTGAGGTGACAGAGTCCAGGCCCAGAGGGCCTAGGGTGGATTAGGGGGTGGGACAGCGAGAGAGGGCGGAGAGCGTTGGTCAGAACGAAAGCTCAGGCCCTTGGCTCACTGGACAACGCGGGCCTTTATCCAGGGCGCCCTCTTTAGGCTTCTCAAAAACATGAGCTCCAGCCTGATGTGCACCCCTGGGTCCTCCTGGCTTTCTGGGGGGTGTGGAGCCTGGTGGCTCGGTGGTTCAAGTGCTTGGCCACCAAACACAAAGGTCGGTGGTTCAAACCTGTCACGGACCCCACAGGGGAAAGGCGTGGCCGTTACTAATCCCACTGCCCTCCCGGCCCTGTGCAGTTCTCGGTCTTTACCACGTCTGTGGGTTTAGATAGCCCTGGGAATGCCTGACTCGCATTTTCTGTGTCGTCCTTTTCCCCTTCATGCTTAAGAGTGTGTAATGGCCATCTGTAGTGTGAGTCTTGGTGGTACAGTGGTTAAGAGCTGGGCTAACTGAAAGGTTGGCGGTTCAAGCCCACTAGCCGCTCCGTGGGAGGAAGATGTGTCTCTCGGCACCTGTAAAGATTTACAGCCTTGGGGCACCTACTGGTAGTCCTGCCAGCCCTGTAGGGTTGCTGTTGGCGGCAGTGGATTTTACCACGGTCTAACCAGCTACCTGAAGAGCCCTGGTGGTGTAGTGATCATGAGTTGGGCTGAAATCTGCATGGTCAGCAGTTCGAAACCACCAGCAGCCCCAGGGAGAAAGACTGGGCTTTCTACTCCTGTAAACAGATATGGGCTCGGAAACATACAGGGTCTCACTATGAGTCAGCATTGACTTCTTGGCAGTGAGTATTTTTGTTGTTGTTGTTGTTGTTTTTTAACCAGCTACCCCCATGGTGGACAGAATTATAAATGACTGACCACGGCCATGGACAAAGGCTCACTCTTCTCTGGTGTTTGCCGCCATCCCTCCTCAGTCCCGACCCTCTACAACCAGAGTGCTCAGGAGGTGCTCAGGAGCATGGGGCGGCTTAGAGACAGGCCCGGGGTCTCTGTGGGGCTCCTAACCTTAAAGACATCTTATGTCTTAGGGACATGTGTGGAGTTCTTCCATACTTCTCTGTAACGTGACCTCCCTGGACCTCGTGAGAGAGGTAGACCCGTCTTTTTATTGTCCCAAACGAAGACGCAGGTGTGGTGGGATGGAGATTCCCCCGACCTCCCCGGCATTTCAGAAGTGGCAGTCAGGGTCTTCACCCCCTGCCCTTTGGGGAGGGTGGGTGGTGTCTGTAACCCGGGCCTGCTTGGTGAGAGTTGAGCACCTTCCTCCCAGGTGGCTCCCAGGTGCCTGGGACAGTAGTGTAGATGGCCCTGCTGGGCTGGATCCAGGGAGGCGCTGGTTTTGATCCCCTGCTCCTGCCCCATCCTTAGCTGTGCCACGTGGAGCGGGTTGTAGAGCTGCATTTACCCTTTGGTGAGAGGGGACCCTGAGACCAGCTCACTCAAATGTGCCATGGAGAGTCAGCACGGTCGCATGCCCGCCATCCTTCTCGTGCTCTGATGATAAGAACGGGCTGCCAGCCCCCTGGAGTGGGTCAGTGACCTCTGCTTCCCAGCAGCTTCCCACCCAGTGGCTTCTGGGGGCCTCTGAGGGGTGCAAACTGCCAATGTGCTCCACTGCTGAGCAGGTTGGAAATTTGAGTCCACCCAGAGGTACCTTGGAAGAAAGGCCTTGTGACCTCCTTCCAGTGTACACGGTCACCGTGAGCACCTAATGATAATGACATTGCTTCCAAACCACCAGCCACTGAAAACCTGGGGGGGGGTTTGTATCAACGAGTGTGTAACTGATGCACAAGCTTCAGCTGTGAACCAGTCCCACGGCAGCACAGACCCACAGAGGGTGTAGGGGAGGGGCATCCCAGAGACCATGTTGGGAAGGGGCTGTCCTAGAGACCACTGTGCAAGGGGAGAGGGGTGCAGACCAGAGCCCGTGCAGGGGAGGGGACATCGCAGAGACCACTGTGCAGGGGAGGGGAGATCCCATCCTGACCCTGACTGATTCTGAAGCTGCAGTGGGCACTCTTGTCCCCACCCAGCTGACCCTGACCCTGAGCCAAGCCTAGGAGTAGATGGTGGCGCACAGGGTGGGCTATGCCTGCATTGTATACACATTTTGATACACAGTTCACTTACAGTCGATTCAGGAATGGGGCCCATCTGTAATCTGGGGCCTGTCTGTGTCGGAAGAGCTGAGTAGACTACAGAGACTCAGGTCAGCTAAGAACGAGGGGCAGGGCAAGGCCAGGCCAGCTGTGGTGCCTGCGTCATCCGGGAGACTTGCAAGGGGAAGACGTCACGTGCGCGGTAGGATCCTCACGGAATGTAGTGTCCCGGGCATCAGTGAACCCCTCTCCCTGCAGTGATGAGATGTGAGCTCCCCATCTGCCCCCGTACATCTCAGACCCGGAGCGAGTGACAGGCAGGTGAGTGTGTGCCTGGAAGATCACTGTGTGCTACACTTGACGAACAGGATGGATGATGCAGGTGTGCGCACTGAACTCTGGGTCCCTGCGGTGGCGTGGCGGTGGCAGCGGCTTCTCGGTGGACTTTGACAGCCGGTATCTGCCGAGAGTCAGGACCCTTGTTTGCTTGACCGTGGCCTTTGCTCTCTGGACCCTGGAGTGGGCTGTGGACTCACTGCTCAGCCAGCTGAGGGCTGTCTCCACGAGCGCTTTGTGGAAAAAGCCGAGGCTTCACCTGACCGGCCTGCTCTATTTCTGTGACTTCCTTCCCGATGGGGACAGCTCTGGGGACAGCGCTGTCTTTTGTCATTTCCTTGAAGGTCCAAGCAGGACTAGCTGCTCCTGATGCTGGGCCATCCCACTCGCAGGGTGACGGAGCTGAGGCACACGGAGCCAGGCACGCAGATGAGCATTTTCATGTGGCTGGCTAGCTGGCTTTGTTTTAAGGAGCCCTGCTGGCGTTGTGGTAATGCGTGGTGCTGTGATCCTTAAGGTCAGCAGTTTGAAGCCAACAGCTGCTCCTTGGGAGAAAGACGAGGCTTTCTGCTCCTGTGAAGAGTTACTGTCTTAGAAGCATGCAGGAGCAGGCATTTCTAGCTTGTCCTATAGGGTTACTGTGAGTCAGCATCAACTCAGTGGCAGTGAGTTTGGTTCTGCTGTTGGTGCTTAGTGGATTCCATGTTGGGCAGCTAACCGGAAGATCAGCAGTTCGAAACTGCCAGCCGTTCCTCAAGAGAAAGAGGAGACTCTCCACTCCCATCAAGAGTTACCGTCTTGGACACCCCAAGGGCCAGTCCTGCCCTGTCCCGTAGGGCTGCTCAGGATTGATTCGCTTTCTCTTTTCCTCCGTTTTGCTTCGATTTGATTTTAAAAATGGACTTACTGAAATTTGGTTTAAACCCACTCCACCCCCTGCTGGTTAGTCAATTCCTTTTGTTGTTGTTGTTTAGTTGATTCTGACTCACAGTGACCCCATAGGACAGAGCAGCACTGCCCCGCTGGATCTGTGAGGCTGTCCATCTTTCTGGAAGCAGGCAGCCACATCTTTCTCCCACAGAGCAGCTGGGGGGCTTGAGCTGCCGACCTTTGGGTAAGAGCTGAGTGCTTAACTGCTGTGCCACCAGGAAGGCAGTGAAAATGCTCTCCCCTTTTCATGAGGTCTCCCTTCCCCAGTTAACTGGCCGGGTGGGGTGTTCATTGCTTCTGTCCTCTACCCCCTGCCTGGTGCTTGGTCCCTGAGGCCTTAAAAGCGTGTGTGCAGCCGGTCAAGGTGCAGCAGCTCATCTGCTCACCGGGAGCACCAGCACACGGAGGGGAGTCCGGAACAGCAGGAGGACACGGAATGTGTGGCTAATTGCCCCCATGACCAGCCTCCTTCCCCTGAGACCAGAGGACTAGATGGTGCTCGGCTGCCGTTACAGAATGCGGACCAAGAGGGGCCATGGGCAGCAGAGTCAAACCCTCATGGACTCCAGACATTCTGGAGTCGTGGGGACTCGGCGAACTCCTGAAACTACTGTCTTGAGCGAATCTTCCGACTTTAGACGAGAGAAATCCCCTGAAGTCTTTAATCGTTTAGGTTCACTAGGGAAGAACGTCTGGCTTTTAAGCATTGCGGTCACTTAAGAGCTGTCTTATCTGGGATCAAACTGTCAGCACCCTCACCACCCTGGAGTTGGTTCTGACTCCTAGTGACTGACTGCCTAGGGTTCCGAGGCTCAGCACATCTTGACCCTTGCAGACAGTCTTCTCTCTTGCAGAGCAGCTGGCGGGTTTGAGTGACTTACCTACCAGCTACAGTCCAACAGTGCCGCCAAACAAAGCCAAACTCACCGCCGTCCAGTCCGTTTGACTCTAGCAACCTTAGAGGTAGGGAAGAATGGTCCCGTGGGCTTCTGAGACTCTGTGTTAGACAGGGTTCTCTAGAGAGATAAAACCAGATTGCTGATAATTTGATATATTTATTTATAAAGATAGATATATGACACAAGAAATGAACTGTTAAATTATATACAGATAGATAGATAATACAAGAACTGAACAGTTAAATTATAAAGCAGTACAAATGGCTCAGTGCAACTCACTCCCGTGAGAAGTTGTGAGACACTAGTAGCCCTTCAAGTCTTGAGGGCTGCCAGATCTCCTTCTGTAGAGAGAGCTAGGCTGTATAAGCACAGCAGCAAATAGCAAGGCAGGTCACCAACTGTCAGCCAGTCACCAACTGTCAGACCCAGCTCCAGAGATATACATTTCAATCGTGTGGTCTTAAAGGGACCTCAACTTACAGGGACACAGTCCACAGACTAGGCGTCCCACAGGTAGTGTAGCCTCTAAATTGAGGCACAGAACAAGCAAGGCAGCCACACACTTCAATGATCAAAGAGCAAGAGACAAGAAAGGCGAGGGTCACCGAGCCATTTATCTCTCCGCCCTCCAATTAATCCCACTTGTGTTTATCCGCCAGGCTGGCACAATAAACTATCCCAGACTCTTAACTCTTCACAGGAGTAGAAAGCTTTGTCTTTCTCCCATGAGGTGGCTGCTTGTCTTGGACTGCTGACCTTGCAGTTTAGCAGCCTGACTTGCAACCCACCACACCACCAGGACTCCTCCCATTGCAGCAGCCACTCAGAGGAGAAGGAGGCGCCCGAGGGAGGCCCGTGAGTTCAGCTCAGACAAGGAGGGTGGGAAAGATTGTGCAACCCAGCAGGGCAACCTGTGACTGAATGGTCCCTGTGCAAACCGTGGAGCTGGTGTGTGTGTGTGTGTGTGCGCGCGCGTGCATATTCTCATCAGCGACAGCAAAATAAAATTTTTTTTAAAAATCAGTGTTGGGTGGGCTTAGGGACAGTAAAGCACATTCCTGTGCCGGCCCCACCCCCACCCCCACCCCCAGGAGGGAAACAACCATTCCTACCCTCCGAAGTTTCCTTGTCCGCCATTCCAGCCAGTCCTCCCCATCCTCAACAGTGACATGCTGTCTTTACAGGCTTTTTCTTCCCTGGTGGCACAGGGGGTTACACATCGGGCTGCGAACCACAAGGTCAGCAGTTCAAAACCACCAGCTGCTGTGCAGGAGAAAGTGGAGGCTGTCTACTCCTGTAAGGAGTCACCGTCTTGGACACTCAACAGGGGCAGTTCTGCCCTGTCCGGTAGGGTCACTGTGAGTCGGCATCGACTGGGTGGTGGTGAGTTTAGCTTGGTGTGGTGCTTTCTTATGCTCCCATGTGCGGACTCAGGAGGCAGCCAGCTGCCTCCTGCTGCTGAGTGGACGCTGCCTCATGGTGACCTACTCTTTGTGGGCCTGGTGTCGCCCACACAACCATTGGCCTGCTTGGCTCCAACTCCCCCAGGCGTCCCACCATCATCACCAAGCACGATGTGCCCCTCCAGCACCCGATCCCGCCCTCCTGATGGACCTGTCCACTGGGACAGTGTCCTTTCCCTTGTGGGCTGTGAGGTTTGGGGGTGTCCCGCACCAGCCCCTTCTTCCTGGTCTGCCTTCACCTGGAAGTGCTGCTGGAACCCACCCACAGTGGGTGAGCTTGCTGGCATGCCGGAGACCCAGCTGCCAGCAGCACAAGCCAGCCACCATGGCCAGCCACACCGGTAGGTGGGGGGTGGATCTGGCCGAAAAAGCCAAACAAAGGCTTTTTGTATTTGCCCAGCACACGTTTGAAGAGCTAAGAGGACCTTGTGAGATGCTGAGATTTCCCTCTGTTTGGTAGTCTTGGCCAGAGTAAGCCCGCAGCCCATTTCCTTGCAGATGAGCAGCTCCCTTCCCCCCACCCCCCAATCCAGTGAGCAGCTCAGAGCTCGGAGAGAGACCCATCAGACCTGGGATCGGAGTCCACATGCCCGCTCCCAGCTTTGCACAGGGTGCATCTAGGAGGTGATAAAGCCACAGGCCAGTTTCAACTGTGCCTTGTGGCTGCATGCGAGGCGTGCTGGAGCACTGGCCCAAGACGTCACAGCGCATACATTTCCAGAATTTAGCACAGTTGCTGACACAAGGTGAATTCTTGAAATGCGTTAGCCGAACTGGGGGCAGGCAGGTCAGGGCAAGGGTGAGACACGTGGCCCAGAGACACAGAGACAGTGAGCAGAGACAGTGCACCCTTGTGTTAGGAGGCCCTGTGTTACAGCGCTGCTAACTGTGCAAGGTCAGCAGTTCGAAACCACCAGCCGCTCCTCAGGAGAAAGACAGAGCTTTCTACTCCTGTCACGAGTGGCAGTCTTGGAAACCCGCGTGGCTTACAGGGTCACTAAGAGTCAGAATGGCTGTGATGGCCGTGAACGTGGCTTGGTTTTGTGCTATAGTGGGAGGGCCGGCTGACGGGGTGTCCAGGCCCAGGCAGGCCCTGCTTGTCCATGAATCAGAACTGGGGCAGGAGGACCTGTGGGCAGCTGTAGATGGAAGGGCTGTGAGGCTCCAGGGCCAGCCGGACCTGGGGATGCTGGGGATGCTGCAGCAGAGCCTGCTGCAGACACCAGGCTGGGGGTGGAAGCGGACATGGGGAGGGACATCCCAGGAGCAGCACCAGCCGAGTCAGGCTGCAACGAGTCTGTGCTTTGGGTGCAGCAAGAAATGTCTCCCAGGCCTGTGTGCCTACTTCTTCCATTGCAGGATGCCCCTCCCCACCCTGCCTCCCTGAGATGGTCCTACAAATGCTGCTTTCAAAAAAAACAAAAAACCACTTGGACCTGGCCAAACTCTCTGGAAAAAGCAGCTGACGCAGATTCGGGCCAAGCAGAACAGAGAGCCTGTGGTCTGCGGGGCCAGGTGTGAAGTCCCCGAGACTGCCCCTCCCTGACTTCCCAGAAGGAGCAAGCCGAGGGAGGGGTGGGGGGGGAGGCACAAAGGCAGGTTCTAGAAACTAGAGGGAGAGAGGGCCGGATTGCCAATCTGGGGGTGACTGGAAAGCCCAGTCAGAGGGGGCAATGAAAGGGAGTGGGTGCAGGTGCTGGCTGAGGCATGCATGCCTTCTCGGGGCCAAATTGTTTTTCTCTGACCTCGTACCTACTGGAGGACCACAGATGTAACATCCACAGCGCACGTCTGTCCTCTCCCGGTCTCCCTGGTCATGGCCAAGCGGGCCCTTTGCTTGCTCTCACCAGGCTGTGAGGGGTCGGCAGAGGCTGCGGGGTTGTCTGAGGCCTGAGGATCTCCCCCAGGCATACATTTTCGACATCGCTGGCAGCAGCCAGGCCATCAGGGGCCATCTCTGACTTCCCCATCCTCAGGGCAGCCTCATCCTGGACCCTCTGCCTCGTGGCTGACTGACCCGGGAACTTGCTTACAGCAGCCAGAACCTCCTCACCAGGGCATGGCCCAGTCACAGACTGCCCAGGCCCCTCTTAGGTGGGCAGCACCAGGTGTGGCTGCGGGGGTGGGGGACACCCTAGACTTCTTCCTACTCGAGGGTCGGGAGAGAAAACCTCCAGAGCTTGTCTGGTCCCTCCAGAAAAGTAGATGGGTTTATCAGACAGCAGCTTGCTGGGAGGGAGCCCTTGTGGAGTAAGCATTAACCTAACTGGGAGGTGGTGGGTCGAACCCACCCCGTGGCCGTCTGCTTCCCTTCAGGCCTGAGGACTGGGCATCAACTCGCTGGGTCTCCACCGCAGCAGCAGTGATCTAGTGGGGGCTGGAGGGTGGGACCAAGGCCATTTATTAACTTAGCTGTCTGCTGTTTCTGGAGCCCTGGTGGCGCAGTGGTTATGCGTTGGCCTGCTCACTGCTAGGTCAGCCGTTTGAAACCACCAGCCACTCCAAGGGGACTTTTTACTCCCTTAAAGAATACAGTCTCGGAAGTCCACAGGGCGGTTCGTCTGCATTCACTCAGTGGCAGAGAGCTAGTTCAGTGTTTGGTGGTCTGCTGCTTCAAGCCCTGAGAGGAGGAAGCATCACCGATGACATTCTCAGGATCAGAAGGTACTTGCAGTGGTTCAGGGAGGGGCTTCTGGTTTGTGGACCAGGCTGCCATTGCGCCTGAGTTAGGGCTTGCCCTGCTTTGGAGAGGGGAAATTTCCCGGGTGTGGGGCCCGGGGTGCACTCAGCATTCCCCACTGAAGCTGGCTTCCCTACACTTCCACCTGCACGGACAGCAGTCCACAGGTAGGGAAACCCCCCTTTGCTGCAGGTCCTTGTCTGCCCTCAGCGTGGAGGAGGGGCTCAGAGAGGGGCTTTCTGACAGTGGATGCCACAAGTGTCCAAGGACACAGCGTCCGGCCAGCCTACTTCTGCCCGCCGAGGGGCGGGCTCCTGCCGGGAGGAGACTGCTTTTTTTTATCACAGGGGGGACTATAGGCTGTCTTCTGGGCAGACCGTGCTGTCTGTTGTCAGCCACCCTCGTTCTTCATTCCTTGGAGGCTGTTAAACGCAGAGCCTGCCTAATCGCATTAAGCGGGGCCTGTTTTCCAAACCAGCAGCATGTCCCCCACCGACGAGTGGGTGGATTTTCCTCGTGGGACGTCAGAGTAGAACCCTAGCTGCTCATCCCCGCCCCCTGCGGAGCCCCGCAGAACATCCCCTTAACACACATGGCTGCAGACATGTACCCTGCCGACACGCGGCCGTTGTCTGCTGTATGGTTGAGCACAGTTGGGGCGCTTCTTTGTTCGTGCTGTTTTCTCTTCTTGCCCCTTCCAGATGGGCTCCTGGAGGCAGACATCGTTCAAACCAGGGTGGGGCTGGGGTGCGAAAGCATCCCCTTTTAGCACCGTAAAAACCCGAAAACTAAACCCACTGCCATCCAGTCGGTTCTGCCTTGCGTGGTTTCCGAGACTTTAAGTCTGTACCAGGGCAGGCAGCCTCCTCTCTCCCTCTCGGAGCAATAGGTGGGTTTGAACCACTGACCTTTTGGTTAGTAGCCCAATGCCTGGCCCACAGGGCCACCAGGGCTCCTTTTCATAAGCTTCGCCTTTTAGAGTTAAGAGGTTGAATCCAAACAATGATGAGATACCATCTCACTCCTGCATCGATAGAAAAGTTAAACACAGAAACAACCAAAAAAACAAAACAAACCCAGAAAACATGCTGGAGAGGAGACCCCCCCACCCCACCCCCTGCACACTACAGTGGACAAAGCCCCCCTGGAAATCAGGTGGCTTTTCACTCACACACACACACACACACACACACACACACCTCACCCACACCCACCCCCCCAGCGGGACACGATGCACCTTTCTCTCTCTCTCTCTCACACACACACACACACACACACACACACACACACAGCGGGACACTACGCACCTTTCAAGAACAGTGAATCTGAAACACCTCGTGACCTGGAGGACATTATCAATCACAACGGGACAGTTATTGTATGCTACCCTGCTACAGTTTTTAAAAAAAGAATTCCAATCCAAGGAAAGGTTTTCACACCTGAGAGAAACCCGACCTTGGTGGTTGCTGGGAGTGGGGGTGCGGGTGGGGTGGGGAAGGAAGAGAAATTCCAGGCTGGGGAGTTGGTGGCTGAAAGCAGGGAGAACAGTTCCCAACACAAAGGCCCTACTGGAGGAGGTTTGATGAGCTTCCTGGCCTGGCTGAGGGCCAGTCTTTTCCGATGGTCTCGTGGTCCCACAAAGCTGGGTGTGGGGGCTCTGGAAAGCGTTTTCAGTAAGAAAGGGTTTTCAAAAGAGGTGTAATCTTAGGATGAGACACTCAGCAGTCCAACGGGAGCATTTTGAGGTTCAGCGTTTGCACCTAACTTAGGAGTACTAGAGGGGCTTCAAGAACTGTGGGAAATGGGTTGAAAAGATGATGGTGTTTTCCTGAGAGTTTTTGGAGCCTCTCCATTCCTTTAGGGAGATCAGCGGTTCTCACCTGTAGGGGGGGTGAAGGACCCGTTCACAGGGGTCACCCGATTCATAGCAGTCGCAAAATTAGGGGTGAAGTAGCAGCACAAATAACGTTATGGTTGGAGTGGGGGGTCACCGTGACATGAGGAACTGTATGAAAGGGTCGTGGCATGAGGAAGGTTGGGATCCACTGGTGTAGACACTTTTCCGTGGTTATTTTAAATGTGAAGGTTTACACACACAGACAGACACGCACACACATACGCACTTATGGATAGCAGTTCAGGCTCAGCCCTGGCAGTGCAGTGGGGAAACACTTGGTTGCTAACCTACAGGTGGGCAGTTCGAACCCCCCAGCTGCTGCACAGGAGAAGAGGTGGCAGTCTGCTTGTGCGGAGTCGGACAGCCTTGGGGCTACTGTGGGCGGTTCTCCCGGCTGCAGGCTCCCTGTGAGTCGGGATCAGCGGAGAGCAGCGGGTTGGTGTTTGGCCAGACCAGTTTGGGATGTGTCTGGGCTGCAGCCCTGCCTTTGCCCAGGGAGTTTTACTCTGTCCATCTGAGTTCCTCCTGGTACGCGCTGCCTGCACAGAGAAAACGTGTGCTTCCTGTTGACTTTCCGCCTGTCCCCAAATCTCCTAGGAGAGTTTGTGAATGCACCCTTTCAGAGCTCCAAGCCATCACACGCGGCTTTGTTGAGACTGGGGGTGTTTGCCCTGGCCGGTCCCCATGTGAGGGGCGCGGCCGATCTCACGGGCCGTGCAGAGGCCCAGCTGCAGCCGCCTGCACACAGGCTCTGTGTCCAGCTCTGTGGGCTGCTCTTGTGTGTAGCCTGTTTGCCTTTCCTGGCCCTGTTTGGACAGAGGGGGGCTTGGGCCCCGTTTTCGTAGCACAGACTTAAAAAGTGGAAGGGTTAACCCTTTAGAGACTCCAGCCGTGCAAGTGCAGCGAGTCTATGAGGCTTCCTGGGGAGAGAGGGCATTAAGGGATTTTGGGGTGGGGCGGGGACATCCGTAGGCAGAAGAGGGGGTCCCTTCATTGACGGAAACAGACTCCCCACTGAGAACGTTGAAGTGCCATGGCGCATTCCACCTGTGATGGAAGCACACACACAGAGTGCATCTGAAATAATCTACCCCCACCCCACCCCCAGCGCTCTTGTGTGCTGTGTCCCAACGCTGCCGGGTCCCCGCGGGGCTTTGCCAGTGTCACCGTGGTGGGAAGGGCGACATTGAATGCTCAGCAGGAGGGGTGAGATGCCCCGGACAGTGCAGACCTGACCTGTCCATGGAAATGACCAGCCCTGCCTCGACAGAGCCCCGAGGCTCCCCCGGGCAGAAAACAGGATGTGATGCAGCTGTGGGGGTTTGGGGTCTTCCTGTCCATTGTCTCAGCCTGCCACCCCCATTTCTCGCAGGGATTCCTCACAGAGCCAGGCAGCCCCTGGAAGCGAGGGTGGCGAGTGGTTGGCTGGTTTACCTTGCCCACTGGGCAGAGACCAGCCGCTAGCCATGGACGTGATGCTCAGGGCCAAGTGGAGGGTCAGGGAAACCCCCCTCTACGCGGACAGGACATAGCACCGTGCTTGCAACAATGGGCCCAGATGGTGAGGACGGCTCAGGACGGGGAGCTGTCCATTCTGTGGCATGTCTGGCTGCTGTGGCCAGCTGGAGGACGACCAGCCCTCGCGGCCACAGGGCAGCAGGATGCTGATCAAGGCCAGGGAGCGTGGGCGGGGGCCCATGTGTCGCCCCTCGAGGCTGCATGGCTGAGTCACGGTTGTTTGTCTCCTTCACGGACTGTCCCTAGGCAGAGACCATCCCGACCAGTCCCACTCAGGGAACCGGGTCTGAGTCAAGAGAGGCTCCCCCGAGCAGCCCAGGGAGGGGCGTTGGCGGGGAACACTGGCCCAGATGTGAGGCTTGTTTTCAGCCTCGCTCCTCCCCTGGGGGGTGAGTGTGAGAAGCAGCCTCATGACCGGATGCAGGGGCCCTGAGAGGCCAGCGACTTGCCCCAGGTCACACAGCCAGGCCTTTTGCTTGCTTCCAAGTGGAACAGGCCTTCTGCCCTGCTTGCAGCTCCCCCCACCTCAAGCCTCCTCCCCTTCCCCTTTGACTTCTCCAGTTACCATGAAAGTCTGCTGGCTTTCCTTCTAAAACGCCTCTCGCCCCCACCGCAGCCTTGCATCATGGCTACGCCAGACTTTATGGAAGCCCCGAGCCTCTGGGAAATGACTCTTAAACGCTCAGCAGGCAGCTTCTCCTCGTTCAGTTGTGAAAATACGTAGAAGCATTGATCAACGCCGTCTGTCGGGAGATGAAAAATCAATTAAGTCGGCGTTTAAACCCCATGGGGACCATGGAGCTTCTGGGGCAAGGGGCCTCGTCCTCGTCCTCGGTACAGAGTTCCTGTCGAGAGAAAGACTACTGCGCTCTCCACTGGCTTCCAGCGCTCTGAGACATCCCCCAACACGTATCCAGGTGCAGTCTGTTTTAGGATGACTCACGGCACCCCCTGAGGTCCCAGAGTGGAGCCGGCAGATAAACAGGCCTTTCTTCCGGCTTGCCTCTGGATGGATTCGAACGTCGAACCTTTCTGTTAGCAGCTAAACCTCTTGCCCATTTGCACCACCTGCCCGACTCTATCTGTATGTAAGATTATCTGTGTGGCTGCTGCTGCTGTTGGGTTCTGTTGCACGTTCCTGACGCACCCCCCACCCTGTGCACAGCAGAACCCAGCACTGCCTGGGCCGGCATCCTCTTCAGGATTATATGTTGGAGCCCCTGCTTGCAGCCACGGGTCCGTCCAGCCCCTTGAGGCCCTTCCTCTCTCTCACTGCCCTCCCACTTTACCTGGCATGATGTCCTTCTCCGGGGACTGGCCTCTCCTGATGAAGTCTCACTACCCATGCCTCTAAGGAGGATTCTGGCCGAACTTCATCCCAGACAGATGGGTTTGCTCTTTTGCAGTCCGCAGCACGTTCAGTTTTCCTCTCCAGCGCTGCAATTCCATGTCACTGACTGTCACTACTTGGGCTGAGCTACAAGACAGAGAGAGTGATCGAGTATCTATAGATGCGTTTTACCTTCACCGTTCCTGTTTCATACAGGTTCGGAAGCACAAATGATCTAGCTAAGTGACTTCTAATGAGAGCTGATAGACTTCTGCCTCGCCGTCCAGTCCGTAAACCTCTCCTTGGAATGGTTCCCGGTGCCCTGTTGTGTTCCAGCAGGGCGCTGTGGGATGGTGGAGCAGGTGTGATTGGTCAGGGTGAGCGCCGAAGTGGCTTGGGGCCAGGTCTTTCCTGGGTGTCCCAGTTCAGCAACGTGTGGGGTTCCTGGTAGGTCACCCAGAGGTACAGGGCCCCTCCAGGCAGGGTAGGTCACTGCTGGACATCTAAGCACCTTAGATTTGTGCACACTTTCCCTTTCCTGCACTGGAGACCTGGGGTGGAGGTGGGTTGGTGGGTGGTGGTGTCCCATTGTCTCTCATCTCATACTTAGTTCATACACAAAGGAAAATGCCTTTTTCTTTTTTCCTGCAAACTCCGTGCCTCCTTTAATTTTCATACTTGACCTCTCTGGCATTTGACCTTGACTTGGGGACAGAGTTGTCCGCTTCAAAGCAAATGTCCTACTAGGAGAATCCCATGGCTGACGTCTGTGGACCCTCTCCCATACTGATGCCTGCTGGCTCTGGAGCTTCAGAATCGGCAGTGGGAACAGGTCAGCCGATGAGGAAAAGGCGTGGGGTGTGTTGTCTGATTTCCCAGGGGGCGAGGAAAGCCACCATCATTGGCATCGGCTGACGAGCCTGAGGTCAGACATGGCTCCACCCTCCATCCCTTTTGACTCTATTCTGACACCAGCTATCCCTCCCACAGTGCCCTGCTTCTGTGCCTGGCTCCCATAATTCATCGCAGTGGATGGCCACACAGAACTCACAGACGATGCTCATGGTTATGGGGTTACAATTCAGGTGGGAGATGCCCGGTGCAATGGTTCAGTCAGGCCAGGGTTTTCTCTGCTGTGACTACAGGTGGGCCTCTTTGTGGCCCGCAGCTTCTTCGCCTGGCCTCCGGTTTTCTCAAAGTAGAAAGAGTGGGTGGGCCAGATGACTGCTGTTTCCTTCACATGTCACTATCAAATGGAACCTATTTCTGGACTCCCCAAAGCACCAGATTCTAGTTATGTTAGGGTAGGGCCCAAGAGGATCTGAACAGCTAGTCCCTTAGGACATACCTTCTGAGGGCTGGGAGAAGCAGGGGGACATGGGGGTGTGGATGACAGAGGGGTGTGAGGGGAAGGGGAGGGGGTGTTTTCTTTTCAAGAGAGTGGAAGGAGTCAGAGGAGATCTGTGTCTGACAAGCCAAGCCTCCAAGTTTCCTTATAACGAGCCCGGGGCCCGAGGATGAAGTGCTGGGATGCTAACTGAAAGGCTGACATTTGAGCCCACCTACCCAGCAACCCCGGCACCCAGACAGGTTTCAGCCAAGAAAGCCCCCTGGGACAGCCCCTCTCACGGCCGTGACTGACGGCAGCACAGGGGTGGACAAGGGCGAAGTGGGGTCAGGGATGGGAGGAGGGGTGCCAACAAGAGGTAAACCATCAGGAAAAGATACATTAGGGATGTGGACTGGGCGTTTCCATTTGACTGTGGGAAATTTGGACTTAGATTGAGTTTTATTAGATCCGTGTGTGTGTGTGTGTGTGTGTGTGTGTGTGTGTGTGTGTGTGTCTGGTGGGGTTAAAACAATCCTCCTTTGGACGGGCGGTATGCAGGGTGCTCAGACGGGAAGTAATCACTGAGGGTGTGGAGAGGAAAGATCAGTCTGAAGATGGGGTGGGAACACTGGTTGACTGGGAGACAAAGTGAGGTGAGGGACAGGGGGTTATCTATGGAGACAAAGGGTGAGGGAGACTGGTTATCTGCGGAGGAAGGGTGGGGGAGTCTGGTGGTCTGTGGAGAAAGGGTGTGGGAGGCATAGTGCTCAGGATGGTGAGTCCCCCCCGCCCCTGCCAGGACAGAGAGAAAAGGGCAGACTTCTCCTTGTTGACTCCGGCTTCCCTGGGTGGGTGAGACTCTGCTATCTCAGGAGGACTCTCCCCCTGCTGTGTGTCCCACTCTGAAGGGAGCCTGAGTGGGAGCCAGTCTCCCCCACCCTTTGCACCAGGAGACTGCACTGCCCCCAGGTCCACCAAGCCCACTGCTACCCAGTGCTTCCGACTCACAGTGACCCCGACCCTGCATGGTGTCCACATCTCTTCATCTTGATGGGAGCAGACTGCTTCACAGGTCTCCCTGCTGGCTGTGAACTGTCGACCGTGGCCTAGCCGTCCAGTGCCCCAGGCTTGGCTCTGCCCCAGCTGGTTGAATAAAGCACCCCACAGGCAGGAACCAGATCTCCAGGTTCCTGTGTTGGTCCTGGGGAGACTGTGTGGGAAATGGAGATGGAAGGAGCCGGAAGCCTCGCCTCCGTGTAGTTAGCAACACCCCTCCCCCCCCAAGCTGGTCCCTCTAGACGATTCTAGATCGCAGGTCAGGGTATGATGATGGTGTGGGCACAGTTCGCTGTATGGGGGCACTGTGCTTGACCGTGGAGGGGGGTGCTGTCATTATGATGGTTTTGTTTTTTCTGTTCAGGCTCAGAGAGAGAAAGAGGAAGCTCACCTTTGGGGGTGTTTGCAGCTGTGAACTTCCCTGTGCCCCACAGACTCACTCGGAGTCCCTGCCTCTCTGGCCTGCAGGAGCCCCCACCCCGTGGTCCTCCTCGTCTGGGGAGCTGACGTGTTTATCTCGTGGGTAGACTTTGCTAAAGCTGAACAGGCACGGCCCACGATCAGCCAGGGGGAACTGCTGCGCACCCTGGTGCCTGGGCTGGGTTTGGAGAAAGTGCCCGGTTGAGGTTGCGCGCTAGCGATGGGCAGCGCCTGCTTCAGCAGATGTCAGCAACGGGACTCCTCTCCTGACGCAGTGAAAGGAAGGGCGGCTGTGGGTTGGAACAGACTCGGGGCAGTGGTTCAGGTTTGCACCGCCATTTCTGGGGGG
>NW_022103920.1:8290136-8308335 GCF_000313985.2 Echinops telfairi
GTCACTGAGTGACCTGTCCTGCCGACACCAGACACTGGCTGGCCTTTGTGGGAGAGGGCCAGCTTTTGCTTTCTACACTCTGGGACCTGGGCCTGGCTCCTCCCACTCCACAGCCTGGAGAGGATGGTTCCCTGCAGCCCTCTCCAAGCTTCTGCGGCTCCATCTTTAAGTGCGTACAGCGAACATTCCAGAAGATGATACCACATTACAGCAATGATGGCAAACAGCCGTGTGCTCTAGCGGGGACCCCTGGGTCCACAGATGACAGACCGGAGGCAGGTGAACCCCGAAACCTCGCCCTGGTTTTCTGCAACAATTCTGGAACTTTCCTCGATTCTCAAAGCAGACCCCTCCCACCCTCACCTCAGCGACCCTATAGGACAGAGAACTGCCCCATAGGGTTACCAGTGTCCCTCCCTCCGAGCTGCTGGTGGGTTGTTTGAATGGCTGCCCTTGTTGGCTAGCACCCCAATGCTTCACCCAGCACCCCCACAGGGTGCCTTCTCACAAGGGCCCATAAAACAGCCAGGTTGATAAACCACTGACCAAGTTCAGGGTCGCCCAGGTCAGTGACTCCCAGCCCATGCAGTTGTACAGATAAGGAAACTGAGTCCCAGAGGGCGAGAGAGATGCCATGAAACAGTGTAAGCAACAGTTAGAGCTCATTTCAGAAACTGGAGAAGAAAAGCCACCCACGGTGCCACCAGCCAACCATCCCAGGTGGTCCACTGGGCTGCTAACGGACAGGTTGTAGGTTCAAGTCTACCCACAGGTGCCTCGGAAGAAAGGCCTGGCGATCCTGTTCTGAGATGGAAACTCAGCCCCTGAAAACCCCAGGGAGCCGAGCTCTCGCCTGACCCACAGGGGGTGCCATGACGCAGCCTCGGGCCAAGGGCAGCTGGTTTGCCACTGTCTACCACGGCGGCTGTTTCTATCCTCTGCTTTCCTCAAGCCAGGCTGCTTGCCAGCATGAACGTCCCAGTTACCGCCGTTTTGTGTCCTGCCCTTTGAAGTTCCAACAGATAGTCTCATCTGTTGCACTGCCACCTTCTTAGTTTCAGCTGCTTTGCTGAGGTGGTGGTGGTGGTGTTAGGTGCCATCAAATCGGGTGCAGCCCATCGCGACCCCGTGCACAACAGAATGAAACACTGCCCGGTCCTGCACATCCTCACGATTGTTCCCGTGCCCGAGCCCACCGTGCAGTCCCTGTGTCCGCCCATCTCGCCGAGGGCCTCCCTCCACTTTATCAAGCACGACGTCCTTCTCCAGGACGTCTCTCTTGACAGCATGTCCAGTGTGTCAGACGAAGTGTCGTCGTCCTCACTTCTCAGGAGCATGCTGTACTTCTCCCCAGACAGATTTGCTTGTTCTTTGGGCAGCCCACGGTGCTTCCAACATTCCTCTCCAGCAGGGCGGTTCAAATGCATCCACTCTTCTTCGGTCTTCCCGATTCATGCCCTTCTCGCACGTGCATGTGAGGCGAAGAAGAAGACCGTGGTTTCGGTCAGGCACACCTGATCCTCAAAGTAACACCCTTGCTTTTCAGTACTCTGAAGAGGTCTTTTGCAGCAGGCTCCCCCACTTGAGATGATGAGCCACACACTCCGTAGGTCCAGCCATAGCCCATGCACCGAAGGCCAGGGCCAGCTCCGCGGCGCTGCTGCTTTGAAACGGTCCCAGGACAGTGCAGACTCTGAACCGTGTATTGACAAACCTCTTAGCAAAATGGCGATCTCACCCCACCGACCCCTCTAACTTCCAAGTGGGGAGGAGCACCAGCCGCCCAAGGCTCCTTCCTGTAAGGCGGAGGTGAGGTAGGCCTCCCCTTATGATCTTTTTTCCGTTTCTGATACCAGCTGCCCCTCAGATCGCACCCTCTGCTCTCTTGCTGGGTTTGACGATTCGCTGCAGTGGTCACATGGGCACTCATGATGACGGAGTTTACCAGGGAAGCGGTGTCTGTGTGCTCCTCAGGGGGCAAGGATGTGATTTTAGTCATCTGGAAACCATTCGTTTCAAGGCATGTGTGCTTGAAAACAAACAAGTGCAAACCTTTTGTTTTGAACGAGTGACGCTTTACGGAGTGACTCGTTTTTCATCCCGCAGTTCATACGCACGCTGCTTCGCTTACCCCACCTCCCCCGGTGTGTCCCGGGCTGTTCCTGCCCCTTTCTTTACCCTTCTGAGCTCTGTGTCCTTGGACAAACGCCGCCCTTTGGATCGCAAAAGCTTGGTGATTCTAAAGTGTACGTAAGGACCTCCCTGGCGTGACTGTTCCCTTATCGACCTGTCTGTCGTTTGGCTGGAAATGGAGCCCTGGGGTGAGTTCAGTTCCCGGCCTAAAGGTTGACCAAGGACCATAGTCCCAGGGGTCCTGCGGGTCTCCCTCTATCCAGCTCGTAAGCCTGGTCACGTTCTATGATGTTGAGTTTTGCTCCCGCATCTCTCTCCCGCTAAGCAGGGCTTTCAGAGCCTCCAGTCGTGGTGGCTGGCTGGGCACCATCTAGTCATTCTGTTCTCAGTCATAAGGCCCGGGTGTGTGTGGTCCAGGAGTCAGTTGGACTAATTGTTTCTGTGCTTCTTTTAATTTCTTCGCTCCTCATTGCCCCAGGAAGACTGGGCTTGCTGCTCCTTAAACACTTGCAGTCTCAGAAGCCCACGGGAGGTTGCTGTGAGTCACCATTGACTCGGTGGCAGTGAGGCAGTGCTGCAGCTGGGGAGAGACCAGTAGTCCTGCTTAAAAATTAGTAATGACTGAAAACCAGCTGCCATCCAGTCGATTGCAGCTCACGGCGCCCTCGTGTGTGTCCAAGCAGAACTGCACTCCCTAGGGATTTCAAGGGCTGGGTTGGGGGAAGTAGATTGCCTGGGCCTTTCTTCTGAGGTACCAGACAGAGGATACCCTGCACCCACTATGTCTTCAGTTAGCAGCCGGTGTATTAACTGTTTCTACCACACAGGGACTCCAACATCATCACTCTGTGTTCTGTAACTCCAAATGTAACCTCTCCAGATAGAATTCGTACTGGAAGCTAAGTGTTAGGGTTACTCCTGATGGCAGAGTGGTCACGCATTGGGCTGCTAACCTCTAGGTCAGCTGTTTGAAACCACCAACCAATCCATAGGAGAGAGACAAAGTTTTCCACTCCCGTGGAGAATTACAGCATCAGACGCCCACAGGGGCAGTCACCCTGTTCCTGGGGGGTTGGTGTGTCAAAACCGACTTGATAGTTAACGTTTTGATACTAGCTTTATGTCTGCCGTCACGCAGAGTACACGCAGCAGACCACACTCCAGTTCAGCAGTGTCTGCGTGGAGCTTCCGTCTGTCCGGCATCCGTGTTTCACTGTCCTTGTCTGAGCAGTTGCTCTCCTGTGAGGTCCACTCACTGCCCCCGGGGTTGTCTGCCCCATCTTCCTGTGGCTGTTGTCCGTTTGACCTGGATTGTTAGGTCTCGAACAAGCACGTGCTCCACGCCTGCACTGTGCCCCGGCCAAGCTAAACGCTGCGTGTTTTCCCATCAGACTCCAGCGTAGGGATGCAGAGCAGGGTTTGCCCCCGAGGGGGCTCCTCGTGAAGCCAGCGGTGCGCTTGCCACCGACCGTGCACCCGACTGACTCTCCCTCCTGTGTCTCCGCAGCACTTCTCCGAACTTCTGGACGAGTTCTCCCAGAATGTCCTGGGCCAGCTCCTGAACGACCCCTTCCTCTCGGAGAAGAGCGAGTCCATGGAGGTGGGGCCGTCCCCGACGTCCCCCGCACCCCTCATCCAAGCCGAGCACAGCTACTCGCTGAGTGAGGAGCCGGGAGCCCAGTCACCCTTCAGCCACACAGCCCCCGGGGAGAGCTTCCACGATGGTAACTGAACTCCGCCCTCATGGTGGGAGCGAGCTGACGGGCAGTCCGCACCCGCTTCAGGCAGACACCCCAGGGGCATGCAGGGTCCGGCCCCCGAGGTGGGCTCCTGTGTGGGGTCTGCTGGAATGGCGTGGCCCCTGGGGGAGACAGCAGGACAAACCAGCTGGCCCCTCTGGCTGGTCATTCCCGCCCATCTTGTTTCTTAGATGTTGACGGAAATACCACAAGTGGGAGACTTTGTGGAACAGACATTTATTTTCTCACACTTTAGGGGGCTGGAGGTCTGAATCAGGAGGTGGGCTCTGGGGAAAGACCCTCTGTGTTCTCAGCACTCGTAGGAGAGCTCTGTGTGGCATCTCTCGCACCCACCCTTCGCCCCCAAACCACACTCGTGTGACCTCATTACTATCACTCGTCATTCCCCAGCAGGGTCACATTTCTGGGTGCAGGGTCTAAGATCCCAACAGCTCTTTGAGAGGGAAGGAGGGGGTCACAACCCGGTACTTAAGAAGGGGCGGTGTCATTTATCCCCCTCTTGGAAGAGTTTTGGTGACCATTCCACTCCACCAAAACATCTTGGGGGCCTTCCCAGACTGCCTTGTTTGGCCACCCTCTCGTGTGCACAGTCCAGGGCTGTGGTCAAAGGCCACACCCAGTGTCTGGGCTTGGGGACCTTCAGTTGTCATCCCTGCTACTCCGTGGTCCTTGGGTGGCACAAGTGCAGACCTGGCCACGGGCTCACCGAAAGGCCGGCAGTGGAAGACCTTCCGTGGGCACACGTGGTCTCGTCCACGGCGGTCACCGTTCTAAAATGGTTGACCGTATTTTTGGTTTTCCCGGCGGCCTTGTCGCACTGGGGCCAATAAAGAAGGTGTGCAGTTTGTTTCCCAGTTGGGCCACACACCTGCCTTCCCCTGCTCGGGGCAGGGTGTCTGTACACTTGGCCGCCTCTGCCGGAGGCCTGGGCGTCCTCGCAACTCTGCGCATGCGGCTTCCTTGTGGTCAAGCAGAGGCCCGTATGTGCTCCTTCAACAAGGGCAGTAGTGTTGCAGGGGCTGCCTAGGTTCACAGGTAACTTCCAAGAACCAGGACTGTCACTTGTGCCTCCCACCAAAGCTGGGCTGGAACACTCCACCACAGGCCAAAGTCCCATTGTGGGGCTAGAACCCCGAGAGATGGAGGGAGGGCTTCCTCACACTGCCTCCTCTGGCGGGGGGTGGGGGGAGCTTTTACCTCTGGGGAGAGAGGAGGGGGCTGGGAAGGAAAGAGTCAGGAGGCTGGAGCTGGGTGGGGGGTGCTGGTCAGTAAACAGTAGGTCATCTTCTCATGCTGCCTTCTCGGCCTGGTCATGCCCCGGACGGTGTGACCAGCAGTGATGGACAATGGAATGATTTATTTTACTTTCCAGGGGCCCTCAGAGTAAAAGTTTCTGTCTTGTTACTTTTTAACAAGCATTTTCCGTCTCTGGCCTGGAGCCACAAGCTAATGGTTCATTTCACTTTTTATTGCTAAAGGAAGTTAGGATAAAGCATACTAAAATCATGAAAGAACACCAACGTTTATTTGTTTTTAGAACTGTGGGACTTGCTCGCTCACTCTGTTCTTTTTGGTTTTTCTGCCGTGGTACATTCATTGTGGCTGTCTTTTCGTGAGCAGCAAAAACCACCACGTTGTCAGAGAAACTCGGAAATTCGGAGTAGGTTCATCTGCAGTGACAGTAACTGAGTTAATAGTTCTGGAGAGTTATGGCAGGGGAAGCTGGGAGAAAGGAAGAGCTACTATTGAGTACAAGGATGAATGAAATGCACTCAGGGGAAAAATGAATAAAATGTTCAAAAATTGATTGGGTGATAACGCAAACTCATGTATTTAGCCACAGAATAGTGTGGTAGGTGAATTATATGCCAATAAAACTTAAAATTCTTTTTAGAAAAAAGAAACAAATTAGGGATTAAGGTGCTTAAACTTATAACCCTGAAAAATAATTTACACACAAATTTTTTTTTAGTAATTTACCAAAAAAAAACAACACCTCAGGTTTGCATCCAAGGTAGAGCCTTCCTAAGAGAAGCCCCTGCTTAGCGCTGGGAAAAGTCTGCAAGGGAAATGGGCTTCCCGGTGTGACTAGAAGAACCGGGGAAAACTTTCAGGTCATTTTCAAAGAAAACTCAAAGTTCTAGCAGCTCTCTCATTTGTTGCACTTACCGAACTCCATCCAAGCCTCACCTCGGGGACGGCTCCCGACCGAGCGGTTTCCAGTGTGTGGGGATGCCCGGCACGACAGCAGACTGTACCAGACTGGTTCCTGACTGTGGGCTTTATATAAAGGAGGCAGGCCGCCAGAAGTGAGGCTGGGGGGGTTTTGCGGTTTTATGTCCTTCTCTGGACATGTCACCACGAGGCAGCATCGTATTGGCAAAGAGGACGCCCCTGGAGGAGCCGGGTCCAGCCGTGGCTGCAGCGTTGGGATCACACAGAGTCGCATGTGGGAGGACGGGGCAGGACTGGGCACTGTTCCCTCTGTCATCCGTGGGGTCCTAGGAGTCAGCCCCGACTCCAGGACACCTCACAACCACACCAACAACATCCTCTGGGAAGGGATGTCCCAGATCAGAGAGGGGGCTCTTGGCTGGATGCTGGGGCTGTCTTAAGCACCCGCTCAGGGTCCTGCTGCTGATGTAACGTTTGGGGTTTGACTGTGCCCCCTTGGGTTGGAGGGGTGGAGTGATACAGGGTGAGGTGTGTCTAGAATGAGGACAGTCTGAGACTGACCGTGGCGTTGTTTCCAGGGTTCAGTGTGACCAGGTACTTGAGAACGGAGGGCAGCGCCTGGGCTACAGCCGTTCCCTCCATCAGCCCCTCCCTTTCCCTTTCCCTCTCCCTCCTCTGTTTTATCTCCTCCTGGGACGGAGGGCTGCTCCTCAGCCGTACGGGGGCCCTGGGAGCTGGAGCCATCCCAGGGGCAGTGGGTCAGCGTGTTTGGTTGTCTCGAAGCCCCTCCATCTGGGCTCCAGCTTGGGCACGTGCATTGCCCTCCCTGGCTGAGTTGTGCTGTTGAAACCGTGGGCTTGACCTTTAAACAAGTGGTTGGACGGAACGACCTTCAAGGCATCTTCTCATCCTGAAGTTCTGTAGGGGCTTCAGTGGGAGCACATTTTATACCTGCCTGTGCTCACGGGTTTTCCCCATGCTCCCTGTACTTCTGCTATTCTGAAACTCTTCTTACCGTACCTCCCTGCCTCTGTTTGAACCCTCATCCATGGACAAGCCCCGGTGGCTGCATGAACCGCCACCTCTCTGGCAGATGCAGCTGTAAAGATTTGCAGCCTCCGACACCCTACAGGGTATTTCGGCCCAGACTCAGGGGTCCTTAGAAGTTGGGTAGGACTCCTTGGTGACACCTTCTAAAGCCTCACTTCTATCTAGTCTGAGCAACACATCTACCCTGGCATTGGGCTCAGGACAGCAGTAATCCTTTCATTCCCTGTCCTGAATCCTGGGTTTAAGGAATGTAGAAATTTCTCTGCTGGGTGGTTTGGGGCCAGAATCTCACGAGAGGTTGAAATCGGATGTCGCTGGACAAGAACCCTTCTGGGATCTTTTCCAGAGAAGTCTGCTTCCAAGAGGCTCATTTGAATATCCAGGGAGTCAGTGCCAGATCATGGGCTCCTCTCCCCAGGGCTGGCGGGGTGGGTCGCCGTGCGGGGTTACTGGTGTCCCCCCGGGGTTGAGGGCTCTCGCAGACCAAAGGCAGAGCTGTGGCACCTTCTCTGTTTTGGTCACCCCATGCTGTTGTGAAAGAAAAGCACAAGTAGGTGGGTTTAAAGAATAGCTATTTATTTTCTCACAAGTTGGAGGCTATGCGGACGGATGGACAGAGCGGGGTCTCTGTGTAGGTCGTCCCCAGCATCTCTGGGGTCCCAGGCGTGTAGAGGATCCTCGCTGTAGTATCTGTCCCTTCCTCTGCCTCTGCCCCTGCGGAGAGGTTTAGTGATGCTTCAACATTGAGACTGGGCAGTCTGCTTGTGGACATCACCACTGAAAATCCGATGACTCACACAGAACAGTGTCTGGTCCAGGGCTGGGAGATGGGCCCTCTGGGCGGAAGGCCCTACAGGGTGCACGCCAAGGTACAGTGATCGGGAATACGGTGCGGCACTGGGCAACCTTTGGTTCTAGTGTCCAGGGGCTTGGCTCCAGTTGGACTCAACTCGAGGTCAGGTACCAACAGACTGCATGAAGAGGACCTCTCCAGAGTCTCCAGCGTGTCCCGAACACTCAAGCTGGAGGTGAATTGACAGCCGAGGCTGACCGGCCTTTCCCTTCAACAGCACGTCTGTACTCGGGCCTCACTGTGGTGTACGGTTACCTTGGGAGAAAGGCTGGTTTTCTACTCCTGTAAACAGCTACAGCCTCGGAAACCACAGGGCATTGCCATGCATGGGTCAGCCCTGATGGCGAAGAGTGTGGGTTTTTGGCTTTGGGTGCACAGCCATACACACGTGTGGGATGTAGCAGTACAACCCAAATCCCGCCTGTCGGCTCAGCATCGTTAGGTGGCCCTAACCCCTGCTTCCCCAGGATGTGAGCCACGCCCCCAGGGAAAGCCAGCTGGCCGGCGACATCCAAGAACAAGCACCCCGTGGGTGCTCAGAGGCCAGGGTTCAGTTGGGCGTTGAAGCATCGAGCACAGTTAAACAGGGAAGAGGTTGGAGGGAAGCAGGTGGAGACCAGAGGGTCAGGACACCCAGCCCTCGAGAACCGGACCCTTCCGGGCATGATGGCAGGTCCACCCACTTCCTTCCTCTTCCACCATGACCTTGGTTTGTTTTTTAAGTCTGCTCAACTAAATGCCACCAAATGACACCTGGGCACCACCTGTGCCGGGAATGGTGTGGGCAGCATTCACGCGACAATCTTTTTCGGGAAGCTGTTTCATCCCGGGGCCAAAGCACACAATGTTCCACTTCCCCGATGGTCACCTTATTCTGTTTACAGACCCGGCCTGCTGGTGATTTCCTGGGAAGTCCAGGGGCAGCGAGTCTGTGTGCCGAAGGTTCTGGGTTCATAGTTCATCTCGTTAGTGCTCCAGTGCCTTCCGGGCGACAGGAACAGCAGCATAGCCGTAGTTCCTCGTCGTGAGACAATAGACGGATTGATAGGGAGTGTGCCGAGCAGAGGGTCGTCTAGGTCGGAGCTTGGTGATGTTTTCTTCTGGTGGATGGGGGACGGTTTTGTTGGGGACAGTGAATGTATTCGTGGATGGGGGATGGTTTTGTTGGGGACAGTGAATGTATTCGTGGATGGGGGATGGTTTTGTTGGGGACAGTGAATGTTTTGGACACCGGTGTGTGCTCCCTCCCTTTGGGGGGTGGGGTGGGCAGTGTCAGGGGAGAGATCTAAGCCCTAAGCCGAGTGCCCGGCAACGCCCCAGCCTGCCTGGTAGAAGAGCAGGTGGATTTTGAGGCCACTGTAAGTCTTCCACGTTAAATACAGCTGTGTGGGCGTCACCCTCAGTGCTGACTGATGCCTGGAGCCCATGCTGTATTGCGCTCGCTGCTTGTTTGTGGCATCCTGTGCCAGGCAACTCTCTTGGCAGCGTTTTTCCAACCACTGGTGCCCCCTTTGTGTCTCTGTGCCACGCTCCGGACACTCTCACAGTAGGTCACACTTCTCCACCAGTCTGGTGTGCACCTCATTTTCACACGCACCTGGAGCAGTTGTTGGGCCGTCATGGTGGCTCCAGCTTGTCGGTACCACAGAGAGGAATACCGCTCGGTCCTGGGCGCCCTCACAATTGGTGTTAGGGGTGAGCCCACTGTGAGCAGCCAGTTCACCACGAATCCAAAGGGCGCATGTGCTTAGTCCCAGTGGGCGTGGGAGCTCCCAGTGCTGCCCAATACGCTCCATCCCGAGACACCTAGGACAGCAGGCACAGTCTCAAACCCACAGGGGCACTTCCACCCCGCCCTGTAGGCTCGTCATGAACTGGAATAGGCTGGCCCCTGGGTGGGCAGCACTGGATCAACTCTGGGTTACCAGCAAGTGCCATCCCCGAGTCTGGCTGTCGTCGAAGTTTAGCAAGCTGGAGTAGGGTTCGTGTCTGAGTCAGCCAGCCAGTCAGATGTATGTCTGTCTGTCTGTCTTAGTGTATCGCATATATACTATATAGGAGCTCTGGTGGTGTAGTGGTTATGTATTGGGCTCTGATTCTTGTGGCCAGCAGTTCGAAACCACCAACAGCTCCATCAGAGAAAGACTGGATTTTCTACTCCTTTAAGCATTTACCGTCTCTGAAACCCACAAGGGTCACCATGATTCAGCATTGACGATGGCAGTGTTTTTTGTGTTTTTTATAATTTATGTGTGTATGTGTGTGTGTTTCGTATAGTGCACCCTGGTGGCTCTGTTTGGTAATGGGAGACGTCTACCTGTTAGGTTGGTGGTTCAAACTCATCAGCCTTTCCTTGGGAGAAAGATGAGGCTGTCTGCTGCTGGAAAGATTTGCAGCCTTGGAAACTCTGTACAGGGCCGCTCTGAGTGGACTCAGCGCCTTGGCCGTGGCTCTGTATGGTGCACCTTTCTAGGTATAAAAATACCTCCAGTTACGTAATCATACAGTAATACAAATAGTAGATTTGCTGCATCAGAGTAGAGCCAGCTTGGTATTACATACCTCCTGTGCCCCTTGCATTGTGAATATGAGAGGTTCATGGAGGAGCTCCTGGGGCGGAGTGGGTACTACGCGTTGGGTTGTGACCTGCCAGGTCAGCAGTTTGGAACGACCAGCTGCTCCGCAGGAGAAAGAGGAGGCGCTCTACGCCCGTAAAGAGGACAGTCTTGGGAACCCAGGGGCACTTCCACCCTGCCCTGTAGGCTCGTCATGAACCGGAATAGGCTCGACAGCAGTGAGTTTGGTGTGGGTTTGAAGCCTCACAGGGCTGGTTCTTAACGACAGGTGGTATTATATCTAAGTAGGGCCTCTGTAACCCAGGGACTGGCTGTATTACAGCATTTTTTAAAAAATAGAGAATTCAAAACCCCTCGTGTTCCAAAACATTATCTGGACCCGTGTTTTCCCCAAGTGGGCAGTACTACCTCCTGGGGGTGGGGGTGCTGGAATGACCCGGTGGAAGCAGGGGGCTGCCAAAGCACTTGCCTACACTTATTCTGGATGACAGGCTAGAGCACAAACGTTTCTAATGAGCAGGTCAGGCGCTGAGTGAGGTGGTTTGTTTACCAGAGGTGGTAGGCTCACAAAGTTTAGGAATTGGTGGTGTAGAGCTGACTGCTTCCGATATTCTAGCACATTTCCTTTCCGTGTGTGTCCTCTCCTCTCCCTCAGTTTGTATTCAGACTTCTTACCCCCTTTGCCTTCTACTGCAAGCACAGTCAGTCCCCTGGTTCCTAAAAAGCCTGTGTTTCAGCGGCAGCATCAGTGTTCTGTCGTGCACAGGTTCCCGCAGCCTGCTGGTGCCACACCTCCCCAGCTCTCAGTCCGGGTGCTGCCCCTTCTCCCGGAGCCCCCTCGGCCAGGGCAAGCCCGGCTCAGGCTGCACAGGGTGACAGGGTGGACCAGGGCTTACTCCTCCCAGGAGTGAGTGCTCCCTCAGAGCCCGACCAGGCCTGCAGACAGTGGCTGGTGGCAAAGTGTGGTCTGAGTTCTGTCCCCAGCCTGCCCCCAAACATGCCTGCAGTTCTCGACAGAGCACCTCAGCTAGACTCTTCCTGCCCTGACTTCTCTAGGCCTGGCGCCCCTCTGCCAGCCAGCAAGACGCCCCACCCAGCACAGCAGGCCCCTGCTCCCTCATCTCTGTCAGAAGCTCTTTGTTCCCTGCCTCGGCCCCTCCACCCCCAGCAGGGAACCGCTGACTCAGCCTCCCGACACCCTCCCTCAACACAGCCCAGCCTGTCTGTCTCCACTACCCTGGAGAATCCACTCAGTCATCTCAGAATTGGACTTGGGGGGAGTGGGGTGGGGGTGGGGGATACGTTTTTTGGGTAAATGTGAATATTTCATTTTTTTCTGTGCTCACGGAATGAAATGTTCATTATCGTGGACTTCAGCTCGACTGTCTGGATTGGACACCTCCCCCAGCCCCAGCCCCAGAGCTCTGAGTGATCTTTAACCGGCTGCCCCGGGACCCCTAGCCCCTGACCCTTGGTGGAGCTGCTGAGATTGTGGGTCTTTATGGAAGTAGATGTGCCCGTGCTCCCTGCCCCCCATGCATATTTGAAGCCTCAACCTTTTGGTTGGCAACACAGCGCTTAACCATTGAGCACCAGGGCCCACGAGCGATCTTTAAGTACCTGTTTCTAGGAAAGGGGGGGGGGCGCTCAAATTCCAGCAAGTAAAACCATCTCACCGCCCGCCTAAGGGCTTTGGACTCCCAGGGCAGTAGTACTCCCAAGATTGATTGGTTCTATGTGTGTACGGGGGGAGCCATGTTGGGGTGCACACAGCAGGGAGGGTGTCTCTGCCAGCCCCACGGTAGGGACGAGTGCTGACGTGGGGGCCCAGCAGTGCCCTGAAGCTTCGAGGAAGTCCCTGGTGGGCTTTTCCTCCCCTCAGGGCTGTGCTGAGCTGCCCAGAGAGTTGTCTAGGCTCCGGTCTGGTGGCCTCGTGGTTACATGTCGCGCCACTCCCCCACCCCCCACTGATGGTCAGTTGGTGGTTCTCGGCACGCGGGCCCAAAGGTGGGAGCCCTCCTGGCCAGCCGCCGCCCGTGCGCTCAGTCTTTCTCGGCCCTGGTTGCCAGCCATCTACCCCTTTCTCCGTGGATTTCAAACAAGTTATTAATTTGTGTTTGACTAGGTGCATCCCTTGAGTTAGAAACTCAGCGATAGAATTCTCCCGCCCGTCCCCACAGTGGTGTGCTTTAAGTGTCCACCCTCCCCCCGCGCCGCGGCTCGTGTCCCCGCGCCCCTCCTGCCATCGTCCCTCCCTGGCACGTGTCCCCCGCCTGCCCCCTCGCAGGTAACCGGCTCACGTGTGTCTCCCTCTGTCCCGTAGATGACGTGGACAGCGAGAAGTGGTTCCTGTCCACGGACTTCTCCCCGGCCACCATCAAGACGGAGCCCATGACGGACGAGCCACCCCCGGGGCTGGTCCCCTCGGTCACGCTGACCATCACTGCCATCGCGGCGCCCCTGGAGAAGGAGGAGCCGGCTCTGGAGCTGAACCCCGCGGTACGCACAGTCCTGTTCTCCGGCCAGGCAGGGCATCGCAGGGAAGCGCTTCCCAGAGGAAACCCGGGAGCCCTTTCCTTGTCACCACTGGAAGTGGTCGGATGAGGGGCGCACCTTATTTTCCTGTACCTGTGTGCGTTTCACCTGGGCAAGCTGACCGAGAGAAAACAGGCGTTCCTCCCGTGGGCGGCAACGAGTGGGAATCACCTCGGTGGCAGGGTCTGGCGAGGGCCGGTTTGTACGGTAGAATCCCGGACCCCGACGCTATCCGTTCTAGAAGGAGCGTCCGGGTGCGATGACGAGTTCCGAATCAATTCTTCCCCCATAAGAAAGAACTGAAAATGGATTAATCCGTTCTCGACCACCAATTTTTTACCCTAACCTTGCCTTTCTATACAAAACATTACACAGGAATGTCAAAGTAAATAAGTTCAGAGTTAAATAATATAATTTAAATAAGAAACACAACATTAAGGAAGTTTTTAACAGCTGCATACCCTGAGACGGATGAGGACCTGGGTCTGTGGACAGGGTGTGGAAGGAGGGATGGAGAGAGTCCTTGTTGGGAAGGGGAATCCCCTTCCAGAAAATCCACTGGGCGCTACTTTTCAGGAGTTTGTACCCTGCTTTCCCTTTTTTCACTCGGACCAGGCTGGCTTTCTCCAAAAAAACAATATCCATCTAATGTCATCTGCTGTTGGCATTTCCTGAACTGTTTCTCAAAGGCTTTACTAGATTATCATCAACAATATCGGTAACACGGTTAACCGGTTCCTTATCAAGATGATGCGTTTCAAAAAACTCTTGGGACCCATGTTTTTTATCTAAAAACAGTCCCCCAAACCACAAAAACTAAGAAAATTATAGCAAAACACTTGGAACACAGCCGCAGAAGGTTTAAACAACATGTACTAACAACACCAACTAACGCTGAGTGACAGAAACAAGAACTGCTTTTGTTTACAAACATCACGTGGGTCCCGTCCGATTCCCATGTCTTGTTTGCACTCCGATGCAAAACGTTCTTGACATTTCGTGTCGTGTCGAAATCCATTTTTGTCGGGTACTGATGCGGTCGCGTACCGGGCTCTACTGTTCAAGGTTTCCTCCCTATAATCAACCAGGAAGTTCTTCCACTTAGCGTCACCGACAGTCCGTTTGGTGTTGGTGGGCTTGGGTACATGTTCACGTCCCCCAGGCTACCTACAGAAACCAGGAAGTTCTTCTGCATGCTCTCCCCCAGCGCTGCCTCCAGTGTCCGGAGGTGGGGAGAGGCGCTCTCAGGTGTGGCAGGTAGGGGGCATCGCTGAGCAGATCCAGGGAACCATCCCACTGCCCACGTCTGGATGAAGAAAGGGTTTCGTACTGACAGGAACGTTCTGGGTGGTTACAGGGCGGCAGAAATAAGTCGAGGAATCTCTCATTAAACAAAGGCTTTAGCGGGTTACTGGAAAACACACAACCAATACCTTCGTGTTTTGAGAGCGTCCTTGGGGCCAGGCTGCCTGAGTGATTTGGCTCTGTCGAGCGTAGGGAGAGAAAAGACACTGCAAACAGTGATGCAGAGCCCACCGTGGACCAGTCTCCATCAGTCCAGCAGGAAGGTGCAGGGACACGTTCTGCTGTCCTCCTGTGCTCCGGGTTATACGCGGTGATCGCATGAACCTTCTGGAAGGCACACTTCCTGGGTCAGGAATGGTAGTCTCCCTGCCCTGGTAGGCGATACACAGACCCAGTGTATCTTGGGGCGCTCTGCCTTCCATCCACCTAGGAGATGAAAGGCAACAGGTTAGGGTGCCATCGGCGGTGGTGCCTGTCGAGGTGAGGGAGAGGATGTCCCCCACAGGAGGAGCCTGTGGCCCACCTCACCCCAGCTGTGCCCCAGGCTGCCCATCGTAGTCCGAGAAGCGGGATGTTCGAGAGGAAGACCTAAGCATTCTGCTGAGTGTTTCCTGAGCGCCGAGCTTCGTGTTCAGAGCGGTGTTGGCAATTTCTCTCTCCAGGTGGACTCCTCCTGCCAGACAGTCATTCCCAAGATCAAACTGGAGCCTCACGAAGTGGACCAGTTCCTCAACTTCTCTCCCAAAGAAGGTCAGTGCGCTTCCTTCGTGGTCACCCTCTCAGTCTGAAGAGAAGGGGGCTGGCTGCCTTTGCACTGCGGGCCTTGCTGCTTCAGGAAGCAACTCTGGTATTTGTTTTTTTTCTGCAAAGCTCCCCGTTACATAAAACATTTGAGAGGCAAATCTGCTGTCCCTCCTCTCGTACAATGTCCAGCCGAGCCTATGACATTCACGTTGCTTGGTGAAGCGCTGCCTGGTGCTGCACCCCCCGCGTGCAGCTGGGGGCCTGACGGCGTTTTCCGTGACTAGTTACTCAGAAATAAATCATAGGCCTTTTTTCCACGGTGCCCCTGGGAGGGAGCTTGATTGACAAGGTTCTGGTTCGCAGCAGAGTGGGTTCACCGTATGCACTCCAGGGATTCATTAGAGAGAAAGAAGACACTTAACACCACTAATATTAAGCCAGACCCACGGCCACTGAGTCAATTCTGACTCATCTGAGGCTGTACCGCTCTATGGGAGCGACAGCGTTATCTTTCTCCGACGGAGTAGCTGGCAGCCTTGCAGATAGCAGCTCAGTGTCTGCCCTTGAATATCACTGCATTAACTATAAAATACTGCGGGTGCTTCTAGGGCCCCCCTTCACCGTGTGGACTCTAGGCACCACTGGCAGTGACGAGAGGCCCCGCTACGACAGGGTCGGATGCTGTGCCCTTCCCCCTGCCCCCGCCCTCCTCACAGCACCTGTGGTTGATGCCACCCTGCTGCAGAAGGTGGCCGTATCCAGAGGTGACCTCAGCTCCCAGGGTCACCGGTGGAGGCTCACCTCAGGAGGTGGGCACATGGCGCCCTTCCCCATGGCAACGGCAACAGCCCAGGGAACCTGATCTCCTTGAATGCTCGCTGCCCTCAACCCCCAGTAACCGGAGAGGGGCGGTTGAGATGGTGATTAGAAATCCAAGCCCGAAGCCCTGGGCAGGTCACCAGCCTGAGCCTGCTGGAAAGAGGAGTTTCATATCTGCTTGGCGCTCCTGTGGCGCCCCGTCCCTTTGCTGTGGGGCACACGCAGCTTGGGAAGGGGGAAGGGGTCTGAATGGGGGAAGGGCTGCTGGGTGCTGAGGACCTACGCCAGCCCAGCAGCCTCTGCACCCCATCTCTTCTCAGACAGCCCCATGGGCTCCAGGTACACCTGCATTCTAGCCACATGGGGATGGACGCTTTTTCATCCTCCATTAGGATCACTTCGTGGTGTGGGGGAAAGTTTACAGAACACACGAGTTTCCCGTCCCAGTTGATCTGCATTTCAGTTCATGACGTCATTGCATGACGTGGGTTGTAATCCCCGCAATGGAGCAGCCCCTTCCCAACTCCTCCCTGGGTTCCCTGCTTCCATTCACTCCCCCTTTCCTGCCCCTGAACATTGTTGTTGGCTAGATGGTGCCCTTGAGGTATCGTTTGGTTGGCTGCTCTGGGGAGCATGTTCCTCACGGGTGGTGGTGGTCACTTTATCAGCCTTGCAATTGTGGGGCTGAAAGTTGAGTCCCTAGGGTGGCCACGGGTCCAGGTTTGAAGGGCATGTATGGATCACAGTCTTGGGGGTCCACCGCTCTGTCAGACCAGTCATTCTGGGCTCCGTTAGGATTTGGACATTTGCTCTGCATTTTTCTTGCGCCCTGTCCTCATCCTTCTGTTGCCGTGGCAGTCAGCGTGGTTGGCCGTGGTAGCTGGGCACCATCTAATGCTTCTGGTCTCAGGGTACTGGCAACCACACACGCAGATGTGTTGAAGGCACACAGTTGCCCTCTGTGGCTGCTTGGAACTGTGGGCAGGGTATTGGGAATAGAGGTATAGGGGTCATTTTGGAGTACCCCTGGCTCTGAGCGTCTAGAAGGAAGCCTGGTGGGACAGTAGTTTAAAGCTCTACTGTTAACCCAAACATTGCGAGTTCAAATCCAGCCAACTGCTGAGAGAGAGAGACCTGGTGACCTGCTCCTTTACAGATGGCGGTCAAAGAAACCCTAAGGCAGTAGTTCTCAACCTGTGGGTCGTGACCCCTTTGGGGGGGGGGGTCAAACAATCCTTTCCCAGGGGTCGCCTGAGACCATCAGAACACACATATTCCCGATAGTCTTAGGAACCGAGACACAGCTTCTCTATCTGTCAACAGGTAGCTCTGCCCACATGCAGATACACCCACCTATGAGTACCCAGCGTGAAGACCGTTACCCATGCTACACCATGCTTCAAGAGAACATTTCATTTATTTGTTATTATAAATTAATACTTCCCAATATTTAATTACATATTGCTTTGGTGATGAATCACTATGTTTTACTTACCATATGTTCAATTGTAACCATGAAAATACATCCTGCACATCAGCTATTTACATGACGATCCATAGCAGTAGCACAATTACAGTGATGAAGTAGCAACGAAAAGAATGTTATGGTTGCGGGGCACCGCCACATGAGGAACTGTATTGGGGGGTGGCGGCATGGGGAAGGTTGCGAACCACTGCCCTAAAGGGCAGTCTGCTCTAGCACATAGGACTCCTGGGAGCCAGAGCTGACTTGCTGGCACCCAGCAACAGCAGCGGTGACCATAGACATTCGAAGCCAGGGAGCTCTTGAGCCAGACCTTGCTGGGAAAGAGAAGGAGGGAAGATTAAAATGAGAGGGGGGTATGCAGGGAAGACTAGAGACTAGATGAGAGAAAGTGCTGTGTGTAGGGGTAGAGGATGGTTGCCTGTGGTGTCCAGACACGTGGACATTTCGGCAGGATGTGTCAGAGGTTGCTCCCTGTCCACCTCCAGGAATGAGGGTGATGGACTCCCTTTTCTTTGTCACTGAAACAAAAACCCAGTTGCTGTTGAACTCACTCCCACTCCTGGCGACCCATGTGTGTCACAGTAGAGCTACCACACTCCACATGGTTTTAATGGCTGACTTCTCAGAAGTAGATCTTCAAATGCGGCCCTCATGAAGTGATCATTGAAGGTCTGGGTGCTACAGGAAAATGTAGAAGCAATCAGAAAGAATCGTGTGTGTAGAGGGCTTAAAGGCTTGTCTTCAAGCCAGCAGCCATCTAAGT
>NW_022103920.1:8308971-8313065 GCF_000313985.2 Echinops telfairi
CAACCATGGCCCTAATCCCACTTTGGGAGTGCCACTGTTATCTAGAATGTTTTGATCTGCCACCAACCGTGCTTTGGTGACATTTGTCTTTGACCTCCCTTGTCCTTATACAGCTCCAAGTCTCAGCAAGCCCTTGGATACCTTCATGACCACAGGCCAGTGGTCTCCTTCAACTGGAGTCTGTGTCTCTGTAGTCATCTTTTCCTTGTCCCATTTAAGAATTAATAAATGTTCTCTTCAAATATAATCATAGGAAATGAAGTAGGATACCCCCCAAAGAGCAGATCACCAGGCCTTTCTTCCAAGGTGCCTCTGGGTGGACGTAAGCCTTTGACCTTTGGGTTATTGAGACCCTGGTTCGATTCCTGGCCACTGCACCTCCTGCACGGCCACCACCCGCCTTTCTGTGCAGGCATGCATGTGACTGTGAGCCTGAGCAGGTGTCGGTGGCACTGCCAGCCCAAGAGGGACTGCGAAGAAGGGCTGGGTGGTCTGCTTCATGGGCAGTGCATACTCAGTGCGTCACATGACCTGTGGGGGGGCGGTGTTTTTGTTTGGCTGGGGGTCAGGCCTCTGGACAACCCACACATTGAGAGCTTCTCCTTCTGGCTTCATGGATGAGTCCACTTCTTTCCTCCAGCCTCCGTGGACCACCTGCACCTACCACCAACCCCACCCAGCAGCCACAGCAGCGACTCAGAGGGCAGCCTGAGCCCCAACCCGTGCCTGCACCCTTTCAGCCTGCCACAGACTGCCAGCTCCGTCCGGGCTGGGCCTCGGGCCCCCTCCTCACTCTCCAGCTCACCCCTCCTCACCGCCCCCCATGTGAGTATCTGCTGCTGACCCCCCTCTCACCACTTATGCCACGTTCCACACCCCTTTGTCCAAGCTTTTGTTGTATGTTTCTTTCAAGGAGCAACACCTGCACTTTTCATTCTGTATTGGCTGTTAAGCCCTGTGGCCTAGTGGTTACACATCCGGCTAACAGCCGGTCCACTGTTCAAATCCCCAGCCACTCTGCAGGAGAAAGATGAGACTGTCTCCCTTCACGATTTACACTCTCAGAAACCCACAGGGGCAGTGCTGCCCTGTCCTCTAGGGCCCCTGTAAGTCAGGACCAACTTGAGGGCAGAGCGTCTGGTTTGGGTGTAGGACAGTAATCGGAGCCCTGGTGGCACAGTGGGCAAGCACGTGGCTGCTAAGAGAAAGACCTAACAGTTGGAACCCCTGCAGACAGATGTGGCAGTCTGCATCTGTACACCCAATGGCCAGCTCTGCTCTGTCCTGCAGGGTCACTGAGCGGGCTGGTGTTTGGGCTCAGATACAGAGGGCTCAGGCTGTTTGACTCCTAGTCTGTGGGGTTGGGGGAGAGGAGCCACTGTTCTCTGTTCCTTGCTGGTGGAGTGGGTAGGGGTGGCTGGGAGGCAGAGATGGCCGTGGAAGTGCCCTGGGGTGAGACTGTCCCCAGGCTCTCTGAGGGTGATGCTTCAGTGTAGAAAGACTGCACATTTGTATTGTGGGGACGGGGTGACCAAATGCCGATAAAGCTGACGGGGTGACCAAATGCCGATAAAGCTGAGCCCCCTTCTGAGGCAGGCAGGCCAAGCCAGGGGACACACCATTCCACTCAGTCTGGATGCCCCTGGGAGGCCGGAAACCCAATCTGAAGGGTAACCTCTCCGAGTTGAGCAGGTGGGACCTTTAAGGGAGGGGCTGGCCTGAGCCTTTGTTTGGCTCTTCCTCCAGTGACAGCCCCCCCCCCCGGCCCCCAAGTGTTTCCCCATCTTTGCCTCTATCTCAGTATTCCAGCTACTCCTGGGAGCAGCCAGGGTGGATTTCTCTCTGAGCCTTCCAGGGGGTGGGCTTCCCGAGGACTGACCCTCTCCTGGGTCTGCAGAAGCTGCAGGGTTCCGGCCCACTGGTCCTGACGGAGGAGGAGAGGCGGACCCTGGTGGCTGAGGGCTACCCTGTCCCCACCAAGCTGCCGCTCACCAAGTCTGAGGAGAAGGCCCTGAAGAAAATCCGCAGGAAAATCAAGAATAAGGTGTGTGCTGAAGGCGTGCACCCGTGTGTGTGTGTGTGTGTGTGTGTGTGTGTGTGTGTGTGTGTATGTGTGTGTGTTACTCACTGTAAGGGGGGCCGTGGTTCAAGCTCAGAGAAGGTGTAGCCTGCCTCTACAGAGACTTAGGGCAGTTCGACCCTGTCCTACAGGGCTGATGAGTAGGGACCAGGTAGCCCCAACCTTAACCCTAACATTGTCTTAAGTAGCCCCCTCTACTTTCTCTCTAGGCTCTTAATAGTTATTGCAGTGGCTACACAACTCACAGACAAAATTCATGATGAAGGGGTTTATTAAGGAAGCTAAAGGTTGAACTGCAAGGGAGAAATTACTCAGGGTAGAGTAGTTTATCAGGAAAGGGCACTAAGTTCCTTCAAGGCCGCTGAAGGATGCCTCCAGGGCCTCTCTCTCTGCTCCAAGCCTCTCTGAAGGCATTCAGCTTAAGCCTTGTGGCGCAAGCAAACCCAGGTCCCTGAATTAAGTGTCCAGAGACCCCTCATCCCAGTAAGCCTCAGCCCTAAGGCACTCAGCTCCACTTCTGTGGAGCAACCAGCCCGACTCCCCCAATTAATTGCCTAGAGGCATCCCACTCGGCCAGTAGGGCTCCTGCACAGAAACGCACAGCTCCGCGTGCTGCAGGGTCCCTGTCAGTCACACTGTGTTCCGTGCTCCGGATGCTGGTTCTGCCACTGCTCCTCTGATGTCCCAGCTGTCTTCTGGATCCAGAAGGGTCCCTGCGCAGGGGTCTCGGGTCCAGAGGATGCACTCCGCGCCTGGCTCTTGCTGGGAATGAGATCCCTCCCCTTGCTTCTCAGAGGGTGCATTTTATATACAGCAGGATGGGATGCCAGGGAATCCTGGGTTCGCCATCACTCACAGGTGAATCCTCTTAGTACCTTCCCCCACCTCACCCAGACCTGTACAGGGTAGGTCGTTTGGTGGGATTTGGGCTCGAGGAGCCGCATTGAAAACTCAGCGGGGCAGCTCTGCTCGGTAGTGAGTCAGAGGCAACCCCATAGCAGTGGGTTCAAATCGAGCCTCAGCCGGGAACACAGAGTGGGCCGTTTGGGTGCAGGGTGTGAGCCCTCCACGACCCTGTCCCTCTGGCTCTCCACTCTAGGCCAGTGGAGCCCAGCATTGGATTTGCATGCTGTGGACGGAGCCCTGGTGGCACAGTGGTTAAGTGCTTTGGCCAACCTTGGCCAACCAACTCCAGCCAACTTGTGTGTGGTCATGCCCTGGCCAGAGGGCAGTGTGGGGCATTGGACGTTGCTGGAACTGCTGATGTTGGGGAGGTGAAATCAGGGGTCTTGGGCCCATGGGCCTCAGCTTTGGGACCCCAATGGATGAGAACTCTCCCTTCAGCATTGTCACTGTCTTTTGAGCACTCAGCAGCCCTGGTGGCACTGTGGGCTAGATGCTGGGCTGTTAACTTCAAGGTTAGCAGTTCAAACCCACCAGCTGCTCTGAGGAAGAAAAATGAGGCTTTCTGCTCCCATAAAGATTGCCAGTCTCGGAACCCCTGCATGGGGTCTCCGTGAGGTGGATTCAGCTTAATGGCCGTGGGTTTGGGGGTTCCCTTTATAAATGTGTTCCTTGGGCATCTATCTGTGATGCCACCAGCCAGTGACACCCCACAGCAGTGCAGTCAGAGGTATAGGCTCACAGCACATGCCATTGGGTCTCGGGGCCATCAGGGCTTGGGACCTGTTTGGGCTGGAAATTGGGGATGGGGGCAGCCCAGCAGGTAGCCCCAGCCATCAGGCACAGGGTGGGTGATGGGAAGCCAGCTGTAGGTGAAAGGGATAAGCCAGCCCAAGTCCAAGGGCCCCTGGGATTGTGGGCAAGCAGCCTGGTGCAGCTGGAATTAATCCCACTGTCTCTCCCCTCCACCCCCACCCCCCCAGATCTCTGCCCAGGAGAGCAGGAGGAAGAAGAAGGAATACATGGACAGCCTGGAGAAGAAGTAAGCCTCCTGCCAGGCGGGCTGGGTTTAGGGGGCAACGAGTCGTGAGAGGAGAGAGGAGCATATGGG
>NW_022103920.1:8313260-8323488 GCF_000313985.2 Echinops telfairi
GAAGTCCTGTGGGGCAGCTCTGCTCTGCCCCCTAGGGCTGCCGTGGGCCCAGGTGGGGTAGTGGTTACGCATTGGGCTGCTAACCGTAGGGCAGCAGTTTGAAACCACCAGCCGCTCTGCAGGACAAAGACCAGGCTTTCTACTCCTGCCAGGTGTTTACAGCCTCAGAAACCGCAAGGCCAGTTCTACCCGGTCCCCGAGGGTTGCCCTGACTCAGATTGAGTCAAAGGCAGTGGACCTGGGTTTTGGGGGGTTGGAGGTTGTCGGCGGTGCTTGCCTGCCACCTAGTGGCGGTTTGCAGGAAAAGGGAGTGTGTGTTCGATGCCTGTGGCCCTGGTCCACCAGCACTGAGTCTTGCCTTCCTCTCACAGGACAGATGGGGACATTTGCGCACAGTCTGGGCTCCCTGGGGCAGGGCGCTGTTGTGTACCTGTCAGCCATGTTCTCTCAGCCACAGAGCCTGGGAGGAGTCGGGCGGGTGTCCTTCATCTGTCCACGATACATCCAGCCCCGGTGGTGTCGTGGGTTATACCTTACCCTGCTAACTGCAAGGTCAGCCGTTTGAACCCACCAGCTGCTCCGCTGCAGAAAGACAAGGCTTTCTAATCCAGTAAGAGCTCCTGTCTCGGAACCCCAGGGGGCAGTGCCACCCTGTCCTACAGGGTCGCTGAGTCAGCAACGGGGTGATGGCCATGGTGAGGCTTTGCACTTACAGAGCATGCTGCAGCCCACCTATTGGACAGCTAGTTAGCGTGCCTGGCTGCCGGCTAACAGGGTGGGGGTTTGAGCCCACCCCGAGGCCCCTCAGGGGCAATACCTGGCAGTCTGAAAGTCCAGGGAGCTCGGTTTGCGCTGCACACTTGGGCACTACCAGTCTGCCTGCGCTCAGTTACAGCCTGGACGAATGACATCTTTCCATCGTCCGGGAGACGCAGGGTCAGGTGGGGTGGTGACAAACCAGATGACGTGCAATACTGTGCCTGTCCTAGAGTATTGTTCTCCAGGTGCCACATTCATGCGTGGTCCGTGGGAGCCAGGCCAGAGCTGCACCTCCATGATAGTCTGGGGTGGAGTGGGCAGCAGACGTGACTGCAGTGACCGGGGGTGGGGGTGGGGGTGGGGCAGTGGACATGGCTTCAGTGACCCTGAAGGGCACACAAGTCTGGAATCAGGATTCCTTGTCTTAGGACCTGAGTTCTTGCCCCGACTGCCCTCTGACCCCAGCCCCCCAGCTCCTCAGTCCTTCCTTCAGGGACCCCAGTAGTATTGAGGACACAGACAGGCATGAGGTGGAAGGAAGCAAGCTTGCAGCCCTGGATGAGGTCTTTATTCTGTATTGGCCTATTCTCTCTCTCTCTCTCTCTCTCTCTGGATCCTTACCATTCTTCCTAGCTGAGATTGGCTCCTGTGTGCCCGGGGCTCTGATTTTCTCCTCTCTCTCTCTCCCCTCTGCAGAGTGGAGTCTTGTTCAACTGAGAACCTGGAGCTGCGGAAGAAGGTGGAGGTGCTAGAGAACACCAACAGGTGCAAGCGCTGGAGTGAGAGGCGGGGCTGAGGCCCGATGGGGAGAGCAGGCAGACCACCTGAGCAGTGCAGCTGTGCCCACGCGCAAAGTGGCCCTGCTTCACCCAGCTTACCTGCTGCACATGTGTGTCGTACACATGCACACACACATGCCCATGTGGACATACGCATGGACTCAGGTCCATATGCACTTGTGCACACATGCATGCACACATAATGCATGCCCACACGTAGACATGATCACACACGCACACGTATAAACACGTACACACTCACTAGGGTATACATAGATGCGTGCACTTGCATGTACAGGGCACACATGCATGCTCACACACCTAGCACATGTGCATACGCATACACGTACATGCACGCACACCTAGCACATGTGCATACGCATACACGTACATGCACGCACACAAGCATACATACATACAGGGGGCGACAGTGTCCCCCCTGGCTCTCCTACCTGTGACAGTGTCTGAGCAGGCAAACAGCACCAGGAGCCTGGCAAGATGCCCTTTGTTTCCAGGGTGTCAGGCCTCCTCTCTGCCACATGGGGGCAGCAGAGGCACAGCCAGGCTGTGGACTGTGGTCCTGCACTGCCTGCTCCTGTGAAGGTCACACTGTGGATAGGGGGGTCTTCCCTGCCTGCTCCTGTGAACGTCACCTCAGGCTCACTGCCATGGAGTCGATGCTGGCCCATAGCAGCACTATAGGACAGGCTAGAACTGCCCGTGTGGGTTTCCGAGACGCGTAACCCACTACACAATGGCTGCTCCTTCACCTCAGACCGCAGCACCCTATTCAGACACCAAAACAAAACCAACAAGTAATGCGTGCTGACTGTGAGCAAAAATTAGGGAATGTAATTTTAAAAAGAAGAAAAGTCAACAGTCTCCGCGAAGCGGGCCCCTGCAGCACCCTACTCCCGCAGAGATATCAGAACATCCGCATACGGGGCTCTGGGAAGGCGCTCACCGAGTGTGTTAGGCTGGACTCTAGAGAAGTAGGCCCAGTGATGCTTGTATTTGTTCTCTATCCAAAACACAACAGACACAAACTCACTGTCGCCGAGCCAATGCTGACTCATAGTGACTACGGGAGAAAGTAGACTTGCCCTCATCGAGTTTCAGAATTATACCCGTTTGGAGGAGTCGGGAGCCTCATCTTTTTCTTGAGGAGCAGCTGGTGGTTTCAAACTGCCAACTAATGGATTGCAGCCCGGAGTGTAACCATTTACCCCGGGCCCCGTGCTACATAGAGCTCTATGGCTTACACAGTGGTAGAAATAGCTAAGTCCAGGGTGGATCAAGTCGGGCTTCTCCTGACTCTAGAAGCTGATGGACAGGAAGCAGCATGAAGCAGAGGCATCGGGCACAGGCTGGTGGAGGCAGAGGTCCAGAGTCCGCTAATGAATCCACCGTTGGCAGTCCACTGAGGCTCCTGGGACCAGCAGGCGACAAAACAGGAGCTCTACGTACCAGACACAGGATGTAGCTCTGGCAGAAGGCAAAAAGGGCCCAAGAGGACTCAGCACTGCGCTTTCTCTCTTACAAAAAGGCTTATGACACCTAGGAGGTCTCACCAGGCGGTGGCACAATTGATCGGCTGAGCCCCGCCCCTCCCCCTACCCAGGAGTGTCCATGATCTCTATCATCTGTCACCATCATGCGGCGTGTAGACGGGAGCCTTCCGCCCTCCAGGGGCCACTGCTCAGGATCCTCGTTTCTAAAGCAGGGCACAGCCCCCAGGGTGGCAGCTGCAGCCCCTGGCTGCAGAAAGCAGCCTGGTCTCCTGAACCCCTGTGGTTCGCTGGCTGTGGTTGGTTTGGCCTGTGAGTGACGTGGAGAATTGCCCCCAAGAGTTAGCTGGCTTAGCCCTGTCCAGATACAGGTGGCTCTGCCTGTTTCCTCTGCAGTGGCATTGGGGGCGGGGGCGCGGTTTGAATTGCCAACTGGCCGCCAGCTGAGGCCCCCCTCTACCCCCTACCCCATCCCCCATGCCCCAATAGCCTTCTTCATGGCTGCCCTCTGTCGCACCTGCAGGACCCTCCTTCAGCAGCTGCAGAAGCTCCAAACCTTGGTCATGGGCAAGGTCTCCCGGACCTGTAAGCTCGCAGGCACACAGACGGGCACCTGCCTCATGGTGAGGCTCCAGGGGGACCCCTTGTCCAGGGCTGGAGGGATGTTGCGGGCAGCTCTGCTGCCACCTGACTGGGCTGTGGCATGGTCACAGTTCCTGGGACAGCCTGGAGGTGCCAGGAGAGTGGAGTCTGTCGGCACAGGGTGGAGTGGGGACAGGTGGGACCTATTGAAGCCGTAGGGCACAGGTGTGAGCATCGAGGCAGGGCCTGGGATGGGGCTTAGCGCAGCGAGGCACAGCAATGGGGGCAGGCCTATTGGTACAGTTTCAGGGACAACTGGAGGTGGGGGCCTGTTGACACTGTTGGGGGTGTGATATTGAGGGGGTAGGGCCTGGGGGCAGGGTCTTGGTGCAGTGGGCAGAACCGACGGGGGCAGGGCCTGTTGCAGCCTGGGGACCTGAATGCCTGCCCTGGGTGCCTCCCTGCAGGTGGTCGCGCTCTGCTTTGCGGTGGCCTTTGGAAGCATCATCCAGGGCTCAGGGCCCTATCCCTCAGCCACGAAGATGGCACTGCCCAGCCAACAGTCGGCACCAGAGCCCTACACTGCCTCCGTGGGTAAGCACCGCACGGGACACGGTTTGCGTGCGTTTGGAGCCCAGTGTTCAGACTCGTGAGCGGGACCTTGGAGAAGGCCTGCCTGCTCTCGCAGCCCTCCTGGCACACACTGCTGGACCTCCGCAGGCCCCTCACCCTGCACGGGCAGAGACGCCGCAGGCACTCTCTAGAACTCCACAAGCACTCTGCAAACGGCTGCTCTGGGCCGGGCTCGCATGATAAACCCCGATCTTGCCTTTCTGAGCTCTGATGTGGGGGTGGGATGTGAATTCTCAGGGGTGGGGCACGGGGGCTTTAAACGTGCCACGATATTTTAAGAGACCGCTCGTGTCCCTGCCTCTTCTCAGTGGGGCTGTTACCATAGTGAGGGTTCCTAAAATGAAAGTCAAGCCTCCATCATCCTGGAAAATAACACACCTGAAACGGGCGGGCCAGGTATCCGCTGGGAGACTCTCACCCAGCCATTGCCCCTTCTAAGGATGTGCGTGAGGTCTGGTTTTCCTGGCAGGTGGATGGATCCCTGCAGGTATGTGACAGGTGCGAGCCTTTCGACAACATAATTTCAGGGGCCAGTTAGGAAATCCTTTCCCCAGGGGGATGCATCTCTGAAGGTGAACTGGAGCCCGTGACAGCGTTGTTCCCGCAGGAGTGGCGGGGGGAGGTTTGGGGTCCAGCCAGCTGGCAGCCAAGCTGGCAGGTTCAACAAAGGTGTGGGGAAGGCGGGCCTCTGCCCTTTGACTGACAGCGTTACCTCTGCGGCTGCGTCCCAGGTTCCACAATCCGGAATGGCTTCTATCGCCTTCCGCTCTCCCAGCCAGCCTTCCTCCCTAGGAAGGAGTTGGCTCCACAGCTCCGGGGCTGGGCTCCTGTTCTACATGAGTTGTTCCATGTCTCTGGAAAAGACCACCGTCCTTGGCACCCTTGTCCAGGCCCTGAGGATGCCCACGGGCATGGATGCCCCGGGTCTCTGCTCATGGGGCCCTGTCCGCCCTCTCCCCAGTGCGGTCCAGGAACTTGCTGATCTACGAGGAGCCCTCCCCACTGGAGGAGCCGTCTGGTGGGGCCTCGCCGGGGGAGCTGGGCAGCTGGGACAGGGGCTCCTCCCTGCTCCGGCCGGCGGGGTTGGAGTCCAGGCCCGATGTGGACCTGTCCCCGTTTTTCCGGTCGAAGGAGATGAGCCTGGAGAAGGCCGTGTTCCTGCAGCTCCAGCAGCACCTGTGAGTGGTACCGCCCCCACCCCCGCCCCGTCTCCCCTCTGTGCCACAGCTTGTCCCATCCCCTGCTGCGTTAGGTGCTTTCCTGAAGCAGGGGCTGTGGGAGTCCCGGAGCTTGGACAGGGAGAAGACCCCACGCGCTCCCACATGTCTGCTACATTGGGTGTCCCCGGGAGCTGCATGCCCGAGGCCTGAGATGAGTGTGCATGGAGCCCCAAGGTTGGCAGCTGGAACTGGACTCAGATCTCCTTCTGAGAGGAGGCAGCCTTGCCAAGCCAAGGAACAGTTACCCCTCCTCAGCGCACAGGGCCTCCTGATTCACAGGCAGATTAGTCTCGCCATGGACGCCCACACAACCGTGGGTATGGGACAATGGCACAGTTAGGATGGGGTCACCGTCAGGCATTATGCACACAGGGGCCCCCAAATTGCCGCTCACAGATTGTTGGCTCCTAATGCAAGCGGCTTCATCCAGCAGTTATGGGATTATTCCTTTTGTGACGTGCAGCCCATGCGACGGTCCAGTCTCGTGAGTGTGGACCGGGAGGCTGTGGGACCCCAGTTACCACGGGAAGGAGGGGTCCCACACACACTCCTGGGGGGGTGACCTGGTTGGTGGTTTTCTATGAGTACACTGATTACTGTTTCTACTTGGTTCATGTTTTACCCCCTGTGGGTAACTTAACTGTTCTGGAATGGGAGCCAGGTCAGGTCCCGGGTTTGCTCTCTTCCCGGTGTCTGACAAAGGTCGGATTGTTCCCAGCCAACACAGCACAGCTCGTGCGTCAGGCATGCATCACGGCACTCATACAGCCACTTGGGCAGCCAGGCCGGCAGGCAGTCAGTCAGTCGTCCGCCATAGAGTCGGCCATGCAGGCAGTCAGTAATGCAACCCGTGAGAGAGTCCTCATGCAGCGAGTCAATGACAGCCATGCAGTCAGCCATGGAGTCATGCAGCCAGCCATGCAGTCAGCCATGCAGCCAGCCATGCAGCCAGCCATGCAGTCCGTCAGTCCGTCAGCTATGCAGTCGTAAAGCCTATTTGTGACCAGCGTGCATCCAGGCACCATGGGTCATCTCAGAAGTGCAGGAGCAGAGACCGAGGGGAGGGAGACTTGGGGACAGAGAATGGCCATTAGGAAGGGGCAGGACGAGGGAGCCTGGGCCAGCCCCAGTGGCAGCAGTGGGAGAGCACAGAGCATGAGGGGTAACCTCCTGCTCCTCTCTCTCCCTCCTCAGACTCAGCTCCAAGCTGGAGGGGAACGAAACGCTGAAAATCGTCCAGCTCGACAGAAGGGTGAACGCCACCATTTAAGAGGCGGCCCCCACCCCCACCCCCCAATAGCTACATGTCCAACCCCATCCGTGGACATCTGCTTCTTCCCTCTTGCTGCCTCGTCTGAATGGGGGTAACCATCCAGGGGCTGTGGACAGGGAGACCCCGTCGACAGTGAGCAAATTCGGCCCCAGCTCCATGTTCATCCCCTCCCCCCCAGCCATCTCTTACAGCCATAGGAAATGACAGTGTCACTGGACAGGGGGCAGGAGGGCTGCTTCAGCGAAGGTGCCAAAGAGCAGCCTGCCCCCCCGAAGGACGCCCCCTGACCTCACTTCATAGAGAAGGACATCTGACTGACCCTCACCTCCTCGAGAAGGACACCACCCTCTGACCCTCACCTCCTGGACAAGGTTGCCACCCCTGACCTTTACCTCCTGGAGAAGGATACCTCTCACTCACTTGGGACCCCAAACTCCAGCCACAAACACATCAGGTGGTCCAACACCCTCCCACCCCGCCACTGCCGCCCCCTGCCCTCGCTGACTGGCGGGGTGGCCTCAGGCCGCACGTGCAATGCTTGTGGGAGCCAGGCTTTCCCTCCCTCTAGCAAGATGTCCCCACCCTGAAGTGGTTCCCCCAATGCCCCCTCCCTGACCTCCCAGCTCCCTTCCCCTCCCTGCTTGTAAATAGTATTTATTAGCTCCCTGAGGTGGCCACCAGCCCCACACAGTGGGCCCCTGCCTCCCTCCAGGGAGTCAGCCCAGGGCCCCATCTGCTGGCCCTGCCTGGTCCTTTTCTCCTGATAAGAGGTCTGTGAAATCATGCCTGGCGCCCCTCACAGGGGTCCCCACAGGAGGGGTTGGGGTGGCGTGGCCCGTGTGCGCTCTGCACCCCAGGGGCTGCTCCTGCCCGGCTCTCCTGGTGCAGGAGGGTGGGGGTGGGCAGCAGGGACCGTGGAGGGCTGTTGCTGGCCTCCATGCCCCCCAATGTGGCCTTCTTCCTCACCTGCCTTACCCCAGGGTCAGGGCTGAGACCCCTCCTGGGCTGGCGAAGGTCTCACCATTAGAATCAGGTCTGCCACTTTGCAGCTCACCCAAAGAGACCCCACTCCACCTCCCTGCTTCTATCTCCTTTCTAATGATTGGGAAGTCACTTTTGTAGTAAACAACCACAACTTTCCTCTTTGATACAAAGAAGCAATGGAAATTGCCTTTTTATTGTACCATGCAGAAGACCACCCCCTCCAAACCCACCCCTACCCCCGTTAGTTTGTAAAAGACTTAATGTAGGAAATGTGCTTTAAAATTGTGCATTGTGTAACAAGTAGCAGTTGAAGTACAGCCAGAACGCACCTTAGAGGCAGGGATGGCTAGACACCTTGTCACACACTTTGGACGTGTTGCCAGGGGGGACGGGTCCTTGGAGAAGGGCATGGCTGATAAAGTGAGGGGGGCGGATGAAGAGGTGCCTCGGCCGGATGGATGGACACAGCGGCTGCAACCAGGGCCGCAGACGGCAGTGGCTGGTGCTGGCGCAGGACTGGACAGTGCTTCCTTCTGCTGAGTCAGAGCCTAGCAGCAGCAGCAGCAGGTGGAGCCTTTAGTGACCCCTCCCCTGCCACCCCTCCCTCTCTAAGGCGGGATTAACCCCCCGACTTGGCCTTGGGCTCTGCCTCGGTAACTGGATTTGCTATCTGCGTACCTCGTAAGCGGATTCCGGCTTTGTCTGTCCAGGTGCACTTAGGGCTGGCCCCCTGCCATGATGGGGGCTCAGATGGGGCAGTGGCCAGGCCATCTCCTCAGGCACAGGGGATAGGGGGTGGCCCTGTGGCTGACTGTTGAGCTCTGCCCCGCCCCCTTGCTTGAGGGCCTCCTGGGCCCAGACGGTGTGTGCTGGGCACTGGCCATTGCTGACCCGCCTCTGTGTCCATCATTGTCCACGTGTAGGTCAACGAGTGGGTACCCAGGAAAGATCCAGAAAAAATAGTCACTGTTGAGTTGAGCTGTCACCCCAGAGCCCCGCGTGGGTGCCTAGATCTGCCCTCCTTAGGGTTTCCACAGGCTGGGGTCTCGGAAGTGGATCCCCACGACAAGGCACACCTATTTGGGTGCACTGAGACCCCCACTTTTGGGTGAGTAGCCAAGTGCTTGAGCTATTTGTGCCACCAGGGGCGTCAGAGGGATGGCTTCTCTGGGATGGGAGTGTGCGTGGACTCTAGGAGTGCCCAGGGCATTGAGGACCAGCTGAGCCCCAGGGTTCTATCCAGAGGAAGGGCGATGAAAGGCCTGGTCCACTCGGGGAGGGGGTGACCTGTTTGGCCTCTGAAGCCTCTCACCTCCCTACAACCGCCCTCTCCCCCCACCCCCCACCCCCATGCTGACTCAGCATTGGCCGAGCTGAACCTGGGGCTCCTTTGTGGCAGGGCTGAGACTCAGGAACCTTTTGGTGTGGACACCTGCCCTGTAGATCGGAAAGCAGGTCCAGGCCCAGCATGCAGCAGACAGCTTTGTCTGCTCACCTGAGTGCCCGGGGACCCAAGTTCTGTGCCCGGCTGGCACGTTAGCTTCCCTGCTCCGTGCCCTGTGTAGGGAACAAAGCCATAAAGGCAGAATCAAAGCCTGGAACCACTGCCTCATCTGGCCAGCCCTAGGGATGCGTGAGTGCGATAGAGAGAGACCCCACCCGCAGACCCCTCAGAGAGGAAATGGTGCAGCCGGCTGGCCAGCGCCACCTGAGTGCCTGGGGGTGGGACATACTGATGGAACAAGCCTCTACAGCCGAAACTTCCAGACGCATTTGACCTTCTGCCCCCCTTTCAGGAAAAATGAGTGACCCGGCACCCGGTGGCAATGGACAGCCTTTGTACTGCTGCCTGTAATACAAGGTCAAGGGTAGGATCTGCACTGGCAGCCTCCCTGCATCCTCCCGTTGCCCCCAGGGGGCGGTATTGCCCACTCTGGGAAACTACATCTGGAACGTGAGATAATCCGGCTCTCTGGGAGCTGCCAGTCAGACGGGAATCTCCTGGCCTCCCACTGGCTGGTTTGCTGTGCAGCTTCTGTGAGGGGCGTATCAGACACTTCGTGGAAAGATGGGCTGAAAAGGCCAGGGAATTCCCCAACAACCTTTGGAAGCTCCCTTTGGGTAGGTTTCCCTTGCGTCGGCAAAAAGTGCCCTCGTGGCTCCACACCTGAAGCGCTGGCCGGTAGAAAGGCGTGGCAGTCTGTTTCCGTAACAAAATGTGACAGCCTTGGGAAGCCTGTGGGGACCTGTCTGCCCTTGGGCTCCGGGGCACTGGCCCTGAGGCTTTGCCTCTCTCTCCTGTCTCTGCCTCTCTCAGATGCTGGTTGCATCTCGTTGACTCAGGGGAGGAATCCTGCCTCATTACCATCACAGCCCAGCACAGGATTCTAACCCCTGGCAGGGGAGGGGGAAGGGAGGGGCCACACACATTTTACTTTTTTTTGAGGGGGGCAGTTGGTCAGTCTCTCGCTGTCTCTGGCTCTTTGTCAC
>NW_022103920.1:8324275-8341862 GCF_000313985.2 Echinops telfairi
GTGGCTCTGCCCCAGGCTGGGGCTTCTCTCTCTGTAACTGCCCCGTGGTGGGGCCAGCCGGGTGCACCTGCCACTTGCCCTCTGTGCCCTTGGGCTCTGGACTCTCTGCATCACAGCTAAGTGAATATCAAAAAAAAAAAAAGAAAAAGCTTTGTAGGATACTTGTACTCCGTTTTGGAAAGAACTATATAATAATAAATAGAAGTTACTCTGCTTTTGTATTTCCAGTTCTCGCAAATAAAACTTTTTTTTCCCCTGAAATGGTAGAATGTCGTCTGTCTTTCCAGTCCCGCCGATCCTGGGAGAGGAGCATTTTGCCTCCAACCTCGGGTGTCCCTCTGCGGAGTGTCCTGTCACTCAGTTGGTGTGGGATTGCAGCAGCCTCTGTCTGGGTAGGACTGAGACCAGTCTGAGGAGGGACAAATGGCGGCAGGGGTGGGGGGTGGGGACCGTGTGCTGGAACCCTGGCAGTCTGGGAGCTGCCACTTTGTCTCCCACTCTTCCCCAGCCCCATGTGCCTGGCTCCCCAAGGAGCCAAGGGAGATGCTTTGGACTTGAGCCAGAAAGAAGGCTCCCCTTCCCCGGCCATTCCTGAGGTGCCTGGGGTCAGATGGACCTCCAGAAACCCGGATGAAATGCAAATACACCGGCACCTCTGGATCCAGAGGCCTCTTTCTCTATGGGGCAGCAGAGCCAGTCAGCCTCGGGTGTGTGTGTGTGTGTGTGTGAGCTTGCTCAGTGGGCGGGGGGCGGGAGGGGCGATATTTTTAGCAGCATGCTTAAGCAGCCTGGCCCTGAGCACTGACCCCTTGCTTCCTTCCCCCCGAGTTTCTTGGCTTTCTCCTGTCTGTCCCTGAGTGGGGTGTGCAATGATACCCATCCTTTTAACTTTGTAAGGACACCGGGAGTTGTCGTGGGTGACTTGCTGGGCCACCAAACATGAGTTAGTCCGAAGGAGAAAGATGAGCAAAGATCTATAGCGTGGGGACCCCGCAGGCCAGTGCCACTCTGTCCTGTAGCGTCCCTGTGAGTTGGAAGTTTATGAATCCCCACTGAGTGCTGAAAAGCCTCTCTTCACGACCACCCCATCACACCCCAGCGCACAGAGGCCCTCCCCTACAACACCCACTGTCTGCAGAGCGAGGGGCTGGGGACCCACACTGCTGCACGTGAAGTGCCAGCACGCACTTCGGGGCAGATGCCCATAGAGCAGTGCCCAGGAGAAGTGGCCAAGCTTCTGGGTCGGAGGTCCACGAGCCGCGCCATGTGCTGAGTCACTTGGTGAGTGTTTACAGCGTGTGTGAAGAGCCTGCGGGGGGGCGGCGGCGGGCGTGCGCATCTGTGACAAGTGCCCGGAGTCCTGCCTGCACACCTAGCCATCCTGCTCAACAGCTACCTGAGCCACGGGGAGGGAGAGGGCAGCGACGGCGCGTCTTTGTTTCCCACGGGAAATGATTAGTTGACTAGGCGCTTAAATGGCCCAAGCCCGCAGCGGGAAATGATAATAAGTGGCATTGTACGTGGACCAGAGAACCAGAGAGCAACTGGATCTGTTCCCTAGCTGCTGTCAGGTGCCGACTCAAAGCGACCCTATGTGTGCACGACAGAATGAAATACTGCCCAGTCCTGCACCAGCCTCACAAAGGGCATGTCTGAAGGCGTGGGGGTAGCCGCTGTGTCAGTCCGCCTCCTCAGGGGTCTTCCTCTCCCATTTAATAGCGTTTCTAAGAATTCCTGAAAACCGGTGTGAGCATCCCCACTGTAGAGTCTCAAGCCTTAGGTTCAAGTCACGCGCTGGGAGATTTTGAGGACGGGATCATTTGAGTGCGGATGTCCCTCTTCCCACTTTGTCTATAGCTGTGTTAGTCACCTGTGCACCCCAGAAGGAGTCCTGGCAGCGTGATGGTTAGCGGCAACACCCACCCAGGGGCTCCCAGGGAGAACACCTGATGGTTCTGCTTTTGTAAAGGCTGGAGCCCAGGAAACCTCGGGCGAGAGTTCTGTTCTGTTGCCCAGGCTGGCCGTGAGCCGAAAGCCACTCAACCACACACAACCCTGCTGGTGAGGGAGGGGCTCCTGCCCGGGGATTCTGGGTGGTGAGACAGGACCCGCGACATTATACAGACAAGGTGGGCAGCTGCTGATGGGCCACATGCCGTGTCCCTCAGACCACGGGAAGGAACAGAGTGGGTTACCAGGGCTGTGGGGGGCAGGCTTTGTGATCACAAGTGGGTGGGGGCCTCTTGGTCCTGGGGGAGGATGGGACTGGGCTGGGGACCGGAGCCTGCTGGCCAGGGACCAGCAGGAACTGCCACTGAGCTGTCGGGTCAGCAGGGGTCGCATCTGCAGGAGCTGAGAGGAGAGGGAATTTGCACCTGGGCTAATTGAAGCTCTGGATTTTGCCCAGATGTCACGGCAACAGATAACCGTGGGCCTTCCCTTCTTCCCTCACTCCCCGGCCTCTAACATAACTTCCGGCAAATGTTGGGATTTGGTGGACAGTCCGGAGAGGATGATCCCCACACCAGGCGCTTGGTGGAGAGTCCGGACGGCCACCTCAGCAGGGACATTCCCAGGCAGGCTTGGGCAAAGCTGCCTGCTTAGCCTTAATGGGGTCGTGGGTCTGGATACAACCACAAAGTCAGCATTTCAAACCCCCCAGCTGCTCTTTGGAGACTGGCGAGGCTCTCTGCCCCACACATGTGCTGTGTCTCTAGGGACCGTGGGAGTCGGCCCTGAGTTCAGTTACCAGCTGCCTGGGTGTCTTGGGCAGCCAGATGGCTGGGCCAGTGGACCTTTTTGGCAGTGGGGTCTGAGAAAGTGTGCAGGCTGGAAGCAAGCCTGAGAGGGGCTACCTGCTCCGTGGACATGGGCAGGAACCCAGGCCCCACGGGAGGCTTGGCGACCATCCCTTAAGCTGAAGGCTCACTGTAGGGAGAAGGACACCATCGGCCTGCCCCCACTGTCTGGCTGAAGCCGACTTAAAAAAGCACCTTTAGCCACTGGAAGGAGACCGGACCCTGGACTATGTGGGCATGCTGAAGACTGATGAGGGGCCTCCCCCGAGGCAGCACTAATGGGAGAATTGGAGCTGGGGCTAATAGAGACATCATGCGTGTCCCCAAGGAGATTAGATTCTCAAGGAATTAGAGTTGAGGAGCCAGTCTGATTTTAAACATTTATTAGAGCATTATGGACAGTTATTTCGGGCTGTTTTGTTTTGGGGAGGGGGGTTAATTTCCTGTTAGTCCCATAAAATGATAATCGAATCAGCCATTCACTTGCTCCTCATCGGACTAAACAAATGTATTTCCCATCTTCCTTGTCCCTCATTGATTCCCCTGGTGCCTGTGTTTTCGGATGTCTCTCCACGCCTGCCTTTATAGAGCACACAGTGCCGAGTCACCAACGTCAGACTCAAGGGCAACTTGACCCCTGCCTGCCTTCAGTGTGATGCTAACAGGCCCTCACATTGCAAGGATGAAACCAATCCTCCACATGAATGAATGAATGAATGAATGAATGAATGAGTGCTGCGGCGTCCATGCCAACTCATAGCGACCCTATAGGACAGGGTAGAACTTCCTCCTGTTTGAGTTTCAAGATGGTAACTCTTTACAGAGTAGGAAGCCTCCTCTTTCTCCCATGGAGTTGCTGGTGGTTTTGAACCGCTGACCTTGTGGTTAGCAGCTCAATGCATCACCACTCTGCCACCAGGGATCCCCAGCCAGACAATAGAGAGGCTTATAAGGTAGGTTTATAACTGCCGGCAGGCACACATGCCTTCGAACAGGCAACCATAGAAGTTCAAGAGGCAGAGTTTGCCCAGGGATCAAGCTCCAAGGACAGAGCTGTGGCACTGTAGGCGTGGCAGTCAGTGCCATAAATCAAAATGCATATGGATTGTTGGTTGGAAAACCAAATTGCTCTGAAAACTTTCACCCAAATCACAATAAATGAAAAAGTGGGTCTTCTCTAAGGCCCTCTGCGAGGCCACTAGCGCATGCACATTGAGGAAACAGAACAAACTGGCCGCTCTGATGTCTGTGCTGTCTCGTGAAGACTCACATCTGAACCTAGGCCCAAACTTGCTGCCATGCAGTCGGTTCCGATTCACAGCGACCCTGTAAGACGGAGTAGAACTGCCCCATGGGTTTTCCAAGGCTGTACATCATTACGGAGCTGACGCCTCATCCCTATCCTCTGGGAACCACTGGTGGATTTGAACTGCTGACCTTGTGGTTAGTCCACCGAGGGACCCATTATGCCCCCAGCGCTCCTGAGCGTCACAAACAGACGGTTGCAGTTCCACAGGTTTAGGGGCCCTGAAAACAGCTGCATCGGTGTCCGCGTGGGCCTATTACCACAAACAAACTCACTGCCATCGAGTCCATGCTGACTCACAGTGGCCCAACAGGACAGGAGAGCTGCCCCCTGCGAGTTTCGGGATGGTCGCTCTTTATGGGAGTCGAAAGCTCCACCTTTCTCCTGCCGAGCGGCCGGTGGTTTCCAACTGCTCACCTTGCAGTTAGAAGCCCAACATGTAACCACGACACCACCATGTGGGCCTGAGTGGTTTTAAAAAGAGGGGGAATCTTTATAACGGCTTTCCTGCAAATTCGACTTGAAAGACACCTGGAGGAGCGTGCCCCAGTCATAACTCAGGACTAGTTCATTTAACCGGTCCTGGGGGGCTACTGTGTCCGTTGCAGTCCAAGTCCTTACCGGAGGACAAAGGATTCCCCCTCCTGGGTGTGCAGAGCGACACCTTAAAAACAGCCTCCACAAAGCCTCCGGGGTCACTTTTTGGCCATGGGTGGCCAGCACACCTCTTTGCCCACGGGTTACAACTTTCTGCATGATGTCTTCTCACCGCTTCCTTCCACCTTCAAAGATTTCCATCGGAGGCTCTAATAGCCTCTCCTCGGCCGTTGGTATTGAATGTTTACTGAGTAATGGAGCCAGGAGCCCATCAAGGGCCGTCTGACGAACAGGCTCCAGTCGTTCACTAGCCTTGATGGAACGAGTGCCTGGAGACAGCTCAGCTCGGCCAGGATGTTCTCTAGATGTGCTCACGGCGTTATTTTTGGAGACCGAAGAGCAGCATCCGAAGGATCTTCTTAAACTTATTCCCGAGGGAAAGAGAGCACATTGGTAGCTTTCAGAGGCTCTGCAGTGGGAGCCTTTGCACCACTGCTAGTCGCCCAGGTGGAGGTGAAGACTGGGGTGCTGGAGCCACAAGCCACGGAAGGTGGAGGGGAAGACTGGGGTGCTGGAGCCACAAGCCACGGAAGGTGGAGGGGAAGACTGGGGTGCTGGAGCCACAAGCCACAGAAGGTGGAGGTGAAGACTGGGGTGCTGGAGCCACGGAAGGAACTCCAAGGATTTCCAGGAGTCACCTGCAGCTGAAGAGGTGCAGAAGGCTCTCCTAGCATCTCCATAGAGAACGTGGCTTGGTGGACACATTGAATTCCAACTTCTGAGTTTCAGCCTTCAGCAGGAATCCAGCCTCTACACAAGGGAAAAATCCTTAGCATCCGTGGGAACAGAAAAGCAGCGGCATCATCAAGGATTGCATTTCACTTGGCGTCACAGCGCTCAGGGAAATAGCTGTCCAGACGTCACATGACCCGTCGCCTTGCCCAGATCTGCTGCAGAAGACCTTTTGGTGCAAGTGTTCAAAGCCAAATGTCCCTTTGAGGACTCCGGTAACTGTGCCCCAAGCTCCGGTGTTTCCCAGCACCTCCTGTGCATGTGAACATTGAGCAATGAGTGAGGAAGACCAGAGACGAATGGATGACTTTGAATTGTGGTGCTGGCCAAACTGTTGACCAGAGGAGTAGCATGAGTGGCCAGTGGAACCAAACAAACCCGTCTTGAAAGACTTGTGGCCAGGATGTTCTCTAGAAGTAGGATGGCGAGGCTTCCTTCCAAGTACTTGAACTTGTCCTCGGGAGGGAGCAGTCCTTCGAGAAGGACAGCAGACTTGGTCCAGTAGAGGAGCAGTGGAAAAGGGAGGCCCTTAAGGAAATGGATGGACCCAGCAGCTGCGGGTGTGATGGTACAGCCGGTGCCGGACTGGACAAAGCTTTGTTCTGTTGTGCACAGCATGGACTCGACGGCATCTGACAGCAACAACTTCCAGGAGTGTGAGATGGTCGATCGCTGTTGCTTTAAGCCACCCTCGTGATGGTACTTGGGTAGGGTAGTCACGAAATCTATGAGCTAATTCCAATCATAATATCGCCTGGAACCCAGCCAGTTGACAGACCTAAAAACAGTAAGTACTGAAGACAAAAAACAAAAAAACCAATTGATCCATTTGCCTACCTAAGAAAGAGCTAGCTCTATCCCCGGGGCAGAAATAATCCCAGGCCAGTTCATTTGCCCCAGAGCTGACTCAAGGTGAGCCACCCCTACCCCCATGTGTATCAGAGTAGGAACTGTGCTCCACGGGGTTTTCATTGGTTGATTTTGATGAAGCAGGTCACCAGGCCATTCTTCCTAAGTACCTCTGGGTAGATGCTGCCTGCCTGCCAATCTTCAGCGGTCATGCGGACCAATTTGTTGTTATTGGATGTCCTGGAGTCTGCGACCCCAGGTACAAGCAGAAGGAAACACCTCCTGGTCCCAAGCCATCCACACAGTTGTTGTGTTTCAGCGCATGGTTGCGGCCACTGTGTGGAGCCATCTCCTTGAAGGCCCTCCTCGTTAAAAATTAAGACTCGCGTCGGTGTAATGTCACAGTGACCCTGTAGGACAGCGTAGAGCTGCCCTGTGGGTTCTGAGACTGGAACTCTTTCCAGGAGTAGGGAAGCCACATCTCTCTCCCACAGGAAGCCGGAAATCCTCCGGGGCATGGACTGACACAATGGCTGTAACAGTGGGCCTAACCAACCTGCCATGGTGAGGACGGTGCAGGACCGGGCAGTGTTCCATTCTGTTTCCTCCGAGTTCTCAATAAGCCGCAGCCAGCACCACCCCCCCAGGCACGTGGCACAGCACTGTGTCTCGGCCCAAGCCCCCGAGCCTGGTGCACTGGCCTTTCCTCTGCCGAACATAAACGTGCTGTTTTCATGTGCGTGGTCCCCTACGAGTGAACGCAGAGCACATGCAGTGTGTCAACAGGATGGTCCTGTGACACTAGACTGGGGTGGGAGGGGGGGGTGGGTCCCTTTCAAACCAGTCGATCACCAAGTAGCAGTCTGTTGTGACTATGAGCTAAAGAGGGAGAATGGAGAAGGAATTATTATGCAAACAATGCCTTTGTGCTAAGTAATGCCAGGTGGCAGCTGCCTGGGCAAAGCCCTCACACCAATCACTGTGCAGAAATATGACCAGCAGCGGATTTCTGTCATGGCATCCGATTACACAAATAACCTCTCCAAGGACCCCACCAGAGCAAACGGGACCCTGTACTTGTTGAAGGTGGTGATCGGCATCACCCAGCATGCTGAATGATCACTGCGATTTTGATGGTTTTTTGGTGCCCCCTGTGTCTTGTATTCGGCAACGACTGGGGCTTTCTGACCGTGAAACCACTGGAAGTCCGTGGAGATCAAGAACCAAGACACCACGGTGCACCCGGCACATCTGCCGCAAGAGAGCTCTCGAAGTCTTTTTTAAAAGCCAAGATGTCATCCGGATGACTGAGGGGCCTCCGGTCGCTTGGCACGCCGTGAGAGGTGGACCTTGACAAAGAGTGGCAGGAGAGCCAACCGATGCACTTGAGTCGCGTTGGCAGCGAGTGTTGAAGAGGATGCTGCAGCCAGAAGAACAGAAAGTCAGAAGAGAGACAGCCGGAAGGTCCCTGAGAAGCGAGGATGCAAAACTTCAGGTGGCAAAACTTGAACCTGCCGTCAGGAGTGACCCATCGTTAGACAAAAGGCAGGCAGCACGGTGGGTGGGAACAGCAGAGGGTGGGCGAAAGGAGGGACACCCTCAGGGGATGGATGGATGACATCAGAGATTCACCTCAGGACTCAAACCGGGTGACCGAGGAGATGGTGCGGGACCAGGGGATGGCTCATAGGGTTGCCGTGGATCGGAGTGACTGATGCAAGGAAGGAGCCCTGGTGGCAGAGTGGTTCCTTGGGCTGATAACTACAAGGTCGGTAGTTTGAAACCACCAGCCATTCTGTGGGATTAACGTGACTTTCTACTCCAGGACAGGGTTACAGTTTCAGAAACCTGTAGGGGCAGTTCTACCCTGTCCCATAGGGCCGCCGTGTGTCCCCATCCACTCAAAGGTGGTGAGTTTGCTTTTGGGGATCTTGGGAGAAGTACAGCCAGAATGCAAGGTCGGCAGTTCAAAACCACGAACTGCTCTTCATCGGAGAAAGAGGAGGCTTTCTACTTCAGTAGTAAAGGGTTACAGTCTCAGAAACCCACAGGGGCTGCTCGATTCTGCCCTATAGGGCCGACATGAGTCAGAATTGACTCAATGGTGGTGAGGTTTTGAAAGTCAGGACGGTAGACCTGGCTTTTGTACAACACATTTAATTAAGTCTGTAGAACCTTTCCTTTCCCTTAAGAGAGGCTACTTCATGCTGGACTGAAGATGGAGAGACAGTAGGGTCCATTAGGAGTCCTTCTGAAGTTCAGCTATGCATCTGGATATGGGTTGCTTGGTGTCCGTGATGCGTTCTATGAATAGGTGCTGTGTGACCTGAGCATTATGTGAACATCGTGTTTAAACCTTAGGGGAGCCTGCTTCTGGTCCCCGTGATTGCTGATACTGCTGGGACTGCAGCGGCCAGAGGTGTGCTTGGGGGTGGGATCGCCCAGCCTCACCTGCTGTTCTGCCCACCTGAGCAGCAGGAGCAGCCCAGGGCTCCTGCAGCCTCCTCCACTGCCTGCCTGCCAGACAAAGCTCGACTCATAGCCTCTGGCTCACCTGCCTGTCGCCCACCCATGGGGGTTGGCCATCTTCAAAACCACGAGGGGGAAATGATCCAAGGAGCACTGCTTTCCCTGGGAAAATCAACACTAGATGAAAGGGTAAACCTTAGGGAACCAGGCCAGGTGTTAAGCGATAGGTTTTTGGACCAGGAGGTTAAGTGCACTGCATTTCCACCGGAGCCTGCTCACTGGAAAGGGTAGACTCCATGTTCCCCTGCGGGGCTCCCTGATATGGGTCGGCAGATGAGAACTGCTGACTGCACCTGGCTCTTCTCAGGACTGAGAAGAACAATCACACAAACATCCCTCTTAGCCATCGGTTTTTGCGGCAAGCAAACCTGGCTGCTGTGGGCATTGTCCTCAGACGCCCCTCAGCCGCATGTCGGAGAGGCAGAAGGTGGAAAACGTTGGCAAACGATTCTGCCCTGTGGTTCTGCATTCTCTTTGATTAATGCGGAGGGACCCACCAGGCCCGGTGCCCTAAAATCTGGGGCAGGCCTTGGCAGCCTCCTTTGGTACCTCCATCACGAAATTACTTCTCTGGCCTGCAGCCGCCTGGGCCTAGTCCCTTGGAGCTGGCTTCTTGCGGGCTTTATTTTTCTTGCTCGGGGTTGGAGGCGGGTTTGCGTGGTCTGGGCCATTGTCCTCCATGGCATAGTCTGCTGCTGCTTTCAGAGGTTCCGGGGACAAGGTTCTTGAATTGAGCTCTCCGTGGCGACACATTGGGCTGCTACCACTTGGTCAGTAGTTTGAAACCACCAGCCGCCCCAAAGGAGAAAGGCAGGGCTTTCTCCTCCTGTAAAGCGTTCCAGTCTCAGCAACTCACGGTTTCCACCCTGTCCTATGGGGTCACTATGGGTTGGTACCAACTCGATGGCAGTGAGTTTGCTGGTTGGTTCTGTGCCAGTCCATGTTGGAAGAGCGGCTGTGATGGACTGGGTGGATCCCACCTTGGCTCTTTTCCTCATGGTGCTAACTCATCTGTCCATGCCTTTTGGGGTGCTTCCTAACAACCCCTCTCAGTCGATGACTCGTGTCCCATGTGGCTGCCCCTGCCTGGGTCCAGACCCTTGGTGTCTCTTGGGTGGAGACCACAATCTCCTCTTGGCTTGACTTCCTGCCTCTTCCAGCCAGGATGGCTCCTCCACTCCTCTCCCGCATTCGGACACGCATGTCTGATGATGCTATTGACCCTGCCTGGAAGCCATCATGTTTTCATTTGCCTAAGTCCTCAAAGTTCAGCATCCTTGGACTAGACTAGACTAGAAGGAGTGCTCAGTGGCAGAGCTGCCCCTACTTCTCCCATGGCTCCTCTCTGAGTCTCCCAGAGGTGCCGTCACACAGGACCCCAAACAGGGTGGCTTACAACAACATAAGGTTCTCCTCTGCTTGCGCTGGAGGCTGGACGTGTGTGTTTAGGGCCAAGCTCTCTCTGGAGGCTCTGGAGGAAGAACCTTCCTTATCGCTTCCAGCTTCTGGTGGCTCCCGGCATTCCTGGGATGTGACAGCACCACTCCAGCCTCTGCCTCTGCCTTCCCATGCTCGTCCTCCCTCTGTCTCCCAGTCCGTGTGTCTTTTCTCCTTTTCAACATGGACATCGGTCATATTGCATTAGGAACCCCCAGCCCCACTCCCACCGCTCCAGTGTGCCCTCCTGTTAACTGATCACATCTTCCAAGGTGCCGTTTCCAAACAGGGTCACGCTCCCAGGTAGCAGCAGTTGGAACTGTGACCTCTCTTTTTGAGGGACACAGTTTAATCAATCACAGCCCCCATCCAATGGTTGTTGACCCTCTCCAGGAAACCCGGATCCCTCTTTTTCCCTGTGCTTTTGCAATGTGCTGTTGATGGGTGGTGACATCCCACCCAGACTTTCAGAAGTAAGCTAGAAGATCACTTCTTCTCTGGGGCTCCGCAGACTCTGGTCGTGGCCCAGGGTCCCTGAGACCAAACAGAGCTCAACCCTTCTATCAGTGTTTCTTATCATCCCTACATGTCTGTGCTCCCAAGAAAGTGTGATCTTTGAAGAGGAGACAAGTGCTTCCAATTGATTGCTGTCTGGCGCCTAACCCAGAGCCAGACCTGCCGTGACACGGAGAAGCGGGTAATGAATGCTTATTAACAAAAAAAGGAAAAGGCCCAGGCTTACTGGTTCTCGTGGAGACCGGCGGAAGCCTCGAGGAGATGGCCTTCCGACACCATCTGAGCCAGGAACCGAACTCACCCGTGGGGCTCAGTGAACCCTCAGCCAAAAGGAAGACAGGCCTAGCCGGTCAACCCTGGCACCTAGGAGGTATGCCTCCCTTAGAGCCATCAACTAGATGAGCTCACAGGGCAGCGTTTGCCCAGGGACAGAGCTCAGGATGCAGGGAGGGACAAGCAAGGAGAGGACTGACTGTCCCGGCCAGCCAAGGGAGGAAGTGGGAGCAGTGTCGTGAGGGTGGGGACGGCACTCAGTGTGGATGAACTTCACATGGACTTGCTGTACGAAGGCTCACCCGAGTCACAGTGAAAGTAAGACTTACTCAATGGACGGATGCTTATTTGAGGGGTGGCAACGGGCAAGAACACCTGCGCTCTGCTTCTGTTCTCCCTGGATGAGCTCTGTGACCTTGGGGGTCCATTCTTCTCTGGGTCTCCGTTTCCTCGTGGGTACATGGGAAAGGAGGGGTGTGAGGGCCAGGGACTATGGCAACCGGAAACTCCTGGCTAATGGTAGGGCTCGGGGCCAATTTACAGCATGATGCCACCTCCCAGGGTATGGGCTTCTGTAGAAAAAAGAGGCTGACTTCTCTGTGGCCCTTCACCTTCTGGCAGAGTTGACCTCCTGTTGTGATCTGCAGATCCCTGGAGCTATTGGGAGGCGGGGGTGGTGGACGGCAGGTTGATGTAGCTGACCTTGGATTCACTTCTCTCTGCATCCACCAGCCTGGGCACCCCTCCTTGCCCTGTCAGCCTGCTTACTGTTCATCAACTTCCACAGCACCAAAGTTGAGCCGGACTTAACCAGTGTCAGACATCTAGCAACACTTATTTAGAAAAATGCTGATTTAGAAAAAAGACCCGTCTTACTGGTTCTCATGGAAACCGGCGGGACCCTGGAGACTGGCTCTCAGACACCACTTAACCTACTTCTACAGCTGTGTAAAGAGACCGTGCTTCGGTATCAGTCTCTTTCTCTCCACAACCATATACGAGCATCACTGTGTTTGCGTCTCCAGAGAACCCAACCGGGCACATCCTCGCCAAGATTTCTCCAAGCTTCTCATCACCACATGTATCTGTCTAGAAGACAACCTTCGTCATCCAAATGTTTCCATTGCCCGCGGCATGCCAGGACAACAAAACACATCTCCTAGGACATCTTGCCTCCGCATTTCATGTCCGTTCTTGGCCACAGCTGGGTCCGCCTCTCTAAGATTCCCGGTAGGATGGAGCGTCGTCCCTTTACTGAACGAAGGATTGATGCCGTTACTTCATTTCCATTGGACAGAAGCTCTGTTCGTATGCCGTTACTTCATTTCCATTGGACAGAAGCTCTGTTCGTATGGGCATTGACTCCAAACTATAGGTTTAGGATGCATCCATCCCTGGGAGAAGCACACAAGGATATTTTGTGAAAGAGCATGGTGTTCAATAGATTAACATTTCTCAATTAAAATATCTCTGAAATTGTGAAGACAAATAATGAAAAACACTCACCTCTAGAGCCAATTTTTACTTCACTTATGTGTTGTTGTTCTGTCTCTACATGCTTATGTTTTATATGGTTTAAGGATGATGTCACTCAGTTGTATGTCTAAGTGTCACCAAGTAACTTGTGCTATTTAGAAAGTGTCTCCAGAGCTACTATTTTTCAGGTCTGCATAATATTTCTTCAGTGACCTTGAAATGTGTACTTCATTATTCTCCCTGTGTTGACCTGTCAGACTGCGTCCTTTCATTCATCCTTCTAAGCAATTCCACAACAAGGACACACCTACAGTTTGAATCTTCTTTATTTAATTTACTTTTTATTACCATACATGTATTTCCGGAAGTGGGGTGTTTTGGCTAAATAGTGAAATTCCTAAATTAGTTTTTTTGAGCTAATGGTTTCTTGTCGTTTGGAGAAGATGCCCACAGAAAACCCACCTCCCAGTCCATATTTCCTACACGTATTCCTCGGTGGCAGTGGCTGCAAGCTTCGCCGTGTGCCAGCGCTCTCCCGGTCCATCCTACTGGCTTGGCCTCGCTGCCCCTCAGCGCTTGTCCATTTGGTCTCTTGGCGTACTTGTGGGAAGAGTGCATTTCTCAAGGACAACATTTTGGGCTTTCGGGGTCACTTGCTATGAAGGGGAAAGGTGACTTCAGGGATAGTTTCTGTTCAAGGTTGGAAGGGGAGGTGGGGGTGGGGCCCCTCACGTCTGGAGGGGGAGCCAGGGAAGCCTGGAATCAGTGAGAAGTCCTGTTCTGCCTTCTTTCTACATTCAATTATTTTTAAAAGTTAGCTTTGGAAGTGATTCACAAATGTACATTGTTTCTGGACACAACCCAAGCACTCCATTTGCTCTAGCTTATTCTGAATATTCCAATCAATTGATTAATTTCCCCCAGAATGCATTATGCCATGCTAACAGCTAGGTGTGCATCTGTACAAGCAGTAATAATAATAACGACAACAACAACAATAATAAATCCACGCAACAGTGACTTTGACAGATGGGGTTAATATTCTCCCATAATAAGGGCACCGAGTGCTCGCAGACTGTCCTGGCTGGCAGTTGTTCCAGGAGGTCGGCAAAGCCCCCTACAGCTCCTGAGTCTACCTTCCTTGCTGATGGTTCTCCCTGCTCATACCCCCTCCACCCCCACCCCGGTGGCAGCTGGATGACTGCCATGCCTCTTGGCATTGAATTGGTGCTCTAAAGCAAAGCACTAAAGGGCAGGCGGTCTTTCTCTGGTGGAAACCATTTGTCTAGAAGGCTCTTCTGTTTGCTGTGAGTCAGATCCTGTCATGGAAGGAATCCTGGCCATCCCTTCACCCCCAGCCTACCCTCACCTCCCATTATGTGTTGGGCTCTTGGCTCCTAAATCTTTGGCTATAATCCTCTTTGGCACCAGGATTCTCTTTGTTATGATAATGAAGCAGGTGTAGTGTGGGTCCTTCACCTAGTCACTTCTGAGTGATGTAAACAGCAGCTTAGACCCAGATGGGGAAAGATCAATGCTGTGTGGAGACCACGGGGGAACCAACCAGTGCCTACAGAGCCTTCCCCTCGAGTTTTCCCGAATTCCACCTCCTGGCATCCTGCATTTTGAGAAAATAAATTTCTGTTCTTTAAAGCCTCCTCCTTGTGGCATTTCCAGTAGGGCAGCACTAGATGCCTAAGATCTCATTGTCAGGACAAGTCCGCCTGGTCACACTGCAGAGCAGTTTCGCTTTTAGGTCTCCATAGCCTAGGAAAATGGAAAGTTGGGAGTGGGGGGGTGGGGGGAAGGGAGGAGGACACGAGGGTCTCTGTCACATGACTTTCCTTCACGTAAAGAAGAAAGGGAGTGGCTTAAAAATAGATTTGCCTTTGTTGCTGTGGCTGAAAACATACACAGCAGATCATCAATGCAACCATTCTGACAGGTGCAACCGCGGACATGAATCACATCCTTCGAACTATGCAGCCGTCCACCTCTCTTTTCGCAAATTGGTCCTCCCCAAGACCATCCTCCCAGGCTTCCTATCTAATCTTTCATGTCGTTGTCAATTTGATCCCATCATTCTTAAAAGAGCCCAAGGCCCAAGGCAGACATTCTTCATTGATGAAGCTAAACTATTGTTTGCGTTAAAGAAGATTTTGGGAGGTAATTTTGATGGAAGGTTTAAGGATTGGCTCAGGGCAGTAGTTTCAGGAGCTTATCCAGCTTCCATGGCTCCAGAAGATCTGGATTCCATGAGAATTTAAAATTCTGTCCTGCATGGGCCCCTCTTTGGCCAGTATTCTTCCATGAGAATTTAAAATTCTGTCCTGCATGGGCCCCTCTTTGGCCAGTATTCTTCTCGAGAGAGACCCTTTGACCAGAATGCTCAGTAAGGGTAGCTGGACATCATCTAGTTCTTCAGGTGTCAGGGCAAAAAAAGGCGGCGAGGTCACGGAGGCCATCAGTCATGCGTTGGAAAGGAATGGTTTGCATTCATTACAATTTAATGGGAAATTCTTTCAGGGAAGTCATTGATTTGTCTCTAACTTTGAATCCCTGTTGTTAATGACTGTTGCGTATTCACCTCATGTTCATGGAAAAGAGGCTCAAGAAATGGTTATTACAATATGTTGGAACAGTAAATATAGGAGCCCTGGAAATGAGTGTGGATTAATTAAAAAGCCACGCTCGGCTGGCCTCATTTCCTTTGATAGGTCTGCTTGCCTGAGAGTTTGGGGAAATGCAAAAGGAATAGAGCATTGACATCATCCCTGAACCTAACTCTATCGTAATGGAAGGGTGTGGCTTCCAGGAGCTGTTTGAATATGAATTTGAATCACTTCTCACAGGAATTCTCGGTTAATGGAGCATTAAAGTGTTTAGCGCCAAGAGAGCAGGGTCTTTTAAAAAATGGATGCATTTCTCCTTGGTCCGGAAGGAACGCATGGCTAGTTCAGAGGAGTCAGATTATGCTGATCAGGTAAAGGAAGAGAAAAATACAAACAAGCCAAACTCCACGTGCACAGCTCCTCCCCAGGCTAACACTGTCTCCTCCATTTTTTCCCTCACTTGTAATGCAACTCTGAGCGGGAGGTCGCCAGCAGGAGGGGCATGGAAGCAGCGTGGTGGCAGTGCAGGAGGCAGCTGAGCCCAGCGCCTGGGGCACTGCAGGGCCGAGTGGCCCTTCAGAGGTGGCAGATGGTGATAAGGGAGGCAGGCCTTTATCCCGATATAACCAGTAGTCTGGATGTGGACCATCTCTGGGAGCGGAGGTGGCTTTAGGACAATGATTCTCAACCTGTGGGTCACGACCCCTTTGGGGGTTGAATGACCCTTTTACAGGAGTCGCCTAATACATCCTGCATATCAGATATTTACATTAAATTATTTTCATTGCTACTTTGTAACTATGATTTCGTTATGGTTATGAAGTCGCAACGAAAATAATTTAATGGTTGGGGGTCACCACAACATGAGGAACTGTATTAAAAGGTCGAGGCATTAGGATGGTTGGGAACCACTGCTTTAGGAGATAGAGCCACCTCTGACCTTGAGAAATGTCAGAGAGATTCACCTTTCAGCTTCAAGCTGGGCAGCTATTGGTGGTGGGTCACAATGTCAACTGCCCCACCCCACCCCCCTTTCTGAGAATTCTTTCACCGTTTATGAGGGGTTTCAAAAAGATCATGGAAACATGGAAGTTAACGAATGGATGACTCCCATGAACTTTTGAAGCCCTTAGTGAGTGAGTATTTTACTTATATGTATCTATGTTTACCTAGCTATATAAATATAACAGAATAGGATAACATACTATATAATATTCAGTGATAACAGTCTTTTATAATGTCATGGACTCTTCCCCTCTCTCTATATATATTTTTGGTTATATACGTTTATATCATAGAAATCTTTAAATACAAAAACCCATTGTTGAGTCATTTCCAGCTCATAGCGACCCTTATAGGGCAGAGGAGAATGTAGGCTGTCCATCTTTTGGGAAGCAGATAGTCACATTGTTCTCCCAATGAGCCTCTAGTGGGTTTGAACCGTCAATCTTTGGCTAAGCAGCTGCATGCTGAACCACTGTGCAATGAGGGCTGTTTCCACAAATACCTCTAACAGATGCTTACGTAGTTGCCTCATGTTTGAGGGCTGCTTATTAGAATATGCCATAATTTATTAGACTAGTCCCCAACGGGAGCTCTTTAGGAAGTTTCCATTATTACCCACTGACACCAGTGGGCTTCGATGTGCACTTGAATGGAGGGACACACTGTTTCCTCTGGATGAATTCCTAGTGAATTGCTGGGTCAGAGGGTAAGCATTCCTGACCTTCGGAGACAGACATGATTGCTCCAAGTTATCTTCCAGGTGGGAGGACTGCTTCATCTCAGCTAGGGGCGGGAAATGACATCCCAATTAAATCCCCACTTCTTTGATTATTAGAAAGCAACTGTCTGTGTTTGCTGAGGGGGTAGGGGTGGGGACAGGCTCTCACGGAGTGTGGGGAGGCTGTAAGGAGGGAGGTGGGGGTGCACTTCTCACCATCACATGGCTTTGGAAACCAGGCCAGGAGTTTGAACTTCAGCCAGAGGGTGAAATGCTACCCTGGGAAGATTTTAAGTGGAAGAGGGACAAGAATGGATTGGAGAAGGTCTGGCATGGGACGAAGGCTGTTAGGCAGGTGGGAGGAACTTTCTGGGGCTTGGGGGGTCCCACAGAGCACTGCTACCACAGAGCATCCCATAAGACCCTCTCTCCCCTACCATGTGAAGATGGGTAGCTGCCGGTGGGTGATGCGCCACATCCAAGCTCAGGTGGTGATGCATGTCTCCGCTACTTTCTGGTGGCACTTGCTGGGGCAATGGGCACGGATACTCCCATGGAGGAGGGCTGTGCAGAAGATCTGCTCAGAGGCATCGCAGAAGAAAGGCCTGGCAATCTATTCCTGAAATTTCAGCCACTGAAAACCTCATGGAGCACAGCTCTCCAACACTTGTGGGCCTCA
>NW_022103920.1:8343562-8357724 GCF_000313985.2 Echinops telfairi
CCTGCGCCGCCAGCCCTAGGTCCCGGTCTGTCCCCGTGCGTGTCGGAGGCGCTCGCCTCCTCCCGCCTCCTCTCCCCGCCTCCTCGCGGGCTTGGTTCTTTCTCGCCTTTTCACCATTCTGGGAAGCCCCGCGCGCCCCGTGTGGTCCGGGGTCCCCCTGCAATGTGGTCAGATGCGAGGTCCCTGCTGAGGTGGAGACAGCGACTGCGGGCCGTGAGTGTGAGTGACTGTGTGCCGGCAGTGATGGAGAGGAGTCCTCGAAGTTGGTCCTAAGCTTCAAGCACCCCACCGCCTTCCGGGTGTCATAGGTGGCCAGGCACGATTGGGGCCCCTGGCCAATTCCTGGGGGAAAGTAAAGGACACGGCAACTGGAAGGAAAAAATCCTTTGGGAAGTCAGACCTTGGGGTGGGGTGGGGTGTGTGTGCCTGGGGGAACCCAGTCAGGACAGGGCCAGAGTCTGTAGACAGGTGCCCACCTGCCCCTCTCCCTGGGGTGTACCCACCTGGGGTGTGCCCAGAAGGAATGCTATGGGGGCGCCCATGGCTAGCTAGGGCCCAGGACAGGACAGGGCTATAGTTCACCTCAGGATGTCTGTACTGGAGGGACGAGGACGGTGAGGGGGTACATTGCCACCAAATCATGCTAAAAGACACAATTGCATCAGGATTCAGAGAAATAGAGGTGAGGGTGTGAGGACGCTTTGCCTCTTGCCCAGGCGAGGGTGAAGAATCAGCCCGAACCCAGCGGCCTGGAGGGGACAGGGACAGACAGACACAGGAGAAAGACCCCTGCAGGAGCATTCTTGGGAAGTGAGGGTCAGTAGCCGACTTCTGGGTCTCTGTGGCTGCCGAGTTTCGCCACCCCTTCCAGAAAGCCAGATCAAGCCTGCCATGTGCTATTACGTAAGCACAGGCAGATGACTGGGGCGTGTGGGCTTGTGAGGGGGTGGGCTTGCTCTGGGGGGTGTTGTGTGAATCACAGCACCCCAGCAGACCCGCCCGGACTGGCCTGCCACCAGGAAGTCTCCTCTGAGCGGTGGCGGTGCTGGGCCCCGTGCACACGCCCTGCCCTGGCTCAGCCAGTGTCTCTCCCGAGTGGCCTTTCTGTCGTCGCACAAGCACCCGGTGGTGCTTCTTTTTCTTTAGATCTTTAGTTTCTAAAAATAGGCCAGTAGCAGGAGGACCGCTGCGGGGGAGGGGGTGACATGGTACATACCACAAGGGCAATTCTGCTTCCTGGTTCCGATGATGGAGTCTGGCCCTTGGGGAGCAGTGGGCTGGAGCACAGACCGCCCGAGGCACCAGCTCCCTGGTGGAGGGATGCCTGGGGTCTCCGGTCTGCCATGCTTCCCCGTCTGGGAGGACTGGGAGGCCGAGTTTGCAAGGGAAAGCAGTTCAGCCTGCCTCCTGGCTGGGCCTCTGCCTCACCTGGGGCAGCTACCTGTGAGGCTGGGTGCTCGTTCCAAATGCAGCCACACACAGGTGCACACACACAGAGCGTGCACACAGGCACACACAAACAGGTGTGTGCACAGGCAGACACATGTGAGAACACACACATAGGTGTGCACACAACCCCTCAAACATGTATACAGGCAGACACAGATGTGTGAGCATAGGTGTGCATACAGGTACACACAGGCACACGCAGACAGGCGCACACATAGACACACACAGACGTGCGCACATGCAGACATGCACATAGGCTCACACAGATAGGCGTGCATACACAGAGATGTGTCCACAGGCACACACACAAACACAGGCACAGGTGTGCACACAGGTGGGAGATGCTGATGCTCGGTCTGCCCTGAAGTCCCCAGAGGTGGGCTCCACTCTGAGAGGACCTCCATTTACCTGTACAGTCGCCAACCCAGTCTGCCAACTGCCGTGGCGTCCACTCAGGTGGCTGGTTCCGCATGCCCACCACCACAGACGCACAGATTCAAACTCTGTGGGAGGGGATTTCCAATAGGCGCCCCATCCCACAGGAGGCCTGGCGGAGCAGCAGATAGCGCTCTTGTCTCCACGGGAGAAAAGCCCTGGAGATCTGCTCCTCGTATGATTTCCTAAAGCCTCCTGCTCCCCAGTCGACCCTCTGAGACACAGTAGAGCCACTCACAGTGCCGCCAAGGCTGGACATGTTTGCAGATGCCGACGGCCACATTCTCCGGTGGGTGGGCTCGGACTGCTGCCCTTTAGGCCAACAGCCAAGCACTTAGCCACAGTGACACCAGGGCTCCTTCCCCCAAAGTTGACAGCCTCCAGGACCCTATGGGCCAGTCCCACTTTGTTCCCCAGGGTCTTGTCCGTCAACAGCAGTAACAAGCACACAGCTATCTGTGGCTGCCACTGTCTTTTGTCTGAGCCCAGAAGTCATGCCATCAGAGTCCCAGAGGGGACGACGGTGGGTGGCTGTCCTGGTGGCCCGGGGACTGTCTTCATGCTGGCTCGCATTTCTTTAGAGGCCACCTCTCCCAACAGCTGTCTGTGCGGGGCCCTGAGGCAGGGCCTGATGACTTTGCTGGTGGTGCTGGTGAGTTTGGCCCCTCGGCAGGACCATTCCAGAGGGGCCCTGGGGCAATGGCTGGAGGGGCCGTGAAGAGGGTCCAAAGGGACCTCTGGGGCTGGAGTCCAGGTGAGGGCTCAGCTGGGTGCGCCGTGGGGACACTTGAGTCGGCAGCCATCTGCGATGGGGAAGCGGAGGTTTGCAAGTGGGTACAAAACGTCTGGAGAAGAACCTGGCCGTTTGTGAAACGACGCTTGTCAGGCAAGGAGCAGGGGGATTTGGACGAGGGTGTGTGTGTAGGGGGTCGGATCTGCCCCGTCTGTTGCTAAGGAACATAGAAGCGCGGGTTTAAAAATGCACGGGAGTGGGTGGGCACAGGCAGCGATTCCTGTCTTTTTAGGAACCCAGGCCCTTTACACAAAGCCTTTAAATAACCGTTTCTGGAGGCTGATGGTTCCTTGTGTTTGACTTTTACTTTGTTAAGTGAAATAAACTCCTTTCCGTGCCCCTAGATTTCCCCATGGTGTCTTGGCTTTCTTGGCTTTTTGGGGGGGACCTTTCCCCATGTAGGCTTCTCCTGTATCTCAGGCTTAGCCCCCCCATCCCCGAGCAAGCACACAGTTCCCCCGAGCTGCGAGCTTCGGAAGGCAGTGCAGAGCGAGTGCGCACTTCTCTCTGAAAATTACTACTTCCTTTTTCTTTGCAAATTATGGTACTGCAACAGATATATATGTGTGTAAATGACTATAATGTGTAGGGATTTTTTTTTAACACAGTGAGAATTCCCATTTAAGTCAGCGCAAAAGGAAAAAAAAATCTTCTCAAACAACTTAGGAGGGAGAGGAGACAGACAGCGGTGTCTTTGGGTTTAACTGTTATTGTGTGTTCTTGTGTATTTTGTCATCATTCCTGATGGCCCTGTGACGAGGTCTCGAGGGTCTCTGTTTCGCTTAAGTGGGAGGACCCCCCCCTTTACGTAGGAGACCCGGGTTCTATTTCTGGCCAGCACCTCTGCACAGCCACCCCCTGTCTGCTATTGATGCCGAACAGGTTTCAGCGGAAACTTCCAGACGGAGACTAGGAAGAAAGCCAGCCGATGGGAGCCTGTGGAGGCCCACGGTCATCGGGCTGGCGTGGTCCTGGACAGTCCTTGGAGACGCTGTGTGTGTGGTTGTCCTGCATCATGGGCTTTGGTGGCAGAGGCAGTGAGAACACCTTGTGAGCCAGGCCACAGCGTGCTGCTTCCCAGGCCTCTTTACCAGGGCCTGTGTGTGTGTACATGTGCAGGTGCACATGCTAGTGTGCCTGCACAGATGTGTATATATAAGTGTGTACAATGTACAGGGGGACACGGGCACATTGTGAAGGGGGTCACATACATGTGTGTGCACACACACTTGGACATCGTGTGCACATGTGAGTGGGCAGAGTATGTGTGAGTGGACATATGCACACACACCTGCACGTACATGCATATATGCATACATTGGAGGGGGTGTACATGTACACATGCACACAGCCACACGTGCACATATGTTTGCGCGAGCAGGTGCATGTACATGCGGGGCACATGCATACACCTGTGCGTATGAATGGGTGCACATACATATGTGTATGCACACGTGAACCTGTGCATGTCTAGATGGGTCCCTGCTCCTTGTCTGAGACTGGTTGGGGACACTTGACTCTCCGTCCCTTGCCTTCCGGGCTGTGTGGGTTGGACCTGCTGACGTTAGCAGCTGAGCGCTTGCCCTCCATGCCACTAGACGCCAGGACCACATGCGCCTGCGTGCGTGGTGGTGTGCGAGCTTCCTTCCAAGGGAATGGCTGAGGAAGAAGGTCAGCAGCAAACCCAAATGAAGCCACTGGCCCTATTTTTCCTTCTTAGAAATGTCCTTTGCTTCAAGTCACTGCCAAGGTGGACATGCTGCTGAGGGTTTGCACTGGTTGGGGCCTGCCACACAGCACGGCAAACCAGTGCTGTGGGGAAGGCGCTTACAGGTGGACTAATGCCTGGTCTGTCTGTCTGCACACTGTCCTCAGGGCATCCTGGCCCTGCGACCAGCGAGGATCCTCTTTGCTTTCCTGTGGGCTCGCACACGCAGACTGCTCGGTTAGGACAGTAGTTGGATGGTTCAGAGAGCCAAACCAGGGCTTGAACCTGGCACCTTCTGGCAGAGCTTAGGTGAGTTACATCACCTTCTGTCACGGTTGCTGTTGGGTGTGTGGCATTGACTCTGCCCCTTAGGGTAAGGTGACCAGACGTCCTGCTTTTGGAGGGACAGTCCCAATCTTTGGCATTTTTAAAAAGTCCCGATTTTTGGAAAGAATGCACAACAAGCTAGGGAACGGTCTATTTGGTCCATATAGACCAAAATTTTAATCAAGAACACACACCTCCTCCCCTGGCCAATGGTGTCCCGCTTTAGATCTGGTCACCTTACGGACCCCATCGGCTTCCCCGGGGAGGTTGTTGTGGCTGACCATCTCCAGGGTGCTCTGCAGGGCAGCAGCTGGGTTGGCGTGAGCTTCCAACCTGGCCAGTAGCTGAGCACGTAAAGATCACACCACCAGGACTCCGTCTACCGGGCTTACACCTGTCAGCTGTGGAATCCATTCTGATTCACAGCGACCCTCTGCACCAGTGGTTCTCAACCTTCCTCATGCTGCAACCCTTTCGTATAGTTCCTCATGTGGTGGTGACCCCCAACCATAAAATTATGTTCGTTGCTACTTCATCACTGTCATTTTGCTACTGTTGTGAATCGGGCGACCCCTGTGAAAGGGTCATTCGGTCCCCAAAGGGGTCTCGACCCACAGGTTGAGAACCGCTGTGTATAGAATGTGGCGACGAGGCTGGCTCGAGCTGACACCCCCTTGTTCGTGGCCGGGTGCTTAACTACTGTGCCACCACCAGCATATGGGGCAGCATTGCACCTCCCCGCGAGGCTCATGTGAGTCACGCTCTCTGAGGGAGTCAGCCCCAACCTCACGCAGAAGGACTCTGAGATGAACCCGGGGGGCGTGGGCACCGCTGAGTCTCCCTCTACGTTGTCAAACCCACACTCACTGTGGACTCAGAGCCACCCTACAGGACAGGGTGGAATGGTTCCTGTGGGTTTCCAAGACTGTAACGCTTTCCAGAAGTAGAAAGCCTCCTCTTCCCCCCAAGGAGCCACGGAGACGTTCGAAATGCTGACCTTGCGCTCAGCAGCCCGTGCTTGTCCCAGGACCCACCAGGGTGCTATTTTGTCTGCAGGGGTGGATACATATTCCCTTGATTGGCAGATTTAAAACCCTCCCATTCCTCTCCCCTTGCCTTTTCTTCCTGTCTCCTCCATGCTCCGTCCACGCCTCTCAGTCGCCCAGGGCCTGCCTCTGCTTACAGCTTCCTGGGTGACTACCTGCCTCAGAGGGCCAGCCAGCTATTGGAGGCTGGGCAGGAGGGGTGTAGGTATCTGTGTGTGTGTGTGTGTGTGTGTGTGTGTGTGTGTAGCAGTACTTAAACAGCTATTTGCAGCCTGTCTACGAAAAGGCCCTAATTTGCCACTAACTGGCTCCCGCTCCTCGTTGCTGTCTTCGTCCATTGGGAGGAGGGCAGTGTGAGGCCCCTCCTCACGCCACTCTGCTGGCTCCTCTTCTGTGCTTGGCACCCAAAACACTGTGAGAAGGCTACCAGTGACCCCGGGGGAGTGGAGTCCTCCAGAGGGCTGACCCATCTCCTGGCAGGGGTTACCGCACCAACCCAGAACCCCACCCCTTCCTGCCAACTAATCAGATGGACTCTGGTGTGAAAGTGACTTACGGCAGACTGGTTCAGTGGACTTCACGGCTCTCAGCTTCATGCCACGTCTCCTTGCTTCGAAGCGTTAGAGCAGGTGCGCTGGTTCTCCTTGCCGTCCTGACCGTCTGGCTCGCAGAGACCGTCTGGCTCGCAGAGACCTCACGCTCAGAGTCCAGTTCTGGAGGGTTCCAAGGCCCTTCAGACTGCCAGGTGTTTCTTACCTGGCACTGCTAGGTGGGTTTGGGCTGCCAACATCTTGGCTGAGCTGTTTGCATTGCCAGGGACTCCCTGCTCCGCACCCCCAACCCCCTCCCGCCAGTGCCAGTTCCTCTTTGGTCATCCCTGCAGTGTTGTTAGGAGCTGTGGGGCTTGTTGGGACGCTCAGCAACCTGATGCACAGCAGACGAAACACGCCCGTCCTGTGTCGCCGTCACGTGTGTCCTGTGCTGGCTACCCGTGGCTGCAGCCACGGTGTCTGTCCATCTCACCAATAGCCTTCTGCTTTTCTAATGGCACTCTACTTTACCAAGCCTGCATGCTGTCCCTCTCCAGGGACTGGTCCCTCCTGATCACAGGAGCCTCGTATGAGACATGCCAGGAGCAAGCATGTGATGGCTGGCCTGAGCGCTTCCCAACCCCCCCTGGGGTTCAGCGAGAGGGGCCCCAAGCACCAGCCTCCAGCTTCCAGAAGATGGCACTGTGAAGCGGTCAGGTGTGGGGAGAGAGATGGCACTGTGTGGGTCAGGTGTGGGGAGAGAGATGGCACTGTGTGGGTCAGGTGTGGGGAGAGTGGGGAGGAGGACCTTGGCAGGTGGATTTTAACTTTCCCTCGACTTCGGCTCCGAGGTCTTGCCAGCCTCAGAGGTGGGGAGACTGTTTGCTGAAGACACAGGCGGGGACTTCTGGGCGCTGCCGCCTGACCCCCCTGCGTTTTGCTCCAAAGGAGAGCAACCTTCCCGCGTTCAGATTCACCACTGCTTCTCTGATGAGGTTCAGTGGTGGCCTGACTGGCCGCCTTCGGTTCGGGGAGGGCTGGGGGAATGGTGGGGACAGCCAACGTGGACCGGTTCAGATGAAACGGCAGTGACATTTCCTCGTCCTAGAGCTCTGGCCACTGGGGCTAAACCCCTCCCTCCACCTGCTGTGTGGCCTTGGACGAGGAGCCCACCCCCTGTGCCTTCTTCGCCTCGCTTAGTGCCCACAACCGTGCCACCTCGTAGGACTGTCTGGGGGGTGAGTGTGAGGACACCTGGCGTGCGTGTGTCCCCGAGTGACAGTGGAACCTCCGAGGACGGCTCCGGCGTCTGCTTGGGAGAAGCCGGTGGTGCGGGGGGAGGGGGGGGGCTGCCCTGCCCTGTGAGGTGCTGAGTGGGAGCTGGTGTGTGTGCCCACGGTCGCAACCAAGTGCCTGTGGCGTCGTTACTGTTGTCGTCATTGTTGGTCCCGCCAGAGACCTCCTGGGAGCAGATGTACAGGCCTTTCTTCTAAGTCTCCTGCAGGTGGGTTTGAACCCTCAACCTTCCAGCTCATCGCCTGGCCCTTAATGGATTGTGCTACGCAGGGAGGGAGCTGTTTGGGGAGAGAATGTGCACATATTTATTTAGGAGCTGGAATTGGCACCTTTGGGCTCTCAGTAAGGGACAGAACAGGTGCTTCTACTGAGACTTCCTACAAAGAACAATTCTGCCGGGGCACAGGGAGAGGGGAGAGCCCCTCCTGAAGGCTCAGAGAGGGAGAGCACGTGGCCGTCCCAGGGCTGAGGAGACCGGAACCCGACTCAGATCGTGGCCTGCCAAACCGGGCTGGGGGTCTAGGGCCTGCAGCCAGCGTGGAGGGGCGAGTCCCAGAGGCCCCAGAGCCCTGCAGTGTCAGGAACAGATGCACAGATGGAGACAGAGGCCTGGGGTTTGAGGACAGAGGTGGCTCGTCCCCTGGCCCAGCCAGCTGGTGTCTGCTTCACCGAGTGACCAGACAGCGGCCGGCTCTGCATCCTGGCCATCAGAGAGGAATGCTCCCCCCCTGCCCCCTGCCCTGGATTCTCTGAGAACTGAAGGCTCAGCCTTCTGGGACCTTCTGTCAGTTCTCTCAACCAGGCCACTGCAGAGTGCTGCCGTGCCGGCATCAGCACAGGGAAGCAGCACCTCTTCCTCTCCTTGTTTTTGTTAGGTGCCGTCTGGTTGGCTCTGACTCGCGGAGACCCTGCGCCGAAAGAATGAGCCCCACCTGGTCCTGTGCCGTCCTCACTCTGTGTTAGGTTGGAGCCCATTGTCCCAGCCACTGTGCCAGTCCATCTTCTTAATGGTCTTCGCACAGCGTCCTCCAGGGATGGACCGGCCTCTGCTGTCTTTGTCTCTTCTTCTTCTTCCCTTTTAAAAGATTTTTATTACATACAAGGAGCAGCGGGAGAGGGGCCCAGGGGCCTCCTGGACTGATGGGAGAGCCATGGACCTCCACCTCACCTGGTTCAAGGACTTTGTCTCTAACAAGCATGCTGGCAGGACTTCTCCCCGGACTTCCCGCGCTGCGGGGCCTTGTGTGGTGCTGTGGTGCTGGAAGCTGTGTCACTGGTGTTTCCCATGCCAGCAGGGTCCCCCAGTGTGAACCGGTTTCAGCTGGGCTTCCAGACTAAGGACAATCCGCAAAGAAGGAATCAGCCGTGCACTCAGAGGCATTAGCCACTGAGAAGCCCAGGGGCGGCTTCAGACCCCCGGTCAGAGAGAGTGCCAGAGACAAGCCCTCTCTCTCACTTCCTCCCAGCAAATCTGAAACAGAATTCTCACCGCTCAACAGCTAAGACGCTGCTGTTTGGTTGCTCGGAGGGAGGGAGGGAGGTATGGGGTGCATTTTTTTTTAAATGTGTCATTCCTTTGTAAATGACAAAGGTGTCAGAATTCTACGGAACAATACATTGGACACAAAGCAAAACACTTGAAAACCATTTGCGTAAAGACAAAAAGGGTGTTAACATGAGCCAAAGTGGAAGCTTTTGGGAGCTTTTTGGAACACACTGTTAGCACGGTCCTCAGACCGGAAGGCCTGTCATCTCCCCTCGTGCTCTGTGACAGGATCTGAGGACGATCTCTCTTCTCTTCTCTCTCCTATCCTGTTCTTCTTTCCTTCTCTTCCTTCTCCTTCTCAGTCTCCCCCTCCTTCTGCTGGCCCCTCACAAAGACAGACAGCGTGCTCTCGTTGCTGTCCGGTGGAAGCAGCCTTCGGCCGGAGGCTGGACAGGAAGTGAAGCTTTGAAGCATGGCCTTCCCTGGGGGAGTGACCCTGCCTGTCTCTTGCTCTGCCCCCGACTTCAGCGATGTCTCTCCCCGGGCTGTCACTTCCAACAGCTCTGGATACCTGAGGAGGAGGGGCCCCTGTGCTCCTTCAGAGGCCCACTGCCCGCTCACCAGTGCGAACCCTTTTACCAGGTGTTCACTCTGTTCCAAGGAACCAAAACACCAATCCGCAGAGTCCCAAGAGACCCACCATTGTTAGGCTGGTTCCCATGGTTACAGAGCGGAGCCTCCAAGGGGGTTTCTTTGTCGCAGTCATGACCCGAGCAGGTCTCCAGACCTTCTCTTCCGGGGGACCACTGGGGGCATTTGACCGCCAATCTGTAGGGTAGCTGTCAAAGGAGCCGCCCGCCGGGTGACCTGTCCTCTGTGCCAGGGCATGCGCGCCCCATGGTTGTTTCCATAGGCCCTGTTACTGGTATTCCCATTTCCCCGATGAGGACATTGAGGCCCACGTTGAAGTGACATCTCTGCTGCCCTGCCGTGGTCGCAGCCTGCTGCTCCGCGCCCGCCCCCCCCCATTGGGAACACATCCCCATCGAGGCTGTGGCTCTTAAGGGTTCTCGCCAGCTGATTACCAGAAGTGGATTGCCAAGCCTTTCTTCCTAGTCTTCCTGAGTCAGAGAAATGCTGCCGGAACCTGTCCAGCATCACAGCCACACACCGGCCCCCGCAGCGGGAATTGAACCCTGGTCTCCTGAGTAGCTGGTGAGGGTTCTGCTGAGGGACCGGCAGGGCCCCTACTGGCTGAGTAGCTGGAGGAAGACTTGCCTGTGCCTGGCTGCTCTTCTTCCCCCTCTCCTGACTGCCCGTGTGTCCCCACACTGGCGAGTCAGCGTCCCCTCCAGCAGAGAGGCCCGTCGGCCCAGCCGGGTGTCACACAGGCCCTGGAGAAGGGCCTTCACCAACTCAGAGGGCCTCGGGGAGCCCGGGCCCCTTTCTGCCTGGCTGGGTGGTCCATGTATGGACCCCAAGACTGAGTTCTCTCAATGGCCTTTGTTACATCCCTGTCTCCTTTCCCCCACGGGGTTGCCGGGCGGCTGGGAGTGGCACGGGGACGGCAGCAGGCTGTTGTTGCCCAGTTGGCACCGGCTTCTGTTGATGTGTACTCGGCAGCCCTACCCGCACCAGTCCTTCCCACGCCCCGCCTTCCAGCCCCGGGCTCCCCTCCCAGCTGTGCATCAGGATGGCAGTGTTCCGCTGGGACTGGGGGGCTTTCAGCCAGGCTTAAGGCCCGCCGAAAACCAAACCCGCGGCTTGAGTTCCCACCGCAAGCGCCCCTGTAGGGCAGAGCAGGTTCCCAAAGCTTCATCCTTCGGAAGGTGGCTGCCCTCTGCCTTCTCCCACAGAGCCACTGGTGGGTGTGAACGGCTGACCTTTCTGTTGGCAGCCAACAAAACAATAGCCCACTTCTCCAGCGTCCATTCTGACTCCGGGTGACCTTAGGGGATAGAAGTGAACTTCCCCTGAGGGTAGTTCACAGAGCCTGTCCATCTTTATGGGAGCAGAGAGCCTCACTTCTCTCTCCTGGAGTGGCTGGTGAGTTCGAACCACCAACCCTGCAGTTAGCAGCCCGACGCCTAGCCCACGATGCCACCAGGACTCACACTGCGTGATTGTCTAGGTGCCGTTGGTTCCGAATTAAAGCAAACCCACGTGCAGCAGACCATGGTCCTGAGCCCGCGTCCCAGTGGTACAGCTTGGCACCAGCCCCCACCTTCTCCCTGCAGCACAATGTCTTGGTGTCTGCCGTGCTTGGGGGGGGGAACTGGAGGGGAAGGGTTGCGGCACAATGGGCTGGGGGTCCAAGGAGAGGTCAGGGCCCCCTGGTAGCCCCCCTTGTGTGGTTGAATGGGGTCATAGCACCACTAAAAATGTTTGGAAGTGGTGGGCTTCTCGAGTTAAGCTGGAGGATCATCCAGACGCCCGCAGCACAAGTCTCAGCAAACACCCTTCAGAATGCCTGTGTCGGCTTGTGTGCCCCCTTTCAGACCCCCGAGAAGTCCCAAAGGAGTGTTTCAGAAACCTGAGTCACTTTCGCATCTGAAGGAAGCCTTCAGAATCTCTGAAGCTCTCGTTCAAAAATAAACGTCGATGCTATTTAAAGATTCAAACAGTCTTTCTATGAGCCAGTGAGCTGAATTGCTTAGAAAGAAGTCTTAAGCTTTTAAAAAAAAATTCTTTTAAAGATACATTTCTGAAGATTTCTTCAACTGTTAATAGTGACTAAAATTAGGTGCTTGTTAATAATAATAATGTAACCATGTGCGTCTGGGGCTTTACCTTCTGCGAACAATGTGCGTGCAACTGATCTGATTCTACCCTCAGATCCACCTTAGGGGCCAGGCTCGCCTGGTGTTGCTCCCAGAACCCTTGAGGCTGCCTGACTGTCTCCAAACCACCAGCCGGCCAGTGGGGACATTGGTGACTCGGTGGTTGACTCCGTGTTGTTGGAGACAGGGGTTTGACTCTCGGGTCCTGCGTCCCATGCCCCGCTACCTCTCCTCGTTCCCGTGCAGGCTTGTGTGCTGTGGCGAGGCTGCCGAATCCATGCACGCACGTTTCAGGAGGAAGGCCAGCCTGAGGGCTGGGAGGGGCGGCCTGGGGCCCCCGGCCTGGAGAACTCAGCTTCCCACCCAGCTGTGCATGGGCCAGAGCAGCCTGGTCCTTCCCCGCTCAGCTCACTGCTCCGCTGCTCCTGGACCTCCGGAGTGTCAGCAGCGCTCCCGCACATTCACTTGATTCACACACATCCACCTCATCCATGAATCAAGACAGACAAAGATTTTTGGGGGGAGGGAGGCACCAGCAGCTTTCCTGCCAAAGGAGCCCTGGTGGCTCTACCATGAAGCACTCGACTGCTAACCCCAAGGTCGGAGGTTCGAGCCCACCAGCTGCTTCCCAGGAGAAGGGCCCGGCATCCCTCCTGCCAGGGAGTCCGGCCTGACCCCTTGGGACCCCGAGGGACAGAGGAAGAGAATGCTCCCCTGGGCTTCCCAAGGCTGTGACCTTTCCGGGCAGCAGACGACCTCATCTTGTTTGCACCGAGCTGCCGGTGGGTGCAAACCTCCAACCCAGTGCTTTAACCGCTGCACCGGAGAGGGTTCTTAGAACACCCCGTGGAGCAGTTTTACTCTGTCACGGGGCTGGCCACGGGCAGGGCTGGCCTCAAAGACGCCCGGCATGGCAGTGGGGACGTGATCTGTACTGCATTGCCGGGAGGACCAGAGCTCCGGGTCCTTATGGCGCTTGCTGGGTACGTGGAAACATCCGAGGAACGGAATCGTCACGGAGTGTGTATAATGCCCTGCCTGCTGGGAGCAGAGGGAGGGGGAGGAGGGGGGGAGTCTGGTTCGTCTTTGCGTTCGTTGCTAAGCTGCAGCCATTTCATCGTAAAGGGGATTCGGTTAAAGTAATGACATAGGTATTCCAAGAATAGCATTTCATTTCCACAGCAAATCCGTTTCAGGCCTCCATATAGCACCCGCTCCTGGGGCCCCGAGATTTCAGGGCAGAGGAAAAGCTGCCCTGGCACATTTGCTCAATCCATGGGGAACATTCTGAAGGTGCCAGTGAGGCACCCATGGACCCAACTCCCACCTTTCTTGGTCACTTACAGATTTAAGGGTGGGGAAGCACCTGCAGAGCACAGCAGTCCTGGCGGCACAGCGGGTTTAGCATTGGGCTACTAACCAAGAGGTCGGGGGTTCTAACCCACGAGCCTCCCAGGGGGCAGGACGAGGCTGTTGCTCCTGTAACCCCAGGCAGCCGCTCTGCTCCCCCTGCAGGGCGGCTGGGAGTAAGAATTGACCCCACGCCCTGGGGTTTGGGCCTAGGCATCAGAAAGGAGAAGGAGCTTGGGTGGCAGAGTGGCCAGAGCCTTCTCAAGCTTGCGGGAAGGCTGGCAGTTCGAACCCAGTCAGCCCCTCCACGGGAGAAAGACACAGCCAGTCTGCCTCGGTGAAGGGTGGCAGCCGTGAGAGCCCCAGGGGCGGCTCTGCTCAGCCTGGGCTCTCAGCTGGAATGGGCTCCACGCAGGGCATTCAGGTTTAGGCTTAGGTTTGGTTTGCAGAACCAGGACCCAGTGGTTAAAGTGCTTGGCTGTTTACCAAAAGATGGGTGGTTTGAATCCAGCAGCCACTTTGAGGGAGAAAGGTGAGGCAATTGGTCTACTTCTACCAAGAGCTTCATCTTTGGAAGCCCTGCTCTGCCCCACGGGTCAGAATCTACTTCAGGGCAGGGATTGTTTGTTTTTTTATTTCAGAAAAACACGGCTGGCAAACAGATATGTTTTTGAGGCCATATTTTGCCTTCCTGGGATGCGCCACCCAATCTAGAGGCTGGTGCCATCTGTTGTTGGCTACTGCTGACTCACAGTGGCCCCTCTGCCCCACCCATGCCGCCCCCGCCCTCACCCCCCCAGTCCCTCATCCCGGGGGGCTGGTAGGGCACAGGACAGTGTCTTGGCTCCCACTGCACCGAACTGCCGTCTCCCTGGCAACGGAAGGCTCTTAGGACTGAAGACGAGAGCGCAAGTGGTGTGGCCGGGCCCTGCGGAGCGCCTTCGAGTGTGCTCTGTTGTCAC
>NW_022103920.1:8360319-8370471 GCF_000313985.2 Echinops telfairi
CGCTCTTCCTCCCTCTCTGCCCAAACGTGCGCCCGCGGGCGATCCCGCTGGCACCTGAAGTGCCAGTGACACCGTTCCCAGCATCACAGCAACACACAAGCCAGCCAGCCAGACCGACTGATGGCGCTGGGCTCCGTGTGACACGTCAAGTCAGCTGTCCCCCGGCTCAGCGTTTACTCCTCCTTCAGTCTGTAGACAGAATCACCTCCCCCCTTGCCCTCCACATGCCTCTTGTGTGAAGGTATGTCCTCTTCTTGGACTGTCCCCAATCGGACACCGTACTGGTTGACTCATAAAAAAAAAAAAATTGAGCACTTAAAAAAAAGTGTGTGTGTGTGTGTGTGTGTATGTGTGTGTGTAGGATCTGACCAGAGCCACCTCTAGGATATATGGCTCTTTGTCCCCATCCACAGTAGCTTCCCCCCCCACCCCCCCACCCAGCCCCACGGTCTGCGTGGGCAGATTCCAAGACTGCTCCTTTCCTACCCAGTGATGGTGGCCTTAGTGCGTGGCTTTGGGCACCGAGGTTGTGCTGTGGTCCCCACTCCCTCCCTTTGCAGGGCCAGCTCGCCCACCAGAGGCCTGGCCCCTGGGGACTCAATCCCCCTGGCACGCTGCTGTAGCCTCAAGTCCTGCGACTGGCAGGGGTGCTGGCCAATTGCTCTCAAGTTCACCCCCAAAGCCAAGTCACCAGCCTGCACGTTCAACAGGGGCAGAAGGCATCTCCAGCCTCACTGTTCCCACCACCGTCTTTCCCTCAGAATTTGCTGGCCCAGTCCGGCTGCATGCTTATTTGGCTCGCTCCTTGTTTGTTTCAGAAACCCAGATACTTCTAGCCTCCTGGGATTCTGCGCCCCCCCCCCTTCTTTCCTGGGCCTCCTCAAAACTCCTCCTCCCCTTGACCCGAGTCCGTCGGGTGGGCACATGACCGGGGGACCTCGTCCTGACCTGGGCCCAGCTGTTTGTCTGAGAGGGCGGAGAACCTCCCTTGACTGAGTTGACACGGCTGCTAAGTAATTGATCTTTACATCAGCTAAGCCTGACACCTTGTCAGAGGGGACCGGTCCCCTGAGAAGGACTTTGTGGTTGGTCAAACAGAGGGTCGGTGACGGGATGGAGTGACGCTGTAACAACGGGTTCAGACAGAACAATTGTGAGGACGGTGCCTGACCACGGGGCTGCTGTGGATGACAGCAACATTTACCTCCAACAGAAGCCAGACGCACTGCCACTCACAGGGACCTATAGGACAGAGTCCAGTTGCCCCTGAGCGCTTCCCAGACTGTAGCTCCTTATGGGAGTAGACAGCCCTGGTGGTTGAGAACTGCCGACCTTTCAGATCGCAGCCCGCTGCATTCCCGCCACTACACCGGGCTCCCTGAGCGCGCTGGTGTTGCAGGAATTCTGCTCTCGCCCCGTGCTGCACCGCTCACGGTGGTGCCTGCCACGTCCAGTCACGTTGAGGTCAGCTGACCCGGAGGCTGAGAGCAGCGTGGGCATTGAGCCTCGCTCGGCAGTCTCTACTTGGCCCCTGACTGCCATTTTATATCCAGCATTTTCGAGGCCTAGGAGTTGATTCTGCCCTGTCTGGTTGTGCAAAATCATCACCTTTGTTCTTCTCGTCTAAATGGGAATTAGAGAAAAGTTGGGTGGAAGAGAGCCGCTTGGAATGAGATTGAAATACAGTGAGCTTGCAGTCAGGAGTCAGGTCCTGCCTCACGGTGGTCAGAGCGGGGGGTTGGTCTCTGTGCCCCGGCTGCTGGAATCTCTGGGCTGCAGAATGATTGGTTTCAGGGTTGTGATCTACCGGTTCTCCATCCGAGCAGTTATCAATTACTTCGAGGCTGCCAAAAGATGCCAGATTCCTAGTTGGCATCATTCTCTTCTAAGATGCACAATGGTACCCGTCTTTCCACCACGCAAGGACATCAGATTCCATTTTAGTGAAAAAGTCTTGCCCCCCCCGCTTCCCCCCCCCCCCCATCACAGTCCAACAAGTTCACGTGTCACCGCCCTCGACTCACAAGGGCACAGCAAAACCAGAGAACGAGTCTGTCGCAAGGGCTCAAGTGGAAAGAAAAAGTTTTGGAAATGTTGGCAACATGTGTAAAAGTGTGCTTAATACAATTGAATGATGGATTGTCATAAGATTTGTAAGAGTCCCCCAATAAAATGATTGATGATGATGATAATAATAATAAAAGTAAAGAAAGGTCATGGGATTCATCTTATTGGGCCCAGCTCGGTGGAGAGCTAAGCGCTGGTCAGCTGTACAGTTGCCAGGACTGAGCAGTCCCCGTGGTTACTGTTAACCCAGTAAAGCTTTTCCATGGTGGGAGATGCGGGGTAACCCAGCCTCTTGGGTCTAGGAGAGTGGATCTCAACCCACCTCATGCCGCGACCCTTTCATACAGTTCCTCATGTGGTGGTGACCACCCCCAACCCTAAAATCATTTTTGTTGCTACTTCATCACTGTCATTTTGCTGCTGTTATGAATTGGGGGACCCCTGAGAGTGGGAGAACCGCTGCCCTAGGAAGTCATTGCAGGGAATCACAGCCCAGCTCCTGGGCTCAGCTGCTGCCGAGCTTCAAGTCCACCCAGAAGCGCTTGACAAAGGCTTAGAGATCTACTTTGGTGACACGAGCCCTGGAAAACCCCACGGAGCCTGGCTCTAAACTGGTGCACATACGTCAGAGTGGACCTGGTGGCGTTGAGCTGGAATTGACCTGGGATAACAACTGATGGCTGCCTGTATTTCTTCCACGCAGACATGCCTATTGCAGCCCTTTGCTCAGTTTCCCTTGGCTGGTTTGTCTTTGCTCGCATTCTCCCCATTATCTTGAGTTTCTAGTTTTCCTCAATGGGGTCTCCAATTTCCTGGATTTCACATCTACCCATCTTGCCAGTCTAGGGACCCGTTTGAGTGGTTCTCACGGCAACAACACACTCTGGGAGGAGGGAGGCTGCTCGTTCTTCCAGGAATTTTCAGATGACCGAGCTGAGAAAGTTTCCCAGGATCTGGAGCACATCCTGAAGTAGGCTTTGCAGAAATGGTGCGTGGGGGGTAGATATTTTGAGACCTTTCATGTCTGAGAATATCGTCTTCTTTTTTCCTCCCTACCTTCACATAACTTGATTTCGAGTTATGCAGGATTTAGAATTCTAGGTTAGAAATAAGTTTACCTCAGAGTTTTGAAGGTACTTCTCCGTTCCTGCTCAGCTTCCAAAATTGCATGTGAGACCCAGCTCGTTCTGAATCTCAATCCTTCATTGTGCTCTGCCCTTTTTTCGATAAGTGTTCCAGCCACCACCACCCCTGGAATCTTTAAATCTTGTGTGTAGAAATGCAAGCTGGATATGCAATGCCTTATTATGGATATATAGATATTCATAACATTGGACAATCTTTAGATATTTTTAATCTGAAAATGTTTAATTCTGAGAAATTTCCCAATATTGTTTTTTTGAGGGGTGAGGGGTGGGGATAGGGAAGGAGAATACCTTTTCCCCTTCCATTTAATTTAATGTTTTATTTTTACCCAGAAGTGCTATTATACAGATGTTGCATCTGTTGAGTGATTCATCTCATTTTCTTTTCTTGCATCTTCTTTTGCTTTCTGAGAGGTTTCTTCATTTATTTTCCAATCTTCTATTACATTAAACTTTTTTGTGATCCTATTGTCATTTCATAAGAGTCCTTCCTTTCTGAATTTCCTTTCTAGAGCACTTCACTCATAGCTTCAGTATGCGCTGTTATCTCTCTGAGGATACGACAAATGATTTTCCGACTTTTTTCCATCCGGCAGGAACTCTTGCTTCCTTTGAGTGTTTTTTCTCCTTATGTTGGAACTTGTTTCCATGTTGGGGGCTATTAAAATACCTGATGGTGCAGTCCAGGTAGAGAGAGGCACCGGAAAGCTGGATGGCGGCCTGCGTGAGACTAGTTAAGCGTGTAATACTTCACTGTGGCTTGGTGATGGATCCTGGTGGCACAGTGGGTAGGTGCTGGGCTGCTAGCAGCCGAGGCCGCTGGTTCAAACCCACCAGCCACTCTGAGGGAGAAAGATGAGGCTGTCTGCCCTTTAAACACAGTCTCCAAAATCCCACGGAGCAGTTCTGCTCCGCCCTGTAGGGTCTCTGTGAGTCGGAATCAATTCATGGCCGTGGGTTGGTTGTTGATATGGGTGATAAGAGCCCTTGGGTCCCGAGAGCTCCCCTTCGAAGACCTCATTTCCAGACAAGGCCACATTCACAGGCTCCAGGGGGGCTGGGTGTCAGCATGCCTTTTCAGGAAACGAGATTCAGCCCGCGACAGCTGGATACCTGGGTTGTCTTATTAGAAGAAGGTCCAGATGTAATATTTTCTCTCTACATCAAGCTGGCGGCCGTTGGGTCAACTCCCGCTGTGGCACCCCCATCTGTGCCAGAGCACAACTGCCCCCCACAGGGTTCTCAGCAGCTGATTCTGCAGAAGGAGGTCACTAGGGCTTTCTGCCCAGGTGTCCCTGGGTGTACTGGAGCCTCCAACCTTTGGATCCACAGCTGAGCGGGCTAACTGGTGTGCCCCCAGGGGCTTGGCCGCGGTTTATCCGGCTGAGCCTGCCCTCATGCACAGTCATGCCACAGGATCTCTGGGGCTTTGTAAACCTTTACCGGAGCACGCAGCCCCATCTTCCTCCTGAGGGGCCAGGCTTTCAGCCAGCAGCCCTGCACTCTACCCTCCAGCTCCACCAGGTCCCCGGTCCGATCCAGCCCTCTAGCGCCTGGAATTGTGTGGCCACCCCTCTCAGCGTCATCTTCCCATCTGCTCTCTCCCTCCACCCCAGGGGACCACCCTGTGCTTTACTTCCATTGCTGCAGCTCGGGAGGGGTGGGGTAGGGGCTTTGGGAGGGTGTGGAGATCAAGGGTTGCCCCATCCTATTCTAATGAAAGGCAGGTGGCCGCTCCCACTTCCCCTCAGTTTGCAGGGTGGGATCTTTGGCAAATTTGCACATTCTGAACTCTGGACACATTTTTAGCATCCCTTTTCTCCAAAGAGCTCCGTAAGCGTCCCCCCAGTCTCAGCCCCTCTCCACGACGTAGGGGGGGAATGGGTGATTCTCTCTGTTTTCCAGGCATCCTGGTAGGTGGGTGCAGGAGGTGCATTCTGAGACAGTGGAATTGCCGCATTCAGCCCACCTACCCAGAATATTCCTTGGTTCGTGGCACGCCCTGACCCCGGGCCATTACTTTCTGCCACACACAATCTCTCCTCGCTCTTTTGGGGGTGTGGGGAGTGGGGGGGGGCCAAGGGCCCAGCCATCCTTTCCCTCACAGCTCAGATGCCTTCTCCCCAGAGGCCCAGTGCTCACTTAGCACCAGCAAGCTGCTCAGCAGAGACTTGGAGGGAAGGCCACCAGAGGAGGGACCGCTAACGAAGTGCAAATGACAGCCACTGGGGAGCGACTGCTCCCTCTCAGCGGGGGCTCCAGGGAGGGGTGGATTGTTGTGACACGGTTGGAGGTGGCTGGTCAGGACACAGGGCTGCCCAGAGTGGCGCCAGCTGTCTCAGCTCCTGGCTGCTTTTCCCGGCAACTCTTCCTAGAGGCAGCCAGGCCATGCTGTCTGGGGGCTTGCCCAGAGTCCAAGGGACATCCAGGAGACCCTAGGGGGCCGGGGAGGAGGGCTGAGCGCTGGTGGCAGAGGCGTGGCCATGGCCACCATCCTGGCCCCTGGGCTTGTGCTCACCTGTCTGGTGCCCCGAAGGTTGTTAGTCACTAGACCCATCACGAGGCTCTCACCTGAGGTCCGTCCTTCTGTCTGGGCTTCTGGAAGGCCTTTCCCTGCAGGTCCTCCCACCGTACCCCACCCCTGGCTCTGCCCCGGCTCAGAGGGACCTGCAGGCATGTCCCTGTTTGGTGTTTGTGTGACAGTGTGACCAGCGGGGCCACCTGCTGACATGGGCCTCTCAAGGTCCCTAGCTTTCCTTCAGCAGCCTCCCCCCTCCCCTCTATTTCCCCACCTTGCTCCCCCGACCCCTCCTTTATAAATAAGCCTTGAGAGCCAGCCAGCTTCCTGGGTGCCAGAGAGGAGTGAAATGCAGACCTCTTCTTGAAGGTCAAGCATAGGCCTGCTAACAGGAAGCTCCGGGGCTCACGCTCCTGGGAGAGAGATGTGGCTGGCTGTAGGGACAGACAGCCGCGGAGGCCCTCGGGGGCAGCTCCGCTGGGCCCTCTGTGACCCTCAGGAGCTGTAGGTGGGGGCGGAAGGCAGTGGGGGTGGGGTCTTGTCCCCGGGGGGAAGCACACAGACAGGTTTCTTATGAAACAGCTGTCCCAGCACATATGATCCCTTCAGGATCTGTGGTGAGAGTGGCCATACTGGGAGGATGGAGGGAAGGTGGGGTAGAAAGGGACAATGGATCATAAGGATCTACATATAACCCCCTTCCCGGGGGGATGGACAACAGAATAGTGGGTGAAGGGAGATGTCGGACAGTGTAAGATATGACAATAATAATTTATAAATTATCAAGGGTTCATGAAGGAGGGGGTGGGGGGAGGGGAAATGTGGAGCTGATGCCAAGGGCTCAAGTAGAAAGCAAATGTTTTGAGAATGATGATGGCAACAGATGTACAAATGTGCTTGACACACGGATGGATGGATGGATTGTGATGAGAGTTGTACGAGCCCCCACTAAAAGGATTTTAAAAAGAAAGGAGTTCAATAAATATTCTTAAGTTGAAAAACAGAAAAGAAGCGCAGCCATCAGGGGCACGTGGGACACGTCAGAGAGGCCCGTGAACCGTGTCCCGGGACCACGAAGCCGGGCTCACATGGAGCTGGGGAGGCTGGACTGGCTGCTGGGGTCTGCGGGAGACAGGGACAGAGGTGTGTCTGCAACTAGAGATGGTGAGTTATAGATGGAGGTAGGTACAAGTGGCCCTGGTCTGGGACCATTAGGTTTCTCGGGTTAGAAATACCTCGGTCAGTTCACGCCCCGAAGCTGGGTTTGTGATCCAAGTGGGTTTTTAGAAAGGAGAGAAGGAGTTTCAGGGTTCACACAGGCTCCCCAGGGCACTTCACACCCACACGTGGAAACCTGAGGCTGGAGAGACCAGTAGTCCGGCCCACCAAGGAGCTGCTGGAAGAGAGGTGGTGGTCTCAAAGTTTCTGTTTTTTCAGGGCCCTCTGCCAGGAGGTGTGGTCAACAGTACTGGTTGACCCCATTGGCTGAATGAAGGGCTCCACCTGTCTAGATTGGGGCCCACCCAGGTGTTTCGCTCACCTAGGTGTACCACCTCCTGGCTCTGCCTGAATGTGAGCATGCCCTCTGACCTTTATGGCTGCTGGCCTCCTCTGATTCTCAGCAGCAACCTCCTGTAGGGGCGCCTTGGCATAGGGGGCATCTCCCTATCCAACTACCTAAAGGGGCCTTGGGATGGCTGTGGGGAGGGAGCGGGGCTCTGACCCAAGAGGAGGTGGGCTCAGCTGCTCTGTCCGTTCCCTGCACTTGCTCGCCTCTGTGTGGGTGCAAAGAAGTGGGTCTGGGATCGTGGGAGCACAGCTTCGTGGAGGGGCTTCTCCAGTGGCGCGTCTGCGGGGAGGCGCTGGGTGTTGGCTGCTCCCAAGAGCTGCTGGAGCCGGGAGGGGAGCAGGTGTTGCCTGCGTTCAAGTCCCTGGGGCTGGGCCCGGCAGGTCACCCCTTGGGCCCTGACGAAAGCCCCTGGCTTGCCTGGGCCCCCACATCTCGACTGCCAAGATGGAAACCCCACTTGTGTGCAGCTGGGCGCCTTCGGGGAAGGCGCTTTTCCTTGAGAATGACTCTGCTGTACTTTGAGGGGGAACCAGTTCTTTTTAACGCTGTCGCTCTTTCTCGTATTCTTAGCTCCCAGGCAGCCTGGGGGTGAGCGTCACGTGGGCATCGGCTTCTGGGAAGGCGCTGTTTGTTTCTGAGTTTTGGTTCATGCCTGGGATGGGGACGGGGGACCAAGTGGACCAGGGAGTGGGTAGGTGCAAACTCTACCCCCCTAAAAGACACAGACACACTCAGATACACCCAGACAGACACACGTGGTGTTGATGGATGATCTCAGGGACCCATGCAGACACTGAACAGGCTTTCGGGTCTCGTTTCCGTTGGGGTCCTGCCTGGGTGTGTGTGGTGGGAGGCTGGTTCCAGGAAGCCCAGCTCGCTCCTGTGCATGTGCGCTTGTGTGTGCAATCGTTGGGCTTTAAGCCCAAGGGACTCTGGAGAACAACACATCTCTCCGTCTCCTTGTGGCCGGCTGGCTTCCACTTGGGGTGGGCGTGTTCTCTTCACTTTTACCCGAGGGGGGTCTTCAGCTAGCTGCTCTGCCATCTTCTTAGAATGCGTGTGTGTTTCACCATCTTTGCATCCGGCGGACCCACGATTCCCAACTGGTGCTCACGTCCTCCGTAGATGGCATCATACAGGCCTGACAACCAGGCAAGGGTCCAGCCGGGAAACTTCTTCACAACACAGGCCATGCTGTGGACACTCTGTTGGGACGCTCGTCCTGTGATGGCCGGAGGCCTTGGGCCCCCAAGTGCAGACACACAACTTAGCAGACGTGGCTTCCTTGGGCATCAGAGGGCACTGGTCTCACTCAGACACTCACCGGGGTCTTCTGCCTTCTGGGCCGAGAATTTGTGTTGAAGTGACCACTGTGGGCTACAGGTGGATCCTTGCTCTCACCGTGGTGTGAGGCTTTTACTGGCCCCCAAGGGGCCCTGGTAGTGCTGTGGATTAAGCAAATCTGTAGGATTTGGCAGGTACCGTGTGCCTTGTATATCGAACATGGGATCACCCTGGTGGTGTAGTGGTTACTCATTGGATTGCTGACTGCATGTTCAGCAGTTCGAAACCACCAGCCGCTCCACAGGAGAAGGACAAGGCTTTCTATTCTCATTAGGAGTTACAGTCCTAGGGACCCTCAGGGGCAGTTCTACCCTGCCCTGCAGGGCTGCTGTGAGTCAGCCTCGATGCGATGCCCGTGAGAGCTCATGTTGAGCCCTACTCCTGATGTGGGGCTCACCAGAAGTACCTTCTGGCCCCTGGGATGTGTGCCGGCCACCATGTGTGTCCGCCGGGCACCAGAAGGTTCTCTGGGTCACCAGAGTACCCACAAGTCACCAGGAGTTTCTCCAGGCTACCTGCCACGTCAGGAATGAGCCACGGAGAGAGACACGAGGGTGACACGTTAGGGCTGTGTGCTGCCCACCTCCCTGGAGGGTCTGGGGTTCTCAGGACTAAAACCGCCTTGCTGGGTCGCTCGGCTTAGTTCCTGCCCCGGGAACCCAGCCTGTGCGGGGCAGTAGGTCAGGAGCCTGGTGCCCGCAGACAGCAGCTTTGTCCAGTGTGGCCTGCTGGGAGGCTGGCCACCACAGCTGACAGCCGCCCCAAACCAGGAAGGTGGGGTCCCCCTACTTCTCCCCTTCTTTCCCGCACCCAGGGTGGACGGCGTGTCTAAGCCCAGTCCCTGGGTCTCCAGTCCCTCCCCTCTCCACGGTGGGCTGTGGGCTCAGTCTCTTCCCCTGTGGCTGGATTGCCTGGCCCAGGAGGGGCACTGGGGTGTGGGGGAGGTAGGGGGGGGCAGCACATTGTCACTGACCACCGGCTGTGCAGGGCAGAGCAAGGGGGACCGCTCTTCCAAGTGCCAGGCCGTGTTGGCAACCAGAGATTGGAGCCAAGCAGTTTGTTGAGACAGGTCTCTGCGACCCAGGGCACAGCAGAAGGAGACGCGGCCCGGCCCTGCGCCGTGCTCACCGTGGCTGCCGCATCAGAGCCACCATGAGAAGGGTCTCAGACTCTCACATGGTCTCTCACAGAACAGAAAATCATAGTAATATGACTGGGGTTTGGGCGACAGCTGACGGAGCACATTTGCTGCCCGTGCAGTAAGTCACCCACATTTTGTGCGCTGGCGTGGCTGCCATCTCCCTCCCTTCCCCCTCCACCCTTCTGCCTTCCCTCCTCTGTATTTTGGGGCAAGCGCCGCCCCTTGGTCTCCTGTGGTTGATTGCTCTGCGGGGTGTGGCCACCAGGAGTCAGGGTCCACTTCATAGGTCGTTTGGCCGGGAGGGAGTGGACTCGGGCCCAGGTTTGGAGGGTGCCCAAGCGACTCCTCCTGTCTGCCTCAAACCATG
>NW_022103920.1:8370593-8374338 GCF_000313985.2 Echinops telfairi
ATCCATCCATCCATCCATCCATCCATCCATCCATCCATCCATCCATTGTGTCAAGCACATTTGTATGTTTGTTGCTCTCATTATTCTCAAAACATTTGCTTTCTACTTGAGCCCTTGGTATCAGTTCAAAGGTCTGGTCTTTTCAAAAATGGTTTTGAAAAGTTCTACAGTTGTTCTCTCATCCGGCCCAGGACCTTCTGTTGTGAGCCCGCCAGACTGTTGACTCTGTAAACTCTTCCTGCTGACGGTGGCAGTGGCACCGCTGCCCGGGCTCCTGGCAACACCATAGGTTCTACCAACCCAAACACCAAATTCCCTGTCATCGAGCTGATTCCGACTCATTGCAGCCCCGTAGGACGGGGTAGAACTGCCTTGTGGGTCCCTCGAGATCATCTCATGGGGGTGGAGAGCCTCCTTTTTCTCCCTCGGAGTGGCCGCTGGTTTCGAACTGCCATTAGCAGCCCAGCGCATAACCCGCTGCGCCCCTGCAGAAACAGTTTGGCAGGCTTTTCTCCCGTGGGCCACAGGGCAACTTCCAACCACCAGCCTCTGTCAGCTGCCTGCACCACCCCACCTCCTCCTGAAACTCAGCCTGCAAAGAGGGCTGGCTGCTGTGCCTGGGGGTCACCCTGCCCCCTTAGCGGCTTCCAGTCCTCACTCCACGCCTCTGCCTCGAACCCTGCTCTGTGAGGCTCCTGGCAGTGGGAGGGGGGGAAGGCGGGCATCGCGGAGGGAGGACAAAGCAGGGGCCACACAGCGGCCATGGCAGCACGGCTGCCCTTCAGGGCTGAGCAGTGTGTCCGCACTATTTTTGTGTTTAGCAAGAAATCCACTTTGCCTCATTATGAGCTGTGATTCTCCCTGGGGCCTTCGCGGCAGAGAATTACTTCAAGGGAAATTATATCCACATATTAGTCTCATTTGCCCATATTTCACTCAATAACTATTAGGGTTATTAGATCGTTTGAACTGGGAAGTTGCATCCTGCCAGCCCTAAATGGAGTTTGAAACTCTCAAGATTCGATTTGGAGAAAAATCACTCCATCTGAGCTGGTCAGAGTCCTGCCAAAAGCACTCTCCCATCTGTCTCGTGGTCAGAGCTCTTTGACCACTTGAAGTTGATAGCTAAAGTCTAGGTATCATTTCTGCCATGTGGCCTGGCTGTGGAGCGCCAGGGAGAGCGTGGGCCGTGTGTGTGTGTGTGTGTGTGTGTGTGTGTGTGTCCCCGGGGCCAGTATCCAGATGTGGAGAGTTGGGTGGTCAGCACCTTGGAGGGGCAGCCATCCTTGCTGTCAGTGTGCTGGAGTGAGTACCGGGACATTCAACCCCCAAAGTGCTCCTATCCACAGTGCTGCAAGGCCCATCCTGGCGTGACCCAGGGAGCTGACCTTGGTGATGGCCATCCTCGCCTCCTGACCTGCATCTACCTGGGATATGAACCTGGCTGTGGCCACACTCACCTGCTGTCACACACAGAAGGGGGCCTGTGGCTAAGTGGGCCAAGGCCAAGCCAAGCCTTGCTCTTCAGCCTCCTCACTCACCGCGGCTCATATACAATTGCCCTTTCTCCCCAGGGAGTCCCCCTTTTCTCTTTGTCCGTTGGTGTTGCTGGGTCCCACCAAGCTGCTTCCAGGCTGACCCCAAGAGCGAGCACTGCCCCGGCGTGCCAGCCTCACCACGGTTGCCCTGCCTGAGCCCATTGTTGCAGCCACTGTGTCAGTCCATCTTGTTGAGGGTCTCCCGCCGCCTGCTGCCCCTCCACTTTACCAAGCACAACGTCCTTCTCCAGGGACTGGTCTCTCCTGACAGCGTGTCCAACATAGCCCACCATCCTTGCTGCACAGGGGCCTTCTGGCTGTGCGTCTTCCAACACAATCTTGTTGGCTCCCTTGGCAGGTGAGTCAACATTCTTGGCCGGCACCACGATTCTGGGGGCCCCGATTCTTTGCCAGTCTTCCTTATTCATAGTCCAACTTCCACATGCAGGCGAGGTGATTGAAAACATCAGGGCTTGGGTTGGCCACAGCTCAGTCCTCAATGTGACCTATTTGCCTTGTAAGACTTTGCAAGAGGCCCTGGCTGTCCAGTGGGTTAAGCATTGGACTGCTGACTCAAGGTCAGCAGTTCAAAACCACCAGTCACTCCAGGGGAGAAAGGCTTTCTAAATCCTGTGAAGAGGTACAGTCTGGGAAACAGACAAAGACAGTTCTACTCTGCTGCATAGGCTCGCTGTGAGTCAGGATTGACTCCGTGGGAATGAGGTGGGGCTTTGTTTTGCCCCTAGCAGATTTGCTTAATGCAAAATGCTGCTTGATTTCTTCTCTGATGCTTCCGTGAGCATCGATTGTGATCTAAGTCTAATGGGACCTGTGGCCACTCCAGTCTCTGCTCCACGCATCCCGATGCTGCTCACCGGTCCTGTGGTGAGGATGTGTGCTCTCTGTACGTTAAGGTGTCCTGCCGAGGACCGCCGTGGATTTTGACCCTCGGGTGCTACCGCCCACCTAATTGACATCACGCTTGGCAAAGTCGAGGGGGCAGCCACAAGGAGGCGGACCTTCAACCAGAGGGATCAGCAGGGTGGCTGCAGCCTTGGGCTCAGACGGGACTCGGATTGTGAGGACGGCGCAGCACCGGCCTGTGTTTTCTTCTGTTGTTCATAGGATCGTTCCTGGACTCACCTGAGAACAACTTGCCTCTCAGTGAGCCTCACTTGCCTGCTTGGGACACGTCATCAGGGACCAATCACTGGAGGAGGACCCCGTACTTAGTGACAGAGACACCAGTGATTGGATAAAGACATTGCAATGTACAGTTGGACAGCTGAGGAACCACGGTGGGTTTGAACCATCCACCTTAATGTCAGCAGCCCCACACTTAGCCCACAGCGCCACCAAAAATCCCAACTCAGATTCACTGCCATCGAGTCGATGCCAACTCATAGCGGCCCTACAGGACAGGGCACCACTGCCCCTGTGGGTTTCTGACACTGCAACTCTCTGTGGGAGTTGAAAGCCTCATCTTTCTTCTGTGCAGTGGCTGATGGATTTGAACTACTGACTCTCCGGTTAGCAGTCCAACGTGTAACCTCTACTCCACCAAGCTCCAAACAACCAGACCCCCTACCGTCAAGTCCATGCTGACTCACGGTGACCCTATGGGACAAGGTAGCCCCACCCGTGTGGGTTTCTGAGACGGTCATTGTTTAAGGGAGTAGGAAGGCCCCCCTCCCCACCTCTCTCCTCGGAGCCCCTGGTGGCTTCGGATGGCCAACACGGTGGTTGGCAGCCCAACACGTAACCACTCGGCACCAGGGCGCCTTTAGGGGAACGTCGCTTGGCCACAAGAATGGAGGTCCTGCCCCCTGCCCCCCTTGGACAGACCTGGAGATCATCCCGCCGACTGAGAGAAGACCACGTGCTGTGCCACCTCCTTAAAAGTTCAAAATGGGGAAATCTAGATGGAAGGAGAGAGATTGGGGTGACCCAGCAAGGGGGGGGGGCACCTGGTGGTGTAGTGGCTCACAAGCTGGGCTGCCAGCCACAAGACCAGGGATTCAGACTCGGGAGAAAATGCAGGGCTCCCGCCAAGAGTGACAGTCTCTGAAACTGTACGGGCCCCTCCCACTCTCTCCTTATAAGGTCAGGACCAGTGTGCAAGTGTGTGTGTGTGTGTGTGTGTGTGTGTGTGTGTGTGTGTGTGTGCAGTGGCAGCTAGCGCGTCAGGGTTTCTCTGTGAGGCGTGG
>NW_022103920.1:8374596-8377385 GCF_000313985.2 Echinops telfairi
TCAGTGGGTGATGCGTGGATTTTCCCAGAAACCCGTCTGTTAGGAGGAGGGTTTGCTATAAATGTCTCCGACGTTCCCGGAATATTCTCCAAGATCCCCTGCTGGCACAGTGGTTAAGCGCTCAGCGACCGACCTCAAGGTCTGCTCTGTATAGAGGGTCACTCTGAACCAGGATGGGCGCAGCTCTCCTCTGATCTGGGGGGGGTGCGTGTCAATGGAACACAATGGAAATTTACTATTGCCAACTTGTCATCAATTCAACCCCACTCTACGTTGTCATTGTCTGTTCCCAGAGTCCCCTCCCCTGCACTGAGGCAGCCCTGGCCTAACCTGCCTGCTGTGGGGCTTCTGGGACACTCAGCCCTCTGCTCTCAGAGCTGAGCAGATAGCACCGCTCTTGGGAGAGAACTCCCAACGCCAGGCTTGTTTGGGGACAAACCTTTGGGCCTGAGTTTAGTAACCTCCAAGCTTTCCACCTAAACAGAACCTCTGACCCCGGGACTCCCTGTCTCCACACGCAGGATAGGATGGTTGCCCCCGGGCATGCACTCTCTGGCCGGGAAGTACTGACAGGGACTTGGGGCAGCTAAGGCGTTCACACTGGACTGCTAGCCCAGCTGCCCAAGCTGAGATTGTTTTCGCATCTGCCCTGTTCTCTCCCACCCGCTAACCTGACTCAGAGCCTCTTCCTGTGTCAGGGACTCAGACCAGGGCTTGGGATTGTCCGCACCCGCAAGGGAAGCTACAGTCACCCCAGTGATGAGTCTGGGGCTCCTGGAGCCAGTGGCCCTGCTCTGTCCATTGTTTCATAGTTCGAGGTTGGCCTGTCCATGTTAATGGAACCCTCCTGCCCTGTTGGCTCAGGGGGTGAAGGCTCACGTCCCTGGCTCCTCGCCACCCACACCCCAGCTGTGGTTCTTGTCAACTGCACCGGTCCCAAGCACAACTTTCCCTCCCTCTGGGAGAACTGGGTGTGCGCAGGGGAGACATGTTACGCTCTGGTGGATGTCTGCTTTGAGACCCCAGCTCTAGTAGCTGCTAGCCCCTCACCTGCCACCCCCTAACCGAGGAGACAAGCTGCTCGGCTCCCACAGCAGCACCTGGTAAAAACCCAGGCGCTCACAGCTCCTCCGTTCACACACATGGAACCCGTGTTATTCAAGGTCTCGCTGCGAGCATGTTTATTTCACAACAGATTTAAGTCTGCAGGAAAGCTGTGAAAATAGTACAGAGCCCCCCTCACCCAGTATAGCCCACACAGTGCCCCCGTGACCACTGTTGTCACCTGCCGTCCAGGTGACTCTGCGTCACAGACGGAAACGTTGCCCAGTCCTGCGCCGTCCTCACGGCCACTGGTGTGTATGGGCCCTTGGTTGAGGCCCTTGGGTCTGCCCGTCACAAAGGACCTCCCTCCTCTCCCCTGGCCATCGACCAAACACCGGGTTTGCCCGATGACGTGTCCCCCGTCAGCCAGGGGCAGCGATGCCTGCCGTCTTTGCTTCTCAGAACAACCTGGCTGTCTTCCTTTGGAGCCAGGTGGTTCAGCGTCTTGTTGGGACCCCAGTGTGGGAGGCTCAGTCTTCTCCTCCACAGTGAACGCAGCGGGTCAAACGTTAGTGGGATGGCGTTCTGTCGCAATGGGAACGCGACTGATACATCGTCCTCATCACCGGTCGATCTTTATTTGGGTGTCCTGAGAATGTCTTTTTTCACTCAATGTCTGTTTTGCGCCTCGGGATCCCACATCACACAGAGTCTCCAGCTCCTTCGTGTCCGCCCCCCCCCCACCCGGGGTGACTTCCCAGACTTGGCTTGACTCTGGTGACCCTGGCGGCTTTGAGGAGGGCAGGGCTGGGAGCCCGCGACTTGCTCCTCTTCTGGGCTGCTCGGAGGTTTCTGGCAGAGCTAGCCTGGGGCTCTGGATCTCAGGAGGAAGGCTGCCGAGGTGAGGGCCGGCTTGGCATGCCTGTCCAGGCTGCAGTTGTGTGAGCACGTGGGGGCTGACCTTGACCTCGATTTGGATCTGGAGGAGGCAGTGCTCGGCAGAGGCCTTCCCTGGCAGCGACTCTTCCCTGCACTTGCCCTCAGTGTGACTTGGAGATTTTGCGTGGGTCCCCGGCCTTGGGCCCTTCCCAGTATTCCCAGCCGGCCGCCCCACTTGCTCTGCGGGACCCCATGCAGGGTTTGCTTTCCCGGGCCATGGCCTCCACATGCTACAGGCTCTGTTTCTTGGTCGAGGCCCTGCTCTGTGATTTCCTCTCTGACTTTCCCTGTCCAGTGGACCCCAACTTAGGACACCCCCATGTCCCCTGTGTGTCAGTGTAGAGCTGGGCCCCCTTGGTGGTGGAGGAGCTATGCACTGAGCTGCTAACCACAAGGCATGTGGTTCAAACCCAGCAGCCGCTCCTTGGGAGATGGACGAGGCTGCCTGCTCCTGTAAAGACTCACAGTTTCGGAAACCCACAGGGGCTGGTTCTAGCCTGCCCTGTGGGGCCTCTGTGAGTTGGAATAGACTCGGCGGTGGTGAGTGTCACTGGTTTGGCTTCAGGGAAATAGCTCTCCAGGCCTTCTTCCAACACGCCTCTGGCCAATTCGAACGGACAGCCTTTCGGTTAGCAGCTGACCACACTGCCCGTTGGCCCAGCCTGGTCTCCTAGCAGGTGCTGGCAGAGAGACGGGCTTTGGATCTCATCCTCGGCGGGGTTGAGTGTAGGCTTTATGGTCTCCATGCCCAGAAGCAAAACCCAATGCCGTCGCGGTGGTATAACTCTGGGCTGGGTGCCTGGCCT
>NW_022103920.1:8379530-8400321 GCF_000313985.2 Echinops telfairi
TTCTATTAGGTCCGTCTGCTTTGTTCGAGGCTAAATTTGGAAGGCAGACTGCCAGGCCTTTCCTCCTACTCTATCCCAGCCACACCCCTCTGCTTCCTTTTTGACAAGGTCAGAGTCAGACACTGAGCACCCACTGTGTGCCAGACATCTTGCCAGGCCCCGGAGATGGGAGGGCACGATGCCTACGCGGTCACTTCAGACCGCCTCACAGAGCATGTGTTCACGCTCGCTGTCTGCCAAGGAGCACTCTGTTCTGGCCAGGAGTGGAGACTGGGGGCAGCTGGGCTTTGTTCCTACTTTATTTTTGATGGTCAGGAAGACACAATAGGCGCCCCAGTGGTGTCGTGGGTACCCGTTGGGCTATGGCCCGCGAGGTCAGCCCTTCGAAACCAGCTTTGCAGGAGGAAGACAGGGCTTTCTGTCAACAGTTCATCTCAGAAACCCATAGGGGCAGCTCTCCCCTGTCCTTTGCTGTGAATCGGTATCGAACTCCTGTACCTTTCCAGTTACGTGGTTGTGGTCACGAGCTGTGGAGCCGGTTCTGTCTCAGGTAACACAGAACAAAACAGCTGGTCCTTGCCGCTGGGGCACGTGGACACGCACCCTTTGCAACGTACTCTGTACGAGAGAGGCCTCCTGCTTGTCGAATGTGACCCGTGAGGGCCCCCTTCTCGGTGGGCAGTCTGGGAGGCACTGGGCGCCATGCACCACATGACGTGTTCATGAATGTCAGCAGACACGCGTCAAGTGTAACTCCCACGAAGCCCAGAGTCAGAGGTGCCAGCGGAACAGCCGGGCAGCACCGTCTCTGACTCGGGGCTAAACTGTCCCAGGGCGGGAAGCAGGTGGAGAGAAGGCAGGGTGGGAGCAGATGCCATCTGACCAGCCTACTAGTGACCTCTTCAGTTGGGCACGAATCAGGAATGTGCGGTAGAAGATTCTCTTAGCTCCGCAAACTCCCTTCTTAGCTTCTCCCCAGGGGGTCATGCCACCTCATCGGTAGCAGCATATGCATATCAAGTGGCAAATCTCACTGACATTCCTAATGGCCTAACCTCTTTGTGCCATCACCCTGACGGCTGAAGCACTTGTCCACCTGTGTCACACCTGGAGGGCTCTTATGCCCTGCTGTGAGAACAGCGGGACCCTTAGCAGCAAGCAGGAGCAACGCCATGGGTTTAGCCAGAGCATAATTCTGCCCAAGAAGATGCCTTTGCCTGAAGACCCCCACCGATACCTGCAGTCCTTCCTGGTCGCCCCTGGAACCCTGGGTGCACCTCCCAGAAGTCACCTTTCACTCCTGACCCTCCCTCCCTCCCTTCCCACGGAGGATTTGAAATCATGGACCTCGTGAAGGAAAGCGGGCTGGGCATGATGGCAGGTGTGTGATTCCGGGTAGACTAGAGAAACAAATTCATAGACACTCGTATGTGTATGACACAGCTTTATATGCAAGAGCAGTTCAGTATTGAGAAAACATCCCAGCCGAGTCCAGATCAAGCCCATCAGTCTGCTATTAGCCCATATGTCCGGTACCAATCTATAAAGCCCTCTCCAGACTCGTGAAGCACATGCACTGATGGTGAATGCAGGGCGATCACAGGCCAGTGGGTGGACCCAGTGGCGCTGTAAGCATCTCAGTGCTGGCAGGGGTCTCCATGTAGCTCCAGAGCTCTGACTCCATCAGCCTCTTAGCGCCTCCCAATGAGATCATCAAGCCACTACCTGATTGACAGGCTAGACTCCACCCCTTCACTCTGAATCCTCACACTGTAACTACCACAGCAGGTCTTGGGCCACGGAGAAGGTGATACCGCCCCTCATTAGAAAAAGTCCTGGAGGTTGATAGCCATCTGGTGATGCCACACAGGCCGAGGCCCACAGCATGCCTGTTTCTGGATCAAATGGTAAGTAACAGGAGGGTCCTGGTTTTGTGACCCTGGGCCTAAAAGCCTGGATGTTGTTTTTTGTGCTACTCTTTACAGTTAAACTGATGTAAAGGGCATGGATGGGCACTCCACTCATACCCCCTGGCCACTTCCAAGAGCTTCATTGATGTTTTTTAACACGGTGGCTGGGGAGGATTTTCGTTTTCTTGACACTGAGTTGTCATCCATATCGAAGGCTCGCGACCCTGGATCCTCATCAAGTGCTTCGAATCCGCCTCACTTTGAGCAAGCAAGGCTGTGTCATCCACCGTCCTGACCCAGAAGCCTCATTCTTCTCCACGTAGCTGTGGTTCTTAACCTTCCTCAGGCCGCGGCCCTTTCATACAGTCCCCCATGTTGTATTGACCCCCAACCATCAACTTATTTTTGTTGCCACTTCATCACTGTCATTTTGCTACTGTTATGAATCTGATGACCCCTGTGAAAGGGTCGTTCGACCCCCAAAGGGGTCGCGACCCACAGGTTGAGAACCGCTGCCATATATATATATATAGTCTAGCTCCTTGGTTGATTTGCTCTGCATACAGATCGAGTAAGTCTGATGAGAGGATATAACCCTGATGCAGCCCTCTCCTGATTTTAAGTCATGCAGGATGCCTTTGTCCTGTTTACAAGCTGCCTCTTGACCCATGCACAGGTTCCCTGCGAGCACATGGAGTCTTCCGCAGTTCCCATTCTTCTCAAGGCTAGCCATCGTTTGTGTGATTCACCTAGAACGCCTTGGCACAGTCAGTGAACCACAACTGAGCATGCTCCTTGGATTCCTTCGATCAAGAGCGCTCCCCCTCTTTGCTGTAGACGAGTGTGCAGTGATGGGCCGCAGGGGAGAGAACTGGGCGTGCTCAGTGCTTTCCTGGGAATCTACACAGCCCTGTACATGAGCCTGGTGCTTTAGACTCCCACTTCTTTATCAGCACTCCCCCAACTCCCTGTGGACAGTGAATTCCCCAGGACTTAATTGTAACTGTTTTGCTCGGTTTCTTGTTTGCGCTCAGTGGTGTCGCCGCTGCCTGAGGCCGCTGCGATCTTCCCACAACTCCTGAGGGCTGTGGACCAGCACCCTTGGGACCGGACTTTCTGGACCAGCACCCTTGGGACCGGACTTTCCGAGCAAGCTCTGAGACAGATCAAGTCAACAGAAGTCCCATGAATGGAGTTGCGAGAGAAGTCAGATGGACACAGTGTTCTGAGAATGACACCCGTGGGAGCTCCGGACACACTCTTTGGTCTTAAGTCTCTGCGAGGCTGCTGGTTTTCAAGCCGCCGCTGCTGCTGTCGTTAGGTGCCTCTGAGTCGATTCCACCTGACCGCCAGGATCCCGTGCTCCACAGAAGGAAAGACTGCCCAGTCCCGTGCCGTCCCCACGACTGCCCCTGTGCCTGAGCCCGTTGACGCAGCCACTGCGTCCGTCCTTTTTGTATTGCTGTCCCCCTGTTTCACCGAACACGATGTCCTTCTGCAGGGACTGGTCTCTCCTGGCAATGTGTCCTGGGTACGTGAGAGGAAGCCGCACCGTCCTGGCCTCTAAGGATGCTATTTCCGATGCTGACTGAAGAGCTGGGGAGAGAGCTTGTGGTTCTCATAAAGAACCAATGGTTTCATTTCCCCCTTGAAAGCCCTCGGTCAGTTTTCAGCATTGAAGCAGTATTGATTGTGACAGTTTCTTTTGCTATTATCCTTACTGCCTTTGTGGGAGGGATGAGGTTTTGGAGGTCCTTAATCTGATCCCCAAAGAACAAACAAGCCCATCTCAGAAGAAGTCCAGCCAGAAGGCACCTTAGAAGAGCAAGGATGGCGAGACTTAGTCTCACCTACTTTGGACATGTTGTCAGGAGAGACCATTCTCTGGAGAAGGGCATGCTGTCAGTCTGGGTAAACTAGGGAAACAAATCCACAGAAATGCATATGTATAAGAGAGACTTTTATATAAAGGGTAAGTATTCATTAAGAAAGCATCCCAACCCAGTGCTGTCTAAGGCCATAAAGTCCAATATTAGTCCATATGTCCAACACCAATCTACACAGTCCTCCTCCATCTCACAAAATGCATGCAATGATGCCGACTGCAGGAGGAAAGCCAAATCAGTGAGTGTGTAAGCATCTCAGAGCTGGCAGGGGTCTCCACACAGCTGCTCCAGCACCCAGGGCTGCATCGGGGCAGGTCCATGTGGCTTCTCAGGGATGTCTTGCAGGAAGTGAGCCTTATCAGCTGAGGCAGGGAACTGGCTAAGGCAGCTGCATCCTGGTCCGACCATCACAAAGCAAGAGACCTGAGAACTAGAAAGGCGGGGGCGCGCCGAGCCATTTATCTCTCTGCCCTTCAATGAATCCCACATGTGTTTACTGGCCAGGTTGGCACAATAGACCTTAACTATCTCAGACATCATGCTTGTTAACAGGGAGGGGCAACGAAAAAGAGGAAGGCCCGCAAGGAGATGGCTTGACACGCTGGTGGCTTCAACAGCGGGCTCACCCGTCAGAAAATTGTGAGGGTGGCCTGAGACCGGGCAGCAGTATCTCCTCCAGCTAACATGGTTGCTGTGAATCAGAACCAGCTGACGGCAGCGGACAAGTGCAGGCGCAGTGCTGCTGTTCTGCAAGCGCGTTTAACACGAAGACCTCTGAGAGCCTCCTTTCAGGTCGGCGTGGGGTCCCGAGGAGCGTGTGGGCGGCAGAACGGAAGGGGAGGTGTTAACAGAATAGGGCCGGCCGAGCAAGGCTGAGCCCCGTCTCCATGTAAAGGTGCAGCGTTAGGTCTTCAGGACCACGTGGTGTCTCGTCCTGTGTGACCAAGGGCTGCCACGAGGTGTGTCCTCAGATCATGAGAGAGGGACAGGGGCCTTCTCTGCTGGTAACAAAGTCCAAGTGGATGGGTCCCCTTGGGCCCTGGTGAAACCCGCAGGACAGTGGTGCTGGTGAGACTGGGATGGGCTGGCAGAGGCTGAGCTGCTGTCGGGCCTCTCAGGAGGACTTGGCCGTGCCACGGCCACTCTCTGTGGGTCTTGAGGGTGTCAGAGTAGACTCCTGGTGGAGAGCCGGGCCTCGGGGCCAGAAGCCGCCTATAACAAGGTAATTTGCCAGCACCCACAGCATACTTACATCCTTATGCGGTTCTGCTGGGTGGCCGCCCTCGGCCATCCCTGAGTCCTGCCGTTCCGGGGGTGATGGGTACCTTGCACCCCGCAAGCGAGAGTCCTGCAATTTGCTAGCTCCGTCTGCTTCCTGTGTTTTCATCAACTTCCGTGTCACGCTTATATATTCTGATTCCCTGGACTTCTGGAGAACCCCAGCCTGCAACTTCTTATCCCTCCTGCAGTCCTTTGGAGAAAAGTTGAGGAGCTGAAACTGAAGCCCCTCTGAGAAGGGGGATGTCTGGGTGGTCAAGAAAAGCGTTGTTTGCCTTGTGCTTTGAGGAAAGGACCCCTGCCACAAACAGATTCGGAGCCTTGGCAGTGTAATGGATTTCAAGTCAGATTGCTCCCTGCAAGGTCAGCAGTTCAATCCCACCAGCTGCTCCTTGGGAGAAGGCAGAGCCTTTCTGCTCCTATAAAGATGGACAGATTCGGAAGTGTCACTCAGTCCCGCAAGGTCGCTTAAAGGTGAGAGAAGGCAAGTGCAGGTCAAGCATATGGAAGGAAATGGGCCAGCCCACACAGGGGGCCTCACCTCCTGCTCGAGGAGACCTCCACGCAGTACAGTTTCAGGGGTGTGGGCTGGTTCCCCCCACTGCTGGGGTCGTCCTGGTAGTTGTCATCCAGTCCAGTGACTCAAGGAGACCCCACGTGGTTCAGAGTGGAAATGGGAGCCCTAGGGTCTTCTTAGGGCCACGGTGCAGAACTGCTCCCTGGGGTCTCCGTCGGTTGAGATCTGGACCTTTTCTCCTGTGGTCCTGCTGGGCCCGACCACCTGTAGACTTACCTGTAGGTGGGGGGTCACATAAGGAATTACGGGAAGTGGGACTGGCTGCTTGGATTATGGCTCAGTGATGGGGAGCCAGAAAGCCTGACGGCAGAAACGCAGCGGGTGGTTTCCAACAGGACCTGTCAGAATGGCAGGGAACTTTATCTTGGCCAATGGTTCTCTACCTTCCTCGTGCCGCGACCCTTTCATCCAGTTCCTCATCTTGTGGTGACCCCCAACCATAACATTATTTTCATTGCTACTTCATTACTGTCATTTTGCTACTGTTCTGAATCGGGCGACCCCTGTGAGGGGGTCGTTCGACCCCCAGGTTGAGAACCGCTGACCCAGGCTGTGATGTAGCAAAATGATGAACAAGTTAATCGTTGACAAGTTCGCCAAGTTCAAACGCCAGAAAAATGAAGCCCTCCGACCTCTTCCTTGCTCATCCAGAAATGCAGATGTCTGGGTGAGAAGACTGTACGAACCACGTAGTAATAGCAAGGAAGAGAAGTTGGGGAAATCTGAGTGGCGCCGTCACGTGTTTCAAGAGGAACCCTGGTGGCACCATGGGTAAAACACTCGTGAACGGGAGGGTTGGCGGCTGGAACCCGGCAGTCAGAACCCACCGGCCACCCCGCAGGGGAAAGACGATAGAGATGACCGCTCTGGAACCCCCTGGGCAGTCCTATTCTGTCCTGTAGGGTTGCTGAGTCAGATCGCTTCCAGGACAGTGCATTTTGGTTTTGAGTGGGGGGCTGGGGGCAAGCGGGTTCCTACCTTCCTCTCGCCATTGTGGCCTCCCCTCCGCCCCCTCCTCAGCGGTCCCCGTCGTCCGCACGCTCAGGAGCCCCGGACCCCAGCCCTCCCTGCATCCCACTGTCCCAACCAAACCACCGAACCCACTGCCTTGGAGCCGAATCCGACTCACAGCGACCCCGCAGGACGAGGTAGAACCGCCCTGTGTGTTTCTGAGACTACCTGGTCAAGGAGCAGAGAGCCCCGTCCATCTCCCACGGAGTGGCTGGTGGTTTTGAACTGCTGACCCTGCCTGCGGTCAGCAGCCTGGCACGGAACCACAATGCCACCAGGCTCCTGCTGTAGGTGTTGAGTGCCAAGCCAGCAAATCCTCGACCTCTGGTTCCTGCTCCAAGCTGAACGACCCTGTCGAATTCCATCTAGCCCTTTCCCACAGCTGGCAGGTCCTTCCTGAATGATCGGGAAGACACTGACGGCCCTCTGGGATGAGTCCTGGCGAACCTGCTTCCTTTCATCTTCAGGGCATGTCTCCAGGGGGCCAGCACCCCTGGGGGCTCCCCGCTTCTTTGGACCCAGCCCCTCATGCTTCACTTACGAGAGCAAACACTCCCAGGAGTGAGGCGGGGAACGCTGCCCAGCCCACAGTGACAGTGACCTGCCCTCCCTTGGATCTCTTTCCAAGAAGAGAAATGTTTCTTTCTTTCTAAATGCTCCCGGGCAGACCATCCCTGGGAGAGGATGGAGGGAGACCTTTCCATTCACACCTGTGGCTGATTTTCATCCCTATAGAACCTGTTCTGCGTTTACATTTTAAGAGACCAAGACCTGGTGGTGCAGTGGTGACTGGTTGGGTTGATAACTGCAAGGTCAGCAGTTGGAAACCACCAGGTGCTCTGTAGGAGGAAGATGAGGCTTTCTACTCCCGTAAAGGGTTGCCGTCTCAGAAACCCACAGGGGAAGCTTGGCCCTGTCCTGTAGGGTCATTGTGAGTTAGCTGGACTCAATGGCCACCAGCTTGGTCTCGTGAGAGTCCCTCCCCACCCCATCCTCCCCCCAGCAGGAACCCAAAGCCCACCCTTCCAAGTTCCCGACTTGCCTCTGACCACCCCACAAGCCTTCTCCCTGGTGCTTGCTGACGACAGCTCCGGGGAGGAAAAGAGGAGGCGGCACACTGCCTCCCAGGCTCCGACAGGGGTGGAGAATTTTCTATATCGGGACCGATGACTCACCCCAAAGACTCATCGGGCCGCTGGAAGGCGGCACAGTTACCCCCAGAACAGCCCTGATCTTGAAAAGAACGGGCCCAGTGGGCACAGTGATCCCATCGAGGCGAGTCCGGCTCACGCGTCCGAGTAGAGCTGTGTTCTGAAGTGGGGGGAGATCGCCAGGCCTGTCTTCAGAGGCACCGGTGCCAGGTAGACTCAAACCACACGCCTCTCCGTGAGCAGCCGAGGTCTTCACGGCGCTGCAGCAGCCAGGACTGCCAATGAGGAGAGATGAGTTAAGGTGTGGGAATGGGAAACCATTCCAGCAGGAGCTTCTAGCTTCTGGCTGAGGAGGAGGAGGCCGAGGGAGAAGACGGGGTCGGCAGGAACAGGAAGGTTAGGCAGAGGTGGGGGCAGGTGGCGGGGAGGGAGAGAGGCATGCCGGGCAAAAACCAAGCCCAACTCGAGTGTGACGCACAGCGACCCTATTGGGCAGGGTCGAACTGCCCCTCTGGGTTTCCGAGACTGTCGCTCGTTATGGGAGTGAACAGCCTCATGTTTCTCACGCGGAGCGGCCAGTGGTTTTGAATTGCTGACCCTGGGGTTAGCAGCCCAGTGTATAACCCACTACGCCACTAGGGCACCTCTGTTGCCGTGTCAGTAGGATAGAGTGGGTTCCCCATTGAGCTGCTAACCACAGGCCAGCAGTCCAATTCCACCGGGCCGCTGCTCGGGAGAAGGGGCTTACTACTCCAGTGAAGATGGACAGCCTTGCAGACCCACAGGGACAGTTCTACTCTGACCCAGAGGGCCGCCAGGAGCTGGAAACGAGTCAACGGCAGTGAGTTTCTGGTTGACCCTCTCAGCGATGGCTTTCTGAGGATTAAGCCCAAGTGCTGGAGGCCCCTGTCTCCGCAAAAGAAGGCGCCTAAATGGTCCTTGGGTCCTTGCTCCGTGGTTTGCTGCCTTGGCATTGGCTCATGACGACCCCACACCCAACAGAACAAAACATGCCTACCCTGTGCCACCATCACCCCTACCAGTCAGTCGTCTTCCCCGGGCTGATGTGGCAGCCACGGTGAGCAGTGTTTGGAAGTGACCCATAGGGTTTTCCCCAGTGGCTGATTCTTCATGAGTACTTAGCCAGGCCTTTCTTCCGAGGTGCCTTTGAGTGGGCTCAGACCTTTCGGTTAACAGCCAAGGGCGTTAGCTGTTTGTAACACCTAAGTGGCCATTGTACCCTATCCTCAGCAGGCCCAGCCCTGGTCCTGCTGTCCATTTAGAGATGCTGGGTGCCCCCTCTTCCTGCCACATCCACTGCACCCCAGCCTCTTTCTAGAACTTAGAAGCGCTTCAGCAGTTGCTCAGGTTTGCACAACCTCTGGGAGGGTAAGAACGGGCTCCGTTGTTGGGTGGAGAAGGGCCGATAGGCACTGGGCCAGGCTGCCAGGCAGTGCTCTGCCAGGCGGTTTTCTCCTGAGCTGCTGAAACTCTCATGGTTCAGCATGTTCAGCTGAAACTCATGGTCCCTCTCATGGGAGGGAAGGTGGGAGTCCACTGGCTCTCACTGTGACCTGAGTCAGGCACAGGGTCGTCGGACAGTGAGGCCCTCTTCTTGGCCATGACTGCTGCCGAAGGTGCAGGTGAGGCCTTCCTGCTGAAGGTAGCGGGGAGACTGAATGGTGCAAACCCTTCAGCCCTTGGCGGCTAGCCCACAGGTTGCGGGTATGAGTCTACCCAGAGGTTCCTTTGAAAAACTCAGACTCTTTTCTTGAGAAGCTCCGAGTGATGCCAATGGTTAACATGCTTGGCCTCGAACTGAAAGGTGGGTCATCTGAGTCTACCCTGAGGTGCCTCCGAAGAAAGGCGGGGTGATTCTACTTTCCCCAAACCAGCCATTGAAAACATATGGAGCCCAGTTCTCTCCAACACGCCCGGGGTTCACCGTGAGTTGGCAGAGCCTTGATGGTAACTGGCTTCTCTTTAGGGTGTCGTCTAGGCCAGGGGTAGGGCACCCCTTTTCTGCCAAGGGCCACTTGGGTACCTACAACATCATTCTCAGGCCGTGCTGGTCCAGCGTGCCGCTAACTGGCCCCAGTGCGATGGGTGGCTCTGCTTCTCTGTGGCATTGGCTGTGATGTTCCCTGGTGCTGATTTCATGGGCCTTCAGCAGCCCAAGGGCCAGATGTCCCACCCCTGCTAGTGGCCGTCATTCTCTGAGGAGATGCTACCCGCAGCCCTTCCCAGGGGCCCTTGCTGTGCTTGGGGGAAGAAGTGGTTAAAACAAGGCGGGATGGTTTGGGGGAGCTCCCGCTTGGCATGTGGTCTGGGCATGGAAGCGGAGCAGGGTGTCCGGGTCCTGCCTTGGGTTCTTGTCCGGGCAGGCTCCCAAATGGAGGCTCCGGGCACCGATGCAGACAGCCCAGTCTTCCAGCTGATGTGTTGTGAGTCTCCCCTCCCCTCCTTTTTAAAAATAAACTTTGTAGCATTCCCCTCACTCCGCCCCTCCTTCCTCTCCCGCTCTCTTTAAATATTCTGTTTTGAAACATTTAATTACTCAGGTTATTTATATAGGAAAGGTCTGATAATGTTTCTATGGGGAGTCTGTTATTTATTTCTTTTGCTAAATTTCATCTTGCATTAGGGGAAGGGCTGGGGCTGGTTGCCACAGCAACACTCTCAAAACGGCAACCAGGCTATTACAGCTGCTAAAGCGATCGGTGGGCCATGGGAGGGCCGCGTGTGGCGGGGGCGGTGGTCCCGTGCTCTATTTATTAATTAATTTGTTTGCTGTAAAGAAAACCTCTCCCCCTCGCAGTCCCCTAATACTCATTGCTTTCAGGCTGCGCCCCGCGCAGGGTGCCACACAGGGCACCGGCATGGGAAAGGCCATGTAAAGAAGGGGCCCATGTCCGCCGTCCTCTGGTCAGGGAGGCCTGGTGGCACAGTCGGCTCAGCACTGGCTGCTCACCAACAGGTCAGCAGTGTGGCCCCGCCAGCCGCTCCTCGAGACAAAGACTGGCGAGGCCACTCCCCTGGACGCCCTGACGGACAGGCCTCCCTCATGCTCCGAGTGGGCACTGTGTGCAGGAATCTGCCCATCAGCAGTGGGTTTGCTTTGGGCTCATCCTACAGCCTGTCCCCTCGATGGTGTCCTGGGTTACACACTGGGCTGTTGACCACCACAAGGCCGGCTGTTTGAACCCACCAGCCCATCTAGCCTCGGATGCCCTAGGGAGCCAGAACTCTGTCCTGTCGTCGTGAGTGGCTGGATGGCAGTGTGTGGGGGGCCTTTTGGTTTTTCGTAGGGACATCCTATCTTCTAATGGATGTTTTCTCCGTTCCAGCATCGAGGTGTTTTCTCCCAGCATCTGTACAGAGTCCTGCCAGCTGTTAGAGAGATCTCTCTCCCTTCCCCTCTGCAGAGGAAAGATCTCTTCTGGGGGACCAGGCTCCCCACTACAGAATGGGTGCAAGGGGCGGTTGTGTAATTGAGGGGTAAATTAAAGAGACAGCAGACAAGACAAAGCATGCACGGGCTCCCCTCCGCTGCGATTGCTTCAGGAACCAGGTCTGGGCAGAGAGGGAGTAATGTAATCTCATGAGTCCATATGATCTTGGGCATGCAGGTCACGGTAAGCACGTATGAAACAAGAAGGGGTTATACAAGAGGTGTTCATGAAACGTGAGGGGGACGAGCTAGGGGTATACATGCAATAGGAGGAAGGGGAGGCACTAGAGGCATACATGTGACAGGCAGACACATGTAACAAGATGGGTGGGCTCCAGTCAAGCGGGCAGCGTAACCTTGCTCTTCTCTGAGCTGGTTTGTCCTTCGGTGTCTTTGAGCTCTTCTCCAGGGGAAAATCTGTGATCTCACCAGAAGGCACTGCTTGTGGTGGGACAGGCAACAGGGTGGATGGCAGATAGCCTTTAAGCAATTGACCTTCAAGCGTCTATAGTAGCAGCCATGTGCTTGCAAGCAGCACCTTGAAATTGGCATTATTGTGGGGGACATCGTGGGGAATAACTTTTACTTAGGAGAATGTGAGTGGGACACATCTCCAACCCACGAACGTGAATATTCCTTCACGGGAGCCCTGGATAAAGTATGAATGTGCAGAGTTTGCCCACATGCACTCTCTTCCCAGTTCTGTCTCCCACAATCTCTGAAGTTACTCACTCTCTTTACTTCGTGGCTCCATCAGAGCTCCAGTAGTATAGCCGTTGGTACACAAGGTCATTGATCCAAACCCACCGCAGGAAAAACATGGCAGCCGGCTCCTGTAAAGCGTTGTCACTCCTTAAAGAAATCACAAGTATCACTTCATTTGGGGGAAGTAAATATGTGGTTGGAAGGAGTTTTAAGTTTATGGGAAATTTTGCTGAATATTATAACCCTTTGATTTAATGTGAAGTCATTAAACCCAAGATTTTCAGCCTTGGAGATCCCTTGAGGCAGGGGTCTACTCTGTCGTGCAGGGTTGCCAGGGGTCAGGTAGACTCAGCAGCAGTGGGTCGCGTGTGAGGTCTGAGTTCAGTGAAGCCCCTGGTGAGCATTTGCGTTATACTGTCAGGCAGGAGGTCAGGGATGAGGGGCAAGAGATGAAGGACCTACTGCCAGGGACACGGGTTTGCTTCCTTGGGCCAGGCAGGGGGGCGAAAGTCAAGGACAGAGACAACAACGTAACATTAGGGAATTGTTCAGATAGAGCGTGCGTCTCAACCTTCCTAATGCCGCGACCCTTTCAGACAGTTCCTCATGGGGTGGTGATCCCCCAACCAGAAAATTCCTTTCGTTGCTACTTCATCACTGTCATTTTGCTACTGTTGTGAATCGGGCGACCCCTGTGCAAGGGTCGTTCGACCACCAAAGGGGTCTCGACCCACAGGTTGAGAACCGCGGAGATAGGGGTATTCATGCTACCCGCAGAGCATGGGTGAGATGTCGCCAGGGAGGGCCCACTGGGGCCAATTTGAAGCTTGAACCGGGAAGACTGGAGAAGAATGGGTGCTTCTGAATTAGGGGCTGGGGAAGAATATTGAACGGACCCTGGACTGCTGGGAGAACACACCGACCTGTGTTGGCGGAAGCACCGTCAGCGTGCTATTGAAGAGAGGCTGGAGACCCGCCCCGCCGCCCCTGGAGAAAGAGCTCCTGCTTGGTAAGGAGACGGCCTGTGAGCAAGGAGAAGGCCGTCGAGGGGCTGGGCTGCCACCGTGCTGTCACAGGGCACGCAAACACAGCAACACCTGCAAGCACGCTACAGGGCTGCGTGGTGATTATGCTCTGTTGTTGAGCCAGAACTTCCTGATGGCACCGAAAAGGTGTTTTGTGGTTGGGGCTTCCGGATGGCAAGGACAAGCCAGACCGCGATGGGCCCGTAGGACTGGAGGGCTGGAGGTGAGGGAGACCATAAGACCAGGTGGACAGGGGTTTGGAGAAGAAGACATTCAGGGTCTCTCTGAATCCGGTGTGGACCCATCAAGGGAGGTCATGCAAGGGAGTTTGGGTTTTGGGGGCGGGGGTGCCCCTGAAATGTACAGGTCGGGGAGTGACTCAAGTGTTATGGTCTCCAAAGCTCTCTCTGTAGCCAGAGTGTGGCGTGAGGAAGGGGCATGCTGGGCTGGGAAGAGACACGGGGATTTGTAAACAATAAGTCTCCCTGAGGCATGGTGCGTCTAAGATGTGCCCCACCGATTGGACCTTGGTGTTGACTGTTGAGTTGGCTTGGACTCCTGGCGACTTTGTGTGCAATAGAACAATAGAGCCAGGCCCTGAGGCCATTGTGCCACTCTATTCCCTGGGGGGGTCTCTGCCCTTGTTGCTGACCCTCCACTTCCCAACCATCATGTCCTTTTCTACCTGTTGATCTTTTCCTGCTGAAGTGGCCAAAGCTGGTGATTCCAAGTCAGCCTCCTGGCTTCTTAGGACCATTCCCAGATCCTCTAGTGGACAGTGGGAATCTGAGTCTAGCACTGACGGGGAGTGTGGGTTGGAGCCAGAGTTCTGAACACACTGAGAACAGGGGGCTGCTGAGAAGGTTTGTGGGGAGGGGAGGCAGCCGGGAGAGAAGCTGTTTGTCATCATACACTCATCATGTCTAATGCAGCGCCCCACTTTCAGTAACAGATTAATCGTTTCTTGAAAGTCCTTTCTGAGGCGTTGACCAGGAGAACTAGAGCCATTTGACAGACTGAGATTCACTTTTGTGATTGATGTCCCCACAGCTCGTGGGATGGCCAAACTTGTCCCACAGGAGCCGGTTAGAAGAGGGCCCTGCATTTCTGCTCCTCTCTTCTTTCCAATCTGCATTTCTGCTCCTCTCTTCTTTCCAATCTGCACAGTGGGGTTTGCCCTCCCTGGCCCTGCTCATCCCGCTGAGGTGGTAAAAGAAACATTCATTTGTCACGGTCCATCTTCCAGTAACTACAGCATCCAGAATGATGTAGCAAAAATGAAAACCCCAAAAACCAACTTGAGACTTGAAAATGGGCATCTTCTCTTCTGCCCTGTGGTCCTGCCCGAGTCCTGGAGTCAGAGACCAGGGCCTGGTCAGCCGTTCATCCTTCCCCTCTGTTCCTAGTGTCTGTCTCAGACTCAGCCCATTAAGAGAGCCCTTGCAAGGGAGTTTGGGCTTTGGTGGGGACGGGGGAACAGGGAAGAAACAGAAAGGGAGCTACAAAGTTCCTACTTGACTAGGAGCGAACTGTTGGCTCAGTTCCGACGCTCCCTGAGTCTGGTGTGAACTGTTGGCTCAGTTCCGATGCTCTCTGAACCTGGTGTGAACTGTTGGCTCAGTACCAATGCTCCCTGAGCCTGGTGTGAACTGTTGGCTTAGTTCTGATGCTCTCTGAGCCTGGTGTGAACTGTTGGCTCAGTACCAATGCTCTCTAAATGTGATGTGAACAGTTGACCCAGTACTGATGCTCCCTGAGCCTGGTGTGAACTGTTGACCCAGTACCGATGCTCCCTGAGCCTGGCGTGGACTTTTGACCCTATACTGATGTTCTCTGAATGTGGTGTGAACTCTTGATCTGGTAGGATGTTCTCTGACCCTGTCAGGAAGTTAAATTGGCTTCCTTTCATGGAGCGCCTTTGTGTAATCTTTGAAGCCACCATGATACCCTCTTTCCCCCTTCTCCCCCCTCCCCCCACTTCTCCCACCTTGACTTTCTACTCCTTCCGTGCCTGAGACTCATTGTTTCTCGATGCTTTACAGAGAACATTCATGAAAACATCTTGCGACCTTTTTAGCCATGGTTAATTCGATTTTTGACTCATACCAATCCTGTGTGGTAGAGTACAACTTCTCCAGAGGATTTTCTGGGCTGATGAAGTGGTTGGACGTTTGACTGCTAACCCAAAATGTAGTGGCCCATACCCACCAGCCACTGGTGGGAGAAAACCGTGGCAGTCGGCCGCAGCTTTGGAACCTATGGAGTGGTTCCACTCCGCCCCACAGGGTTGCTGGGAGATGAGGGAATGCACGCCACCGCAGTGACTTTGGCTCCCTGGTTTCCTCTTTACAGAAGCCGTCCACCAGTGCTCTGGGGAGAGTTCCAACCACAAGGTTTTAGGTTAGCAGCCATGCGCTTAATGGTTGAACCAGCAGGGCTGCTCAGGTATCACGTGTGTATATGTGTGTGTACATGTATACCAAAAACCAAACCCATGGCCATCGGGTCAGTGCTGACTCACAGGGGCCCCTCGGGGGTTTCCGAGACTGTAACCATTCACAGGAGTAAAAACCCAGGCTTTCTCCCAAGGAGCTGCCGGTGGTTTCTGAGTGCCAACCACGCAGATTGCAGCCCAACGCGTAACCACTAGTCCACTAGCAAAGTTCATTATGCACCTCATTATGTATACGTATATGCATTTTCTCCATTCTCATTGCTTTTCAACTTATCCTCCCAGTTGTATTAGGTTAGTGCCCCCTGTTCCAGAGCCGCATCGAAAGGGGCTGCACAGTTGGCACTCTGCTCCTGGCTCCTTCCTCTCCGCACGGCGTGCACCCCCTTCACTCCTGTTGCTGCCCATGGTGGAGTTCACGCTTAGCATTGCTGAGCAGTGTTCTCTTGCACCAATGAGCCACCCTTTGTGGATCTCCTGCTGACGGGGATCTGGGTTGCTTTAGACGTTTGTCTGCGGTGAAGGACGCTGTTTTTAATGCTCTTGAAGTCTCTGAATTCCCACTTCCCTTGCTTCAATGCCTAACAGTGGGATTTCAGAGTCAAAGTGTAGGTATTCGTTTCCTCTCACTAGATCTTTTCCCCCAAAGTACCGTTTTCCTTCTTACGAACAATGCACGAGGGTTCGTTGTTCCCAGTGACAGTCTTTGACTTTCTCCTTTCTCTTGGGGAGGGGAGTAGCACCTCGCTGTGGTTTTGTTTGGCACCTCCCTGGTGTTGAATGCCGCCAAGCGCCAGTTCTGCTTGGGTGTTCATAGTCTCCGCTGTGAAGTGTCTGCCAAGGTTTTTTTGTGTGCAACTTGTTTAGAGAATTGTTTTATTAGCCAGTCATAGGTTTAAAAACATTTGACACGGATTCTTATCACATCCACGTTTGGTGAACATTTTGCCCATTGGAGGCGTGTTCTGAGAGTGACTTTATATACCAACATTTAAAAATTCTCTTGTGAGATATTGCTTTCTGTATCCTGTCTGAGAGACGTTTCCCCGTCCCCAGATCACAGAGATATTCCCCTGTGCGTCTTCTCAAGGTTTTATAGGGTTGGAGATCCATTGCGAGTTCATTTATGCGCGTGCTCTGAAGTGGGGATCTCGTAGTGTGGCGATTATGCACGGGGCTTCTTGCCACAAGGTCAGCAGTTCGAACCCACCAGCTGCTCTCTGGGAAAAAGACTTGGCTTGCTACTGCTGTAAAGAGTTACAGTCTTGGCAACCCATAGGGGCAGTTCTACCCTGGCCTCCACGGTCAGGGTGAACAGGAATGGACCTGGTGGCGTGAGTGTGGTTTGGTTTGGTATCAGGTGGGGGTTGAGGTCATTTTAGGCTATTTGTCTATTATGGATACTTTTCTGGTTCAGCATAACTTGTTGAAAAGATGCTTCTTCCGGTATTTAACTCCTTTGGTGCCTTTGTCAAAAGTCCTCCGACTGCACAATGGTTGCAGTCCTTGCGGTGTGGTGGTTCAGCACTCGGCTGCGAGCCGAAAGCTTGGCCATGGAAGCCACCAGCTGCTCCTTAGGAGAAAAATGGGACATTCTACTCCGGGAAAGATCCCAGACACGGAAACCCCACGGTGCAGTTCTGCCGTGCCCCGTGGGTCCACGGGGAGTCAGGGTCGGCTCGACATGCGATTGTCGGTCTGTTTGGGGATTCTGTTGTGGTCTCTCGATCTGTTCGCCCATCACTATGCCCATACCACACCGTGGCTGTAAGATAACCCTTGAAGTCCCGGAACACTCGCTCCCCGTCTTTGCTCTTGTTTCATTTGCCATCAGGTGTTAGAATCAGCTCCTCAATCCAGACTGGGGCTCACTAGATTAACTCGCACGCACACTGCCTGTCAGGCTGGGGGCTTGGGGGTGGGGGGTTCATTGGTAAAGTTAGGGCTCTCTCCATTTGTGACATCATACTTTCCATCCTGTTAATTCTCAAGTGTGCCACCACTTGGGTCATCTTTAGGCTGCTAAGTGCAAGGTTCGGCAGGTCAAAGCCACCATTGGTTCTGAGGGAGAAAAATGAGGCTGTCTGCCTAAGTAAAGATTTACAACTTCTGAAACCAGAGGGAAGGGCCTCTCTGAGTCGGACTTAACTTGGTGGCAGTGTTTTTTGTTTCTTTGTTTAGTTGGCTGGGAGGGCCCGAAGGCCGACAATTTTGGACTTGCAAGTTTGGTCTTTAAGGGTCATGTCATGTGGGATCAGCTTCTTCCCAGCTCCCTGCTTTCCAGCAGCTTTGAGTAAGTTTTCATTTTCTGGATATCAGCATGGTCTGTAGGACAGCACCCCCCACCCCACCCCCTGCCATTACTTCCCAGAAGCCCTTGGTGGGGCTATCTGCAGCTCCCTCCCTTCCCTTGCCCTGCCTCCTCCGTCTGGCCTCTCATGCCCCCCCTCGCTGTCCCGCCTGCCCCCTCCCCATGTGTCCCCATGCTCTCTGGCTGTGCTGGTCCATGTGGGATATGGTTTCCACCTTGCCCTCCCCCAACCCATCCCCGACACACACACACACACACACACCCCTCCTTTCTTTGCCCCTATCTTGGCCCCTGACTGGAAGCCCTCTACTGTCTTCGTAGCCTGGCCAACCGTGACCTTCCTCAGAGCTCAGACCTAAGCACCAGCTCCCCGTGAAGCCTGCCCTAAATGGCTTCTGCAGAGGTCCTTATCGTCCCCTGGCTTCTGGCATCCACCAGCCCCCACCCCACCCTGTGATGCTCCTGGTATACAGTAACCCGCCCCCCCAACCCGGTCACCACTCCCCGCTCAGAGGCTGCTGTTGGTGTGAGCTGGGGTCCACTCGGTGGCGGGGGAGTTTCTTCTGGTTGTACTTGCCCTTTAACGTAAATCCTTCCTCACCTGGAAACCATGGACCCAGCCGCCCACCCGTGACAGACTCACACTCACCTTCCCGTGCCGTGTGCAGCCTTTTCTCCCACCAAAACCACCTTCGTCCAGTCGAGTCTACCTCCCAGCGACCCTGCAGCATGGAGTAGAGCTGCCCAGTAGGGGTCCAAGACGGTCAGTCTTTCTGCAGCCAGTGGCCACTTCTTTCTGCAGAGGGGCTGTGGGTTCAGACTCCAAACCTGTCAGCTGACAGCCAGGGGCTTAACCACTCCGCCCCCAGGGCCCCGTTCTTGCGTTTAAAGACCCACCGCCAGCAGGCAGCCCTGTGTAGGGTGGAGCAGGCTTGGACCCGAAGCACTTGCTGACGGAGATCCAGGTTTACAGCCTTCAGCATGGATGACAAGTCAATGCCAGGAAGACCAGACTGCTCACAACCGGACCCCCAGGTAACAGCACGATGCATGGAGAAAAGGCTGAAGTCGTCAAGGATTTCGTCTTGCTTGGATTCACAATCAATGCTCACGGAAGCAGCAGCCAGGAGATCCAACCACACCCTGCACACGACCTCTTTAGAGTATGTGTGTTAGTTACATGATCTGCTGTCAATTTGCGACTTAAGAGCAAAGGGGTGGAGTTTACCTGTCAATCAGGTCCCAGCTTGAGGACCTCATTTGGAGGCACTAAAGAGATAAATAGCCTGCTGGAGGCGGGGCACACACTCACTCCCTGCGAGACATTCTTTCTGGCAACACACATGGAGCTACGCTAGAGCCCTGGGAGCTGGAGGAGCCATGTGGAGACCCACGCCAGCGCTGAAATGCGTACAACACCACTGGGTCCACAAGACTTTCCACCCACCTGCCTGTGATCTTCCTGTATTCCGTGTCATTGCATGTGTTTCGTGAGTCTGAAGAGGAATTTATAGATTGGTATCAGACATATGGGCTAATATTGGACTTATGGACTTGATCTGGACTGGGCTGGGATGTTTCCTTAATGTACAATGTACATTTCTTGATGTACTCCTTATATAGAGCTCTTTCTTATACACACATGAGTGTCTGTGAGTTTGTTTCTGTAGTCTACCCAGACTAACACAGTATTGGAAAGCAAGGATGTTACTTTGAGCACTAAGGTACCTGACCCAAGCCATGGTAGTCTGCGTTGCGTCATATGCCGGCGAATGTTGACCAAGGAACCCTGAAAAAGACCGATGGGTTTGAGTGGAGGTGCTGTCAAAGAATGTTGGAAGTGCCAGGGACTTCCCACAGGACCCACACATCTGTCTTGGAAGACGCACAGCCAGGAACAATGCTCCTTAGAAGCAAGAATGGAGAGACTTCGTCTCACATACCCTGGACAGGTGATCCGGAGAGACCGGTCCTTGGAGAAGGACCTCATCTTGGTAAAGTAGAACAGCAGTGAAAAAGGAAGATCGCCAACCACTGGGGTGACCCCATGGCCGCAGTGTCTCAGGCGTGGGCACGAGTGTGGGGGCGGCACAGGACTCGGCAGTGTTTCCTTCTGTTGTGCGGTCGCTGTGGGTGGGAATGAGCTGGAGACTGCCTGACAGCAAGACGGACAGAGCTGCTCCTTAGGGTGTCTGAGACCATCCGTCTTTACAGCCTCATCTTTCTCCCGACGAGGGGCAGGTGGGTTTGACTCACTGGACTTGCGGTCGGCAGCCCAATGCTGGACCCACGGCCAAGCAACGGGGCTCTTTGAGCTTCCAAAAACTCGACCAAACTCATGGCTATCGAGTAGATGGCGACCCAGAGCGCGCTGGAGGGCAGAGAAGAGCGGCCGGCAGGGCGTCTGAGCCTGCGAATGAGCCTCTTCTGGCCCCATGGAGGGGCTGGCGCCAGACCTCTGGGTGGACAGGAAGCACCAGACCTTTTTTTAGCATCCAGACCTCCCCCGCCCTGCTCCCCCCACCCCCCCCCAGTCAAAGGCCCAGCCAAGGGTGGGGGGCACAGGTGGGGAAGGTGCCCAGGTGGCAAACGAGGGAGGAGCAGGGGCCCTGGAGGTGTTGGTGGCCCCCTGCCTGGGGCATGTATCATCTGTCTGTCTGCCTGTCCATGCTGGCGTGCGCTGCCTCCTGGTCCTCGGGAAGCCTAGGTCTTTGGGAGTGAAATAGTTAAAAGAAGAAGACAGAGTGAGCTAGGAGAAAGGTGAGTCAGAGGCCTGCTGGAGCTGAGTCAGCCCTGGCTGACCCTGACCGCCAGCCCAGCAGTGGAGGCAGTAAGGGAACAGGAGGTGATGGCCTGGGAAACTCTGAGTGGAAACCCCTGAGGCCGTCACAGCTCTGCCACAAATGATACCCCAGGTCCTCACAAAGACCTGACTCTCCCTCCTGGGCAGCACTGCAGGCCCCTCCCACCCAGTGTCAGCCAGGGCCTGGGCACCAGAGCAGCAGAGCCCGGGAGGGTGGCCTAGAGGAGTCCA
>NW_022103920.1:8400495-8413969 GCF_000313985.2 Echinops telfairi
GCCCTCCCTGGCCGTCTGAGCTCGGGACACCACCAGCAACTCTGACATGTGGGGCCGCTGGAAGGACACTCGGCCCTGGACGGGGCAAAGGTGTGGTCCAGTTTTACTTGGTATTCTGTGCGTTGGCGGGCGGGGGCAGTGGTGCATGCTGCACGCAGACCCAAGAGCGTGCAGTGCATGAGTGACTGCAGTTGACGTGTGTTCAGGTGCAGAAAGGTTTGACTGAATGCTCCGTGGTTCAAATCCACCAGCTGCTCTGGGGGAGGCAGAGGGGGCCATCGGCTGCTAGAGAGGACAGGCTTGGAGAGCCCATCGGGCGGGTCCACGCTGGGCTGTGGGCCACGGCGAGTGGGCATTGATGCCCGTGGCTCTGGGGCTTGTTGGGAGCGCCAGCGTGTCTGCATCCGTGGTGACTCTGAGTATCACAGAGGGACCCTCTGCCCCGTCCACCCGTCCCCACAACCGCGGCAGAAGGTGAGTCATTGCCGGTAGCCGTGTCCGTCCCGGGGAGGGTCTTCCTCACTTCTGCCGACACTCCGTTACTGACCCCCACTCCAGAGCTGAGGACCGATGGAGTGGAAGCGGCTTCCATGCTTCCGGTCCCTCCTGTTGACCTGGCCAGGAACGTTCCCAGAAATTCTCCACTCGACCACTTCTAAAAGAAGCAGTTTGCAAAACTAGAGCTGAAATGGATTTCACCCCTTTAAAATCAGCCATCATGTTCTCCCCCCCTCCCCATGTACTATTCCTGTTGCTCAAATTGTGACTCCAATTTCCAGTTTTCGACTCAGTGTCGAGTAGGACGTTTAAACACAGCGCAGCGCCCACCCCCACCCCCACCCCCGCCGCCATCAAGTCCCTGCCCCGACGAGTGGCAGCTCTCTGCAGCGTGTCTGAGGCTGTCAGTCTTGAAGGGCGCAGGCAGCCTCACCTTCCTCCTGCAGAGAGGCCAGTGGGTTTGAACAGCTGTCCCTGCAGTTAGCAGCCCACCACCTAGCCCACGATGACCCCGGGGCACCCTAGCCCCTGTAAAGGCTTTCCAGGCTGTGCAGCTGTAGAGGAACACACAGCCTCATCTTTCTCCTGAGGAGCTGCTGGTGGCTTTGAACGTCCGACCTGCTGGCTACCAGCCCAGTGCCTGACCCACAGCATCCCCACGGCGCCTATAAAATGCCCCCCTCCTTCTTTGGACAGGATTTTGTATTTTTTAAAAAGCTACTGCTTCTCTCTGGGTGTTCAGTGGGAACTCTGTGTCCCAGGAGGGTGGGCAGCCCTGGGCAGCTGCTCTAGGGCCTCTCGATGCCGACTCGTAGCGACCCTGTGGGACAGGGTAGAACTGCCCTGTGAGCTTCCAGGACTGTCACTCCTGCAGCAGTACAAAGCCCTGTCTTTGGCCTTCGGAGCAGCTGGTGGTTCCAACTGCTGGACCTTACAGTTTGCAGCCCAGCGGGTAGCCACCACGCCACCCAGTAAGCACTGCCACTGTCCAGTCCGTTTGGCCTCGTAGTGGCCCTATAGTGGTGCGTGCAAACTCAGGTTGAGGGCCACCCCTCAGGAAACAGGGTCAGGGGCCCCGTTAGGAGAGTCTGCCGGAGCAGAGTTGGACACAGGCCACTGTAAGGAGCCCTGGGGCACAGGGGTGAAGTGCTCCCCGGCCAGTGAGGATCTCTGTGGTCCCAAGCCACCCTCTGTCAGGATGGTAGGTTCTGGAGGAAACCCTGGGGGGCAGTTCTGCTCTGTCCCCCCCGCGTGGGCCGGAGTCGGCCACATCCTCCCAGGTGGATGTAGGCAGGGGTGCACCGGGTGCCTTCCGACTCCGTGGCCCCTTGTCTCCATGCTCTTGGTTGGTGGGGCAGGTTGTGCTTGCCGGTGGGCGCTGTGGCTGCCCCTCTGCCTGAGGCAGACTGCGGCCGCTGTGCGGATTCTGACCAGCACACTTTGCTGAGCTGGTCCGCTCCAGCAGTCCCCTCAGTCCAGCCCAGGGGCCAGTGTCTGGCTCTTGGTTCCCCGCGGCACTGCCACAGGGGTATCCCTCAGGGTCCGTGCTTCTGGGCTCCAGCAGACCCTGAGGGCCAGGGCTGCCCTCACCCCCTTGTGCTGGCTGGAAGAGGGCCACCCCGCCTGGCCACACTTCCCGTGTTGCGCCCCCTTATCAGGAAGTCCATTCTGTTTGCAGACGGTCCTGCTGGTTCCGGACACGGGGCCTGCCCGCTGGAGTGGCAGAGCTGGTCAAGCTGGCACGGGGCTGACCTGGCGTCTGGTCTTGGCCGGGTGGCGTGCTTGCTGGGGGGAGCACAGAAGAGGAAGGCCCCTGGTATACCCGCTCCCTCCCCCACCCCATGACATTGATTCATGAGCAGTTCTGCCCAGGGTGACACTGACTCACCCTTCCCTCTCCAGCCTCCCACGTCCCCCCTGATTCTAGGGTTGTGCCCACCCGGCCTTCTCCATCCTTCGGTGGTGCTTGGTTTTATTCAGGGAGGTGTGACGTGGCTGTGCCAGCGATGGCTGTTGGCGCAGACTGTGGGTCTCGATTTCCACGCTGCCCGGCTCTCCACAGCTCAGTGGAGTCCTGGGGTGGGGGTGAGGTGGCAGGGGCCAGAGTGCTTGGCTGTTAACCGCAAGGTGGGCGGTTCGAGCCTGAAGGCTGCTCTTCGGGAGAAGACAGGTTGTCTGCTTCCGTGAATGGTGCCCAGCCTGGGATACGACTGGGGGAAGTCCTGCCGTGCCGCCGTGCACCGTGTGTTGTGCGTCGGCAGTACCTATTGGCCGTGGCAGGGCTTTCTGTACAGAGATACCAGTCACTTGTGAGCGGCATTGGCCATACCAGCACCATGGGCAGTACGTGCCGCCGTGGATCCTTTCAGGACAGAGTCTCACAGTGGAGAGCCGTGGTCCCAGGCGCTCTGTCTGAACTGGATTCCCCGCACATTTGGCTTTTCCCGGGCCGCGCTGTGCCACGTTGGCTTTTGTCAAATCAGAGGAGGTCCATGTCAGTGTAAGAGTGCACCGCCGAGCCCGGCCTCCTGCTGGACCCCTGAGAGCTCACGATGAAGGGGCTCCCCGGCCCAGGGTAGGAGGTTCTGGACAGTGTGGTATGGCCCAGGAGGCTGGCGTATATCCCCCCTGCCAACAGGTCTCATCCACACGCCCATCTTTTCAACACTGCATCACCGTCTCTCCACAACAGACCTCTAAGGACCACGAGTCTGGGTTTGATGGGAAGAGAATAAAATCGAACAAAAGCCCGTCACCCTGGAGTCAGCTCCGACTCTGAGTGGCTTGACCAGACAGACCGGATGGGCATCTTCCCGGGAACACACTGCCAGGAAGGAGGTTCAAGCCACTGACCTTTGGTTCCCAGCTGTGTGCGTCCGCGCTTCGCGGTCAGGGCTCCCCGGGAAAAAGAATAGATGTGATCTTATTGATATCTTGAGCTCCTTATCACAGAAGGTTCTGGATCGAAGGACTGAACTGCCCAGTTGTTGTGAGGTGCTATCGAATCGGTTCTGACCCACAGCGAGCGACCCCGCGCACGGCAGAACTAAACACCGCCGGTCCTGCGCCACCCCCACACTGGTTCCTGTGCCTGAGCCCACGGCTGCAGCCACGGTGTCCGTCCGTCTCCTCGAGGGCCTGCCTCTCTTCCGCTGCCCCTCCACTTGACCAAGCATCACGCCCTTCTCCAGGGACCGGTCTCCTGACAGCATGTCCACAGTATGAGTCGAAGGCTCACCTTCTTTGCCTCTAAGGACCACTGAGCTGGTGGTACTTCTTCTAAGACAGGTTTGTTTATCTTGCTAGCGGCCCGTGGTACCTGTTGGATTCCTCACCAGCACCACCGTTCAAAGGCATCGATTTTTCTCCTTCGGTCTCCCCGATGCAGCGTCCCGCTTTACAGGCATTGAAATCACCATGGCTCGGGTCAGGCGCTCCTTCGTCCTCAAAATAACATCCTCACCTTTCAACACCCTAAAGAGACCGCATGCAGCAGATCCACACTGCTCAGAGAGCGCATAGAGCTAGACTCGGTCTGATTCTCTCCCTTTCTCCCAGGATGGGCGGCGTGCTGGTGAGTGGCCTCAGGCAGCCTCGCCACAGCCAGACCTGTGAGGCTGGGCCACGGACCACCCTTTGTTCCCAGAGACCACCCCCGCCAGCCCCTCCTTCTTACCCCTGAGCTCCTCGATGCTGCCCCTGCTCTGGCCATGAGATAACTGACCCTGTCCTCCTCCTCCTCCTCCTCCTCTTTCTTCTTCTTCATCATTTTATTGGGGCTCTTACAACTCTTGTTACAATCCATACATCAGTTGTATCCGACATATTCATACAGATATTCCATCGTTCTTTTCTGGACATTTACTTTCCATTGAGGCCTTGGGATCAGCTCCTCTTTTTTTTCCTCTCCCCTCCCCTCCCCCAACACACGATCCCTTGGTAGAGTGTTAATTATTTTCAATCTCCCACTGACCGCTGTCTCCCTTCCCCTCTGGTTTCTGTTGTTCTTCCCCCTGCATGGGGTGTGTGGTTATGTGCCATTCATTGCGATCGGTGCCCCTCCCTCTCCACCTCTCCCCCCTTCCCCCTACCCTTTGGGATCTCTGTTCCCGTTCCGGTTCCTGGGGTCCATGTGTTGTGAGTTTTATCTCTTGCCTATACCATGTACATGCTCCTGTCCAGTCCAGTGTGGGAAGCAGCACTGGGGTCATGATAGCGGAGGTGGGGGGTGGGGGTGGTGAAGAGGTCTCAAGGGATCAGAAGTATATTGCGTGACCCATTAGTGCTCTACTGCACCCTGATTGACTCATCCCCTCCCTGCCACCCCTCTGTGGGGGGATGAGAACTGTCCTTTCAAGAACCCTCTAACCAGCATCAAACAATATTTTAAGCCCTGGCAGTACATTCTGCCTGAATCCTAGTGGGAAAGGGGAGGGGGTGTCAGCGTCCAGAGGAGCTTTGGTTTGGAGCGTAGAGGGCTGCCAGGCATCTGGGGAGGCCGTCAGGGCAGACATGGGCTACAGGGCACCCGCAGAGCTCCCCTGGCATCCTGCATGCCCGTCCTCCACCTCCCTGCACCTGCCTGGAAGCAGCTGGAAGGGAAGGGGTCCTTCAGCTCGGAGTCAGGGTTCATCCTGGGAAGATGCTGCCCAGTGAACATCATCATGCCTTATCACCCAAGAGGTGTCATCTCTGTGTGACCAGGTGACTTAGGCCAGAAGGGGGTCAGCTCTGTGTGACAGGGTGACTTAGGCCAGGAGGGCTTGCGACAGTTATAAGAATGGACAATGCACAAGCCTTCCTCCTGGCTGGAGCCCCCCCCACCTGGCAGCCCTTCACGACCCCTCCACGTGGCAAGCCTCTGCCATGCCCGCTCCCACTCCCATGTCTCCTTCCCACAAACGATGGCATCCTGCGTCCCCACCCCCACCCCCAGCGCACTCTGCCCCTGCGGTCCTGGTGGATGCCCGCCTCTCCTTGGTCCCTGAGTGTGTGCAGCCCCTCTCAGCGGCTAAAGGAAGGCTTGGGCTTTGGGGTGCTCATGCAGGTACTTCAGGGCGAGGCCTGGTGATCTCCTTCCCCAAAACCAGACCCTGGAAGTCCTCCGCAGCCCAGCAGTGTCCTGACCCTGACGCACAGGGAGAGCCTTGGACAGGCCAGAGTCTCCGTTTCGTGTTCCAGAGCCCTGGTGGTGCAGCGGTCATGCATTGGCTGCTAACCACATGGGCAGCCCTCAGGAGAAGGGGAGGGGGCTGGTGCCCCTGAAGCCCTCTGGCCTCAGGATAAGGGGGTGGGGGCCAGGGCAGGCACAGAAGTGGGGTACCAGGAGGGGCTGGAGGGCAGCCAGCCAACTTGGTGAACCAGCGGGGTTGATAGGGATGAGCGTAACCATGGCAACAGGCTGCCAGCACAGGCACTCAGGATGGGCTCCGAGGGAGGGGGTGGGGTCAGCTGGCTGGGTCTGAGCCAGAGTTTGAGGAGACGTGTTTCTGCTTCCATGGGGGCTCCTGGCTGCTGGAGGCATGACCATAGAGGGCAGCCAGAAGGAGGGAGGAGGGCAGGAGGGACTAGCAGGTGAGGTGCCCAGCTGAGCCAAGAAAACCTGACTGAAACCCACTGCCCACTGCACAGGGCAGCTCCTGAGGATAGCTAGGGTCCTGTCTGAGGCCATGGGGGGCAGGAGGAGGAGGAGGAGGAGGAAGAGGAAGAAGAGGAGGAGGAGGAGATGACGACTACTTTGTAGCCAGGGTCTCTGTCTGTCCCCATGCCCCCCTCCTCATATCTCTGGCCACACGCCATCTCCTATCAGATGCCCTGAGTCGCTGCCCACCTCCGTGTCTCTGGACATGGGCTGTTTCCGCCTCCAGACCCTACTGCCTGGCTTGCTGGGCTCACCGTCCCAGGGCATCACAGGCTCACTGGGGCCCCAGGTGGGCATCTGTGAGAGATAAGACCCAGCGTGTGTCAGACTACCATGCTATGAAGTTCCCACTGTGAGACCCCCATGCTGTAAGATCTCCACTCTGTTAGACCCAGTGGATTGTAAGGCTCCAGGCCACAAGATCCCCAACCTGTAAGACCCTTTCACTGTAAGACCCGTGCTGTAAGACCTCCTTTCTGTAAGGTAAGGCCCTCTTGCTATTCAATTCCTGTGCGGTGAGACCCAGCAGACTGCAAGACCTCAGTGCTATAAGGACCTCAAGTGTAAGACCCCTGGGCTGTGAGACCCCGGTGCTGTGAGACCCCTGTGTGGCTAGACCCAGTGTGGAAACCAGCCAGTGGACAGCGCCCACAGCTGACCATGGTGACGGCACAGGACTGAGCCAAGTGTCGGTCTGCTGTCCGGCTCACCAGGAGTCAGAGTCCACAGCCACCCTGTGGGCAGCGGCACCTTTGCAGGAGGGGATGTGTCTGTCGGGTGGGAGACAGGAGGGGAGGGGAAAGTGAGCCATCCAGGCAGTTCCGACACGGTAGCCCTGTGGCAGAGGGGAGCAGACCCCGAGGGCTCCTGGGCTGTCATCCTGACAGAGGCGCCCTGGTGGCGCAGTGGTTAAGCGCTCACCGGCTAAACGACCCGTCGGGGCTCAAACCACCATCTGCTCCATGGGAGAAAGATGAGGCTGTCAGTTTCTGGAAAAATGGATGGAAATCCATTGAGCCTGACTGGACGCAGCGGCCTTGGGGTTTGCGGCTGTTCATCTTTTCCAGGAGCAGAGCACCCCGCATTTCTTTCTCCCACAGAGCCCCTGGCGGGTTGGAACTGCCCACCTGATGGCCAGCAGTCTGATCAGTACTTCACTGTTGGCGCTGCGTCACCTCGGGCGCTCTGCTCTGAAACCCACACGGTGCTGCCTCTGAGGGCGGGTGTTCAAGTGACCGTTCACCCGGAATTGAGACGAAGCAGAAAAACCACAAGTGTCCACCCCCTCCCTGCCCCAGATGGGGTGATGGAGCAGCTCGGCTTTGAGCTGTGAAACGGCTAGGTCTCCGTGGCTCCTCGCAGCACACGGAGCCGCTCCTGAAAGCCTGCTCTGCCAGCCCCACACATTCGGGCGGATTCCTTAATTGGAATTTGTTTGTCGATCTCACTGGCTCACACGGTACTGATTTAATAAATCATGATAATCATTCCCTGATGCCTTGCAGACAGCACCCGGTGGCTCTTGGGCCTGAGTTGGAATTGCAGGCTGTTAGTGTCACTTACAGATGAATGGGGGTGGGGGTTTGGGGGCCAGGGCGGGCCCCCACCGCTTCCAGAGAGCTGCCATCACTGGCATGTCTGCTCCAGTGGGGCGACTGGGCACAGGGTGGGCGATTAGGCGTGTCTGATGTGCCTAGAACTTTCCATGAACTCCTTTCTTGGTGTAACAGAAAACCGAAAATCCATGCTGCCAGAGCTGATCCCAGTTCTTAACATTCCTGAGGTTGTTCGTCTTGATGGAAGAGCCCTGGTGGCCTAGTGCTTGCACGTTGGGCTGCTAACCGTGAGGTCAGCAGTTTGAAACCACCAGCCCCTGTGGTGGTTTCCCTAAAGAGATCAGTCTCAGAGCCCCCAGGGGTGGGTCTACCATGCCTCTGGGGCCACTATGAGTCAGAGTCCGACCGGATGGCAGTGAGTTTCAGGTTTGAAGTTTGAAATCTTTATGGGAGTAGGCAGCCTCATCTGTCTCCCGCTGAGCGGCTGGTGGGTTTGAACCACCAACCTTGATGTGAGCAGCTTGACACCTAGCCCACAGCACCACCAGGGCTCCCGTGTGTAACTGCAGTGTGTGGCAGATGTTCAGTCCACCCTAAGGACTATGCATCTGCGTTGACTCGATGTCCGTACGTGTAGATATTTGGTAAGGACTTCGAGGTGCGGTGGGTTAAGTGCTGGGCAGCTAGCCCAAAGGTCAGTGGTTGGAATCTGGCAATCGCCCTGAGGGAGGGACAAGAGCCGGGCTGTTCTGTAGGGATTTCAGCCATGCAAACTCTGCTCTACACTTTAGGGTCACCGCGAGTTGGAATTGACTGGGCGCTGGTGAGTTTGGGTTTGCTTATGGTCATTGCAAAGGTGGCATGTTGGCATTGGGCTCTTGCCACAAGGCTCCTGGTTGAAACACGCCACCTCCTCCCATGGTGATTTACAGCTCTACTCTGCCCTACAGGGCATTGAGTCACAACTGACGCTATAGCAGCGGGCTTGCTTTCTTCCTGGCAAAGGGCCTTTCATGACTGACCTCTTCATGTGGGCTCGAGGGGTTCGCTCGGCCACCCACTTAGGACACGGCCGTGGACCAAGCCTTTCATGCAGGTGTCCAGGGGTTGTGGCTGCTCGGGGACCCTGGGTTGTAGGGCTTGTTCAGGAGGTGGCAGCTCTGGCTGTATCTCACCTGTCCTCTTCCAGGCCAGATCCGGAGGGGACTTCGGAGAGTGCCCCTTCTTGCCCTGCTCTGGGCAGCACTCTGTTCCCCGCTTCTGGAGTGGGGTTTACTGGGGAGCTGGGGTTATTTGGGATATCGAAGAAGGAAGACCAAAGAAGAATTGATGCATTTGAATTGTGGTGCCGGAGAATATCGAAAGTACTGTGAACTGGACAAAGCACCCTGTCTTGGAGAAAGTGCAGCCGGGCTGGATGCTCCTTAGAGGCTAGGCTGGCGAGACATCGTCTCATGACATGGTGTCAGGAGATACCGGTCCTTGGAGAAGTACATCATGCCTGCTAAGGTGGAGGGAAAGTGAACAGGAACCAGGCCCTCAATGGGATGGGCTGACACAGTGGCCGCATCAATGGGCTGAAACAGAACCACAGGTGTGAGGATGGTGAAGGACGGGGCAGTGTCTGGTTCTGTGGTACACAGGGTCACTATGGGTCAAACTGACCCCATGGCACCTAGCCACAACAACAGGGATACTTTGTGCCTAGGGTGGGGGAGGGAGGTTGCCAACAGGCTAACACACTCACTGCTCACCACAAGGTTGGCGGTTCGAGTCTAGCCAGGGATACCTCAGAAGAAAAGCCTGGTGATCGACTACTTCCCAAACCCGCCATTGACGACCCCATAGAGCACTGCTCTGGCATCAGTGAGGGTGCTGTGGGCTGAGGATGGGAGGTGCGGGCAGCTTTGGGCCTGGCCCATTTGCTTTGCATTTCAACACCCTTAACAGAAGCGTAAGAGGTTTTTGTTCGTTTGCTTCCATGTCGCTCCATCTGTGTGGTGAAGCCAGAGGCTGAAAGTCAGGGTCCCCACCTCTGCTCTCTGTGCCCCTGTCTAAGGCTAGGTGCTCCAGAGACGCAAAGCCAGCGGCTCTTCCATGTGCGTACACATAGAGAGACACATCTGTAGGTGAACATGGCCTCGCAGTGGTAGAAGCGGGCCGGCCCACGTCCAGGCGGGTTGCATGTCTGTGGGGTCTGCTGTTAGGCCGGAGGCTTCACCGAATCAACTTTGGGGACTGATGAACTCAAGATTGCCAGGAAGAGATCCCAGGCTGGTGGCTGCAGAGGTGAATGGATCCAAGGCCTGCAGGCCAGATGGCAGGATGACTCCCAGGATCAGCGGCATGACTGGCTGTGGACTCAAGTCCAGAGAAATGGAGCCAGATGCAGGTTCCAGACTCACAGCAAAACCAAACCAAACCAGCACTCCCGCAGTGTCCACTTATCTTGAAACCAGGCCTCACGCCCACGGAAACTTCCCCTTCAATTGCAACAGGACTGTGTTAGAGTGCTCTAGAGAAACAAAACCAGGACGCTTATGATTACACACACACATACACACACACACACACGCGCGCGCGGATAGATATATACAGCATGAAAGAATATAACAGCCAATTAGTCCACACAGTAGTGCAGTGGGTTCAGTTCAACTCACTCCTGTGGAACAGTTAATATACTGGAAGTCCTTCAACTCACGAGAGCTGCTGGTCCAAGGTCAAGGGAGCAGACAGCTGAGTCCTCTGTAGAGCCACGCTGGCAGTCCAGTCACAGGCAGCAAACAGCAGGATGGGTCACCAACAGTCAATCAGATGACAGGGTCGGACAATCCCAAGCTCCAGTGATGTACACACCAGCAGTGTGGCGAAGCAGGTCTCAAAGGAACCTCAAGCTCTAGCGACACAGTCCACAGGTTGGCTGTCTCACAGGTAGAGTAGCTCACAAGTTGAGGCAGAGAACTAGCTAAGGCAGCCACACGCTGGCCCGATCACCAGAGAGCAACAGAGAGAAGGCCGGGGCTTGCCGAGCCATTTATCTCTTTGCCTCCAATCAATCATAGACCTTATTAATCCCACATGTTCTTGTAGGTCAGGTTGGCACAATACATCTCCCTATCACAAGAACTGTGACGTGAGTAAGGGTTTGCATACCAGCCCAATCTTCTTACGGTCGATCAGCTGCGCATAATGGAGGCCACTGGGGGGAGGGGGGGGCTGTTGGGTCCCATCGGAGGCTCACTGGGTCTTATCTCCTAAACCACTGAGAACCCTGACCCAGCCAATTTGCCACCTAACCCACTTGTACACCCTCACACCTTCCTTTATCTCTCAAAGACGTGAGGGTCCTGTGAACAACTAAAGGAAACAGTACGCTTGGCAATGAAGGCAGCCTTAGCACTGGCCCCTTGTCCAGGGAGCTGCTGAGAACTACCTTGCTTCCTGCCCGCGGCTCAGATGGGGGCTTCCTAAGCCTGGGCAGACTCAGTAAGAGAGGGCCTCTCCATGTGCTGAGAGTCAGCCCCTGGGAGTCCTCAGCCTGGTTACCCTTTGTCACCCCAGCTGTCCCCAGGTGACCTGAGTCCCCTCTCACCTCGGACACCTGCCTTCAATCACTCCGCTGTGCTCATCCCCTCGTGGATAATTGATGGCTTGTCAAGGGGAGGCTAAGAAAAGAACAAGGTGGTTAGGCGTGTCCGGTTATAAATATAAATGGACCCACGTCCCCATCAGCTTCTGAGCGGAGAGAGGCAGGGACAGAAACTGCAGCGGTGGCCGAGGCAGTATCCGCAGGTCCCCTAGGTGAGCGGGCTTCTTGGATGGGCCGGCAGAGCGGCCCCCGCAGCAGAGGGCTGCAGCAGGGCCTCCCGTTTGGGAGCCAAACGCAGCAGCGAGTCTCTGCCCTGCAGTCTCGGGCTTTCTATCAGCTCGACACCGGCTCACAAATGTCCACCTCCTGACTCCCGAGTTCTGTCCCTCTGCGCCTTGGGGACCCTGTGCCTCCCTCTGTCCTGCTTTCTGTAGGGCTGGGCCTAAGCTGTGATGGGCTCACGCAGCCCCGCACGTAGGCCATCAGCACCTGCCCAGACAGTCCGCTGGCCTGTCACGTGGCTGGGCCCTGCAGGTGCAGAGAGCAAGAATACACTCCTGGGTCCTTCCTGGGGCAGCAGTGTGGCCGGGGCAAGTCAGACCTCCCTCCTGCCCACCCCAGACCAGCTACCAGGCTGTTCCCAGCCAGCAGAGGCCCCTGGATCTCCACCTCCCTGGGTACCTCCCCCTGCACCCCACTGTTTTCCTGGAGAGCAAACCTTTCTCTCTCCCTCCCCACCCTCCTTCCTGCAGAGGTGGGTTTCTGCTAAACCTGCTGGTCCCCTTTCAGGGTGAGTGAGGGTGTACTGTCCCAGAGTCATTTTCTGGGTGAACACGGGGCTGTTCTGTTGGAGCCAGGCCTTCCTGGAGGGTGCACTCAGCTAGGCACCCGGTTCCCAATGGTAAGGTTGGTGGTTCAGTGCAGCCAGAGGCACATGGCAGAAAGGCCTGTAATGTGGAGCCTCCGTGAGTCAGCATCGACCCAGCAGCAGCTGGCCTGGAGGGATCTGCTGGTGGGATTTGTCACCAGAGCGACAATACTGTCACTGTCCTCCGAGCTGCTGCAGACAGTGGGGAGAGGGCTGTTAACTTGGTCTACAGCCTATTTCTGTCATCCCGAATCTGAAGGGGAGAGAAGAACAAGCTAGATTCCAAGAGAGGGGAGCCGATCCAACCTCCTTCACCCCTGCCTCCGGCACATGGCCCTCAAGCCTGCTCCAAGCCCTTCATCTGCCCCCTCCCTTCCTCATGGCCACCAGGACCCAGCTGCCTGTGTGTGTGTACCCCTGGAGAGCAGAGAGGGTCGGGGTCCTTGTGAGCTTCCCAAGTGGCAGGTGGTGCCTCTTAGACAGCTGGCAACCTCTCAGGGGACCCTGTGCAGTGTCCCATGTCATCTGTCCAGCCCAGCAGAGGCCAGCAGTGGGGAGGCCTGTCTGCAAGGATGTGCTGCCCCTTCCTGGGACTCCCAGCCCCAGGATCACCTGGTGGCCCAGTGATCTCCCTGCAGATCCACCTCCACCCCTGGCCATCGGGGTGGCGTGGATCTGCAGGTGTCATTCAGGGACCCTTGCTGTGACGGGTATCCTGAGCTGAGTGCAGCAGGCTCCCAGGTGTGTGCTGCAAACCTGCACGTGTGTTTGTGGGCCCCGCTGCATGCTTGTAAGGGTGAGCCTGGGTGGCTGGATTTTGTCCAGCCTGCAGGAACGGAGCCAGGTGCCAGGTGCCACGGGCAGAGCCCTCAGGCAGCTGGTGAGTGCAGGGGGGTACCCACAGGGAGAGGGAAGAGCTCCAAACCAAACCCAGAGCCCAGGAGCAGCAAGCCTGTGGCCTCTGGTGCGCTCTGGCCCCTGGGGATCCCTGGGTCAGGCCTGGTGCCCTGGGGTCCGTCTCCATAGTGCTGTGATTGCTGTTGGGGACCATGGCATCTGCCCCCATTCTGAGTGAGACCCCATGTGATAGGGCAGAGCTGCTCAGGGTTTTCGGGGCTGTCATCTTTGGGGGAATAATTCACCAGGGTCCTGTTTCCAGCAGAGGAGTCCTGTCTCCAGCAACATGTAGTGGGTACATGTTGACTACAAGGTGAGCGGTTCAAAACCACCAGCTGCTCCTCCGGAGAAAGACAAGGCTGGCTTTCTACTCCCATGAAGAGTGACAGTCCTGGAAACGCACAGGGGAAGTTCTGCCCTGCCCT
>NW_022103920.1:8415556-8416788 GCF_000313985.2 Echinops telfairi
CTGGCGAGGTGGCAGGACAGGGGCTGGCTGAGTTCATCCCAGGTGAAGCTAAGAATCTCGTTTTCTTCCTGGACTCGTCAGAGGTGAGGACTTGGGTGGAAAGGTGGCCACGTGTATAGCTTGCTCAGTGGCCGTCCTCTCTGGCGACGGCACCCTGGCCTCCCGCCCCAAACAGCATGTGCCACCTTGGCCACCTGCACGCCGGCGTTTGATTCAGAAATGATCACCCCCAGCCGCTGTTATTGTCTGCAAGGCAGGATGTGAAATTATCTTGTCAGCTGATTCCATTTTCTATCATTTCTCTCAGGCAGTTTTATTGGAAGAAACGAGGAGCTTGTAAATTATAAAAGGTGAATAATGTAGTTCATGCTATCATTCCATTACCAGGTGTCTTTCAAACGGTCTTTTTAATTTCTTACATTTTTCCAAAGTTAAAAAAACAATTAACAAAACAAAACCAAAAAGACCCAACAGCATGTTGATTTATAGGCTAGGAGAAGGCAGTTTGGGACGTCATGCTTGGTCAAGTGGAGGGGCAGCAAAAGAGGGGCACCGTGGCTGCAGCAGTGGGCTCAGCCCAGAGCCATGGTGAGGCCGGCGCAGGGCCGGTGGTGTGTTACTCTGCTGTGTCTGGGGTTGCAACCTAACAACAGCACCTAACAACGTCAACCACGAGGCAGGGGCTGGTGTTCTAAAATGAATTCCTGGAGAGTTTAAAAAAAGACCACATACCTTTGAGAATACATAAAAATAGATACATGAAAATAAAACTCAGCCCAGGTTTCACCTTTCCCAAGAGCAAACACCAGATCTGAAGAAGGAGGACGGTAGGGGGTTTTGTGTGTGTGTGTGTGTGTGTGTGTGTGTGTGCGCAGTTTTCCCTCGGCTGGGTCCCTGTACCAAATGGCACATCTTTAAACCATAATCTGTAATTCAACTTTATAATCTTCCGGTTTCCCCCCTCAACTCAAGAGATATCCCCACCCGGAAGCCTGGGGAGGCATTGAAAGGCAAATTTGAAGAAAAGAGCAGCCGATGTGAATGACTCATTGAGAATGTTTTGTTTTAATCCCAACTCTCAGTCATTAAGAAACCCGAAGCCGTGCTTCCCGGTCTGTGGCCCGCTCCTTCACCATCGGGCCATTGCCCTGGTGAGGCCCCGCCAAGACAGTGCTCTGTGCTGGCAGCTGCAGGCACGATGGGCAAGCACTGCCCGGTCCTCCGCCATCCCA
>NW_022103920.1:8417681-8419542 GCF_000313985.2 Echinops telfairi
GGTTTCCTTGTCAGTCGGGTGGGCTTGCATTGGCTAGGATGGGCGACCTATCCTAGCTATCCAATCCTAGGAGACGCCGCCGTGACAAACCAACCCTGGGATCTCATTGGTTTAGCTCTGGTTTGGGGGTGGGAGGGCTCTCCTCTCGGTGACGTCACCCCCTCGGCATGGGTGGGACCCATTGGCTTTCTGCAGCCCAGGGAGAGAAGCTAGGTGTTGCCCTGCTAGCATTTACCTTGCGCACTATGCTGGGTTGGATGGAGATGCGAATCCAGTGGCACTCACCTATGTATACGTCAAGAAGTAACTACATATCACGAAGGCATCCCAGCCCAGTGGAACTCAAGTCCCTAAGTCCCCCGTGAGTCCGCAAGTCCGGCTTCAGGGTCATGCAGCTGCAGGCTGGGTGAGCCAGGTAGATCGCAGGCCAGTGGGTGCAGAGTGGAGTGGATCCAAAGTCGGTGGAAACAAGGCTGGGCGCTGGCAGCTCTCAGGGTCTCAGCAAGCAGGAAGGCGATGTCGCAGAGAGAGAGAGAGAAAGAGAAGGAGGGAGGTTCCCGGCCTCCCCCACCCAGCTTGTAAGAAGGGCCCACCCCGTGGAGGCACCATCAGGCTGTGGCCTGATTGACAGGTTGGACTCCACCCCTTCACTTCCGTGCAAATCCAAGTTGACATGGAATTATCTGACGACCACACCCTGCACGGAAGTTCTGGTGACACAATGGTTAGACGTCTGGCTGTCACCGGGAGACTACCAGCCCAACCTTACCAGTGGCTCAGGGGCAGAGAAGACCGGCTTTCTACTCTCGGAAGACGGACGCTTGGGGAACCCGATAGGGCTGCCTTCCTGGGTCACATGGGGTCGCGTGAGTTGGAATCACAGGGCAGCAGCATCTGGTGCCCCTGGGCACCTCTGCTCACGTTTCCTGGGGCCGAACCTGAATGCGGGGAGAAGCCCGCCCGTGGACGCTGGCAGTGCCTCCCAGCAGGGTGGGCCTCCAGCTCCACCAGCACTCCTCAGCACACAGTGAAAGATGGCAGGGGCCCGCCCTTGGCCTTGTGCCCACGGCACTTCATTCACGGGCTCTGCTGTCAGTAGAACGCCGCCGCCCTTCCTGCTCGTTCATCAACATCGAGACCAGTCCCAACCGCGCTTCGTTTCTGAACTGCATCCTTCCCAGCCCGGCCTCCCTTCTGCCCAGAGCCACCTCCTTTCTTGCCCTGGCAGTGAGTAGAGCAGAAGACATTTGGCCACTGGGGTCTTTGCCCTCGTGGTCTGGGCTCGTAGTCCGTGGACGAATCCACTCTGGTCTTGTCCCAGGGAATCCCAGTCTCTCTCCGCCTCTGACGTGGCGTGCACGTGCTCTGTGTGGTCAGAGCCCCTGCGTCTGGGTGGTTGGGTGGGGTGTGGGGTTGGGCAACTCGCCTGCCCAAGGGCAGAGGGCACCCTGTCCTCCTCTCCCCTCTCCCCTCCACAGCCCGGGAAACAGCTCTCGCACTTGTGCCAGCGCCAGCAGAACCCGAGCAGCCGAGGTGGGTGAAGGGCCGCGGGTGGCAAGACAAATGGCAGTCGTTCGCTCGGGAACAGCCTCAGCTCCAGAAACGCCGCCAGGGACTGAGGAAAACAGAGCGTTCCCCTCTGCTCCCTTGGAAGGAGAGTGTGCTAGAATTCCGAGTCAAGCCAGGAACTATTTGGGGGCCCGGGGGGACCAGGATGTATGGGCAGAGGTTGGCTTTTGCAGTTTGTACAGGCCGGGGAGGCTGTGGGCTGGGCCACGAGGAACGTTCTGTGGACTGCCCAGTCTTGTCCCCAGGCAAGCGGCAGGCGTCTTCAGGGAAGGGACATGATAGTGCATCGGTG
>NW_022103920.1:8420562-8422877 GCF_000313985.2 Echinops telfairi
TTAGCCTCCTTGGTCAGATACAGTGGGTGGAGCCGGATCCCTGAGGTCCCTCTCTACACGGCCATTCACAGTGTATCCAGCACTCTTAGCGGCCTCACCAGGCCAAGGCATCCGTTCTCCGACCTACTTTCTAACTCAGTGTCCAGCTCTCTCCCGCCCAAGGGGGTGATTGACGATACCACGGCTGGAGGCCAGTACACCTTGGTCCTCAACAGGACAGCCTTGCTCTTTGAAGGCAGCTCAACCCCACTGTCGACAGTTCAACTCCTCCTGGGAGGGACCTTATAGGACAGAGCTGAGCTACCCTGTGGTTTTCCAAGGTTGTAAATCTTTACTGGAGCAGACTCACCTTTCTTTTGCTGAGAGACAGGTGGGTTTGAACTGCCGGCCTTGCCGTTAGCAGCCCAATGGGCAACCCCCCAATAATGTCAGGGCTCCACTTGTGACTCCTGGTGACCCCATGTAGGGCTTCTGAGGCTGTAGACCTTTACGAGAGCAGACAGCCTCGTCTTGCTCCTGTGGGGTAGCTGGTGGGTTTAGCCGGGCTTATCCTATGACTAGCAGAACAGTGCCTAACCCCCAATAGAAAGAAAATGTTTTGAGAATGATGATGGCAACAAATGTACAAATGTGTTTGACACAATGAATGGATGGATGGATTGCGATAAGAGGTGTATGAGCCTCCAATAAAATGTTGGCTCCCGTGGTCAGCGGATAGTCCGGGGCAGTTTGAGTCTCATGCCTTGTTCCTTGTGTTTGCACAGAGCTTAGGGCACTTAGACAAACAACATTTATTTGCAGAATCAACACGTGATGCCCCACCCCCTTCGTCCCAGCTCCCTGCGCCCAGCCTCAGATGGTTACAAGTGTCTGGTGTGACATCGGGGTGTGCTCAGCACAGTGGGTCTCTTCTGCCATGCTCAGCTCCTGGGGGTTCACCTGCCCTTTCCCAAAGGCAATTATCTACAAGAGGCTGGGGCTCTGCTCCTCAGTCACCACCAGCTGAGGCTGGGGACAGCCTGGCAGCATGCGCCCAAGAGGCACGGCGTCATTGGAGGGCCAAGGTGCACCTGACCCAAGTCATGGCGTTTTCTGTTAGCACCGCCAACACCACCTCACGTGGAGCCACCGTGTCTTGGAGTTGATGATGTTGGGGAACGATAGTCCACATCACATGGCAAGACTTCCTCCTCAGGCACAGGAGACCAGCCTCAGGGAAAGGGCGTCGTGTCTGGTCAATGAGGGCCGGCCACAAGGAGCAGCCCGGACACAGTGGCCGCAGCAGTGGCTCACAGGTAACAAGGATTGTGAGGACCGGGCGTGTGTGACTCTCTCGGCACAAGGTTGCTGCTAGGACACGGAACCCACACGATGGCAGGTAACAGCGGCAGCAACGACGGTGCTTAGAGGCATTCCAAAAAACAGTTCCCAGGTAACGTGCAGGGACCCGGGGGTGTCGCTTGTGGTGATGGGAAGCACCTGGGAGACGGGTCCGAGGGTTCAAGTCCCAAGTCCACCTCAGGTCCGCTGGCCCTTGTTCATTGCAGTCTGGTTGGCGCTGACACGTGGTGACCTCCTGTGTCTCAGAACGGAACGCCGCTCGTCCCTCCTCACGTTGGTTCTTAAGCTGGAGCCCCTGTGTCCATCTTGTGGGGTTTCCATCTCATGGGGTCTCCCCCACTTTTTTTTTTTGCTGACCCCTTACTAAGTATGATGCCCTTTTCTGGCAATGTGATCGGTCTTTGATGGCAAGTCCGCAGTTGGGGAGACCAAGTCTCTCCATTCTCACCTCGCCTCCAAGGAGGGTTCCGGCTGGGCGTCTTCTAAAACCTCTTGGTTCACTCCGCCGGCAGCAGTCCACCCTGTTCTCAGTATTGTTTGCCAACAGCCCAATCCAAAGGCCTCAATGCGGATTCCATATTTGTTCTTCACCCCCAGCCCCTCCGTTCATCGGGGAGGCCATCGGAAGGACCCCGGCCGGAGCAGGTGCACTTGAGTTGTCCAAGCAGCAGCGTGCCTTTTAAAGCTCTCAAAGAGGGACAGCCAGACACCTGCTGTGTGAGTGTGGGTGGGCTAGAGGAACGAATTCATAGACACTCGTATGTGTACAGGATAGAGCTTTATATACTAGAGTAATTGTACTTGAAGGAAACATCCCAGCCCAGTCCAGGTTAAGTCTGTAAACCTGATATTAGCTCATATGCCCATTACCAGTCTATACGTTCTTCTCAGACTCACGCAGCACATGCAGTGATGCAGAATGCAGGAAGCAAGATCACAGGTCAGTGGGTGGAAAGTCTTGTGGATCCAGTGGT
>NW_022103920.1:8423743-8425335 GCF_000313985.2 Echinops telfairi
AAAAGACCCTGTTTTCTAAGCTCATCAAGAGTTGCAGTCTGGGAAACCCACAGGGCCAGTTCTCCTCTAGGGTCGCTGTGAGCCTGCACCCACAGGGGCAGTGAGTTTGGTATTGGATGTCACTGTAGGAGCTCTGTGGCCTGGAGGGCCATAAAGCGTGACGGTGTTGCAAACCCACAGGGCCAGTTCTCTCCTGACCCGGAGGGTCTCTGGGAGTTGGCATCCACTGGATGGCAGTGGATTTTGTGGTTTTTTTCTGCAAAGAGTTGCAGTCCCAGACACCCACGGGTCCAGCGGGCCCCTCCTGAGGGCCCCTGTGCGTTGGCATGGACTCGCCGGCAGGGAGTACACGTTTTGGGAAGCCGATTGCCAGGCCTTGCTTCCTAGCTTGTTCCTGGTCTGTGCTTCTCCCAGGGACGGTTGCAGCGGCAGACATTGGAAGACTGCATCTGACGGCGAGCTCAGCCCGGCCTGTGACCCAGGGTTGGGGGTGGCGGGAGGGGGCTGTGTTTAATCCAGTTGTGGGGTCACGGCCAAGGTGAGGGCCCGGAGCAAGCTCTGGACTGGCCGAGTCATCTCGTGATGGTTGGTTGGGGCTGGATTCACCAGGCTATTTTTACCCTCTGCGGGAAAGATGATCAAACAGCCCTGCTTGCTGGACGCCTGTGTCTCGGGGACTCGGGACAAACAGGACGTCCTCTGTGGGTTTCTCCTTCCGCTTCCTCGTGTCACAAGGCTCCAAGTGTTCCCTCTGCCGCCGATTGTTTCTTACGTTCATGTCGACTGATGGCCAAGCCCTGTGGCCCGAGAGGGGCGGGGGAACGGAGCCACGGAGGAGTCCCAAAGCTGACACCCAGTCCTGAGACCTTCAGACCAGCTACGTCTCAGGAAAGCCTCACGTGACGGGGATGAAGGTGCATGGTCTCGAATGTTCAGCAGCCGGGCCAGGTGACCACACCCAGGTGCACAGGTGCGAAGAGCTTGTGCTCCATTGGAGCATTCTCTTTGGCTCCTCTGGGGTGAGAATTGGCCCCCAAACGTGGTGGAGGAAAACCACAGTGTGCCCGCAAGCCTCTCTCTGGGGCTGGGAGTCTAGGAGCCGCCCGTGGGGCTCAGGGTCCATCCAGGCATGGGCCAGGGCTGTGGTAATCTCCAGGTCAAACGACACTCTCAGTCCTGCTCTCGACACCCCATCCCACAGTGGCCAGGGCACTGGCACCCCTGGTGTTGGAGCCAACCACCTTCAACCACTGCTGCAGGTCTGCCTGCCCAGGGGAAGGCACCCCCTGCCCGCAGGGAGCCTTGCTCTGTAGCCGTGTGGTCAGTGACCTCACCGGGCAGTTATGGGGGGAGGGGAACGAGGGAGGGGAAGGGAAATATGGGGAGAGGGAGGTGGGTGGGAGGGAAAGGAAGAGTGGGTGGGGTGTGGGGGTGTGGGTGGCAAGGAAAGGAGGGGCGAGTCAACATGTCCAGCGGTTGCAGAGAGGAGAATGCGTTGAAAGGCCGGGAGGCTGGGCATGCGCAGAGTCCTGGGATTGGCTGGGATGCGGGTGTAGAACCAGGTGTGCCCAGAGAGATGGGATTCATTGGGA
>NW_022103920.1:8426322-8427109 GCF_000313985.2 Echinops telfairi
TGTATGTATGTCTCTGTGCGTATATCCCTGTGGGGTGTGTGTGTGTGTGTGTGTGTGTGTGTGTGTGTTACAGCTGCGGTGTGTGTGTACATCCATCTGGGTGTGGATACACCTGTTGTGTGTATGTATATACTTGTGCGTGTACACACCTGATGCCTGTGTGCCTCTGGGTGTACACACCTGGTGTGTGTGCGTGTGTATGTGTGTACAGAGGAGCTGGGGCTCCCGTCGGGGTGGAGGTGCAGGCTGACACATCTTTAACCTTGGCCTGGCGAGGCCCTCTCGTCCTATCAAATGCAGCTGCCACTAAACATGTGCCGTCTGCTCACTGATTTTATCCCCCGATTTCATTCTCCCCAAAGCTGTCCCCCGCAACAGAAAAGGCCAAAACTCATTGTCAACAGCGTCCCACTTGATCCTCTGCCACAAAAGGAGAAGGACAGCATCCGTTTTGCCTGTGTGCCGGGCTGTTGCTGCCAGGGACGGAGGACAGGGTCTCCCCAAGACCCCAGTCGTAGGGGGCAGCCCTATTCCAGTGGAGTTTCTTCACGGCCCCCGAACGTGTGACCGGCCGCCTCCTGGGTGCTAGTCCCTTTGGGACACACTAAGACACTGTCCCCCTTTGAGGGTCTGTCACCACTAGGAAGGGTCAGAAAAGGGTGCTGTGTTTGGGACAAGAGTTGGTGGGTGGGCGCCACCCTCCAGGGCCGCAGTCAGGCCTAGGGGAGAGAGGGAAGTGGGTGGGCAGGGAAAGGGCCTGGGCGGACGTCCTGCAGGACGTAGGCTG
>NW_022103920.1:8427520-8431427 GCF_000313985.2 Echinops telfairi
GGTGGGGGTGCCGTTAGGCTTGTGACTAAGGGACCTCCGGCTACAACCGGAGCAGGTGAGGGACATCGCGTGTCACAGCCCGGTGGTGGCCCAGCGGGTGAAGCTTTCTGAAGGTGGGCAGCTCAAATGCAGCCCCTCCGTGGGAGCGTGGCGGGGCTCCCTGCTTGGCAGCCCACCGGGCCGCTGTACTGGGTCCGATGGGCATCTACTGCAGGGCTGTGGGTTTGGGTTTGGTGACAAAGCTGGGGGAAATCCCATAGTCTGTGACCTCTGCAGAAGTGGTTCAAGGTCATCCTCCACCCCACCCCACCCCCAAGTCCAGCTTCTTTCTGTTTCTCTCCTCGGCACCCCTTCCATTTCAGTCGTACCGGGTGACTGTCCCCGGCGCAGTGTCACCGCCACAGCGCCGGGCCTCACAACTGGCTCTGAGCTCCAACCCTCCCCAGCTGATAGTCGGCTGACACTCTTCTCAGGCTCTGCTTGGCTGCCACCCCCTCCAGGAAGCCCTCCCTGCCCTGTTAGGTGGTCCCTGCCGATGAGTCATGTGGTTTTTGTGGTGGTTGGCTGCCCGGGAGCCGATGGAGCACAGAAGGGCACACTGCCTGGTCCTGCACCATCCGCAGACCTGAGCCCGTCTCGTTGGCGGCCGGCCTCTGCCCCTCCACTTGACCAGGCAGCACGTCTTTCTCCCGGGACACGGGCTCCAGAGCTGCCCTCCAAGCACCGCTCCCGAAGCTCCTGGCGATACCGTGCATGGTGGGATGGGATGCCGGCTGGCCTGTGATTGGTTTTCCTGGGCTGATGCCCAGAAGTCAGTCCCGGGCCTTCTTCCTGCTCCGTCTCAGTCTGGAAGCTCCACGGACACCCGTTCAGCATCACGGCCTGCACGGGCCCTGGTGGCTGTGCATGAGCTGCACCGGCCGGGAATCCAACTCGGCTCCTTCCCGCGTGACGGGAGGCGAGAATCCTACCATCCAGGTGCTCGGGCAAAGCAGCCTGAGCCCCGGCCCCCAGTAAGGCCAAAAGCCTTGGGTGGGGCCCCAGCTATGGGGCGTGTCCTCTCGGGGTGCAGAGGGGTGTCTGAGTCGTGAGCACTGCCCCGGGCTGCTGGCTCACTCCCTGTTAGTTGTCACCAGTCAGGGCACCGCTGTCCCTGCCTGGTGCATGCGCGCTGGGGCTTCCGTGGGCGCCCTTCAGGGGCCCTGATAGCCCCCACGTGACGTGTTGGTGAGGGCGAAGGGACGATGGTGGCCCTGTGCGTGAAGAGGCCTGAGGGTGGGAGGAGTGAGGGCTGCAGCAGTGGACCCCACACCCTGCTGGCCAGGGTCCCCTTGAACAGCGTGAGGAGCCCTGGAGGCACAGTGGTTACTGCTAATCGAAAGGCCAGTGGTTTGAACCTACCAGCCGCTCCATGGGAGGAAGATGAGGCTGTCTGCTGGGGTAAGGGTTCACAGCCTCTGAACCCCCAGGGGCAGGTCTACCCGATCCTGTAGAGTCGCTCCGCGTCAGAATTGACTCGGTGGCAGTGAGGTGTGGCAGAGATGGCAGCCTTAGAAACCCGGTGGGCAGGTTCCCTGTGCCCTATGGGGTGGTTTTTGATGGGTGTCCACTCAGTGGCAATGTTGTTCTATTTTTTTTTTTTAATTGGATAGCATGAGTGCTTCAGGCATCAGAGCGCCACCTTTGTTGGGTCCGGGCTGAGTCCCACTGGAGAGCCTGCCCCCCATGCTGGACCGGTCAGTCTGTGGACAGCTGGACAGAGAGACATGGTGCCTCTGATCCCTGGCTGCTCCAATTCTTCAGGGCACCAGGGTCCCACCTGCAGCATGTACGCCTGAACCTTCAACACAGGGCCACTGGGCGAGGCTCTTCTCCCCCCCCCCAGGGGGCCAACTGTGGAGGAGAGCAGGGCAGGGGCCAGGGCCAGTGCTAGGAGGCATGCACACAGAAGCCTGGCTTTCAGCCAGTTAACGTCAAGCTCGATGTTAACTCCTGGAGACCCTTCAGAACAGGGTGGAACCTCCCCCCATGAGTTCCTAAGATGAACTCTTTACGGGAATAGAAAGCCTCACCTTTCACCCGCAGAGCAGATGGTGGTTTTGAACTGCCAACCTTGTGGTGGCAGCCAATGTGTCACTACAGCGCCACCAGGGTGGTTGTTTTTCTTTCCCGGCCAGGAAGGCGGGCACGGAGGAGAAGATGGGCACTTGCAGGGAGTCGGGACAGGCCGCTCCAGGGGGAGGGCTTGTGACGTCACCGAGATGTCGGGGTGCTTTAGTGGAATGGGAGGATCCATCACTCCATTCCGACTCCTGGTGACCCCACGGGACAGAGCAGGACCCCCCTTGGGGGCTCCAAGGCCGTCATTCTTACTGAAGCCCATGCCACCCCTGTCTCCCTTGAAGCAGCTGCGGGTTTCAGACGCACCACCTTTGGTCAGTAGCCCAGCGCTTCATCACCGTGCCACTAGGGCTCCTGTGTGCTCGTGAGGAAGACCCTGACCGGCGCAAGATGGGAGGTTGTGGGCAGAGCGGACCCCGGTCGAGGTCAGTGCTGGAGAGAACAGGGGGGCACGTTGGCAGACAGACGGCACCGTTTCCTTTCAGGAAGATGCTTGACCCTCGTGGGTGGGGCGGACTGATCCAGGGCACGAGGAAGCGTGTTGGGTTGGGGGGAGGGAGGTGCAGGCTGCGTCCCGCCCTTGCCCCCTTCTGAGTGGCTGTGTAGGGGTCCCTTGTGGATGCTGCTGCTAGGAACAGTCCTGTGCAGGCGACCTATGTCTTCCTTCCTCCTGGGTGCAGATTTCGGAGGGGACTTGGCGAGTCAGGGGATAACTATAGATGCCACTCTCTAAGAAGTGGCCCAGCGACGGTCTCACTTTACACCCTCTGTCTGACATCACTGTGCACAGCTCCATGAAGGGGTCCTCCAAGAAGTGGAAGAGAGGAACACCCGGGGGTGACAGGGACAAATCCAAGATAAGAAAGCACCTTCCCTGTTTTGGAGCGGGAGGGTCTCCACCCTCCTCTACAGGACACTACAGGACACTGAGAGCCTGGGTCCAGGACAGGAATCCACGGTGGCCCTCGAGGGGCCTGGAAGGTGGGGACAGGGAAACCCTCCTACTTTCAGAGCTGGGCAGGTGGCTCCACCGAGTTAGCACCTTTACCTGGAGCCTCTGCCAAACGCCTTGTTGTTGTGAGGTACCACGGAGTTGGTTTGGACTGCACAACAGAACACAACACTGCCCCGTCCTGCACTGTCCTCACTATTGTTGCTCTTTGAGACAATTTTAGCAGCCCCGGGTGTCCATCCATCTTGTTGAGGGCTCGGGTGTGCCTGATCCAAGCCGTGGACAGTATTTTCGGTGGCTTCCTATCCTTGTGAAAGTTGGACATGGAATAGGGCAGACACAAGCAGAATCGATCCATTTGAATTATGTGGTGCTGCCGAAGAATAATGAGGAAGCTGTGGACTGCCACCGAGGGACACCGTGTCTGGGGGGAAAGAAGACGCTTGTCCAGATGGATGGACAAAGTGGCTGCGGCGGTGGACTCCGGCAGAGGAGCAGGTGCAGGAGCAGGCAGTGTTTCCCTCTGTTGTGCACAGGGCGTTTGGGTCGGAAACCACCCAGTGGCTCTGCAGGAGAAAGACCTTCATGTCCCTGTGTTATGTTAATATCTTGGTTGGACACCTTGTGGACAACAGTCCAGGCCAAGTCTAGCTGAGGGTCGGCCGCTCAGCGAAAGCCTTGCTTTTTCTTGGCTTCGCTCAGTGCGCGCGCTCATAACAGGCTCCTTAAGGAGAGGGGAGTCTTCAAGATGTGGACTTCCTTTGCCTGAGATCTCCTTAGAGAATTTACCTGTGATGCTTACACACAAGAGCCTCGCCCCTTCCTCCTGGCTCC
>NW_022103920.1:8432857-8435771 GCF_000313985.2 Echinops telfairi
CTGCTTCCCTTGGGTTCCTTATGCCAGGTGGTTTGTAAAGCCAGTTTAAGTAAGCTTTGGTATATAATTCTTTGTGGTGTTAACTTTCAGTTGCTAATCCAGTCAATGGAAAGGTCTGAAAAAGCTGTATTTCTTGAACTGTGATTGATGTCAGAGGCCTGTAGAAACATGGCTGTATGCAGAGAAGGGTGAATCTCCCAAAACAGATGTCTATTCTTGGAAGTGGTCTTTAGAAATCTGTGGGAAGGTTTGTTGATGTCACTGAGAATGGACATCATTTTTTTTTCTAAAGCAGAAACGGGCAATAAAAGTGAGGAATGCTTGAAGAAATGAGTTTGGAAATCTATCAGTTACTAGAATGGCCAAGGCATTCCTTTTAGTCAAGTCTTATGCATTGAATACCACTGAAGAATAGGTGTGCTTGAATTGTGCTGTTGGAGACTTGAAAGTACCATGGACTGATAAAAAGACAAGTGTTTTGGACACTGTGATGTCAGGAGAAAGTAGCTGACAAGATGGATTGAAACTATGGCTACATCAATGAGCTCAAACATAAGGGCAATTGTGAGGATGGCATAGGGCAGTGTTTCGTTCTGGCACCTACCAACCGTAGGTGACAGTTGGACTTATCAAGATCTACTTGTAAGCACAGGAGGCCTGGTAGTGTAGTGGTTTCACGTTAGGCTGCAGTCCCTTTGTCAGGTAGTTCAAAACCACCTCGGGAGAAAGATAGCTTTTTACTCTCGTTACCTGAGACTGTAATCTTTAAGGGCGTAGAAAACCCTGCCTTTCTCCCACACAGCTGCTAGTAGTGTTGAACTGCTGCCCTTGCGGTTGGCAGCCAATGCATAACCACTGTGCTATCGAGGCTCCTTCACTGTGGCTTTCCACAGCCTGGCTCATTGTTAGTTTATGAGGTTGTGTGTGTCGCTCCGGTGGGTTTTTCCTCTAAGACGCCACCCCTCCTTTCTCACACTGGCAGAACAGGCTCAGGGAAGTCTAGTGACTTGCTGGGAGCCACGGAGACCCTCAATGTGGGGCTGGCTCTCAGGCAAATTCTCCACTTAATGATCGTAGACACGCTGTCTTGTTCTCTAAGGCTACAGCAATTCAAAATCACCGGCCACGCCAAGGGAGAAAGAGTCTTTCTATTGTAAAGTTACAGTTGGGAAGCTCACGGGACAGTTCTCTCTGTCCTATGGGGTTGCTATGAGTTGGTATCAATGCCATGGCAGTTTGGTGTTTCTGGTTTGCTATCACAAAAATATCAGAAGTACCCGCTAATTCTATCTCCTTACCCGTTAGGAAGCTGAAGAGCCGCATTTGGGGCCCAGTTCTAGGGGAAGTCTGTCTCTGTCGGCTGCAATCCACATGGTCTGCATTGGAAACCTGCGGTGCCGAGGGCGAGACTGGGCTTCTACTCTGGTCAACACTTACAGCCACAACTGATTGCTGTGAGTCAGCATTGGCTCGATGGCAGTGAGTTTGGTTTGGTGTTTAGTTTCCTTGTCTCCTGTCAGCATCCGTGGGCTTGGAATTCCTGGGAGAGCCCCGTGTGTCCTGGCATCAGTACTCAACTGGGTCAAGGAGCGGCTCAGTGCCGGGAGCCCAGGGCCCAAGTTTCAGTCTGCTCCCTCCTTGCCCGTCTAGGTGGAGTAGGTCCTTAATCTCTGCCTGCTCCTCCTGTGAGATAGAAGGTGTTTCAGGCCACACCCCGGGGAAACTCCCCTGGGAGCAGATCAGCCCTGCGACAGGATTCAAGGTGCTGCATCGCACCCTTAATCCTCTTACTGGCTATTGGCAGACCAGCGTGGCCAGGTCAAATCAAGGCCGGTTTGGGAGGACACAGCTCAGTCTATACAGATGGTTTTTGACATCCAGGAGGAAAGACCCCCTCACTCGAAAACAGCCTCCCCTTGGGTAAAGTTGGAGGGGCAATGAAGCCCCTCATGGATTGACGCCGCGGCTGCGACGGTGCCCTCACACAGGGCAACGACCGTGTGGACGGCTCCGCTGTGGGCCTCGCTTGATCCGCTGCCGTTAGTGGGTGCCGAATTGACAGCGGTGAACAACAGTTTTGCTTTAGGGGAGTGGGGCCAACAACACGGCACAAACCGAACCAACCATCACGGAACCAGTTCTGACTCATGCCGCCCCCTTGTGAGCAGGCACAGAACTGTGCTGTGCTCCGGACAATTTCAGGAGCCTATTTTTTGGTCCAGGGACTCCAGTAGGAACAAACAAACCGAAATCCACGTCATCGAGTCCGTTCCGACTCAGAGCAACCTCTAGGTCAGGGTAGAACTGCCCCTGTGGGTTTCCAGGACTGGACAAAGTCTCCTCTTTTTGCTCCGTCCTGAGGAGCCTCCGGCTGGTGTCAGGCAATTAGCCCACCTTGTAAACCCAAGGTGCCCCCAGGGAAAGGACAGAGCCCTCCCAGCCCATCTTGGGTGGTACAGGCTCCTCCCCCTGTCTACAGATGAACACGAGGAGGCTAAGAACCATTAAATAATCAACGTACCGCCATTGCGCCGATGCCGACTCATTGATGATCTATTTAGTCTGTGAGTCCTTGGCTCCCGTCCTAGCCTCACCTCTGCCACCTCCTACCAGAAGTCGCCCCGAGTCATCCGAGTCCCCTTCCCTGCCCTCCCAGTTATGGCGTCTATTTCCTTCGCTCACTCGGTTACTGGCGTTTTGTCTGTCTTTTGCTCAGTCAGCACCGTGAGCTCCCCAAGGAGAGGGAGTGGGTACTTGCCGTAATTACATAGGGGCGCTGGTGGCACCGCGGAGTAGGTGTTGCTCTACTAATGCCAGGGTTGGTGGTTCAAACCCATTCAGCAACAGAAAGCGGAGGTTGTCTGCTCTGTAAAGTGCTACAGTCTCTAAAACGCCGTACAGGGTCACTACAAAC
>NW_022103920.1:8435871-8441274 GCF_000313985.2 Echinops telfairi
ACCGTGTCTGGGGGGAAAGAAGACGCTTGTCCAGATGGATGGACAAAGTGGCTGCGGCGGTGGACTCCGGCAGAGGAGCAGGTGCAGGAGCAGGCGGTGTTTCCCTCTGTTGTGCACAGGGCTGTTTGGGTCGGAATCGACTCCCGGCGCACAACAACTGTGACTTTCCCAGCACCTCCAGGGACTGGGCTCTCCTGATACGTGTCCAACGTGCATGAGAGGAAGGCTCACCATCCTGCCCCCAGGGAGCAGCCTGGCTGGGCTTCTTCCAAGACCGAGCTGCTTGTTCTTCTGACAGTCGCAGTGGTCTCCGTGTTCTTGGACAGCACCATGATCCAAGACATCTGTTCTTCTGTGGCTTTCCGTACTCGTGGTCCAGCTTCCACGTGCGTATGAGGGCGTGGAAGACAGCACGGCGTGGGCCAGGCACACTGGTCTTCAGTGTGCTGCCTTTCTCTTTCACATGTTTAAGGGGCCTTTTGCCAAATGTCCTTGAGATCCCTGAAGCGGGTGGTAGATGGAGGGGCTTCAGAGGTTCTTGGGGTAAATCTAGTAGTACCTTTTAATTCCATCTTTCCTTGAACTTTGTGAAGGCGCCTCGTATGGAGACTTAGAAAGGAGAACTGTGAGCGCTACGGAGAGTTTCCTGAACTAAATGATGTGACATGAATCTCATTTCACGTTTTGATCGATCGGTAGGGGGGAATTCCATAGATGACATCAGCAGGGCAGGGTAACTCCTTTCATAAAGGATGAACCGTGTGGACAGCGCGACATTAGGCCAAGTCACAGCCATCTGGAGGCGCCCCCACTCCCCCACCCCACTTCCAAGATGCAATTGATGACTGCAGACTGGAGGAAGGTCTGTATGGAGGAAGGACTCTACCCCGCCGCGTCCTATTTCCCGGTCTTATCAGTGACTCAGATGAGCCCCACACGAATGTATCAGTTTGGAACATTGGTTGTCCCCTGGGAAAGAGAGCCAATGAAGACACGTGATGATAAAACGAACGCTCGTAGGTTGTCTCAGTTCTCTAGTGCTGCGGTGACAGAAGCACCCCAGGTTGGTGGCTCTCACAAACACAAACGTGTTCTCTCACAGCCGAAGAGACCAGAAGGCAGCAGCTCTCTTGAGTTAGGCCGGGCTGACTGGAGAAACAAATCCCGCGACACTCTTCTATGTGTAAGAGAGAGCCTTAGAGCAAGAAGTGACTATGCACCAATAAAACAGCCCAGCCCAGTCCCACTCAAGCGCATGAGCCCAACACCAGTCCATAAGCCCTTCTTCAGACTAGCGCAGCCACAGGCAGTGATGCAGGATGCAGGGAGATCACAAGTCCGTGCATGCAGAGTTGTGCGGATCCAATCGCGGTGGTCGCATCACAGGGCTCCCAGCAACCAGGGTCAGCCAGCAGGAAGGTGGGGAGAGGTTCCCAGGACCTTCCTTATGAGAAGACCACTCCCACAAGGAGTCGCCATTAGGCTGTGGCCTGATTGACAGGTGGAATGCCACCCCGACACTTTTATATCTCCTTAAGTTGACATGAAATGATGTAGCTACCACAACTCCGGAGCAAGGCCCTTGTCTCTTTCCAACATCTGTGGGAGCAGAATCCCCTTGGCAACCTCCACGTGTCCCGTCATTAGGCTTCCCTGGAGTTTAGGAGGTTCTGAGCACAAGAACCTGGATGGTCCCTTTTTCCCCGGTCGTCTCTCTCCTTTTACCTCCTGTCCGGTCAAAGATCTTGCAGCCCACCTTCCAGGAAAACTCCCCTTAGATCAGACCAGGGCTGTGGCGGGATGAAGGATGTGGCAGCCCACCTTCTCCTTGGACAGCTGATTGGCTTTCCACATCAGAACGACCACAGCACGTCATTATGCCCCTGGCAAGCCAGAGGATCATGGTCCTGCGAACTTGGAACTTATTTTGCGGGGATTCCATGTAATCCAAGACACATACTCTATAGACGGGAACAATGGTCCAGTTTCAATCAAGAAAAATACATTGTAAAAATACAGCACTTATGTTAATGGGTACAGAAGAGAAAGAGGGACCAGCTACCACCGAGAAAGACGAGCTGAGAATGGAACGCATCATTTGAACCCAGGTCCTTGTGCTGGGAACCGCCTAGACCCAGGGGAAGACGATGACAGGAGACACGGGATCCACAGAAAGCGGATTAGATTCGCGGCTCAGCATTCCTCTGCTCCTGCAGAGATTTGCAGTCTCGGATGCCTCTGCCGGGCCACTGTGAGTCCGCATGGACTGCATGGCAGTGGGTTACGACGGCCGAGGAGTCCCTAGGAGGTGCAAGTGATTAAAGATCTCAGCTGCTTAGCAGAAGGCTGGAAGTTCGAGTGCACCCAGAGGTGACTCAGAAGAAAGACTGGGAGACTGACTTCCAGAATACCAGCCACCGAACATCGACGGCTCTTAGTGCTACGCTGATGTGCCTGGGGGGTGGGGAGTGGGGGACTCGAGATGGAGTTGTTGACTGAGAGGTTGGCAGTTTGAAACCACCCAGTGGCTCTGCAGGTGAAAGACCTTCATGTCCCTGTGTTATGTTAATATCTTGGTTGGACACCTTGTGGACAACAGTCCAGGCCAAGTCTAGCTGAGAGTCGGACGCTCAGAGAAAGCCTTGCTTTTTCTCGGCTTCGCTCAGTGTGCGCGCTCATAACAGGCCCCTTAAGGAGAGGGGAGTCTTCAAGATGTGGACCTCCTTTGCCTGAGATCTCCTTAGAGAATTTACCTGTGATGCTTACACACAAGAGCCTCGCCCCTTCCTCCTGGCTCCGTGACACACAACCAGCCCTCCCCATGGCCCACAACAGTGAGAGGACCTCAAAATCGAAGCTTCCTCAGGGCCTTGCTCAAGGTTGTATGGTTACCATTGGATCAAATAAATTACACACGAAACTCACAGCCTCCAGTCGATGGGAGCAGCCATAGTGACCCTACGGGACAGGATAGAATGCTCCTGTGAGTTTCTGAGAAGGTAACTCCTTTTTTTTCCTTTTAATAAGTCAAAGGGAGATACATTTTTATTGGGTGCCAATTTTAGAACAGAAAAAGCCAGGCTTGCTTGCTGGTTGGGCAAGGCTCAGTCTTTCAAAATCTGGCCTCCACTCTGCCCCCTAGTGCTGGCCCCAAGTCTGGAGAGAGAGATAATGAACTATTTCCGGAAATTGGAAGCTGGTGAGGCAGAGCATATTTGCATACCCACAATGCATTGCACAGAAGATCAATTTTTAAAAATTTTAAAACAATTAGATCCTTTCTCCTTTTCTTACATTCTTGAAATGAGGACAGTGGCACAAAATTATCAAGAAAAAAGGGCGTAAGTCACTTTCTCTTTCAAGTAGATAATCATCGTTACTGAATTAGGTATGACAATTACTAGGGCAATGTGTTCCAAGTTTGCAAGTCATACTCTGGTTTCTCTTCAAATCGTATAAATCTTTCGCCTTTTACTAAAGATTTCCGTGGAGAGGAACAAGTAAGAGTTTGTAACTAATTTTTTGGAGTCCTGCAGAGTAGGGCTGGCAGTGGTTTTGAAAACAGGTTGGAAGTGTCTAGCTTATAATACGGTTTTTAAGGTTGTGTTTTCTGCTTCCCTTGGGTTCCTTATGCCAGGTGGTTTGTAAAGCCAGTTTAAGTAAGCTTTGGTATATAATTCTTTGTGGTGTTAACTTTCAGTTGCTAATCCAGTCAATGGAAAGGTCTGAAAAAGCTGTATTTCTTGAACTGTGATTGATGTCAGAGGCCTGTAGAAACATGGCTGTATGCAGAGAAGGGTGAATCTCCCAAAACAGATGTCTATTCTTGGAAGTGGTCTTTAGAAATCTGTGGGAAGGTTTGTTGATGTCACTGAGAATGGACATCATTTTTTTTTCTAAAGCAGAAACGGGCAATAAAAGTGAGGAATGCTTGAAGAAATGAGTTTGGAAATCTATCAGTTACTAGAATGGCCAAGGCATTCCTTTTAGTCAAGTCTTATGCATTGAATACCACTGAAGAATAGGTGTGCTTGAATTGTGCTGTTGGAGACTTGAAAGTACCATGGACTGATAAAAAGACAAGTGTTTTGGACACTGTGATGTCAGGAGAAAGTAGCTGACAAGATGGATTGAAACTATGGCTACATCAATGAGCTCAAACATAAGGGCAATTGTGAGGATGGCATAGGGCAGTGTTTCGTTCTGGCACCTACCAACCGTAGGTGACAGTTGGACTTATCAAGATCTACTTGTAAGCACAGGAGGCCTGGTAGTGTAGTGGTTTCACGTTAGGCTGCAGTCCCTTTGTCAGGTAGTTCAAAACCACCTCGGGAGAAAGATAGCTTTTTACTCTCGTTACCTGAGACTGTAATCTTTAAGGGCGTAGAAAACCCTGCCTTTCTCCCACACAGCTGCTAGTAGTGTTGAACTGCTGCCCTTGCGGTTGGCAGCCAATGCATAACCACTGTGCTATCGAGGCTCCTTCACTGTGGCTTTCCACAGCCTGGCTCATTGTTAGTTTATGAGGTTGTGTGTGTCGCTCCGGTGGGTTTTTCCTCTAAGACGCCACCCCTCCTTTCTCACACTGGCAGAACAGGCTCAGGGAAGTCTAGTGACTTGCTGGGAGCCACGGAGACCCTCAATGTGGGGCTGGCTCTCAGGCAAATTCTCCACTTAATGATCGTAGACACGCTGTCTTGTTCTCTAAGGCTACAGCAATTCAAAATCACCGGCCACGCCAAGGGAGAAAGAGTCTTTCTATTGTAAAGTTACAGTTGGGAAGCTCACGGGACAGTTCTCTCTGTCCTATGGGGTTGCTATGAGTTGGTATCAATGCCATGGCAGTTTGGTGTTTCTGGTTTGCTATCACAAAAATATCAGAAGTACCCGCTAATTCTATCTCCTTACCCGTTAGGAAGCTGAAGAGCCGCATTTGGGGCCCAGTTCTAGGGGAAGTCTGTCTCTGTCGGCTGCAATCCACATGGTCTGCATTGGAAACCTGCGGTGCCGAGGGCGAGACTGGGCTTCTACTCTGGTCAACACTTACAGCCACAACTGATTGCTGTGAGTCAGCATTGGCTCGATGGCAGTGAGTTTGGTTTGGTGTTTAGTTTCCTTGTCTCCTGTCAGCATCCGTGGGCTTGGAATTCCTGGGAGAGCCCCGTGTGTCCTGGCATCAGTACTCAACTGGGTCAAGGAGCGGCTCAGTGCCGGGAGCCCAGGGCCCAAGTTTCAGTCTGCTCCCTCCTTGCCCGTCTAGGTGGAGTAGGTCCTTAATCTCTGCCTGCTCCTCCTGTGAGATAGAAGGTGTTTCAGGCCACACCCCGGGGAAACTCCCCTGGGAGCAGATCAGCCCTGCGACAGGATTCAAGGTGCTGCATCGCACCCTTAATCCTCTTACTG
>NW_022103920.1:8441374-8446903 GCF_000313985.2 Echinops telfairi
TGGGGGCACCCTCACCTGGCGGTGCCATAAGTCAAAATGGACTTGAGGGCACCCAGCAGTACCCACGTGAGCTATTAGTTTAGAGTCAGAGACAGAGGCAGGCACCGAGTAAGAATGTATGGTGCAGATAAGAGTGGTGTTTTATGGGTGGGGCTGCCCAATCCTGTTTCTCTCTCCGAGTGGCTGCTAAGGCGCAGCCTCTTGACTTGGGGACTGTTGGTTTTCAGTGCTGCTGTGGTGCAGGGAGGAGGTTCTGGTGCCCTAGTGATTCCCAGTTGAGCTGCGATCCGCTAGGTTGGCAGTTCAAAACCACCAGCAGCTTCTCTGGTGAAAGACTGGACTTTCTAGCTCCACGCCCGCGTTGAGTTGATGGCAGCAGGCTTGGTGTTCTTTATTCTGGAGAGGTGTGTGGAGGACCCCTGGTGCAGCGCTCTAAGCGGTGGGCTGCACACGGAAATGTTCTGAATCAGGTTCAACACCAGGGTGAAAGACGAAGGCGCCTGCTTCCTTAAAGATCGATTCTACAGTGTCCTGTGGACCTGCTGTGAGGCCGAGTGGCCTCCGGGCAGGCGTGGACGGCAGCCTCATGCACTCTCCGGCTACTGTTTTCACCGAGATTCGCTCAGCTTTCTTGACTCACAGCTTTTTTTAACAGTTCAAGCCTTTGGGGAATTTTCAGAGTTCTGGAGGGTGACAAACAAGGGGCTGCGGTGGTGCACTCCAGTAAGCGTTGGACTGCTGACCCCAAGGCCAATGGTTCAAGCCCACCAGCAGCTCTTGGGGAGAAATAGGAGGCTGTCAGCTTCTGTCAAGATCCAGAGCCTCCGAAACCCTAGGTTGGGTCTCTGTGAGTTTGAATCGACTGGGTGGCAGTGGGCTTGGTTTGGTTTGGGGCCTGGGGGGTAGTGATGCTGATTATCCATGCCAGCTTTCTTGTTACTTTTATAGAAGAGTCGATTGGGGCTGGCCCTTTCTCTGACAACCCCACTGACTGATTGGCGGTGTCCTTTGGTGACGTTAATGTTTTAATTTTGGGGTGGAGTCCAACTTGCCAATTTCATCTTTTATGGTTAGAACTTTCTGTGACCTCGCTAAAAATCACACTGCTGATTCAAGATCTGGATGCTGAGCAAATGCTCTGAGAAGCTGCACTGTGCAGAAGGATGCAGCACCGGGCCGGAGGAAGGCTAATAATTCACAACGTACAGCAAGCAGATGCCGCCATCTTGCTTGCTGGAAGCGTAGAGGTCTCGAGGCCTTTACTGACAAAGAAGAAAGGCTACATACAGCCTTCCGTGTGGATGATGCGGCAACCTAAAGGAAACAAACTCCCCTGCCAACAAACGGCGGGACCGACAAGCAGCATCGTGACCAGCAGTGCAAAGGCTGATGTTGTCAATGATCTCATTTCACTGGGATCCCCAACCACCATCCAGGGAAGCAGCAGCCAAGTGGTCAGAGGACCTGCCGACCAGGGCGGAGTCCTCAGTGAAGTGCCCTGGGGCAGTGAGTGAGTTGACGTGGCTCTTCCAGCCACAGCTTTTGTGCCACGGTTGTGGTTCGGTGCCATTGAGTGGGTCCTCGCCCCTAGCAACCCTGTGCACAGCAGAACAAGACACTGTCCGGTCCTGCGCCCTCCTCAAAAGGGTTGTTTTGTTTGAGGCCATGGCTGGAGCTGTGTGTCCATCCATCCTTTTTACTTCCCACCTCACCCCTGGGTGGGACTATGAGGTTTGGGTACATTCTCTCACTTCCTGATGGGTCTGGGTAAGAGAAGGTAGCGGGTGGAGGGGGATGGCTTCAGTGTGAGTATTGTGAGCAGAGCTCATTGTGGTTGTACAAGGTGGGAACTCTAATCTGGGGGCTGATCAGCTTTCCCACCCTCCTGGGTTTGAAACGAGCCATCTCAGAAGTGGGAAGCAAGGCTGGGGATCTAACTTCCATCCGGAGAGAAGGGCCGGGAGTGGAGTGTGTCCTCTGGTCCCTGGGATTCCTGTGTGCTGAACCTCCTTGTGGAGCGTTGGGGCTGTTGTGGTTGGTGGGTGGGGCTGCTAAGCGTAAGGTCAGCAGTTCAAAGCCCCTAGCTGCTCCGTGGGAGACAGGTGAGGCATTCTACACTGGTGAAGACTGAAAGTCCGGGAAACCCACAGGGGCCGTTCTACCCGCCCTCTAGGGTCGCCACGGGTCAGAATGGCCTGGATGGCGGTGAGTCTGCGTGTTTGAGGAGACAGCTGTGACGCCAGCGTGGCAGAGAAGTGGCGGAGGGGCAGCAGTGGCAGAGCCAAGAGCCAGAGCAGTGGGATTCCCCGCTCTGCTGGGTGCCCTTCAGCAGAAGGCTGGTTTGAAGAGTGGCACGTAATTGAGGGGAGCTTGGTCTACTGCAGGAGTCCTGGTGGGTGAGATAGGCAAGGACTGCAGTTCAAATCCACCCACCACTCCCTGGGAGAGAGACAGAGCTTTCTACTCCTGTAAAGCATTACAGTCTGGGATACCCAGATGGGCAGTTCTACCCTGCCCTATAGGGTTGCTTTGAGTCAGCATTGACTTCTTTTTTTTTTCTGGTGTGTGTGTGGGGTGGGGGGCATTCCTGCTGATTCTGGAGTTGGAACCGTGAACGTCTTTGGACCAAGGCTTATGGTGGAGTGGTGTGCCCTTGGGAATTTATCAGCAGCAATGAAAGGGGTTTGCATCATTGTCAGAGCAAGGCTGAGGCTGAGAGAGCTCACGGTTGAGAAGCCAAGGATCAGAGAGGTGTGCCTGGCTGGAAGAACTGTCTCCTGGGCATTTATGGCCTTGAATTGTAACCTGTTGGCCTCCCTGATAAAACCTCATATGTATGTGTTACCTGTGAGCTTTGTGTTGCCGTTGCAATGAAGCCTGGAGCCCAGCAGAGCAGCAGGGAGTGCCCTGGAAGAACTGTGGGCATCAGAATTGTTGAGAAGGTGGCCGCAGAGCATGTCTCTGCTTCCTAAGAATCGACCTTGAACTGATGCTCTCTGCAATACTTCCTCCCCACGTGAAGTCAGAGGTCTGCCATAGCCAGCAGCAATTGGGAGGATGGTGCAGGCCCCAGAGGTGATCTGTGCACACAGAATCGCGGTAAGTCGGAACCTCCTGGAGGACCTTGGCAAAAACACACCTGCAGAGTCGTGGAGATATTCTCTTACGGTTTCTTACGGAAGGTTTGTCATTTTAGATTTGGATCTGCGGTCCTTCTGGAGATACTGTTTTGATGTAGGGTATGAGGGAGGGCTGAAGGTTCCTAATTCACTCCACACCCCCGTGTGAATATCCAAATGGTTCAGCATCATTTATTGAGAAGGTGTTTGTATCTCCATTGGGTCGGTCTGCTGCCTCTGTCAGAAGCAGACGTGTGCTGGCCTGCTTCTGCACTCTCTCTATGTCTGTGAAGCGACGGTCAAGTTCTTCTTTAAGACCCATTTGCTCTTGGCTTCTTTAGCTTGACAGTAAGTCACGAAGCCAGGCTGAGGAAGCCCTTCAACGTCTTCTCTTTAGCATATTGTATTGGCTAGCTTATATTTTTTAATTTTTTACTTCCATCGACGTTTTTGCACTGCTGGATTTTCATACGGGTCGATGCCGACGCCTAGAGCCCCTTTTCATGGGCGTGGAAAGCCCTGCCTCCTGAGGAGCGGCTGGTGGTTTTGAACTGCGGGCCTTGCAGTTAGCAACCCAGCTCGTAACCACTGCGCCACCAGGGCGGCCTTGTTGAGACTGTAGATCACGATAGGGGGAGGGTCTGACTTTAACAGTATTGTTTCATGTCCAAAGGTGGTGTTCAGACCCAGGTCTCCTTCGTTGTTCTCAGAGATGTTTTGTGGCTTCAGGCCGTAGGTCTTGTGTCTCTGGGGTTAGTTCCAGCGCTTGCGTGCCTAATCCATGTGCTTGGATACCATTTGTAATGTCATTTAGAACGTATTTCTTCTTTCGACTTCTTATTGTGAATTTGGGCGAAGGGTCACCGATCGCGTCAGTTTTTCGTTCAGCAACCTGTACACTTTTTATGTCCTTGGTCGCAGTCCCCACCGTGTGATGTCACTTTACATCACCACCGCTCTGTGCTTCCTGATTCCGTCATCCTCTCCTGCCCGTCCCTGTCCTCTGACCTTTGTCCTTGGGAGAATGCTGCCTTCCCTCGGCCTTTTAAAGCCTTCCGATGGAAGGACTTCATCTGGTTTAATTCCACCTTCAGAGACAAAGAAACGGGCAGTTCCAGGACCTTCGGTATGAAGTGGACCTGTACGATGCCTAATGCCTCCACATCTGGCGTGAGCGTGGCACACACATCTGCACCACGGCACCTGAACCTCGGTCACCTCCTGAAGGAGGCTTCCCACGACATAAGCACAGGAGGCAGAGCCGATGAGACGCAGGAGCCCGTACCTTCTGGGAAAACGTGTGGCCGCAACGCCCCTTTGTCCTGCTCAGTCAACTTCCTCTGTGTGTGGTGACAGACGTGACCGAGAGGCACCAGAAGCCTTTGCGGCACTTCTCGTGAGGCAGAGACCCAAACTGTCACCTACCGCATGACAGAAAGGTTAGGAAAGCAACTCGGGAACAAGAACCACAACAAGGGCCCCAGCCGGACAGCAACAGTGCTCAGAGGGCTCAGAAGTGGGGAGGGGGGGCCCAGGAAAGCAGCAGAACAAGTCATGGTATCTCTCCCTCCCCCCACACGCTCTGGATGCCATTCACGTTCAAGTACGTCTCGGATGGAGGCACTGGTTGGCTCCCTAACCCCAAGCATCAGCCAACTTCTTTCCCCAAGTTTCCTCCCCTGGTCGTCTGCCGTGCATTCTGGCTGATACCAGAAGGAGCCGGTGTTTTGTCACCCAAGGCTCGCTCTGGGGCCTCTCTGTCAACCAAGCTACCATGCCGAGCTGGTGCCGTAGTAGGTAGGCAGGTCTCTGGCTCCACTCCCAACTGCCCCCCTGCCCCAACATCTGCACGCACCTCGTCTGGATGTCACTGTCAGTAGCTGACTCCTTAGCGGCAAGGAGAGCGAGGCGTCATCTTGCGTGCTCCGGGCGCGTGTCAGGAGAGGCCAGCCCCGGAGCAGGACGCCGTGCTTGGTAAAGCGGAGGGGCAGCAGGCCCTCGGCGAGATGGACGGACACAGGGGCTGCAACAGCGGGCTCAGGCACAGGAACCATTGGGAGGCTGGCACAGGCGTGGGCAGTGCTCTGTGCTGCTGTTTGCAGGGTTGCTACAATCTGACGACAGTCGTAGGTCCCTTGGACTCCTTGCCTTCTCCGTCTTCTCACGGGCCTGGAGAAGCAGAGACCTTGGGGAGGACAACCCGGAAAGACATTCACAGTGTCAGAGAGCGCTGGGGTTTCTGGACAGAGACACCCCCCCCACCACACACACCCAAGTTGAGCCGGCCAGGAGCTGAGGGAGGCTGATGGGAGACAGCAAGGGTCAAGGGACCGTGTGCTCTCCTAGAAGGGAGGGTGGGGCAAAGACACCCCCGCTGGGGATCTAACTTCCATCAGAGAGAAGGGCCGGG
>NW_022103920.1:8447929-8450409 GCF_000313985.2 Echinops telfairi
TGTGGCAGTCAGCTTCTGTAAAGACGGGCACCTTGGAGACCCTGTGGGACCCGTCTCCTGACCTTCAGGGTCCCTTTGATTCGGACGTGAGCTGACAACAACATAGATATTTCATGTAATTATATAATTGCTATATAATTGTGTGTATATGAGATAATGATATAATTATACACATAATTATATAATGGTGGGTTAAATGGCTATATATAACATGTGTATATTGCAATTATACATGTAATTGTATAATTATCAATAATTACCACATATGTGGCAATTATAGAATCGTGTCTCTAATTATTTAATATCTATGGCATTTGGAACACACGGTTTTTATTAAGTTTGCCTGACTGGAGAATGTTACGCCTTTAGACATGTCCTTAGGGGGGCTCAGCAAGGCCAGAGTGGGGACTGGTGGAGTGCAGAGCGGGGTTGCAGGGGGTGGGTGGGAACTTACCTTGACTAGGAGGGTAATCTGCGTTTGAATAACCCTCTTGACCTGCCTGCCACAGAGCAGGAGCTTGCCAGATGGTCACCACCTGGAGAAAGGTGTCCCAGGAATGCTTGAGAGCCAGTCCCACATTGAAGGGGCCTGGGCAGCCTCTCCAAGGGGAGCACTGGGATGGCCTTGCCTGTGGCTGGGTGACGTGCCTAGTGGCCGGTCAGCCGCTGGCTGCTCTGGTTGTTGCTGAGCCGTGGTCACACATACCTGAGTACTGAGTCCTTACACAGGGCTGGGTCGTGTAGCAGGTGACCTTCCAAACACCTTCACCCTATTCTTCCTACCACTACCCCTGTGGACTTAGGACCCACACCTGCAGGTGTGCCCATCCTCTCCCCTGACCTGGGAACCTGGGGCTTGAAGTTCAATGGCAGTGAGGATGGCGCAGGACCATTGCAGGGGTGCATCCTACTGCATCCGGGGTACCCACTCGGCAAGAGCTGCCACCACCATCCATCTCTCATCCTCCACAGGCTGTTTCTGTACAGAGCAGACAAGGTTATAACTGGTGTATAATTTAGGACGCCGAAGAGTGGATTCCGACTCATAACGACCCCATGTAGAAACACCGCCTGGTTCCGTGCCATCCCCACAATTGTTTTTATGTCGGGGCCCATTGTGGCGGCCACTGTGACAGCTCATCTTGTTGCTGCCCCTCTGCCTTAGCAAGCAAGGTGTCCCTCTGCAGGGATGACTCTCTCCTGATGACCTGTGCAAAGCATGTGACGCACGTTTCCCGTCCTGGCTGCTCAGGAGCGTTCTAGCTGTCATTCTTCAGATTGGTTTGTCCTTTTGGCAGTCCGTGGTACTATCAATATTCGAAAACCACAACTTCAGGATCCCAGCAGCATAATTCACATTCCTCTTCAGTCTTCCTTACTCAGTGTTTGAGGTTCGCCTGCATATGAGGTGATGGAAATACCATGGCCTGGATCAGGCACACCTGCATCCTCAAAGTAACGCCCCTGCTTTCCAACACTTTAAAGCGGTCTCGTGCAGCAGACGGGCCCAAGGCAATGCACCTGTGTTCTCCTGGCTGCGGCTTCCCTGATCACTGATTGTGGATCCAAGCAAGACAGAATCCTTCACCACATCCTTCTTGTCTTCATTTCTTACGGTGCTAATGAGGATTTGGGTTTTCGTTTTATCTTGAGTTGCGATCCGGACTGCAGGCTGAAATCCCTCATCTTCCTCATCGTCCTCCCCCGTGGCACCTGCATACCACGTGCAGGTGGTGAGTGAGGCTTCCTCCCATCCCGAGGCCGCACTCCTCTTGGCGTCCGTCCTCCAGCATCTCGGAGGACTTGCTCAGCACACAGCATGAACAAGTGTGGTGAGAGGACACAACCCTGACCTGCGCCTCTCCCGGTCGTAAACGATGCAGCATGCCCTTGTTGTTTGCACACTGCCTCTTGATCCATGTTGAGGCTCCACAGGGGCGCAGTCAAGGGCTGCCAGCACTCGGAGCTTCGTGAGACATTGTGATTGTTGCTCCATTGATTCATGGGGGTCTGTATGGCTAGATTTTTAAAAAACGCACAAAATAAAATGCCACCTCTCCACCCCACCCCCACCCTCACTGCCCTGGGGTCAGTTCTGACTGGTGACAACCCCTGTGTCACCAAGCAGGAGTAGGAGGTAGGGCTTTCTTGGCATCATCTTTACGGAACTGATGTCCAGGTGGCCCAGGGGTTAAACCCTCAGCTGCTGACCCAGAGGTCAGCTGTTTGACTCCACTAGCCGCTATGTGGGAGACAGATGTGGCAGTCAGCTTCTGTAAGGTGGGCGCCTTGGAGACCCTATGGGACCAGTCTCCTGACCTTCAGGGTCCCTCCTGGGGGGGTGGGGGGTGTTATGTAAAATATGTAAAACATCTGCTCCCTGTGTCCCCCAAGCTTCACAAAGCCAGCAAGCGACTCCTGTCCCAGCTGTTTCCGGAACAGTGTCTGCCCTAAGCTGCTGTGCTGTGGGTCCCCACTCC
>NW_022103920.1:8451120-8454133 GCF_000313985.2 Echinops telfairi
GCAGCCCCTTAAACAGCCAGGAAAGGATGTGGGCAACTTTGAAGCCTAGCTATGTGAGCGCAGGTATAAAAAGAAAGTGACCTTTGCCCTGGGGCTGATCCCTCGCTGGTGGCCTCAGCTTGTCCGAGTGGAACTGTGCACCCCAGTGTTTCCTTGGGAAGGGGTTGGGCAGGCACCTCTGGGTGAGCAGCTGTCTCTTGAGCCATTTGTACCATGCAGGGACTTGGTTTGCCTGTAAACACACACACACACACACACACACACACACACACACACACACTGATCAAGAGCTTTCTTTTTAAAATTTTTTCCCAACCGTTTTACTGGCATGTGTTTTACATATCATACAGTTCAACAGTCCCATTGCCTGATCATATTAAGGAGAATTATACAATCATTACCACATCAATTTTAGAGCACCTCCCCCATCCCCCAATGAAGAACTTAAAGTTAAGGCCCTTGCGGAATTACACTGAGGTACAACAAGGTACAACACAACTGTTTTGGATTAGGGGCCCCTTTTCTGGATCGAGATGAGCCTATTGATGCTACATTGCCTGAGGCGTGTCTGGGGAAAAGGCTGCCTGCTCAGTGGGCCTCCGTCTCGGTGGGCTCTCAGATACCTCAGGCCCCAGAGAGCTCTGTTCTTACAAGCAGAGTTGTTTGGCCACACGGGGCTGGATGGGACAGGAGGGCCCTGGAAGTCTGCAGTGGCTGGAATGGAGAGGCTTGGAAGACATTTGCAGAGACATAGACGATTCATTGGTTTCTTGGGGCCACCGTAACGGAGTGTCACAAATGGAGGGGCTTTCCTCCCCGGACACGTGTCCTCCCAGGTGTGGGGACTGGACGCCTGATGAAGGGGCCTGTAGGGCTACGGGGCCCTGCTCCAGGCTGCTGCTGCCATCCTTGGGGTTCCTCAGTCTATGGCTGCCCCAGTCCCATCTACCTCCACCTTCCAGGCCGGCTGCCTGCCATGCCTCTTCTAGAGGGTCATTTGTCCTGTCGGATTAGCACCCCATTCCAGCGTGACCCCTCTATGTTAACCAGGGGGGTACAATCTCCAAAGATCCTGCGTCCAGCCCAGGCCACCCTCATGGGAGGACGGGGCTTCTCCAAACTTAAAGAACACACTAGCTTGTGTTTCTTCATCACAATAGAAATAAATAATTATCAGGAGGGTTGGGTGCACAAGCCTTTCAAGAACTCCATCTGCCAATACTGACAGGGTCACATACCCTTGGCACAAGCAGCCCAGCTGAACATTTGGTGGCAAAGGCTCAGGCTGCTCCTCTGGTTCCTCAGCTCTGGATTCTACTCCCTCCGCCCCAGCCTTTGAGGGGCTGCTTGGCAGGGTTCCTGCCCCCCTGGGGAAGATTCCCGCTGACTCGCGGGCTTGGGGTATGACTGAGGACCTCGTCTGACTGCTCAGCCCAGGAGGCAATCCTCAGTCTTTGCTGACCTTCGTGGGCAAGTTCATTCATTAGCTCAGAAAGCGTTTACTGTCCGCCCACGTTGCGTCAGCCCCCCTCCCCGCCCCAGGCTGGACGGTAATGAGATTAGCCAGTGAATGGGGCTCTGTCCTGTAGGAGCTGATCACCTTAGTGGACGAAGTGAAGGAGGTATTGAACATGCCGCTGGTGCGTAGAGGGGGGATGCGTTAGCAAGTTTCAGGCAGGTGACTGACAGGAAGTGTAACTGAGTCTCGGGGAGTTTTTTGGTGTCCTCATTTACACGTCAGGCCTCCTTTCCAAAGGCTGCCGTGATCACACACACACACACACACACACACCATTGTGACAACGGACAGCATCCTCTGGATCATCCTGGTTCTGAGCCTGGGGAGATTCTGAACAGGGAGAAAGCATGGGGAAGAGAAGTCTCCCTCCCTCCCTTCTCTCGCGCCCTCCCGACATGCCCCGCTCCCTTCTAATGGTCATCTCCAGCCCCTGCCTCCCCGTGGGGACAACCAGACAAAGTCAAATGGAAAATAACAGACTCCGGTGTGGGAGTTTGAGGAAGAGGGATCTCACTCTCTTGTTTTGGGGACAAACAGCGAGGATGCATATGTGAGCACACACGCACTTGCACACACACACAGGCATGCACACGTGCACACAGGATTTTGTTCCATGCTCTGTTGTTATTTAGGATAATGGAAAGCTGTTATCACAAGTTAACCTCCCCCGTCCACCAGGACGGTAAATACTTTTTCTATTCTCTTCCTCATGCCCTGTCCCTTGAAGACCGCTTTTGGCAGTTACACAGCAGAAAGCCCACTCTCCACGCTTCTTGCTCCTTTTCCCTCCTAGTGAATGTTTACAATTTTTTCCTATTAAAGTTATATACATCCACGCTCAACTTCACATCCACCACAAGGAAGACACCATCAACAGGCCTTTGCCTGGGTGGCTGGGGAAGCTTGGGTCTTGACTGTCCTCGGTCTGGGCCTTGCAGAGCCTGCCTGGGCTTGGGTGGCAACTAAGGCTAGTTTGGCTGGCCTCTAGCTGGAAGTTGGGGGTTCACATCTCCTCAGAGATGCCTTGGTGATTTGCTTCCGAAAAATCAGCCACTGAGATGCTCTGGGGCACAGGCCCACTGTGATCCACAGGGAGCCCCTAGGTCTGAGTCAGCTCCAGCGAAGCTGGGTGGCTTTATCTTAAAGCCCCCTGGATTTCCACAGACATGGGCATCCATCCATCTCTGCTAACTAGCCATGATCAGGAGGTGTCACCACCTTCCAGAGTTGCAGTTTGTTATACCTGATGAGTTGAATTCATTTGTCCTGGTGCCTGAGGAGCCCTGATGGCATAGGGGTCATGTGTTGGGCTGCTAATCTAGCAAGCTCAGCAGTTCAGAACCACCTACTCCTGTAAAGAGTTACCACCTTGGGAACCCACAGGGGCAGTTCTACCCTGCCTGTCTTAGTCCCGGTAGACTAGAGAAACAAATCCAGAGACATTCATATATGTAAGAGAGAACTTTATATCAAAGAGTAATTGTACATTAAGAA
>NW_022103920.1:8454256-8457355 GCF_000313985.2 Echinops telfairi
GAAAGTCTTGTGGATCCAGTGGTGGTGGAAACATCTCAGTGCTGGTGTGGGTCTCCACGTGGCTCCTCCAGCTCCAGGGCTCTAGCATAGCCCCAGCTCCATGTGTCTTGTCAACAGGAATGTCTCTCAGGGAATGTGTGTGTCCCACCCCCACGGATCTATTTATCTCCATAGCGCCTCCAAATGAGGTCATCAAGCTGAGACCTGATTGACAGGCTATGCTCTACCCCTTCTTAGGTTGACAGAGGATTATGTACCTGCCACACTGCCCTACAGCAGTGGTTCTCAACCTTCCTAGTGCCACGACCCTTTAATACAGTTCCTCATGTGGTGGTGACCCCACAACCATAAAATGATTTTCGTTGCTACTTCATCACTGTAATTTTGCCACTGTTATGAATCAGGTGATCCCTGTGAAAGGGTCGTTTGACCCCCAAAGGGGTCGCGACCCACAGGTTGAGAACCGCTGCCCTGTAAGGCTGCTATGAGGCAGAATGGACTGGAGGGCAGGAGTTTGGTGAGCGAGCCTGGTGCCGGAGAGACTCTCCAGGAGCCCTGGTCTTGCCCGGTTGGAGGTCGGGCTGATAATCATGTCGGCAGTTTGACCTTGCCAGTCGCTCCGGGGAGAAGAGGGGCCTCTCTGTTCCCATAGAGACTCACAGCCTCAAAACTCAAAACCCCACGGAACAGTTGTCCTCTGCCCCGTAGGGCCCTGTGAGTCGGGCTTAGCTCGAAGACAGCGGGTTTGAGTTCATAGCATTTAATTTATTGTTCTTCCCCATCCCCTGCTCCTCCTCTTTTAAAAGGGTGTATTTTGTTGTTGCCGAGGCTGTATACCTCAACACCAAAACCCCACACTCACTGCCCTCGAGTCGATGCCGGCTCATAGCCACCCTACAGGACAGGGTAGAGCTGCCCCTGTGAGTTTCTGAGACTCATTCCTTATGGGAGTAGACAGCCCACCTAGCTCCCACAGAGCTGCTGGTGGCTTCAAACTGTTGACCTTTTGGATCCCAGCCCAATCTGTAACCGCTACACCCCCAGGGAGCCTATAGACAGCAGAGCATATAGGAAGGCAGCGGTTTTTGTGGGAACAGGTCAGTGGCTTCGATGGTGTCTTTGGGTGGGGCACTACCCCTCACCCCCACCCCACCCTGTTGTTCCTGTCCTCACACTCTGGGGCTGCTTACGGAGTCTTTAAACCCACAGGAGAGTCAGGAATGTGGAGCCTCTCCAGGGCTTCATTCATGCAGAGGCCTGGTTTGGTAAAACAGAAACCCGCTCTGGCTCACAGTCTCTAGGACAGCATTTCCGGAGCTGTAAACCCTCACAGGGGTGAAGCCCCATCTTTTGGGACCTGGGGGAGTGCTAACCTGCTGACTTTGTAGCCTAACCCACGATGCCACCAGGACTCCCCCCTAGAGATGCTTGGTCCTGAACCCAAACCAAACTCACTGGCTTTCAGCCAGTCTTGACCCACAGTGCCCTCTGGGTTTCTGAGACGCTAAATCTTTATGGGACTAGAAAGCCTTGTTTCCCTCCCACGGAGCAGCAGATGGGTTCAAACTGCCAGCCTTGTGGTTGGCAAGCCCAGCGCATAACCACTACACCACCTGAGCTCCTAGTTGCTTGGTAGTGTTCCTTAGCACTTTTAGATGTAGGCGTTGATGATGGAAGCAGTCGGGATCTGTGGATTCTGACTTGGCTTTCTGGTAGGGGAACCTGACCCACAGCCCCTGATGAAACACTAAATTACACTCCCCTGGACCTGAGGTGGAGTGACTCACTAGGGGTTGAAGCTGCCCCGCTGTTCCATCATCGCTCAGTGATGTGGAATCGACTTTGGGATGACCTTGCATCTACTGGCCCTGATGAGAGTGAGGAAAGACCGTATGTCCTTAAGGCCATCCCGAGCCAGGCCTGTGTCCTAGGGCAGTGGTTCTCGGCCTTCCTCATGCTGGGACCCTTTCATACAGTTCCTCATGTTGTGGTGACCCCCAACCATAACATTATTTTTGTTGCTTCTTCATCACTGTCATTTTGCTGCTGTTATGAATCGGGAGACCCCAGTGAAAGGGCCGTTCGACCTCCAAAGGGGTCTCGACCTACAGGTTGAGAACTGCTGTTCTAGAGACTGGGTGGGGAGTCCGAGAGAGAATAAGATCAACCCCGTTGCTGCTGACTCCTGACAGACGGCCTGGCCTCTTTGCCTGAGTGGGCCCTGACAGGGGAGAGCAGACCTGGACCCTCCCGGAACCGTCAGACCAGCGCTGAGATTCAGCCAGTTTGCACTGGTTTGGGAGAACTGATACCTAATTTTTGGTTGAGTTCAGTGAGCCGCGTGTTAATACGGCACCTGTAATCAAGGTTCTCCTTAAGCTGGGCAGCCGCCCAATGTAGAAATCTCAGATTTACATTCTTATTCTTTTCAAACTTCCGTCTGGACAGCCCTTTCTTGTCACATAATCTATCTAGTCTGTGCACCTCTTTCATTGTTCTTATTTAAGTATTAACAGTATGAAATAACAAACTACTTTTAGGTATATCATTTTTTTTTTAATCTTAAAAGTGGCCAGGAGGGCAGCGTACTGGTTGCTAAAATAATTTGCTATCACCACTGCCCCAGATGTACCTGCCCACTGGCCGATGACCTGTCCATCCAACGCTCTCTTCTGGGGCTGTTGTCCACCTGGCTAAGTGTGCACGCCCCACCACCCACTCTGTGCGTCGTCTGCTGTGTCCCAAGACCAGGACAAGGGTGGCCTGCCTCCACCAAGCGCTGAGATTCTGTTCCAGTTTAAGAAGGGGCTGTGCTGTCCCCTGGTGCAGTCATTAGGGGCTGTCCAGTGAGTCTGGACGCCTGATGACCCATGGGGACTGCCCCTTTGGGTTTCCTAGGCTGTGGTGTTCATGGAATAGGTCACCAGGCGGCTGAGCCGCTCGCTGGGTTTAAACCACACCAGCCTTTCAGCTGTCAGCAGAAGGTGTCACCATGTGCCACGAGGACCCCCTGCTGTCCCACCTTCCTTCATCATCCCTGCCTTGCTGGTGACGGGGTGCTCCATCCCTGGGGTCCCTGCCCTCATTACACCATGTGAC
>NW_022103920.1:8458449-8473446 GCF_000313985.2 Echinops telfairi
GGGGCTGGTGGGGGAGGGTGGTGGGAGAGGTGCGCAGCCTCACGCCTGTGCAGAGAGGTTTTTAGGTACGCAGACCTCGGAGGCTGGAGGGCGCTCTCCCTCGGTGTCCCCCTTTGACACTGGCTCTCTGTTTTCTCTCCCCTCTGCAGGAAGGCTATCTCCCGGGCAGGGCTGCAGCACCTGGCCCCCGCACACGCCCCCAGCCTCTCCGTGGCCAACGGCCCCGCCAAGGAGCCCAGAGCGACCCTGGACTGGAGCGTAGGTGTCCGCCTCCCTTCCAGACACCGTCTCAGCTGCATGCGTTGTTTTTCGTCTCCGAATCCCCGTGCCGATGCGGGAGACTGACCTCATCGTCTCAGCATGGCTCACAGACCCGTCTTCAGATGTCCGACCTCGGGGCGGGGCGAGGGTGGGTGGGTGGGGGTGCAGCATTGCAGTGGTCCATTGGGCTGCTCACCGCAAGGCCAGCAGTTCAAATCCACCAGCCACTCCTCAGCAGAAAGGCCAGGTTCTCTGCTCCTGTAAAGAGTCACTGTCTCGAAAGTTCTTCCCTGTCCTGTAGGGTCACTCTGAGTCGGCCTCGCCTGGGTGGCAGTGAGTTTTGGAGGGACTTAGCAGGATCCTCCCTGGCCTATGGACCTAAAGGTTGGAGGTACAAACCCACACAGCAGGGCCTCAGATCAACGGCCTGGTGAGTTAGCACCGCTGCCCGGCTGCCCAGCCCCCTGTGCCCACCCGTCACTGGTGCCCGCCAAGCGGACGGTAAGAGCACGTCCCCAGTGTAGCTTTATCTTCCCAGAGTCAGTGATGGTACCTCCCGTATTCCTTTCTGGCCCAAGCACACCTTACCCCCACCCAGAGGCGGGCGGCTCTTGAAGCAGTGGGCCTGTATAGTTGCTGATGGAAGACGGAGGGCACTTGTTCATTAATTTTCTTCCACTTCACTCCTTTTGTCGTTGACTCAGCGGGCCAGGCACAGCCGGATGAAGCACGGCTCAGTGCTGCCCCGTCCTTGAAATCATTCCCACTCTCGCCTCACTGTTCATGGAAGAATGGGCGGTGTAGATGGTTTGTCTTTTTTACATAGTGGATGCCACACAGTGTTCATCCCTGTGTGACTGGCTTATTTTGCTTGGTGTAGCATCTTCCGGCTCTGGCCACACTGGAGCACGGTTTTCTCCATTGCATCTGTGTGGGCCGCGTTTTGTGTAGCCACTCACTCGATGGTGGACACCTGGGTCACATCCACCTTTGAGCAGTGGTGGATCATAGTGCAGGGAGCGCCGGGGTGCATTTCTCTATGTGGGTCTCTGCTGTCAGCACTTTGCTGCACGTGGCTGGGGTGGGATTGTAGGGTCATTAGTAGCCTGGCGAGCACTTGTAGTTTTTGGATTTTTTTTTTTAATTGTGGCAAAAATACACACAACGAAACATGCTCCAATTCAACAACTTCTGCATGTACGATTCAGTGCCATTGTTGCACAGCCCTTACAGACATCCTTTTCCAAATTATTCCACCACCATGAAAGAGTATGAAAGAAAAGACCACCAACCACAGTAAAAAAGCGAGAGAAGAAATTTCCGTCGTGGAACAAGCAGGAAATATTTAAGCCTAGAGCAAATTTTATTTGTATGCTTTCGAGCCATCACCACAGTTTCCCACTGCACCTGCCTCAATTTGCATTCCCACCAGCCCTGGGTCAGCGCTGGCTCGTGTTCCCCAGACACCACACTGCTGTTTGTTCCAGGTTTTATTTCCTTTCCGTCTTTGCCCTCCTCCTAGGGGTAGCAAGGGCACTCATAGTGGTTTGACTTGCGCCTCTCTGTTGGCCCGTGGCCCCGAGCACCTTCCCTGCCTTTGGCGGTCCCTTCAGTTCCTTTTTTGGAGCGATGCTGTTAGATCTCTCCGGGGAGAGATACACCTTGGTCCTTGACTCCGTGCAAGAAAGAATTCACGCCAAAGCCTGGTCTGTGATCCCAGTGGGTTTATAGAGAATAGTAGCAGTTTCAGGTCATACAGTGAATGGAACTCAGGCCAGACAGAGTCCACAGCACAGTTGCGGGACTGGGGGCCCGGAGCCTGGCGGCTCTGGACCACAGCCCAGCTGTGCTACATTGTATCACAGCCTCTGGGAAAGCGTGTGCCTGAGCAAACCATCTGGCCTTTTCAGGGGCCCCGTTGGGAGGTGTGATCGACAATACTGGTCAACCCCATTGGCTGAATCAAATTCACCTGGCTTAGATGGGCCAATGCAGGTGTAATGCCCACCTAGGTGTACCACCCCTTCCTGGCCAGAAGCTCGAACCTCTGAGCATGCATAATGGATGCTGAGGTCCCTATGCTAGCTACCTAACAATGTGTATTCAAGTCCTTTACCCATTTCGTGACTGGGCTGTATTGGTCCTTTCTGCTGTAATAGTAGGGATGGGTGTGCACAGCGTGTCGGTTTCATTCCGCAGTTCCCGCCCATGTTGTGCGGTTACATTGTTCTGTTGTGCAGTTACATTGTTCTGTTGTGCAGTTACATTGTTACATTCTTCACCCCCCAGGGTCCTTCTCTCTGTTGCCCGTGGTTCCTTTCTCCTCTGTTGGCTCGTGGTTCCTTTCTCCTCTGTTGGCTCGCAGCACTCTCCTCCCGGTTTCACAGTAACTGCTGGCTAAGAAGGAGCCCTGACCAGTTGCGCTGCTGCCCACTTGAAACCACCAGCCACTCCTGGGGGAAAGATGGGGCTTTCTACTCCCGTGAAGAGTTACAGACTCAGAAATCCACAGGGGCCGTCCTTCCTTGTCCTGTAGAGTCGCCATGACTCAGAATTGACTCAACAACAGTGACCTGGGATTTTGGTGTTTTGGGGGGAGGTTTGGGGTGGGGGGGTTGACTCTTTGGTCTCAGGAGATTTATAAAGGGAACACAGTGCATCCAGGTGATGCCCACTTTCCCCCCAAGTCTATCATGTAACCACTGCCACGGAATGAGGTCCGACAGTGACCCCACAGGACAGGGGAGAGCTGGCCCTGTGAGTTTTAACTCTCTCCGGGAGTACACAGCCTCATCTTTTCCCCAAGGGGCAGCTGGTGGTTTTGAACTGCTGGTTCAGATGCTTAGCCGCCCAACACATAACTCCCAGTGCCACTGGGGGTCCCCTAGCTACTAGGAGACCTGGGGAGCTAGTCTGGTTCCCAGTTTGAAGTGCGTCTCAGGGCACTAATCTCAGGGCTTCTTCCCATCTTGACTAGTCCTGTAGGCCGGCTTGTTGGTTTACTTTGCTGAGGTTTATGGTTCGGTTCCACAAGTCTCCCCCATTCTGTCAGGGTCCCCAATTAAGATGGTGGGAGGGCACTGATCAACAGATGGCTTTTGACCCAAGTACATGCCGAGTAGCCATTCACTTCATCTGAAGTCCGGAGTCTGAAATTCCCAAGTCCCTTAGAAGCACTTGTTAAGAGCCCCCAGTGAGGCGGGCGTTTGGCCCAAGATTTCTGTGTGGTGAAGGCACTGTCCTTTCCCGATGGTCAGAGTGGCAGAGAGCTGGCCTAGGAGTTGCCGTTCTGGCCTGGACGGAGCCCCTGGTGAATCTGAGCTCTTGGCTTTCCAGAGCACCACTGTGGCAAGTGACAGGGCGGAGGGGGGGAGAGGAGGTTTGGTTTTTGGCAACTATGTCTGGATTCAATGTATAATGAATCTGCTGCCTTGTATAATGTCTCCCTCTCCCAGCTCATGAACATTCTCACCTTGTGGGTCCTGGACACCTCACAATGAAAGTGGCCAGGACCCCCAAATGGCTGCATCCAACATAAACACAGCTTCTTCCTGGACAGAGGGGCTGGTGTCCAAGTGGCTCAGGAAAAGCATGCCTCTCCTGGGATCTCCCTTTACTTCCTAATACGGACTGGAGCAATTGCTTGGCTGGAGCGCTGGTTACACATTGGGCTACAAACTACAAGGTCAGCAGTTCGAAGCTACCAGCCACTCCGTAGGAGAAAGACGAGGCTTTCTACTCCCATACAGAGTTACAGTCTAGGAAGCCCACAGGGGCTGTTCTACCCCGTGCACTTGGGTCCCTGAGAGTCGGCATCGGCTGTAAGGCAGTGCGTTTGTTTGGGCACTAACTGAAAGGTCAGTGATTCCAGTCCAGCTTCAGAGTGGAGGAAGAAAGGCCTGGCGACTTGCTCCGTGTCAGTGAGGGCTGACATCAAGTGGCCCCAGAGGCAGGTGTGCCTGGATTCCGTGTCCGCTGCATTCTTCCCCTCTTTAATTTACACCTGTGTGCACACAGCTGAGGCGGAGGAGACGCACAGGCAAACAGATTGATCCAAGCAAACCGGGGCCACGGATGAGCTTGGCTAAGGATCAAGGCCCCAAGCAGACTGGAAGGACTGCTGGCGCCCCAAGCAGCGTTTGGCTCCCAGGAGCCAGGGCGCTCTTTGGGATGCTAGTGTGCAGCGGGAACCCGTGTACATCCCTTCCTGGGACCATGCACCAGACCCGTTCTAGTCCTTGGGAGGCCGTGGTCAACTTCCTCACCTCTCTCAGCCCGCGTCCGCCCCTGTCAACGGGGACCTCCCCCACCCTCCCCCCATGGCCTGGCCATTGTTAGCTTCCAGCAGCATGTGAGCGATTTAGCCACTGCTGTTTCAGCCCGGCTCTTAGATTCCAGAACCTTCTCTCCTTCCGTGGTGGTTCTTGTTGGGGTTTCCTGCCCCGCCCCCATCCAGCTCTCTGGGAGATACAGAGCACACGCCTTTTGTTCTCTGGGGAGGTCCCCTGTCCTTCAGACGGAGGAGGCAGAGAGGTGACCCAAACCTGCTTTCAGCAGGTGCCCAAGCAGTCTGCTGACAGAGTGGGCTGTGGCCCTGACCCAGTGTGGACATTGCACCTTCCTGTCCAGGCCTCGGCCAAGCCCCCCTCCACGTCTTAGCTGAAGCAGTTCTGCTATCTTGCTGTCCCTGGCTCCACAGCACCGTGGTGGACGGACCTCAGTGCCAAACTCGTGCGTGTTTATTTGTGGTTGAGTCTCTCCTGGGAGGTCCTCTGAGGGGAGGAACGTGGCTACTTCCCAGCTGCCTGGCTTGTGGGGCTGGATCGCTGTTTTAGGTTCAGCCAGGTGGACTCTGAGCTAGGGGTCTGGCGGGCCCCCAGACTGTCTCCTGGTCCAGCAGTTCTGCTGACACAGCTGCAAAGCCTGCTGGGAAAAGAAACAGCTCTTTCCTCTTCGGCGCCCCAAAACACAAACCAAAAGAAACCTGCGGCCACCGAGTCGATTCTGACTCACGGTGACCCTACAGGTGGGGCAGCACTGCCCTCAGGGCTTCTGGGACTGCACATCTGTATGGGAGCAAACAGCCTCCTCGGACCCCCGTGGAGTGGCTGGTGGGTTTGAACTACTGATCCAGAGGTTGACCAGCCCAGTGCGTAACCCACGGTGCCCCCAAAGCACCTCCCTGCTCCGCCCTCTACCCGCTTGTGTAGGGCTTCCCAAGATGGTCCGTCTTGGAAACAGTCAGAGGAGAGGTTGGTGGGTTGGTACGTTAGAACAGCCCACTTTGCCGTTAACGCCCCGTGTTGTTTTTTTTTTGTTGTTGCAAACACAGCAGCCCTCCACAGATGTTGGTTCTGGTGAACATCCCCCGTGTCTGCTTTGTGGGTCACGGGGTCTTGCCTGACTACAGGATCCCTGGTGGTGTAGCGGTTACATGTCTGGCTGAGACCCGAAAGGTCAGCAGTTTAAAACCACTGGCCAGCTCCAAGAGAGAAAGACTGGGCTTTCTATTCCTGTGACCAGTTACAGCCTCGAAAACTCACCGGGGCAGGTCTATCGTGTCCTATAGGGTCCCTGTAAGAGTTGACTCGGTGGCAATGAGTTTGGTATTGTGTTTCTTTTCCTCTTACTGCAGAGGAGCCCTGGTAGCTTAGTGGCTTGTGCGGTGGGCTATTAACCACAAGGGCAGCAGTTTGAAGCCACCAGCTGCTCCGAGGGTGGAAGATGAGGCTTTCTGCTCCGGTGAAGACTTACAGTTTAAGAAAGCCAGGGTCAACTTGGCTTAGTTTTCCTTACTGTTCCCGAGACGGTGCAGCTTCAGAGCCCACTCGTCCCTGGTTTTTCCCTCACAGCGGCCCAGTGAAAAGGGGGTGGTGGTGGTGGCCCAGTGGAAAGGGAGCCCCCCCCACCACCACCACTTGATTATTCGCATGTCCTGCCACCTAAAGCAGACTCCGCGCCTCCCTGCAGAGGGCTGGGGGAGTGGCTGAGAGCCTTTGTCAAAGAGCAGTTGGCTTTAAGCCCTGGAGCTCAGCTCTTCCTTCCCCGGCCTCTGGAAACTCCCCCAGGAGCACGTGGGGCTGTGTAAGCCCCAGAACCCACCCAGACAGACCTTCCTCCCTGTCCAGCAGGAGGAAGCAGCGCGTAGTTGGAACGTGTCCGCACAGCCTGCGTGGCTCAGGGATGAAGGGGCGTCTTTACACAAGCCGGGTTTAAACTGGGTTATGAAACTGGGGCAGCTCCTCTCTAGAAACTTCTCACAGGAGGCTGGGAAGGAGGCAGGAGCGTGCGTTTCCCTACTTCCATCCCTCTTCTGTGGAAAGAGGCACCCTGGGGTGCAGTGGTGACTTGCATGGCTGAGAACTCCTGGTGCTTCAAACCCAGCAGCTGCTCTTTGGCAGAAAGGTGAGGCCGTCTGCTTCTGGGAAGATCCATCCTTGGAAACCTGAGGGGGCAGATTTGCCCCGGCCTACTTTGGTCCAAAGAGTTGAATCTACTTAACAGCAAGGTTAAAATAAAGCCTTTGTTTTATATACATGCTTTTACGTATAGGAAGAACCCTGGTGATACAATGGTTAAAAAACAGAACACAACAAAAAACCAACTGCCTGCCATGGGGTCGATGATGACTCATAGCGACCCTGCAGGACAGGGTAGAACTCCTCCGTGGGTTTCCAAGACTGTGCCTCTTTATGGGAGTAGAAAGCAAGTCTCCCGGAGCAGCTGCTGGTTTCAAACTGCTGACCTTACAGTTAGCAGCCTAACTCATGACCACGACCACCATGGCTAAAGCTAAATGAAAAACTGGTGGTTCAAACCCACCAGCCACCCCCAGGAAGGAAGATGTGGCTGGCTGCTGCTTCATGGAATCACCCTGGAGAGCCTCTGAGGCAGGCTGTGAGTCTGCCCTACAGGGTCACTGTGCGTCTGCCCTACAGGGTCACCGTGAGTCTGCCCTACAGGGTCACCGTGAGTCTGTCCTACAGGGTCACTGTGAGTCGGCGGTGGGTTTGGTTTTGGGGTTTCAAATGCGAGTCCTAGGAGCCCCGGGCTCAGAGCAGCCTGAGAGCTGGTCACTGTAAGTGGGTGTGGGCGTGCCCAGGAAGCTGGTCCTACCACACACCCGGGGTCAGTTCGCTTAGCTAACTCACTGCCTTCGCGTCCATTCTGACTCACAGCCACCCTACAGGACAGGCTAGGATTGCCTCCGTGGGTGTCCAAGATGGTCACTCTTTACAGGAGTAGAATCCTCTAGTCTCTCTTGGGTTGCTATAACTATGGGTTGCAGTTATAGCAGCCCAGCTTGTAACCCACAGCATCAAGTTCCCGAGGCTGTACATCTTTATGGGAGCAGACAGCCTCAACATCCTCCCTGGAGTGGCTGGTAGGTTTGAACTACCAACCTTCCCATCAGCAGCCTAACACCTAACCCACGGTGCCCCCAGGACCCCTTTCATGTTTCCACTTAAAACACGAACTCTATCACACTAGACAGTTTTGGCTGGCTGAGAAGGGACTGTTGGGGTTAGGAGTGTGAATGCTGGCCACCTTGACAAGTGGACGGGGAAGGAATGGGGCTGGGTTCAAGAGATAGGGGGGCGGCCGAGAGGAGAGCTGGGATCTAGTCGAGGAGGACAGTTCCAGGAAAGGGGACGTCCGGCGACCAAGGTGCCGCCGTTTTTTCTGTGCTCATTTTTTAAGGCAGAGTGGTGATCGCAGTTGTTCGCACACACAGCCGGGTCTGAGTTTCTCTCTCATTCGCTTGGCATGGCTTCACTCAGCTTTCCGCTGGCGGGTCTCCCTCCGTAGGTGTGGCTCTTGATGACATTGCCCTCACCTGTTTCATTCCATACGTCTGTCATCCTCCTCACTGGGCACTGGGGCACTTAGGGCTTTGGGCTCTTGGGTGGCAGAAACAAATCTCTTATGAACCTCACGTTCCTTGCATTAGCCTTACTGCCTTAGGGTGCACCCCGAGAAGTGAGCCTGCTAGGTAAAGTGTGGGCAAGTTTGAGTGTGCTCGTATATACTGATGAGGTCGAGGAGCCCTGACGGCATAGTGGTTATGCATTTGGCTGCTAATTGGATGGTTGGCAGTATGAAACCACCAGCCACTCCGAGGGAGAAAGGCCAGGTTTCTGATTTCCATAAAGAGTGACAGTCTGGAAAATCCACAGGGGCAGTTCTCCTCTGCCCAGTAGGGGTCACTGTGAGTCAGAATCCACTAGACGGCAGCGAGTCTGGTTTGGGACATGCAGGGCTCCCCGTGAGCTTGTGCTCACTACGCGTCTATATGTCATGTCTCTTTCCATGGAATTCCTCCGGGCTTCTCTCCCCCCTCAGTTCTCGGGTTTGTACAAAAAGAGACGTGGAAAGCCCAGCCAGTCTTGGGCCCTGGGCAGTCTCAACTCAATCAACTTGATCATCGCCAACGGCCCTTGAGTGCATTCTGACTCACCGTGACCCTCTAATCCAGGGTCAAACTGCCCCCTGGGTTTCCCGGACTGTATCTCTTGATGGGATACAATTAGTTAATGGACTTGAAGAGATAGAAGTGGCTCACAGGGCGCGGAGCCCACAAGTCACAAGAGGCCATTTGAGTTTTTCTGTCTGAGGAGACTTGAGGCTCTCAGCCCTGAAGGAAAACTGTTCCCGCTTGAATCTGAAGGAACAAGGTGGACGACCCCTCCCGCAGTCCAACCCCCTGCTGTCAAGTCTGTCTCAACTCATAGTGAGTGACCTGTTGTTGTTGTTGTTGTGAGGTGCCATCAGGTTGGTTCAGATGCACAGCGAGCCCGTGCACAACAGAACAGGACACTGCCTGGCCCTGCACCGTCCTCACCATTGCTCTCATGTCCAAGGTCATCGATGCAGCCACTGTGTCCGTCCATCTTGTCGAAGGTCTTCCTCTGCTTCCGCTGCTCCGCTACTTTACCAAGCGAGATATTTTCCTCCAGGGGCTGGTCTCTCTTGATAACATGCCCTACGTATTCTGAATGTTTCATTCTAGGATTGAAATCATGCCTCATGAAAAACGAATCATGTGCCCATGTGCACACATTGGATAAGATCAAAGCAAGAGCAACTTTCTGGTCAAGCCTGCAGGCGTGCTTGGGTTTCTTTCTGGATAAACAAGCACCGGCTTCCCCCTTAGAGCTCAGGGCCCGTCTGAAGCCAGTCACATCCCTGGGCTGCGGTCAGAGGGGCTTCACTGGAGACAGTCCACAGAGGGACACTGCAAATGGATTTGGGGCTTCCACTATCATCCATAGCCTTCCAAAAAAACACGTGTTTAGAATTTAAGCTCTAATACCATTCCCCTCTCTGGCTTTGGATTTTATGATGTACCCAGTTACTCTCTGTCAAGTTTCTAAAGGAGCCCTGATGGCTTGGCTGAGTGCAATCAAAGGCAAGGTTGGTGGTTCAAGCCCACGGATCACTCCAGGAGAGAAAGATGAGGCTGTCTGGGACACCCGCTATAGGGTGGCTGTGTTGGAAACGATTCCAGGGCAGGGGGTGGGTGTGGCATGGGTCTTCTCCCAAGGGATTTGGTTGGTTGAAAGCATCTGGACTCCTATACATCCCACTGTTCAAAATCAGTGCTGTCACCACCCGATTCCCCCAGGGAACATGAGAATTTCTTGACAATAGATTATTGCTCAGATAACATATCCTTGCAGTTCTGGATACACCTATATCACAGAAGTGCACAACATTTTTAGAAGCAGTAAAGCGATCCAGTTTGAGTCAGACTGAGTTAGTAAAATGCCTGAATTTGGAGACATCTGTGACTTAAACAAGTACAGTGGTTTATTGAGATATAACTCACACATCGCACTGTTTAGTTGCTTGCTCATGTTAGGAAGAGTTGTGCGATCCTCACCACAATCAACTTTAGAACATTTTCTTCTTTCTTGTACTCTTGCTTGTTCACTTCCCATTTTCTCCACAGCCTCCCCTTCCGTGCCCTTAGGAGATGATAAATCCAGGTACTGTCTCGATGGTTTGACCTATCCTGACGTCCCTACACAGAAAAAGCACAACACAAAGATCAAAACAAAAACCGTTTTCCCGCCATCGAGCCAATGCTGACTCACAGCAACCCCCTGTGGGTTTCCGAGACTGCGTGTGTTTGCAGGAATAGAGCCCAGTCTTTCTCCTGGGGAGCTGCTGCCGGTTTCCAGCTGCCCAACGGGGAACCACGAGACCACAGGGCTCCTTAAAACAAAGACAGAAACCAAAAAAGCACCCACTCACAATGAGCAAATAAAACAGAAAAACCTTATCGAAAAGAAAGCTGACAATATTAGATAAACCTAAAATGGGTCGAGAGGGAGATGAGAGGGTCAGGGGTTCCACGTTGGCACCTGCCCAAATCCTCGTGACGACAGTGTCTGCTACACCGTGAGGCTGTTCACATCCCTGCACTGCGGGCCCCTAGCACCCATGTTCTAGACACCACTGAGTCGGTTCTGACCCATAGTTACCCTGAAGGCCACATGGCTCGGTCCTGCACCACCCTCATAACCGTTCCTGTTCCGGAGCCCATGGTTGCAGCCCCGGTGTCCATCCATCTCTTGGAGGGGCTTCCTCTTTTTCACCGCCCCTCCGCTTTACCGAACAGGAAGTCCTTCTCCAGGCACTGGTATCTCCTGACAACACGTCCAAGGCGTGTAAGAGGAAGTCTTGACATCCTTGCCTCTAAGGAGCCCTCTGGCCTCACTTCTTCCCAGACAGGTGTGCTTGTCCCATTGGCAGGGACTTTCAGTATGCTTCACCAGCACCACCATTCAAATGCATCAGCTCTTCTTTGCTCTTCCTCATTCAGGGTCCGACTTTCACATGCATGTAACTGAAAATCCCATGGCTTGGGTCAGACACACCTACGTCCTCAAAGTAACCTCCTTGCTCTTCCACCTTCTAAGAGGTCGGTCTCGTGCAGCAGATTTTCCCAATGCAATACGTCATTTGTGACCTATTGGTTCACTTGTAATGCATACCGAAGGCTGCCATCCTTGACCTTCATCAGCAAGTGCTTCAAATAGCCCTCACTTTCAGCCAGCAAAGTGGTGTCATCTGCATATTGCAGGCTGTTAATAAGCCTTTCTCTAATCCTGATGCCACATTCGTCTTTATAGAATCCAGCTTGATTTGCTCAGCAAATAATCAGAGTACAATCATCCATAGCGTTCTGCATCGATAGCTGCATCCATAGCTTTCTGCAAACAGGGTGTTTAGAATGTAAGCTGTTATACCATTCCCTCCTCTTGGTTTGGATTTTATTACTAATCTGTTTTTGAGTCTGCAGCAGCTTCGACGCAGTTATGAGATCTGCTGCCCTCAGAAGCATAGCTTACCCATCACTGGCATAGAAGAATTTCCAAATAGCCATCGCTCGCCTTTTCTTAGACCCCCTGTTAAGTAAAGGCTCATTTGGGGATGAACCAGTGACAGTTTTCTTTGTTCTTCTCCCCTTGCTTATTTTCCAGATTGCTGCCTGCTGGGTGATCTATCAGGCTTATGGTAGTGTCTGTCGGGGTTGAGGTCTAGCCCAGTGTCTTTCCTAGACAGTTCTGTGGGTTTCTAGAATTGGGGTGACGAAGCCCAGGTGGCACAGTGGCTAAGGGCTTGGTCGCCAACCACACGGTCAGTAGCTGAGCCCAACCAGGGACTCCATGGAGGGAAAGACCAGGAGCAGTCTGCCCCCATAAAGAACCCTCAGGCTGGTTCTGCACAGTAACACAGTCATCAGGAGGTAGAATGGACTAAGGACACACAGCAACTCCAGAATTTGGTGTTAGGAGCAACCCCCACCCCCCAAAACCAAGCTCAACTCTGACTCCTAGTGCCCTAATAAGACAGAGTAGAGCTGCTCTGATGGGTTTCCAAGACCGTAGCTCTTTACAGGAGCAGAAAGCCTCCTGTTTCTCCGGAGGAGAGGCTGGTGGATTTGAACCGCAGACCTTGTGGTTAACAGCCCAACATGTAATCCACTGTGTGTGCCACAAGGCCCCCTGAGGGGCAAGCGCAGCAGCATTTGACTGATGCGAGTGTCAACTCTCCGGGTTCCCTGGCTCTCTGGACTCTAAGAGCTGGTTTGGAAGCTCTCCCCAGATCTCCTGGAGAGGACAGCAGGTAAAGCGGCCCCTCCCTCCCTTCCAGGAGAACGCCATCAACGGAGAGCACTTGTGGCTGGAGACCAACGTCTCGGGGGACCTGTGCTACCTGGGCGAGGAGAACTGCCAAGTCCGATTTGCAGTGAGTACCTTGGGCGCCGTCTTCTGGGGCGGGAGCTGGGCTCTGGGCCTGCAGACTGAGGGCCTCCTGGAGGTAGGGGTGGGGTGGAGGTGTTTTCAAGGCTTACACACAAGAGTTTATTTGTGTGAGCAGGGCTTTCAAGGTGGCCTTTCGGTGAGTTAGGAGTTCATTATAAGGAGTCCTGGTGGCATAGTGGGATATGTGTTGGGCTGCTAACCACGAGGTCAGCAGTTCAAAACCACCAGGAGGCACTCCTAGGGAGAAGGTGGAAGCTTTTTACTCGTGGAAAGATTTGCAGTCCCAGAAACCCACAGAGAGCGTTCTGCACCTTTTTGTAGGGTCGCTGTGAGTCTAGTGACTTGGTGACAGTGAGGGTTTTTTGTTTTGTTTCTGAGGGGTCAATGACTAATAGTAGTATTACTTCTAAATAGTAGCATTCCTCCTACCAATAGTACTATTTGAAATACTTGAATCATGACTTGATTGGTTAGTTGGAGTACCAATGATTTGGGTTTGATTGTTTGAAAATCATTTTCAGTCATTTGAAATCCTTAAGGTCATCCTCACGGGTCCAGTCATATGCAGCCAGGTTCCTGTGTGTCCTTAGGACAGCAGACACCTAGGGGAGGTTTCTGCACATGGGTTGGAGGCTGAGAGGAGAGAGGGAGGGAGAGTCTGTTTACCAGCGAGGTGGCTGTGTGTGGAGGGAGGCTCTGTGGTGGGTGAGGGAGGGGGTGCTAGTGGAGTGGGGGGTGGGGTAGGTGAGAAAAGAATTCTGAGTACACAGTGGAGGGTAAATTTCTAGAACGAGGTGACCTGACAGTCAGGGAAATGAAGTGCTCATTGCATCGACACATTGCTTTCTGACTGTATTTGGAAGCATCGTTAAAAGGCTTTGTGGGGAGAAGGTTACCAGGCAGTAAGAGGTGAGACAAGTAAACCGCTCCCATGAACCCTGTGTGGTTTAAAATGATCAGTCTGGAAGAATGCTGTCACAAGCCTACCACAGCGAGGGGCTTAACAATCGGACATTTATTGTCTTCCCCCGTCAAGTTTAGGAGGATACAAGTCTGGGGTCAGGTGCCAGTTGGAGGGGAAGGCTTTCTCTATCTGTGACTCTGGGGGGAGGTCCTTGTCTCCTTTCCACATCTGTGGGTGCACTGCTCCCGGAGGCTCTTGTGTCTTGGCGTCAATCCTCCTTTGGGTAAGGGAGGTTTTCAGCACAGGGACACTGGGTCCAAAGGACACGCTTCACTCTGGCTCTCGATTCTTGATGGTACTGAGATTCCCCTCTGCACGATTTCCTCCTCCTTTGTCTCTTGTAAAATCAAGAGGGGTGCAGGCCTCACCCAGAGGCACCTCACATCGGATCAGGACTGTGTCCCCTGAGTAAGGCCGTGACTGACAGGTGATCGCATCTCCTCGTGGGCCATGGTTGCATCATTACACAGCTGCCAGGTGATGTCACGACATAGGCAGCACCAGCCACACCCACTCATTCATGACAGTGACAAAGAAAGGACAGGCCCTGCCCATCTGCCCCTGGATGGAAACCGGCATCCTCCCGTCCATGACAGGTGCGCTTCTCTTTCACTCTGCTCAGGTGGTAGGTGAGAGGAAGTAAATCGGGCAACGCACGACGCCTGGGATCTGCACACGAGCACGCTCCCTGTAATCACTAGGAAGGGAGAGGGGGGTGTTACCCTGCAAAGCCGGAAGCAGATAACTTTCAAAGCCTTTGACCACACTGCCTGGCACCCGGGTCCAGAACCAAGATCCTTCTCACCTCTGAGGACGCTGTGGCTCGGTCAAAGGGTATAGATTTCATTTAGGGGGGTCTCATGAGGGCGGTGGGGGAAACAAGGGTACTGCGAGTGAGGTTTGGAAAGGCCCATGTGAACAGACTCCAGATTTGAACTCAGGGAGACCTGGATTGGACCCCGAGGTCACCCCACTCAGACTGGGCTGGGCTGAAGGACTCCTGACCTCTGGGCCCCGGTGAGCCCCCACCAGATGACGTTGATTTCAGTTGCCTTTCCAACGCAGAGCTGAACTTAGAGTGGCTGCGTTTCTTTTTAATTTGGTTGTGGATTCAGTGGATATAAATATCAGTTCAGCTTTCCGCATACGCATTTCTAATACAAGTCTAATTGCGGGGAGTCTGACGACATTATGGTTACCTGTGGAAAACCCAGCTGTTGGGATTCAAAGAAGGAATGAACAGGAGGCGCTCAGTGAATTGCAAGATCACTGGGCTGGGGACATCAAATAATAATCATATGGAGTGGAGAAAATGAAAGCTTATTTGCAGATATACCTTTGAACTGTCCCTAGGGGTTCTGCCTCGTCACCCAACTTGCCTCCTCCGGTCCTTGTCTGGTGCTCTGTGCAGGACAGCCACCTGCTGAGTCTCCTGTGAACGGACACCCACAACTTGGTGCAGCCTCTTCTCAGGAAAGGGCGCCATCGACTCACTGG
>NW_022103920.1:8474372-8477550 GCF_000313985.2 Echinops telfairi
AGGGCTTGAGCCTTTGAAGACTCGCCAAGAGGAATAACCTCAGATACAGAAAGTCAGGTGTTGTTTGACCCTAAAAGCAAGCCCCACGGCCACCCAGTGGATTCTGACTCATATTGACTCTGCGTAGGGCTTCTTTGGCTGTAACTCTCTACAGCGCAGACAGCCTCAACTTTCTCCCAGGGAATGGCTGGTGGGTTTGAACTGCCAACCTTGCCGTTAGCAGTTCTTCCTTACATGAACTATGTACCGTTGTCAGGTGCCATCAAGTCAGCTCCCACCCATAGCACCCCTGTGTGTACCACAGAATGAAACATCGCCAGGTCCTGTGCCAGCCTCACAATTGTCATTGTGTCTGACCCCATTGCTGCAGCCCTGTGTCGATCCATCTTGTCAAGGGTTTTCCTCTCCTCCGCTGCCCATCTGCTCTCCCAAGCATGAGGTCCTTCTGATGACCTGTCCAAAGGACGTGAGACCAAGTCTTTCCGTCCTCATTCCTAAGGAACATCCTGGCTGTACGTCTTCCAAGACAGATTTGCCCATCCTTCTGGCTGTCCAGGGAAACAGCGCTCTCGTGTTCAGGCTGAGAGTTAGGGGACGCGGGGATACAGAGCAGACAGGCAGGTAGATGTCAGAAGCTGGGACGTGCAGGGCTGGCAGGCGGTAGATGGTTAGGTGGGGAGAGAGCGTAGGTTGTGTACAAGAAAGAGGAGCTGTCAGACTTGAGAACTCAGATCCCGAATATAGACCCTCTATTTTTAAATGTGCTGATGTCACCTCCGTGTTGTGTGCAGGCTGACGGCACGGCTTCTCTTTGTTATTGATTTGCTCCTGTGCTGTACTTTCATCTTCACCTGGTCGGGGCGGGGTGGGGGTGGGGGGTGAAGACTTGGGTGACGTTGGCCCTTCCCAGCTGGGCCGTCAGCCTGTAGTTCTAAGGCGCTCCTCTGCGTGCCTTGCCCTCATTGAACAAGCGTGGGTTTCCTGAGGACCGTGATGGATGGCAGGAGGGACACGAGGTGACGTGGAGGTGCGGCCCGGGGCCAGGAGTTGGGAAGAACTCCAGATAGCCTGTGGCCTCCCGGTCAAGCCCTGACCATCCTCCCTGAATGGGGGATGATGCTCTTACCTCCCACTTGGACTTAGTGATGTTGTTGTGTTCCAGGTCTGACTCATAGCTGCCCTGCAGGACGGGGTCGAACAGCCCATATGCTTTCCAAGGCTGCAAATCTCATCTTTCCCTCCAGGAGAAGCTGGTAGGCTGGAAGCACTTTGAGTGCTTAATCATTGAGTCACCGGTGCTTTCAGGGAGTCTGTTCTGACCCATGGTGACCAGGGCTGCAGATGATTAACTCCCTCCTGTTGTAGTTCTGCTCCCATTTCACCATCATGCGGTTCCGTGAGTGCCTCAGTTTTGAGTCTGGTTGGGCTTTGGTGCTAGCAGGGGCTCTGGTCGCTCAGTGGTGTGTGCACTGAGTGGCTGGCCACCAGTTCTGGGGCCTCAGAATCCCACAGGGGACGTTCTCCTCTGTCCTGTAGGGTCACGAGGAGTCGGAATAAACTCGATGGCAGGGAGTTTGGGTTTGGTGACATAGTGGGTTATGAGTGGGGCTATGCGTTAATTTGGGTAGACTAGAAAAACAAATTCATAAACCCGTCTGTATGTATAAGAATGAGGTTTTTAGACAGAGCAGTTGAATATTGAGAAAACATCCCAGCTAAGTCCAGATCAAGTTCATAAGTCTGATATTAGCCCATGTGTCTGATACCAATCTATAAAGTCCCCTTATGACTCATGAAACACGTGCAATGATGCCGAATGCAGGAGGATCACAGGCCAGTGGGTGGAAGTCTGGTGGATCTAGTAGCAGCCTAAGCATCTCAGTGCTGGCAGGGATCTCTACGTGGCTTTTCTGGCTCCAGAGGTCTGGCTCCATCAGCCTCTGTCCACGTGTCTTTTCCACAGGGATGCCTTGCAGAGAGTGAGCAGTGAGAGAGAGAGGGTGTCTCCCGCCCCCAGGAGTAAATACAGGAGTTCCCAGAATCCTCAGGAGAAGGCCATTCCAACACAGAGGCCTCATTGGCTATGACCTGACTGACAGACCAGACTCCACCCCTTCACTTGTAATCCTCTCAAATTGACAACAGATTATATAACTACCACAGGCAACTAATCCCAAGACGGGCAGTTAGAACCCACAGAGTACTATGTGGGAGAAAGATGAAGCCATCCTTGGAGACCCAGGGAGCGATTCTGCTCAGCCCGTGGGGTTGCTCTGAGCCAGAACCAGCGAGGGAGCAGCGGGCTGGGCTGGCTGGGATTGTAGTTACTCCACACAAAGATGGGCACAGCTTCTCCGGCCAGTGTACTGCTGTGTGTGGCAGCCCTGTTCCTGCCAATCAGGGGTGGGACAGTGGGGTGTGACGATGGAGGGTGCCCATCTGGCCACGGCCGTGGCCACGTCTTCCTGCTGGTGCACAGCTGCTGTCCCAGGCACCACACATGGGAACCGGGGTGGCTGGGGAGCATTCCTATAGGTCAGAGGAGTGGCCCTGGCTTCTGGCCACCACCTGGTCTCTGAGAGTGCAGATGCAGTCGGCCCTGTGTGTGCTGGTCTGTCAGGGTTACCGGCCCCTAACACATCATCACAGGTCCGGTAGGCACAATTGTGCAGCGAAGGTAAGTAAAGATTATAGTAAAGTCATAGAGAGCATGAGAGATAGAAGAGAGTTGGAAATAGTGGAGTCAGACACATGTCATGGAAGCACGCTCACCTCAGCCTCACTTGGTGGTCCAGGTGGAGACAGAGGGAGGGGAAGGGGGACAAGGGGAAGGGAACAGGGGAGCGAGGACTGGGGAGAGCAAGGGGGAACCTATGAGAGGCCAAGAGGATCTTTATTATAAACCCAGGCCTATATATCTTTGGGGTGATTACAGGTAAAAGACATACGTCACAGGAAGGGGTTGCACTATAGGTAATACAGTAACGGGAAGGGGGTGATCTAGGGGTGATCAATAGGAAGAGGAGGGATTGGGGGTATACATGTGACAAGATGGGGGGATCCTAAATTCAGATGGCAGCCTAACTTTGGATGTCACTGAGCCAGTTTGGCCTGTTCTCTGGCCCACCATAGAAACCATTATCAGTCGGGTGTAAACCCACCCTGCAGGGACCCAACT
>NW_022103920.1:8478896-8479783 GCF_000313985.2 Echinops telfairi
TGGTCTTCCCTCCAACGAGTGTTTCTTAAGCCAAAATGTGTGTGTGTGTGTGTGTGTGTGTGTGTGTCTCATGTCATGCTTGAGGTATTAGGATCCTCTGAGAATAATTGTCCTCTCATGATCACTGTGGGTGCAGGCTGTGTTTGTATGTATTCTCTCTGTGTGTGTGTTATGTGTGCGTGTCTGGGGGTGTGTGTTTGCATGAAGCAGCCCTGCTGTTATTGAATATTGGTGCCACCCTGTTACCAAATAATACAAAGAATTTGCTTCTGATTCCGCCTGGCCAGCTGCCCCGGAGTCGGCACTGCTGTGTGGCGCTGTCTGCTGAGCAGAGCGGCGGTGCTCCGTGGAGGACAAGGCACAACTGCCCCGTTGGGGAGTAGAAGCCTCATCTTTCTTCTACAGTGTGGCTGATGGTTTTAAACTGCTGACCATGAATGAAGTTAGCAGCCTAGCTTGTGACCAATCCACCACTAGGACCCCATACCTTGCCTCTCAAGTCCCATCATTCTGAACCGCCTGGAAGACTCTTCAGAGAGATCCCACCCTCCGCTGCCTGGGGCTTGTGGACCCCATACTTAGCCTGTGTTTCCCGTTTAGCCCACCTGACTCCACGGCAGGGAGTTTGGTTCTGATGCTGTCACTCACTCGGCTAGAAGGAACCCTGATGGTATGGTTGGATAAGCAAGTTGCAAGGCGGTGGTTCAAACCCACCAGCCGCCCTGTGGAAGAGACACGAGGCTTACTGTCGTCAAGGTTTCCAGCGCGGAAACCCGGTAGAGGAATCGACTCACTGAGAGTGGGTTTGTTCAATGGCTAAGCTCGCGGCTTTGAACCAGAAGGTTGGCTGTTTCCCGCCAGCTCTTCCTCAGGAGACAGAGGTGGCC
>NW_022103920.1:8480567-8482439 GCF_000313985.2 Echinops telfairi
CTCTGAGGTGAGCTCTGAGGCCAAGTCATGGCCGAAGGCTCCCTCTCTGGCCCCGAGGCATCGTCCTCCATGTACTGGACGTACTGGACCGTGAAGTCCTGCTGTGACAGACGCAGCGAGAGCTTGAGGGGATGCATGACCTGCGCTGGGCTGCAGGCAGCCTCCCTTCTCGTTGTCTCACCCCAAATCCAAACTCAGCGCCATCCCGTCATGCCGACTCCCAGCGAGCCTCTAGGACAGGATAGAACCGACCCCTGCGTGTTTCCAAGACGGTAACTGTTTTCGGGGGGTACAAAGCCCCATTGTTCTCCCAAGAGCAGCTTGTGGTTTCAAACTGCTGACCTTTTGGTTAGTAGCCTAACTCATTGTACCCGCTACGCCACCAGGAAACAAAGGGACGACAGAGGGGCAACAAGGAGGCCGTGCTGGGCCCCAGGCTACATTCAGGGGACCCTTAGATATCGCCATTCTAACTTATGCTGGTACCAGGTTTCAGACCGCCGCCTGGGGCCCTCCTTCCCCCAAGAGGCAGGATTTGCCAAATAGGCTCGCCCTTTCTGCTAATTAAGCTTTAAATAAATCAGAGCTCCCTTGTTTTCATTTACCTTGGATTACAGAGCAATGAGTTCTTGTTGATGCTGCCCGCAGAGACAATCTCAGTAGGATTAGAACAATCCTTCCTTAGCTCACAGGAAGCACTTCATCCCCCTCCCTCCTCTCCCCCCACAGGAAAGAAAAGTTTATCCCTCAAGCCCCTCCCCTCCCCACCAGTGGCCCCACTGAGTGGATTCTGACTCCCAGTGACCCTGGTGGAGCTGCCCCTGTGCGTTTCAGAGACCCTCACTCTCCACGGAGCAGAAGCCGCGCCTTTCTCCTGTGCGCGCCTGGCTGTTCGGAAGCACCGGCCTAGTTAGCAACCCAACTTGGAAGCACTACACCCAGGGCTCCTCTTGTTTAGCTGATCCTGGCCGTCAAATTGACCCTCACCCCACCCCCTGCCCTACTCCTGATGACCCTGTGGGAAGGTAACACTGCCCAGTCCTCTGCCCATCTCGGGATCAGGCCGCTGTCATCCGTAGGGTTCTCAGTGGCTGGTTTCAGGAACAGATCACCCCTCCTTTCCTCCTGGCCTGCCTCGGTCTGACACCCCCTGGAATGGCACAGAAACACACTGGCGACATGGACAGGCTGGCGGGACCATGTTTTGAGGTGCGGGACTGGGAGTTGCACCCTCGTCTCCCACCTGGAAGGCTTGAGTTCTACCCCTGAACCACCGATGTGGTCGAACAAGGGAAAAGATCAGGTTTTTCTTGCTTCATTTGCTATCTGCTTTCTCGGGTGCCAGCTCTCTCTGTGTCCTCCGCATGAGTTGGGAAGGGAGACCCTTCCCCACCCCCCCAAAAAACACCCCCCCAAACAGAAAATCAATTTCACTGCCATTGAGTGACTCCAACTCAGAATGACCCTATGGGACACAGTAGGTTTCTTTGGGGTCTCTGAAGCTGTAAAGCTTTGTGGGAGTAGAAAGCCAAGGACTGAGATTATCACCGAGAGAAGACAGAGAGGGGAGGCGGCCTCAGGAGTCAGCCCAGCACCCTCGTTCATCATGGTCTCCTTCCCAGCTTTCCCCATGGAGCACCCCGCCTTCCTTGCTTGTACCACTAAGGACAGCCTCTTCTTCACAACTGTCACCCAACAGCACCCCTTCTCCACAGCTTTCCCCCTCTTCGCTGCAGTCACCACACCGAACCCCCCTTCTTCACAGCTTGCACCACACGCCACCTCCTCCTTCACAGCTTGCACCGCTGTGCTAGGCGGGGTTCCCTCGAGACGCAAAGCCAGTGACCCTTGACTGTGTGTTTGGAGAAACAG
>NW_022103920.1:8483548-8499088 GCF_000313985.2 Echinops telfairi
TTGACCTTCATCAGTGTGTGCGTTCAAGTCTTCCCTCTGGCTCAAAAGAAGAGAAAACATGGCTTTCTAGGTGGTTCGTTTGGGCCAGGGGCTTGTAAGGAAGGGAAGTGTGTGGGCGGAGCAGGCCAAGATGTTGAGCGCTTTATCAGAGACAACTGTGCACTTCCTATTGGCTGCTGTTCACCGTCTTATGCGACCCCACCCCCAATCCGCTAGGGCCCCCCCCCTCCCCCCGCCTCCAGTGGTCTCAGGTGGTGACAGCCACCCCAGTGCCAACTGCAGCTGCAGCATGGGCCAGTGTGGTGCCCACCAAGCTGGAACCCAGCATGCATTTCTCTTCGGCTCCCTCTGTGTCTGGGAGCAGGCGAGGCCCACCCCTGCCAGAGCGTAGCGCCCCATGGTGCTGCTGATCTTTCCGGCAACACTGATGGTGAGTGAGCTCCCTGCATCTAAGTGAGATCTGTGTTTTATTCCGTGTGGCCGTCATCTCCACAGAGGCACCGTACACACCATGTTCTGAATAATAGCCACACGTACATATGTCCTGGGAGAGCTGCATATGGCTTGAGAGAATGCATATGTCCTGGGCTGTGCATTCTGCCTCCAAAGGCACAGAGCCCTGGAAGAGCCTTTGAGGGTCTCTCCTAGTTCCTGTTCCGTCTTGCATGGATTCACAGCCAGTGCTCGTGGAAGCAGCAGTTAAGAGATCACCAGGCCTCTTGAAAGGATGTTGGAAAGCAAGGATGTTCCTTTGAGGAGGAAGGTGTGCCTGACCCAAGCCATATCTATGCAGTCACCTCATCTGCATGTGAAAGTTGGACATTGAATGATGGAGGCGGAAGAATAGTCGGTGCATTTGAATCGTGGTGGTGCTGGAAAAGAACGTGGAAAGCACCATGGACTACGCAGAGAACAAACAAATCCGTCTTGGAAGAAGAACAAACAAATCCGTCTTGGAAGAAGTACAGCCAGAACACGCCTTAGAAGTGAACATGGCTGTACTTTGTCTCACGTACTTTGGACATGTTATCAGCAGAGACCAGTCCCTGGAGAAGGACATCATGCTTAGTAAAGTAGAGGGGCAGTGAAAAAGAGGAAGACCCTCAACAAGATGGATGGACACAGTGGCTCCAACCGTGGGCTCAAACATAAGAACCATGGTGAGGAGGGTGCAGAGCCAGCGTTTGACAGTATTGTACATGGAGTCATGCTGAGTTGGACCTGACTTGACGGCACCTGACAACGTGCCCCACCTGTCATCTTGCTGTCCGGTGCTGGTTTGCATGTCAAATACCAGCAGGGTCCACCAGGTGGTGAGCCTTTGTCGAAGCTTCCAGACGGAGGCAGACTAGGAAGAAAGGCCTGGCAACCAGCAGCCCACTTTCAAAAACTAGCCCAATTGCAAAGCGTACGAGTCTCAAAAAGACACAGTCGCAGGAGGGACCAATTGCTGGAGGAGGACATCAGGTGGGGTGCAGTAGAGCAGAGACGAGGGTCAGGTGTCAGTTCTGACTCACAGTGCCCCATGTACACAGTGACCCCACGTACAGCAGAATGAAATAGCACCTCCCAATGTGCCATCCTCCCAATGCTGTGAGGTTGGAGCCCTGTTACGGCCATCATGTCAACTCATCTCATGGAGGATCTTCCTCCTCTTGGCTGACCCTCTCCTGTACCAGGCCTCCTTCCCGGGGCCCCTCCTGATCACATGTCTGAAGGACATGAGACCTCGTCTTGACATCCTGCTGTCTTCCTTGCTTTCTGTCTGTACTTCTGAGACACACTCCTTTGTGCCTTTGGCAGTTCGTGGCCTATTGACGATTTCTGCCAACGCCGGGATGCAAATGCATGGGTTCTTGGGAAGTCTGTCTTATTCACGGTCCAGCACCCACCTGCCTGTGTGGTGGTTGAGAATTCCGTGGCTGGAGTAAGGTACACCCTCATCTTCAAAGTCACAGCAGATTTGACCAGTGCGACGGGGCATTTGCTTGCCTGGCTGCTGCTGCCGAGCATGCTGAGTGTGGGCCCAGGTACTACGATGTCCTGGACAGTTTTCATTTTTCCTTCGAGCATCACGATGCTGCTTATTGCTCCAGTCACGAGCATTTAAAATCAGGAAAGGTGTGCGTCGGGGTTGTAGCCTCTCGCCTTACTTGTTCAGTCTGGGTGCTGAGCAAATCATCAGGAAGCTGTGTTATATGAAGAAGAACACGGCATCTGAATGGGAGGAAGGCTTAGTAACACATCTGCGGTGTGCAGATGACACAACCTTGCTTGATGAAAGCGAGGAGTTCTTGAAGCCCTTGCTGATGAAGATCAAGGCTTACAGCCTTCAGCCTGGATTACAACTCAATGTAAGGAAGACCGAAATCCTCGCCACTGGACCAATAGGTCACATTATGATAAATGGAGAAAAGGTTGAAGTTCTCAAGGACTTTGCCTTGGTTGGATCCATAATCAATGCCCATAGAACAGCAATTCTCAACCTTTGGGTCGCGACCCCTTTGGGGGTTGAAGGACCCTTTCACAGGGGTCGCCCGATTCATAACAGTAGCAAAACGACAGTTACAAAGTAGCAACGAAAACAATTTTATGGTTGGGGGCGGGCACCACAACATGAGGAACTGTATGAAAGGGTCTCAGCATTAGGAAGGTTGAGAACCACTGCCGTAGAAGCAGCAGTCAAGAGATCAAAAGATGTATTGCATTGGGTAAATCTGCTGCACAAGATCTCTGTAGAGTGCTGAAGAGCAAGGGTGTCACTGTGAGGGCTCAGGTGTGCCATACCCAAGCCATGGTGTCCTCCATTGTGTTCTATGCTTGTGAAAGTCGGACAGTGAATGAGGAAAACTGAAGGAGAATCAATGCACTTGGATTGTGGTGCTGGAGATGAATATTGAAGGTACCGTGGACTGCTAACAGGACGAAAAGTTCTGTATTGGAAGAAGTAAGACCAGAGTGCTCCTTAGAGGGACATGTGGCAAGACTGGCTCTTATAGCCTTGACCATGTTGTCTGGAGAGATCAGTCCCTGGAGAAGGACATCGTGTTTGGTAAAGCGGAGGAGCAGGGAAAAGAAGGCGTGTGACGAGCTGGATTGACACAGTGGCTGTCTCAATGGGCTCTGGCACAGGGGCGATGAAAGATGGCACAGGACCGGGCAGTATTTCGTTCTGTCGTGCACAGGGCCGCCATGGGTCAGAGCAGGCTTGATGGCACCCAACAGCAGTGAGCGTTTCTGTTTCCTTGGTGTTGAGGAGGCGTAATCAATGCAGAAAGTGTTGGCCTTTGACCTTCATCAGTGTGTGCGTTCAAGTCTTCCTCACTTTCAGCAAACACGGCTGCGTGCCCTGCACATCCCAACGTGTCCTGCACACTGCTGCCCATGTCCTCGCAGTGCCTTGCAGAGTCCGTAAAACACAGGTAGACACCTGTCCACATTCTCTGCTCTCAGCCAAGAGCATCAGACCCCAGCCAGGGTTTGATTCCTTTGCCGTCTCTCAGCTTGAGCCATGCCCGGCGCGCCCTTCTCTCTCGGTTCCTAGCTCCAGGCCTTTGCGCATGTCACGATCCCACGTTGTCTTCTCAAGCAGCCCTCTGAAGCCTCCGGTTCATCATTTCTTCCATTTGCGTAACGACTCCATGGTCAAGGGCAGGTTCCAGATTCTCTTCTGCCACCCATTTGGTCTTGTCTTTCTCGCCTGTCTGTCTAATGACCTTTTTCATTCTTCGTGTGTGGCATTCTGGATGCTATCCCAGAACTCACCTGGCCTTTGGTCATTCGTGTTCAGTGTGTCCCAGGTGTTCTTGCGATGGTCTCTAAATCGAGGTGGGATATGTTCATGGTCATGCATTGGCTCTCATGGATCTGTCTTCATTTTCTTCCATTTTGTCTACCACAGCGGTTCTCAACTTTCCGAATGCTGCGACCCTTTAATACAGTTCCTCATGTGGTGGTGACCCCCAACCATAAAACTATTTTCATTGCTACGTCATCACTGTCATTTTGCAACTGTTAGGAATCGGGCGACCCCTGTGAAAGGGTCGTTCAACCCCCCCAAAGGGGTCGCGACCCACAGGTTGAGAACCGCTGGTCTAGACTGTGCAGGTGAGCGGCTGATGGCCGGCTCTCTAGTTGGGCCCTGGCATGGTCATGGCTCATGCTGCTTGATTCGCCATGGCCTCTCTCCACCGATGTCATGGATTTGAGTTCTATGTATGCCATCTGGTGAAGTCATTTTATGTTGTGGAAAGAAGGCATCTGCTGTGGTCTTTTGAAATTGTCTTCTCTGGCCTGGTTTCTCTCATCAAGGCGTGCTTTCCAACCATTCATCCGTTTCTTTGTTCCCAGTGTTTGCATTCCTACCAATGCATCTCGATTGCACAGTTGACCCATTTTTGAGCCCAGAAGTTGATAAAAATCTATAATCTTATCTCCATTATTCCCATGAGTCCTCCTCACTGTCAGTTGAGGGGCAGCAAAAAGAACAGCAGGACCGTAGGGGAGGTGAAGGGGCACAGTGACCGCAGCATTGGGCTGAAACTTAGCAACAGGTGGGCATAGGCGCAGCCCTCTGCTGCCTTCTACACAGGGCTGTGACGCATAGGAACCGATGTGGTGGCACTAGCAGCCCCCTCCCTGTGAGTACGGCAGCATGGGCGATGGCGTTCACACCACGGCATCCACGCTCTTAAGCATTCACCTTACCACATGGCCGTTTTATATTGCCTCTGGGGGGGAAATAGGCAAACAAATGATTTAAATGGAAAAAAAACCTTCAATTTTTTCATCTTTGTCATTGATGGTGAGTGCGTCCATTAGGTTAATAGTCTCATTGGCTGGTCATTTTGTTGGGCGGTGTATGGAGATTACTCTAGCACTCGCCGTGCTGTGCTCACGGCAGACCTAGAAACGTTCTGTCTGCTGATGCTGGTGACACCACTGCTCTTCAAATTGTCATTCCCGGCCGAGCAGGCCATCTGATCTTCGTCCTATTCAGAATGACCAGCATTAGTCCACGCAGCTTTCTCATGCCTTGGATGTTCCCACGTTTCACGTCATCTCAAACACTCCATTCACAGTGTTCCATTTCGTTCTGGATGACTTCTGGTTTCCCTGGAGTCACACCTTGCTCATCCTGCCTTCCATCCAGAAGTTCATGGATATTTGCGGCTGGATGTTCCCATTCTGGGCTGTGCTGCACGTGGAAACGAAGGTGTCTAAAGCGTGCGCCTCACCCACATCCTCAAGGTCGACTCTGCTTGGAGGAGGCCGCTCTTCCTCGGTCGTCTTTCTAAACGCTGGTGGCACAGCGCCTAGCGTCATAGCACTGCCCAAGCCACCACAGTAGGACAGAGTCCTGGGCCATTGGGACAGACTTTCTCTGAACTTAGATATAAGTTTGAATATTGGCTCTGGGCAATCTGGGACACATTAATAAACCACTTTGAGCTACCGTTTTCTTACCTCTAAAATGAAGGCTCCCAATAACGATGATAGTTAGGCTGTGAAACTTACAAAAACAGAAGCTATTCTAGAGACCTGTGGGAACGAGGAGGCTTCCTATTCCCATAAAGAGTTACAGTCTTGGGAACTGACAGAGACAGAGTTCTGCCCTACCCTATATGGTCACTATGAGTCAGCATCAAGGGTTTTTGATTGGCTAATTATATGAACAGAAGTGTTCATATTTCATACCCAGTAAATAAATATTCATTATTTTGACTAACATTTCCTTTATTTACAAGTGAGAATCAGCTGACCAGGACAAAAATGCAGCCCAGGGCACCAAATGGGGAGCTGACTGGAATGCAGTGGGGGCCCCCGATGTGGAAGAGAAGGAGAAGGGGAAGACAGAGTAGGAGAAAAAACGATGTTCAAAAATAACCAAAAGAGCTTCCCCTTTTTCTCTCCTGATGGACCCTACCTGCCTCTCTGCCCCACCTAATTTAAGATCAATTAGACCAAGCAACTTTAATACAGAGTCGGTACAAGTGAGTGAACAGGGCAGCCATGGCCTTAGGCAACCCCCAACCCCACTCTGTATCAGGGCCTTTGCCCACTCCTTTCCTCTACCCCCGCTCCACCCACTTCACTGTGGGGCAGTGGTCTTTGACCGGAAACTCACCCCGACCAGGGCTGGGAACTCAGAATAGTTGAGGTGTCTATCAGGTACACAGTGTGGACTCTCACACCGGCTGCACCTGTGTTCAAACAGGACAATTACGGGGACAGCCCAGACCAGGCAGCACTTCCTTCTGTTGTACCTAGGTCACCGTGAGCCAGAACCGACTTGACCGCACAGAACACAACAATGGGCTCTTGGCTGTTACCCTCAAGGCTGGGGGTTCAAACTGACTCCGCTCTCCGGGGGTGGGGGTGGGGTGTGAAAACCCTGGTGACCAGAAGAGAGCCCCAGGAAGCCAACGGCACAGCTCTGCTCTGCCTCATGGGGTCCCTGTAAGTAGAAACGGATGGACACCCCGACCCCAGACAATGACACTCTCTTCTTCTACTTCACGAGATGACCCGGGCCGCCCCAAGCCGTGGGATATGGAGTCTCTTGTGGGTCAGAGGATAGTTGGTGATGCTGGCCAAGACATTGGACATTGGAATTGGAAGTTTACCTTTTGCTGGTGAATAGAAATGATGGGCACGTGCCGTTCTGTTGACCTGTCCTCTCTTGAACAGTGAGGACCTCTCACCACAGACTGTTAACGCCCTTCTCTTGTTTTTGAATCGGATGCTGTAGAAATCGGCTCTCAGGAGGAAGTGTGGGGTCTGCAAGATTGTGGTCCACGCCGCCTGCATCGAGCAGCTGGAAAAGGTGAGGAAGCCTGGCCCCCGACCCTTGGGGCTACATGGAAGTGTGCAGACTTCCCCAGACCAGGAGCTGGGAGCCTGGCCAATGCCCATGTCCAGCTTTGGACAGACACATGCCCTTTCAGCAAACTGGGAGTTCACTCAAGTAAATACTGGACAGGCAGTATTTGCAGTTCGTCCCCTCTGTTGTTTGCCAAGGCGGGTTTGATATCATCTGATGTTGACTTTGGGGAGAAGGAACAAGATGATGGGAAGGGTGAGACAGATTTCCTTTTTGTGTGCTCTGCCCCTGCATTGCTGATCATCCATGGGGTTTCCCACACAACGCACCCTTTAAGGAGAAGACATTTACTCACCTCTTTAAAGGGGTCTCTGGTTGGTGCAAACGACTCATCATGTGTTTGCCTGTTAGGTGAGAGTCTGATTAATGTGTCTGCCTGCTAGGTGACGGAGGTACCACAGAGGAAAGGCTGAGAGATCTACTTCTGAAAAGTTAGCCACTGACAACTCGATGAAGCCCTTGCAGTATCTGACAACCACTCTTGACACCCGTTGGAGTTGGCCTAATGGCACCTTTTAACCTCCCTAACATCTTTGTTTCTAGAGACCTGTGGGAGTTTCCCTCTTCTGGCAGTGGGTGCGTGGGAACTGCCAGTCAGAGCCAGCTTTTAGGCCCCCCCTGAGCAGTGGCTCTGCTTGTGTGGCCCTCATGTACAGCCTCTTCCGCTGATGGCCTTGTGGGGGAAGGGAAAGGCTCTGATCCTTGGTTTTCTCTCAGACTTACCATCCACCTCGTGTTCCTCCTTCCACCTGCACACCTCCTCTTCCGTTTTCACGAGGGGCTCTGTATGCACACTAACCACGTGCATGAAATGTTTACTCGAATTCCGTTAGTTTCACAGGTGCAGTACCATCTAGTATCAGTCCATGCTTTGCCCTAATGTTTTCTTTCCTGTTTCAACAGCCCTCATTCCCACCTTCATCTCCACATTCTCTTCCTTGCATTATCAAGTAGGCAACAGCAACAACAAAAAGATTAAAATGTGCAAGAAAACATCCCCAGTGGAGGGAAATACAGCGATGAATATTTTTATCAAGAATGTTTTGGCTTGCATTGGGGGATAATCACCCTCACATGAAAACATTCCTCAAGTTTATGTTTCGTACTTTTAATATCGGAAACAGCCCTGCAGATGGCTTCGGCCACCATATACATTCCTCCTGCCTGTTTCTTACCCTAATTTCTCAGATGGGCAGTGTAGGAGCATTATCCTTTAAAGACACTTAGCTTTCGTCAGCGAGGATACACGGATTGGTGGAATGGAAACACGGGGATCTCAGTAGGTGATCTAATGTGCCGATTTCCAAAGACTAAGAACAAGGTGGAGCTTTGTGCCTTCCTCTCGCGAGCTTCACTTTGCACAGTTAGCATTAGTCGCTGCTGACTTTTCAGGTAACTAAACCGAGTCCCCTGCTGATCTCTAACGGAATCTACTTTTCTTTTTAAATGGCAGATTAACTTCAGATGTAAACCGACCTTTCGAGAAGGAGGCTCAAGATCCCCAAGAGAAGTGAGTAGTTCAGAGCTGTATTTCAAACACTCCCTCTTGTTTCTCATCAACTCAATGGATTCAGGGCTGCTCCCCAGACATTAACGAGCACTGGTGATGCAGCAGTTAGAGCACTCAACTGCTACCCCAGAGATTGGTGGTTCAAACCCGCCAGCTGTTGCCACGGGAGAAAGATGTGGCAGTCAGCCTCTGTGAGCGAGGGCCTCAGAGGCCCCGTGGGCCGGTTCTGGTATGTTGGGGGGCGGGGCGGGGGTGGGGGGTGGGTGCTGTGAGTTGGAATCAACTCAGGGGCCATGAGTTTAGAGATTAAAACCAATTCAAGAATGAATTATTCTGTGCTTTGAGTTTTCTGTTGAAACTATGTGTGTTCAAGAGCGAGTGCCTTTTGAACGAAATGGGAAAAACAATTTTTTAAGTAAAATGGATCTTTATCCAATTAGTAGGATACATATGCCAGTAATTCTCTGTTGCTGGTCTCTTGCTGGTGTTGGAGGGATGAGGCCCATTTCTTCAGATCCATACTGTGGATCTAGACTAGCGGTTCTCAACCTGTGGGTCATAACCCCTCTTGGGGGTCAAAGGACCCTTTCACAGGGGTCGCCTAAGACCATTGGAAAACAAATATTTCCAATGGGCTTAGGAACTGAGACACCACTCCTCTATCTGTCTCCAGGTGGGTCCGCCCACATGCTGATAACGCCCACATGCTGATAACGCCCACATACGAGCCCCAGCCTGAAGACTGTTACCCTGCTACACCATGCTTCAAGACAAAATTTCATTGATTTGTCATTAGAAATAAATATTTAGCAATATATAATAGCATATTGTTTTGTGATTAAACACTGCTTTAATTATGTTTAATTTGTAACAATGAAAGTACATCCTGCCTATCAGATATTTACATGACGATTCATAACAGCAGCAAAATGACAGTGACGAATTAGCAACGAAAATAAGCTTATGGTTGGGGGGGTCACCACAACCTGAGGAACCTGTCTGAAGGGTCGCAGAATGAGGAAGGTTGAACACCGCTGCTCTACAGGGATGGTAGTATACACTAAAAGTGGGGTGTGCCCCATGGCCATGGAGAAAATCCTGGCTCACACTGACCCTGAAGGACAGATCAGGACTTCACCCTAGGGTTTCCAAGGCTGTAAATCTCTGAGGCTGTGAGAGAGCATCCTTTCTTTAGAGGAGCAGCTAGTGGACTAGCTGACTGCAGTTAGCAGTTCAGTGTGTAACCTTCTCCACCCTCAGGGCTAGCTACTTTGGGGAAAACCCCAGAGGTGGAATATTTAGGTGATCTAGGTATGTACTAGGGGTCCTGGGAGCGGTTAGCGTATAAATTCTACCTCCTGTTAGTCCATGTCAGTTTCACGTTAATTCTCCAGTGAGTTACACAAGCCCCTCAATGTGTCCTCTGCTGCCGGGGTCTACCTGCCATTCGTTCTTTGTGTGGGGCTGGATCTGGGGCTCAAGGTCTTGCTGAATGACCAAGGTGTGGAGTGGAGTGGTGGAAGGAAACACACTCTCGGACACACACACACACACACACACACACACACACACACACACACTCATGGCTCAGCCTCTGACCCTGTGATCCAGCAGTGACACAGCACAGGTCTGTAGGCAGTTGTGAGGCAGAGCAGTGGCTGTGATACCAGTTGTAGGTGGAGGTGATGAAATGATGGGGATGGGGATCCCGCTGAAGGGACAGGAAGAAATGTCATTCGGTTGGCTCTTGGTCACTGTCAGTGCCCATTTCAACCGTGGGGTGGGTGTCAGTTCTTTGGGGGGCAGCACAGATTTCGGTTATTCGTGTGAGTCATAGGCTCAGACCCCAGTTGGACACGTGACTCGTGGAAGGAGCCTGGGCATCTCCTTCCACCTCTCCCTTTCTTGTGTTTCCATGTATGAAATCACACATCATGAAATAGCCAGCTCTCACCTTCCTTCATCTCGAGACTCCCTTCATCTTAGCACCTGCCCCTCTCTGGAAGGCTGTTCTGAGTCTGCATCCGGGCGGCAGCTCAGGTTCCCAGCAGGTGACTCCACAGTCCCAGTTCAGACGCCGCTTCGAGGCTCCCTCTGCTCTGCCCACTAGAACCATCAGAGCTGTCTCAGATGTAAACTGCCAAACACGAAGCTCTTGCCTCCATCCCACTGCAACGATTGTCTCCAGTCTTCTGGTGGTCATCCGTCCAGCCCTCAGCTGAGAAACTGGGGTGGGGAGGGTTCATATAGCTTCTGTTCTCTCACTTACTTTCTGTCTCTAACTCATTAGCAGGGCCTGTCAGCTTCAGTTACAAATTATATTTAAAATCCATTGATTTTCTTCGTTTCCATCGGCAGCGCCTTGTCCTGAGGCACTGTGGACCACTAGAACAGCTTCTCCACACCTCTCTTTCTCAATGGTCTCCACTTCCCCATCCACCCATGATTCAAGAGAGCAATTTAAAAAAAATGAAAATTGGACTATGCCCATGCACGGCTCCACACTCCTCCGTGGTTTCCATGACACTTAGCCCAAGACCCAGACACTTGTCTCGGCATGCGGGCATGCTTGTCTGGGCCCCGCCCACCTCTGTACTCCCCACCAGCTGTCACCTCTCCTGTCTTTCAGTTATCACAGCCGCACCAAGATAATCCCACCTTTGGGGAACTGTGTGTGTTTGCTTCTGCACGGTGGACTGTCTAGTGTTGGTAGACCATGGCTTAAATAGCACACCCTCAAAGGTTGACCTAGACAGACACCTCCAAACAGGCCAGTTGTTCTTTGTCAGGGCTCTTGTTCTGCCCCAGCAGAGGACTTGGTATTTCATAACTGTCGGTGCGAATGACTCGTCTGCTTGTTCTTTGTCTGATCTCCTCCGGTGGATTTGTCCCCCACTCACTGACCAGGACATAGTGTGGGATCAGTGGCTATCTATTGATGGAATGACTCTTTCAAGGGATACATTTCCCCCAAATGCTGAAGAACGCTTGTTCTAAGGGGACATTTTGAAGATGAGAACTAAGAGCATAACTCCCTTGGGGATCTTAATTAAGAGGCAGTTAGGCAGTTTGCTCCATGCAGATGAAAACCTGGGTTCGAAAGTCACCTCGGCTGCTCTCCTATTGGCTGGCAAAGGCCTCTGTGTGCACAGCAGATGTTAGAACAGAAACCTGGAGCTAGGGTGATGCTTCGTCATGGTAACCATGGGCCCCACCTAGGGCCATTTTCCAATGAATGTGTGTTGGACCCGTCTAAGCAGAATCTTTCTGGACCTTGATTTCCTTAGTATTCATTCATATGGACTATGCAATAATTTCTAAGGTCTCTTCCACCTCTTTGTGAATAATAGCATGAATGGAATTGGTTGCTTGAAAACACTGGAACAGTTGTGTTCTTGACTTTAGTTTACAGCACCGAATCTAACTGCCCACATGTCACGTGTCATGAGTATTTAGCACCCATACGTGATAGCCTTCTTCGTACCCAACGGTGGAGGCTAGTGTGTGAGTAATTCAGAGACTATTGATGAAGTGTAAATGATATGATGGGGTGAGCCACTGTGCTTTGCCATCGTAACAGCCAGGATCCACACTCACATTGGCAGCCTGAGGAGCCCGTGTCTAATTTTAGCTCAGCCTCTTAGCAGGTATGAATAATAGCCCCAAGGAAGCAGCGCAAAGCACGGAGGTGTGGGGAAAACAGGATTGGAGCCCAGCGGGCGCTAAAGCATCAGGACTTCGTATCCCTTTCTCTTTAATGAAGGCAATTGATGATTCCAGAGGGTGGTAACCATGTAGTTTCCTTCTCCAGGAAAGAAGGCGACCGTTCCTTTCAATAAACACACTTGTATCGAGTGTTTACTTGGTGAAAACTTTCTTTATACAGCAGAAGAAATCCGTATTAGGCCTAAGAATGGCTCTGAAAGGAAGGGCATTTGCCTTCGTAAATCATAGACTGGGAAGTAGGCAATATCTCCGACCTCAATGATAATGCCGGTTTCCCCTCAAGGTCCACAAAGCTAGCAGCAATTACAGAGACCATTTTGTATAATGTGTAGATTATATAACAGTTTCCCCCTAACTTACCTGACATTTTTCTATATTTAATATTTGCACAGATGGCAGTCATTCATATAACGTATTGGTGCTCCACCTTGATGTGCCATTATCGCCAGGTCCCATGAATGGATTCCACTCCATAGTGACCTCGTGCGACAGAGCAGGGCTTTGTACTCTCATAAAGGACACCCGGAAACGGGGGCAGTCCTAGCTTGTCCTCTGGGGTGGCTGTGAGTTGGCATGGACTGGATGGCCGTGAGCTAGGTTCACGTGTTTGTGTGACTCCCAGGAAGCAGACCGCCTGGCTTTCATTCCCCGGGATGAGAGATGGATTCGAATCACCAACCTTGTGACTCACAGCTGATCCCTTCACTATGGAAACACGAGGGCTCCCAGGACGTACAGATAAAGTATTTAAAAAGTGCTCGGCATCCCGTTAGAACTCCGTGGATGTCCACTGGTGCCTTTCTGAGAACAGTACAGGAATGGTGTCTTTGTTTGATTAAGCTTTTTTCCCCCGTTCAGGTTTTCCTTGAAACAAACCTGTTTATTATTTATCGTGGTGAAAATACAGGTCACAACCCTTTCACCATCTCTACATATTCGGATTAATGACGTGAAACGCAGCATACCCACACCCACCGCCACTGAGCTGGTTCCGACTCCTAGCAGCCCCGCACATTGTTGCTCAGACTGCGCATGGTCACTATGGGAGCAGGCGGCCTCATCTCTCTCCCGGGGACCAGCTGAGGGGTTGGAACTGCCGACCTTGCGTTCAGCAGGCTCATGCCTAACCCACAAGGCTGTGACGGTTCCTTTACTGACATTGCCTTGGGTGGATTTAGATGCAGAGCCCCTCTTTAGGACAGGCCTGGGCTCAAACTTGAAGAGTTGGGAGGAGGGTGTGGGACTGAGCGGTGTTACGCTCTGTAGACCGTGGGGTTGCCATGAGTGGGAACTGGGTCAAAGGCGCCTAACGATGACTAGACCAGGTAGAGCCGCCCCGGGGGTTACACTTAGGCCGCCTCGTCTTTCCTCACGGAGTAGCAGGTAGTTTCGAAATGCTGGCCTCGAGGTTAGCAACTAGGTGTCCCTAACCTAGCCACCTGAGCTCTGAGGATACACTGAAGGAACTTTAAACAGAGAATACGGACCAGGCTCTGAGCCTGCCACAGACAGGCTGGTTTCAGGTGCAGAGAAGGGAACGTAGGAACTGCTCGTTGTCCCCAGAGGAACGGGACTGAAAACTCCGCTGTAGCCTGTGGGACGCCAGGAGAGGATCGTTCTTCACCTCTCCCAGTCACAGGTGGTTTGTGGCTGCGTCGCTCAACCCCTGTCCCCATCTTCACATCGCTGTCTTTCTGTCTGTCTGGTGCTCCCCCTTTTCTTGAAAAGGCACCATTTATAGAAGATGAGCACCCCTCCCCCCGCCCTCCTGCAGGCCTCTTGTGAATTTAACTGGTGATATCTTCGAAAGATCCTACGGCTAAATATGGCCGGGGAGGAGTGAGGACCTGGGTGTAGTGTTTGTCCCAGCTCAGCGGGAGGGGAGGGAGCAGAGCATCCTGCTAGGTAGGTAAGGTAGAGAGAGAGGGGGGGGGTTGGCGGGGAGAAGGAGACTCCCAAGAGAGATTGGCACAGTGGCTGCAATGGGGGATTCACACCCACCCATGGCGGAGAGGATGGCACAGGACTGGGCAGTGTCTCCTTCTTGCAAGTCAGGCTGCTCTGTGTCGGGCCCACTCCACTCCTTGGTGCCTCACCTGACCACCAGGCCTTGAGGGGACACAGATCCACCCACAAGGACAGCTTCTTCTCATCGAATCCGCCCTCAGACTGAGTGGTGGCGGGGACCTTTTGACCCTGCCCCCAGAATCTATTTGGAAGGAAAAGCAACTGCTTCGTGTCACCACAAGGGGTGCCCTTGCAGCCAATTGGGTCCAGGGTGCCCAGGGTCCCACCCACATCTCTCCTCCCATTCACCTTGTCCTCCCGCTTCCTTCATCCACGTCACTCAGTGAGAAACGCTCACCAATCTTTCTTGGTGGGAGTCTCCCCCCCCCTCCCCCCCACTCTATCTTACCTTGCCCAGGACCCTGGTGCCTCTGAGAGATTGTCATTCTCCCTTCTTTCTTGATACCCCGGCTCCCTCACAGCGCCACAGTCAGCAGCGATCTTTGTCGAGTTAGACCGATGACCATTCTCTCCTCCCCCTTCTCCGTGGGCAGTTCTTCCCCCCTCCCTCCAGTCCAGGGCCCCCTGCCGTAGTCTCGAGTCTGTCTAGCATTTTGCTCATGAGCAAGCGGGGCCATGACGGTCTAGTGTGGCCACTTGCCATGCCAAGAAGGAACGCGGAGGGCGGTGCAGTGCACGACACAGACACAGGCAGGATTGCTGGCTTGCTTCCTAGGTAGAGTTGGGCCTCTCGATCCACACGCACGCACGCACGCACGCCTGCGTCTTGCGCCTGCGGGCTGTGGCCATGGCCCGGGGAGAAGTGGATGCTGGTGAGGCGTGGAACCACGAGGGGACGGAGTGGACGCTGGCGAGGCGTGGAACCACGAGGACACATGCCTGCATTCATTCTGCTTTTGTCTCCCTGCAGAATTTTGTGCGTCACCACTGGGTGCACCGTCGGCGGCAGGAGGGCAAGTGTAAGCAGTGCGGGAAGGTAAGGGACCCCCCTCCCACGGACACCCCCGGGAACCCTGCAAGGCCCAGCCGGCCCCCTGAGGCCGAGGCGTCCCATCGCCCGGCCTGGCGTTCAGATCACGCCTTAGTTTCTGGAAGGTCTAACTCCTCTCGGTCTTCTCTGTCAGGTGTTTCCGTCTCGTTCTAGAACTCTATGCAACAGGCACTGGTTTTCATGGCAGGGGTCAGCCCCTTCTGAGAGGGCTGGAGGCAGCCTTCCAGGGGGATGGCGGTGAGGGGGGGAAGGGTGACTGGCCTTTCAGAACAACGCTTCTCCCATGAGGACGGGCTAGCAAAACCAGGAATTGTTGTCAGTTCCTGCAAAAAAGTGTTTGCCACCCCTGTGGTTGCTGGTTCAGCATGAAGCACGGAGGTGTGGGGAAAACAGGATTGGAGC
>NW_022103920.1:8499420-8521488 GCF_000313985.2 Echinops telfairi
GGACTGGCTCTGCCTTCTCTCTGGCCGGTTAGCTGCTGTCCTGGAAGCCCATAGCCCTTCACACACCAGTGCGTCAGGAGGGATGTCCATGGTCTCAGGTCTTCCCAGAACATGCTGGTCCTACTGAAGTACTCCAGTCACCTGCTGGGTTTATAGCTCAGCGAAGTCCGAATTCTTGGAACCTCAAGAGATTATGGGACGGGGCAGTGTTAACTAATGACACCCAGGCCAGAGGGTGCGTCCTCCTCTTTTGGATTCCACCAGCTCATCAAGGACCTTCCTTGGGGTGCTGGCTTGTCTCAAGGCAGAAAACAAGGCACTCAATTTGAAGGCCAGAGAATTTATTTTCTCAGCCCAACCCTCACGAGGGAGAAAGACGGCTTACTACTCCTGAAAGAGCTACAGGCTCAGAAATCCACAGACTATGAAAAGTACAATGAGCTTTCTCCCGACTACAAGAAGGCTGGTACAGATTCCTTTACCCATCAAGTGAATCTGGATTTGGAAATTTGTCCAAACCCTGGTACTTGTACCTACTTTCTCCAGTAGGACGGTACTTCCTGACATTTCCAGAGAGTTCTAAAGCACACCCCTCTACCCCCCATCCCAGGACACACATGCCCGACCTCATATGCATCTTCCACTGGTGTAAGAATGAAGAGTCATCTCTTCATAGAGTGAAGCTTTTTCTTTTTTCCTTAATGGTGGTTCGTCGGCCTTGGGGTCGTTAGAGTGTGCTCATGCTTAAAGGGTGTTGGCAGTTTCCAGTTCTACTCTTAAAATCAACAGTGAAGTCGACATTTGAGTGGATGTGCCCTTGAGCCTGGCGTGTGTATTTGGCTGTGTGGCATTTCACACCGGGGAGGGGAACGCTGTGACGCAGCTGCTCAGCTCCTCCAAAGCTCAGTGGAGCCCGTGGCCTGGCTGGAGCCCTGGTGGCATCGTGGTTACGCCTTGGACCGCCCTTCTCCAGGTCAGTGGTTCAAAACCACCAGCCGCTCTGTTGGAGAAAGGTGAGGCTTTCTCCTCCTATCACAGGGTGGCAGTCTCAGAAGCCCACAGGGGCAGATCTGCCCTATCCCAGAGCATTGCTGTGAGTCAGAATCAACTCCCATTCAGATGCCAGCTGACCAGGGCCACTACCCTCCCTTGAATAAAAAACACAAAAACAACAAGAAGTAACCGGCTGATTACAGATCCCACACAAAGGGCGATAAAAACAGTTCCGGATTTTTCAAGATCAATTAAAACTTCACTTTTCCGTGCTTTGCATTGACAGAGCTTGTAAAACACACAGGAGTGTCCCAGAGAAACAAGTGAACAAATCTAGCGTTTGGTGATACACGCTCCTGAGATGTAATGTTATCTCTGCCAGACACAGCAACAACAACAATGCTCCCACATCCCCTTACCAGGGCCCACAATTGTCTCGCAAACAGTTTCTAAGTTCACCCAGTGAGTTCTGCCAGCGGGAGGGCATTTCCCCACTCGGTTCCTGAATGGTAAGAAGTTGCTGCTGTTGAGGCAGGCCCGGCTCTGGGAGACCTGGCAGATAGCCTGGTCCGTGACAGCCTCACAGTTATTGACATCTTTGAGGCCACTGTTGCATCCCGTCCTATCCATGAGAACAGACCATGGTGACTGGGCCTGTTCTTTCCCAGCCAGCCAGCCAGCCAACCACCAGCAGCAAAGAAACCCCCAACTGAACCAAACTCGTGGCCATCTAGTCCATGTGGACGCATACCGACCCCAGAGGCTAAGGTAGAACTGCACCTGTGGGTATTCCAAACTGTAACTCATCGTGGGTGTAGAAAGCCTCATCTTTCCCCAGCAGAGTGGCTGGTGGTTTCAAACTGCTGACCTTGTTGGTAGCACCCCAGCATGTCATCCACTAAACCACCAACCCTGCTTGGTAACTCTTGCTGCCATTGAGGCCACAGTTTGTACTGGCAAAATTGCGAACCATGTGGGCCAATCAGCGGTGGAGATTCGCTTCCTTGAATGAGCTCATCACAGTTACAGCAGCCTATAAGAAAGCCCTCCAGATTATCCCTGGAATTCTAGGGGGAAGAAGAAAACCCCACGCTGTGGTGCAGATGTGACCTTATGGAACATGACACTGGCGATCAGTGTAGAAGAGCCATCACCCCTGGGAATAAGGGTGGTCAGAGAAAGGTGAAACAGCATTGTCCTGGCTAATGATCGTGAGTGTGGAATTAGCACGAAACTCTGTGACCCTTGCTTTGGGTTCTGCCTTCCCTCAAAGGTCTGGGGTCATAGAAAGAGGCAACTCCCATGAATCCATCTGCTTCTGGGAGGAGCCTGGTCTCAGCCTTTAGACTTGCAGTGGTTCTCAACCTCCCTCATGCTGTGACCCCTTCATACAGTTCCTCATGTGGTGGTGACCCCCCCAACCATAAACTTACTGTTGTTGCTACTTCATAACTGTAATCTTGCTACTGTCAAGAATCGGGTGACCCCTGTGAAAGGGTTGTTAAACCCCCAAAGGGGTCGTGACCCCCAGGTTGAGAACCGCTGCTCTAGAGAGAGCCTGACAAGATCCCACTAACGGTGTTAGCCCAAGAACCCTGTGCTCTAAATTTTACTCCCTTCGCCTCAGCCATGGCCCAAGTATGACCCTTTCCGAGGCTTTCAGATGCTGTTTCTGGTTTCCCCCACAAGTCAGAGCTATAATCTATCTAGTGCAGTTGGGGCTTCCCAGGAGTTGAAAGGAACAGGTGGAAAGGACCTGTGGCTGCTACGATTTTACAGTGGATACATTGTTTAGCGGTGCTGCAGATGGATTAGATGGAAGTCCTAGTAGCGTAGTGGTTACACACTGGGCTACTAACCGCCAGGTCGGCCGTTTGACACCACCAGCTGCTCTGCAGAGAAAGACACGGCTTTCTACTCCTGTAAACAGTTGCGTTTCAGAAACTCACAGGGGCAGGTCCACCCTGTCCGATGGAGTCTCTATGAGTCAGAACGGGCTCAATGGCAGAGGCTGAGTGAACAGATGGATACAGCATGTGCTTAGGTTGGGGCTTCCAGCCCACCCAGAGGTCCCTTGGGAGAAAGGCCTGGTGACCACCTTCCAAAAAGTCCAACACTGAAAACCCTCCGTAGCACATCCTACTTTGCCACGCCTGGGGCCACCATGAACCAGATTGATTTTTAACCATCTGGTGAGTAGCATAGTGGCTATGAATTGGCCTGCTAACCACAAAGTCAGCAGTTCAAAACCACCAGCTCTCCTCCTGAGAAAAAGCGAGGCTTTCTACTCTAGTAAAGATTCAGTCTCGGGAACCACAGGGGCAGTTCTACCCTGCCCTATAGGTTCACTCTGACTCAGCACCAACTCGATGGCAGCGGGTTATTATTATTATTATTTAAGTCACCAGCTACATGCTAGGGGAATAGAACTGGTCTACTGGAGAACAATAAAGGGTCTCTCTAGAAGGGTTAAATCAGGTGTGCCCCTGGAGTCAGAGCCTATTATAGACAATTAAAGGCACCACAGAGTTTTGAAGCCTTTAATGTTTGCCATTGTTGCTGTCGGAGCGAGGGGCTGACAGTCAGTTCCGACTCATATCCACCCGAAGTCCAACAACCAAGCCGTGCCTCATCGTCGCGATTGTTGCTTTGTTCGAGCCCCTTGTTGCAGCCACTGTGTCCACCCACCCCATCGAGGCCCCCCCTCTTTGCTGAGCCTCTGCCTCAGCAAACACATGCCCTTCCCCGAGACTGGGCCCTCCCGAGCACCCACTGCGGACTTTTAGGTGCATTGTAAGTGGATTGTGTAACAAAGCACAATAGATCCCGGGGAATGAAACACTACCTATGACTCACGCTCTATCTCTGACCTGTCAGGCCTCTGAGGTTGCCCGGTATCATCCTAGGAGCCTAAGTTCCAAGAATCCCCATTCATTGGGAATAATACGTGCTCTTATTTGAGAAACATAAGTGGCACCAATTATTTAAACCTGTTAAATGGATGAAAAGGACTGAAATTACACCGGTCCACTTCTGCTTATTATCTTGAACCCAATGGCCAAGGCCACGACTCTGTCTAACTTTCCAGTAACTTTTCTCTCTTGGAACCCAATGGCCAAGGCCACAACTCTAACTTCCTGCTGAACTTTCCTTCCTTCTGAGCTCGCTTCAGAAGAGCCCGCGTGTTCCTCTCTCTGTGCTGGAAATGCTTCAGTTCTGGGAGTTTCAATTCATTAACCACCATCAGTTGCTGTCGCCTGGCCCAAGAGTGACATTTTCCGTGGCCTCACATGCACGTGAAAGTTGGAGCTTGAACAAAGAAACCCAAAGAGGAACTGATCCATGTGAATCGTGGTGCCGGGGGATGATGGGAAGTACCGTGGACTGCCAGATGAACCAACAAATCTGTCTTGGGAACAGTACGGCCAGCATCGTCCACGGAGGCCAGGGTGGTGAGACTTCATCCCACATACTTTAGGGACCACCCCCCTGGAGGACATCACACGTGGCACAGTATTGGGGCACAGGAAAAGAGGAAGACCCTCAATGAGATGAGTCGACACACAGTGGCTGCATTTCTGGGCTCAACGCCTAAGAACAACCGTGTGGACGGTGCGGGACCAGGCGGGGATTTCGGGGCGTTGTGCACAGACAGACAGGGTCGCTCCAATTGGGGACTGATGGGATGGCACCTGGTGGCACCAGCTGCTGTTGAGTGGACTTGGCCTCCACAGCGTCTCCAGTGGCTGATTCTGCTCAAGAACAGATCGCCAGACCTTTCTTCTGAGGCACCTCTGGGTGCGAGCCAGCCGCCGGCCTTTCAGTTCATAGCCTAACTGTGTTTGCCACCCGGGGACTCTTTCAAGGATCCCGTGCCTTTCCCCTGCCCTGAGCCAACCGCTGGCATCCCCTGCAGGTGTGTAGAGACTTTCCTCTCTGAGCCCTCATGTTGCTCCCTCTCTGTTAGGCCCGTGTCTGCCTGAAGGTCCTAGGGTGTTCCCAGAGGGACAGACAGCACCAAGGGATTGGCATTCTTCCACTTCAGTTTGGTCCCCGAACGACCGGGTTATAAACCCTTTTGGAGCTCTCCTGTTGCCCGACATGACATTGTGCTTCAAACCGCCTTTGGTGAAACCTTTCGTCTTTCCAGCTGGGCACAGCACGGTGCACTGTCGCTCTTCGACACGTCAGACGGGAGGGCTTTTCCCCGAGGAAGTGGCTCGGCCCTGTGAAAAGCTTCTGGTCCCCATGCTTCACCCAGAACCGACCCGGGCAGCCAGACTGAGCTGTGAGGTCAGGGACGCACGGAAAGCCACCTCTCAGGGGATCAGGATGCAAGCAGACTCACCGATGTGTCACTGATGTGACAGACAGACATCACTGTGATGGCGAGCGGCCCCTCGCACCGTCACCTGAGCCCCGGCGAGCAGCAGCAGACACCAGGACATTATGCTTTCAAAACCTCAGCACCAGACTCACTGCCGTTGAGTCGGTTCCGACTCACAGTGACCCGGTGGGACAGAGTAGCACTGCCCGTGTGGGTTTCCAAGACTCTGACTCTGGAGGGGAGTATGCAGCCTCATCTTTCTCCTAGGGAGTGGCCGGTGGTTTTGAACTCGTGACTTTGCAGTGAGGAGCCATTGTGCCACCCAGTGCACCCCAGGGGTCCTCACGTGTATCTGCTTGGGGGTCCAGATAAGAAAAGAACCCTAAACTAGATTGAGATGCAACCAGTTTCCATTCGCCCACAGACACAGAGGGACCGTTTGAGATGTCAACAGGGTGTACTGACTGTGCGCTGGGTGTGTTCACTGACCAGCCTAGGACACACACACGGCAGAAGAGCATCGGCGAAGAGCATTTTCCTCTGACGACGAGGAAAAGGCCCGTGTTTCTTAGCTGACACGACTTTGCCCAGTGTGCTAGGCTGGGTCCTCCAGAGAAGTGAAAACCAGTGATGCGTGTAGGTGTTGTGTAGAGAAAGAGATGTGCATCCAGTAGTGACTCACTGTTGTAGAAATAGGTAAATCCAGGCCGGTTCAAGTCAGGCTTCGCCTGGCTCATAGAAAAGCTAACGAATAGGAAGCAGGATGAAGAAGCGGTAACAGCGGGGGGCACAGGCTGGTGCATGCGGAGGTCCAAGGCCCACCAAGTGGATCCACCATGAGTAGTCTGAGGATGGCTCCTGGGATCGGCAGACAGGCAACAGGAGTCAAAGAACCAGAGGCAAGGTCCAGATCCAGCCGAAGGCAAAGGGCCAAAGAGGATTTGACTCTGCCGGGTCTCTCTGTGTTTAGACAAATAAGGCTATGGCAGCAAGGAGGTGCCATCAGGCTGTGCAATGCATCGGTTGAGCTCCACCGCTGTCCTTAATTAGAAGTGTCTAGTTGACAGAATTCCTGAGCTGGAAGGATATACGCTGGACAGGACAGAATAAGCCCTGATGACCCCCCTGAGCCAGGAGGTCATTGGCTAAAGCAAGTGCCTTAAAAAAAGAGATCAGAACAGACCGTTCGATGAGCTAAGTATGTACCTGGCACTCAACGCTCTTGGTTATTTATCAGCGGTAGCCCATGCCATGTTTTAATGGCACGGAGAAGCGCGCTCGCTGCTCTGACTCGGTGTGGGCCAGCTGCGGCTGGTCAGGAGTGGTGGCTTGGAAGTCCCGCATCCTGAAGAAGCAGGTTCGCTCAGCACCACAGTGACCAGCTGCGGGGGTATCTCTGATAGAAAGGAACCCTCATGGTACAGCAGGCCCAATGTTCGGCTGCTGACCACAAGGGCAGTGCTTTGAGCCCACCAGCCACTCCACAGGAGAAAGATGAAGGTGTCTGCCCCCATGAAGTTTTAGGAGTCCCAGAAACACTAGGGGCAGTTCTGCCCTGTCCTGGAGGTTTGCTTGCTCACTGTGAGTTCAAACTGACTCAGTGGCAGAGGGTGATCTGATAAGAGACTGGCGGAACCCTGCACTGGGTGGCCTTCCGACACCCTTCAACCCCGGAACTGAACCAACAGCCACCTTTCAGCCCAACAACAGACAGGCCTACAACGTGAACAATGACACGCATGAGGAATGTTGTGTGGGTTTGGCTGGTTCAGAGACCAGGTGGGCAGGGAGGAAGGATGCTGGGCCTGGGGGACCAGAGGGGAAGTGGGAAGAGTGTTGTTCCTTTGAAGGCACTGGCAACTGGCCTCCTGAAACAAAGCGTGTGCGTATTCTTGAGTGGGAAACAAATGTGCGCTATGAACTTCCGCCTAAACCGCAATCATCTGGGGGAAAAAGCCACCCTACAGTTACCCCCCCCACACACACATACACACACACACACAGGTTGCTATGGCATTCACAGAGCTTTAGATATGCTGGAAGAGGAGACACGTGAGCTTTATTTTAATTTTTAAATTCTGTTTTGTTAGGAATTATAAACAGCGTCTCTAGGTAAACTTACGGGGGAATGTTCTGCATATGAAATAACAAAATGTGACCAAACTCATCGACCCAAATTCCCAGCCATCGATTCAGAGCGAGCCTACAGGACAGGGTAGAGTCGAACTGCCCCTGTGGGTTTCCAGGACTGTAACACCTGCCCAGGAGGAGCGCGTCCCGGCTGGTAGCAAGCTCACCTGGTGGTTTTGAACTGCTGACCTTTGTGATGAGCAGCCCAACTCATCAGCACCCCACCCCTGGAGTCCCTACAAAATGTTAAAGGTTACATGTATGCTTGAAAAAATCATGGGGAGTCTGAGTCCAATGCTGTGTTCAGGTAAATGCACGGGAAAGCCCACCCCACCCCAGCTTCCGTCAAATCAATGCTTCCCGACCCAGTGACGGAGGGCAGCGTAGACCTGCCCGCCCCGTATGGCTGTTCCCAGGCTGCCATCCTCCCGAAGCACATGGCCTCATCTTTCTCCTGAGGAGCGGCTGGTGAGTTCAAACCACTAACCTTTGGGTTGGCAGCTGAGCACGTAACCACTGCGCCCCCAGGACTCCATAGACGAGTACTCCATCCTCACTGCCTTCTAGTTGATTGTGATACATAGTGATCCTGCGTAGGGTCTCTAAGGCTGTAAATCTCTACCGGAGCAGACAGCCTCATCTTTCTTCCTCAGCGTGGCTGGTGGGTTTGAACCAAAGACCTTGCAGTTAATAGTCGGACATTATATCCTATAGCACCCCAGGACCTCCTTTAGATAAATGGATTGATGGTTAAGCCTTATGGTGTAATTCTCTGGGTTTCCCATCTGCCGTGTCTTATGACCCTGGAACATGCTGGCCAGCACCATGATGCTTTGTCTTGTTCAACTTTCTGGAGGCTGGTGCCCAATCAACACTTTATAATTTGGTTTGTTGGATCAAATTAAGTCAGAGGAGGAATCAGTTTATGGGAAGGTGTTTTCCTTACCCCAAACCCCAAGGTAGTAAAATCAATAGCAAAATTGTTTTCAGCCAGGGGGAAGCCACTCTCAGTAACCTCTCCGCCCACTTGCAGCCAAGACCATTCAGTTCAGTGCCCTCCTCAGTGCCTCCCTGCCCAAGGTTCCAGAAGAAAACGAGGTGGTAAGGGGTGAGCTGCTCCAGATTAATCTTGCTTCACTTTATCCCAGAGGCTGGATTTGGCTGGGAAGGAATGCGCGCGCGAATGCGCGCACACACACACACACACAACACACCCCTACCTCAAGGTCCTCGTATTTAAATTCTTTAGTCTTTTGGATGCAAGCACCTGACCTCTCACCCTGGGGAGGTCGGTTGAAATAACCCAGCCAGGCCACCCATCCGTCCCATTAAAGCAGCTCCCGGCCAGCATTCTGAGTGGGTAGTCAGGACTCTGGCCCTTGTCACCAGGCTGAGAGCCCAGCAGAAGGCTTCTCCCCGCGGCATCTGGTCTTAAAGCTCTGATGCTGTTCCATTTGTGCTGGGCAATGGCCTTGAAGCCTTGCTAACCGTGACTCTGCCAGAGGAGAACTGCAACAAGACACCAAGGGTCCTGGAGGTCCTGCGCAGTGTGGTGCATGGGTGCACGGGATGGGTGAGAGGTCGGAAGGGGCTGCATTTGTTTCTGCTCCCAGCACCTCTTGTCACCTTGGAGCTGAACTACAAAACCCAAACTCACTACCGCTGAGTCGATTCCAACTCTTAGCAACCCTTTGTAGGGTTTCAGAGACTGTACCTCTTTGTGGAAGTCGACAGCCTCTTTTATGTCCTACGGAGTGGCTGGTGGTTTCAAACTGCTGACTTTGGCGTTAGCAGCCCACTGTGTAACCACTATACCACCAGGACTCCTCTTCTTGGAGCTTCTGGAAACCAAACCAAACTTACTGCCATCTGGTTGATGTGGGCACCTAGCTATCTACCCTATAGGACAGGGTAGAACTGCCCCTGTGAGTTTCTGAGACTATAACTTTATCAGAGTAGGAAGCCCCATATTTCTCCCATGGAGCTGGCTGGTGGTTTTGAACTGCTGACCTTGCAGCTAGCAGCCCCGCGTGCACTACAGGTTACAGTATTACGAGGTCACTTATCTGGAACCCTGGGTGACATGAATGGTTAAGAAGCTTGGCTACTAACCAAGAAGTTGGAGATTTGAGTCAGCCTAGAAGAACCTCGGAGGAAATGCCTGGAGATCTGCCTTGGAAACATCAGCTACTGACAGCCCAAGGGAGCACCGCTCTCTCCTGTCACACTGTGGCTGCCACAAATGAGAGCAGGCTCTGGGGCAGCTGGCTTGTTCCCACTGGTGCTGTGGGGGCTGCCCATGAGATCAGAAGATCAGGAGAAAAGGTCACCACACACTTCAGGGGTGTTGGAAGACCAAGCAACAACCAAAAAACCCAAACCTACTACCCCATCTATTCCAACCCATCGTGACCCTACGGAGGGTGTCACAGGCTGTACCTCTTGGTGGAAGTAGACAGCCTCTTTTTAACTCCCACGGACTGGCTGGTGACCTTAAACCATTGACTTTGAGTTTAGCAGCCATCAATGCTTAATTCACAATGGGGGCTCCCAAACCCACTGCCACCAAGTCAGTAGTGACCCACAGTGACTCGGTATAGGGTTTCAGAGACTGTACATGTGTACCGAAGTAGACAACCTCATCTCTCTCCCACAGAGTGACTGGTGAGCTTGAACCACTGACCTTGGGGTTAGCTACCCAATGCCTAGCCCACAGTGTCACCAGGGCTCCTAGTGGCAGTGACATTCAGATATGTGACATGGGGTAGGCATTTCATGTGCCGGGTGGGATTGAGGGCACAGCCTTAGAGAGGTGCAGCACACGGCCAGCCTCTTGGGGCCGACCACGGGCTTCAGAAATCTCACCAAGACTGACATTCCCCTTGTCTTGTCATACTGCTTCCCCACCGCTGGTGCTTTGCCTCCTCACAGAACCAGCCCCTCCCCACACAGACAGGGCTTTGCAGCTGTGATTCCCACTGGGAAGCACCAGTCCAAAGATGCGTTGCAGCTGAAGACAGGCATTTGAAAGGCCGCATTTTACCCAGTGGCCGTGTCCAGGATCAGACGAAGAGTTGAGGGAGGACCAGCAGAGTTCTAGGGTGCAGAGGGTCAGCTGGACCTGGGGCCAGGAGTGGGGTCCATCCCCTGGAGCACTGCACACAGGCTACCCATTGGCCCCTGCACACAGCCATCCCCCACTGTTATGCCAGCCCCAGAGAAAGCCGCCGCTCATCTTTTTTGGTTCAGCCCACGAAGAGTGGTGAGAGGCTGGTGAGGAAGTTCTCTGGGGAATCCCATGTGACGTTTTGGCTTGGTCCCCTCTTAGCTCAAGTTGTGACGTGTGTGCATCATCTTCTAAATGACCTGCAACCGTAACCCTTGGCCCCCGGGATGTGGGGTACTCTCCGTAAGCTCCTGTTGTCTTGTCTGGGCAAAGTGGGTGCCAGGACTATGGGGTGTTCCTTGGTCCAGCCAGCAATGGACGGACTTGTGGGCCGCAGACCTGCTCCTACACTGATGCAGTGGGCGGGCGATGTCTTGGCGTGAGGGTACTCTCTGCTGGGGAGACGAGCCCGGTGTGGGCGGAGGGGGCAGAGCAAGCCAGAGTCTTGCAGAGAGGTCCCTGGCTCAGTGATTCAGCTGTGGAGCTCTTAAGGCCACGGTGGGTTTCAGGGAAAGGGCACACAGCAAGGTCAGCCAAGGGCGAAAGCGACAGGGGGGTCAAGTACAACTGGAACAACGCTTCTAGGAGTTACTGCCACTGGAAAGACTTCTGGAGGCCCACCAGGGATGCTCATCAGAGACTCGCCGCCCAGGGCCTTCCTGGGGGCCCGGTCACACAGGCACCCTCTGCCTGGCACACACCACACTTCCAGCCTCCCAGCAAGACAGCTGGGGTCAGTCCACACCAAGCTGTCTGAGCAGGCCCAGGGAGGGAATCTTAGCTGTTCATGGGCTGCAGGACCGTCCCTGAGACCAAGTTCCCAGCCCAGGCCCAACCTTGCAGGCAGCTTTCTCAGCAGCAGACAGAAGCCCTGGGCCAGTCTCGTTAACTCTCCAGACACCTGGGGAGCTGTCATTATCTTGTTACTGACTGGGGAAGGGGATGTTTGCCCATGATATTTTCCAAATCCAGATGTCTGATGTTGAGAGGAAGCCTTGTTAATGGAAGGGAGAGTTGAGGCTGGCACAGGGGAGAAGAGCCAGTGGGGGGGGTGGTGGTCACAGAGCCCCAAGGCCCTGTGTCCACCTGGGAGACGGGGAGAGGTGATGGTGGGAGCAAGCTGGACATGAGGAAGCCAGGAGAGGAGGGAGGCTCAGGAAGGAATTTCTGAACTATCAGTATCTGTAGGACACTACCCACTGCCAGGAGTGAAGGGGAGTGCAGAGATGCCACCTGGATGTCCTTTAATAGCATGGACATCTATTTTTTCACCCCAAATCAGCTGGGTGTAGACTTGTGGCATCTCTTTGTTTTCTTTTGATCCCGTCACAAAAGCCCCCTTTACAAATCGATCCTCTGTGGCTGCTTGGCTCTGGTCTGGTTGGATGTAGATTTCACAGGCAGGAAGCTACGGAGGCGCTCTCTGCTTTAGCAGAGTTGCCAAGAGGGGGTGGCTTTCACAAACAGACATTGATTCTCTTACTGTTAGGGAGGCCAGAAGTCTGGCTCTGGGCTCTGGCTCTGGGTTAGATTTGCATTCTCTGTCTGCTCTGGGGGAAGGTCCTTCCCTCCTGTTAATGTCTGTGGGCTCGGCATCCCTGAGAGATCTCTGTGTGTTTGGCGTCAAGCGTTCCCTGGGTCTAGGAGGTTCTTAGCATAGGAACCTTGGGCCTAATGAATCTGCCTCACTCCTGGCTTTTCTTTCTTGGTGGTACTGAGCCCCCTCCAATTATTTATTGTCTTCTGCATCTCAAAAGAGGTAGACTCAAGGTACAACCTAATCTTGTAGATTGTGTTCTGCCTCATTCACATAATTGCCTCTCCAAACCCTCACTGCAGAGAGTCAATGATAACTCACAGCAGCTCTACATAGGACAGGGCAGAACTGCCCCAGTGGGTTTCCGAGACGGTGGCTCTTTACGGGAGTAGAAAGCCTCCCCTTTCTCCCTCAGAGTGACTGGTGGTTTCAGACTGCTGACCTAGCGTTAGCAACCCAAGGCCTTACCCACAACATGAACTCCCTCCAGGCCTGCCTTATTGACATCACAGAGGTTAGGATTTAGAGGATAATTACATCAGAGCACAAAATGGATGACAATGGAGTCCCGCTGTGGATCATGGTTTAATCAAGTTGACAATTATTTGGGGGAAACTCAATGCAGTTCTTAACAAGAAGGCAGAAAATGTCTCCTGATTTCTCTCTGGCAGTCCTTCAGAAGCTCCTGTTTCCACTGAAAAGTCGTGTTTGTTCCTGTATGACAGTTGCATAATTTACCATGCCATTAACCTCACTACTGCTCACTGGTTCAAAAAAAGAATAGATAACTCTTGTTTTATAGTGCAGACATCCCCAGAGAGCCAGTGGAAGAGCTCAAATGCACTATCACCTCCCTGGGCATCTCCCAGCACCTACCTCCTTGGTGCTCTCTCTTCAACATTGGGTTTCTCTCTTCCTGGCTTCTCAGACACTTCAGTTGTACAGAGACTTGGATGGTGTGTTAGTCTGGGTTGACTAGAGAAACAAATTAATAGACACACATATGTGTACAAAAAAAAGATTTATGTAAAAGAGGAATTGAATATTGAGAAAACACTCCAGCCCAGTCCAGATCAAGTCCATAAGTCCGATATTAGCCCATATGCCTGATACCAGTCTATAAATTATTCTTCAGACTCACACAACACATGCAATGATGCCAAATGCAGGAAGATCACAGGCCAGTGGGTGGAAGGTCTTGTAGATCCAGTGGTGGTGGAAGCATCTCAACGCTGGTGTGGGTCTGCACATGGCTCCTCTAGCTCCAGGGCTCTAGTGTAGCTCCATGTGTCATGTCAGCAGGATGATGAAGCAGAGTCTCTGTGTAACTGGCCTCCAGGGAGCGATTTATCTCTGTGGCACCTCCAAATGAGATAATCAAACTGTGATCTGATTGACAGGCTGGACTCCACCCCTTCACAAGTTGACATCAGATTATGTAACTACCACAGAGGGCTCTTGTTTTATAGTGCCATGGCAACCAATGGTAGCTTCCCATGCCTTATAATAAAAAAGGAACCAGAGCTACATCCTTTTGTGCCTGGCCTGGTGTACCTGTTACCTGGTGCAGGCTACCCCAGGACCACTTCTCTCCTTTGCACTCCTCTGAGTCCAGTGTAGGAGTGCTTAGCCTGGTGGAGGGGAACAATGTACTGCCTGGCCTGGCATTTGTGTTTGCTCACGGTCTGTGTGCTGGGTGACAATCCTGACCTCATTCACGGCACTGAACCTGGGGCGGGCTCGTTGTGGATGCTGCACTCCTGCATTTGAGGTGATCTTACATGCTCTGATTCTTGTCTTGACACCCCAGGGCTTCCAGCAAAAGTTCACCTTCCACAGCAAGGAGATTGTGGCAATCAGCTGTTCCTGGTGCAAGCAGGCGGTAAGTCTGGGGCTGCAGCGGAGCAGGGTGGGGTCCCACCCCATTATGTACGGTAGGCTTAGGTCACTGTCTGAGTTGTCTGTGCGCAGAGGGCTACCGTCACTTCGCAGATGACCTCTCTCGTGTGGCAGTAACCTATAGACGCACTCAGAACCACCGCCCGGTCCACGGGAGAGAGACTGGGCTTTCCACTCCGGTACAGGGTCCCGGTCTCAGCCCACAGGAGCAGCCCTCGCCTGCCTTCCAGGGTGGCTCTGAAGGGACTTGACTGGGTGCAATGTGTGTTTAGTTTTGGTCACGTGGGTGTGCCTTATAGATGTGTCTGTAGAACCTTGGAAGAAGAAAGACCGGGAAAATCCTTAGACTCTGAGCATCCTGTGTGCCACCATCTGGGGATCCTGCTGCCATGGACACTGCCCCCCAAGTTAAGGTGCCCCCAGATATATACTCTCTCTTCATTGATCTACAGACAACACGACAAAAGAGTGGATTTTTGTGTGGCCTGGCTCTGGTCATATCCACGTATCTTAGAGATGTCCACCTTGCAGAAGGTGTCTTCCACAAGACTGGCAGCCCACCAAACCTGCTTGAAGCAAAGTGGTGATGCCTTTGATGCGCACAGGCCATCCGTCCAGGATAACTGGGTACAACAAACGAATAAGAGGCCCGCTGCAGTCAGCGGAAAGACTGAAGGCTGGAAGCTGGGTTTCCTGTGTTTAAATATCCACCACCACTCAGAGGCTCTGCAGCCACGGTCATGCCAGGTAGCTTCCCCATCACACACGAGTCAGGGGCAAAGGGCAAGAGCTGAGATAGTCAGTCTCCAGGATCCTTGCCATTTCAGAAATCCAATGATCATGCACCTACGGAGTTTATTTGAATTGCCCAAGCAAAATGAAGTAAAAATGCTAAGCAGGGCATTCAGCGCAACCATTTTCTGATCTATCTAATTGCTTGCAGACCGATTATTCTGTTAGCTAGTTATTTTATACTTGTCTGGTTAGATGGCAGCGAGTGGGCAGTTCACATCAGATCTCGCAGACTTGCAGGGTGAAGACACAGTCGCTCTGCCGTGACGGTCTAACAGGGTGGCCTCACTCTCCAGTTGTCCTGACACAGGCCTAACTCATGCCTGTGCTCCCAGGGGCTCGTCCCAGTGCTGCCCCGTCCCTCTTGTCCCTCTAAAGGAGACACCTTCCATATCACTCACGTAGAAGTTGCTCTCAACTTTCAGAATCCATTCTGACGGACACTCGACAGTGGGCGACTGTGATGAAGGCCATGTCTTGGCCAGTAGCAGGAGATCAGGGTTGCTGGGCACTGTCATCACAGTGACTGGAAATGGAATTGGCCCCAGGCCCCTGGTGGCACAGCAGGGAGTCACACTGAGTCCCTAACACCAGTGTGTCTCTGTGTCACGAGTCTGTATCTACTGTGATCCCATTGAGCACTTTAGACTGGTCAGCAGTAAGATGGGACCCCGTGATTTTGAATTCATGGCACTGTAGGCGTCACCTCAGCAGACACCAGCCCTTTGTTCTCTGCTCCCCTCCAGAGAGACCAATGTCCTGACTCAACCCCCCACCCCCCAAACTCAAACTCACTGCCATCCATCCATCCTGACTCCTCGTGGCCCTACAGGACAGGCTAGAACTGGCCCTGTGGGTTTCCGAGCTGCTAACTCTTCAAGGAGGAGAACACCCCGTCTTTCTACCAAGGAGCTAGGGAGGGGTGGTGTCGACCTGCTGTGGTTAGCAGCTCCACTTGTAGCCCCCGGGACTCCATCTGTGGGGAGAGCTTGCTTCTTTCTCCAGTCCCCGACCCAGATGGACCACCTGGGCAAGAATTATGGGTACAAAGACGAGAATCTGATGATGATCGGAATGCCCGTCCGACTTCCTTCCCCAAAACCCTGTCCACCACCTGGGTGAGGCGGGCGACACCACAGGTGTGGGCAGAAGTGAGAATTGGTAGGACCCCAGACTCTCCAGACCCCAGCGTCGTGGTGTGCATTTCCCCAGGAAGAGTCTCAATGCTAGCAGGCCCTGATCTCCTGCTCCTAATTCTGATTATTTTGTAAAATGGGATGCCTATGAGCTCAGGCCCCGAAGCTTCTGCGGCTGGATGGGCCACGAAGAGAGACGCTTTCCCTCAGCGTGTGTGTGTGTGTGTGTGTGTGTGTGTGCGTGCCCATGTGCAGGAGTTCATGTGTGTGTCCATGGGCATGCTGGTATGCTAGTTCACGTTGAAAGTTCCCGTGCTCTGAGTGCACGTCTGTCTCTGCGGGCGCTCACCCCCTCTCGCTACAGCCTCGCCGGTCACTGGCCTCTCTTCCCCTTCAGTTTCACAACAAGGTGACCTGCTTCATGCTGCACCACATTGAGGAACCCTGCTCCCTGGGGGCGCACGCGGCTGTTATCATCCCGCCCACCTGGATTATTAAGGTGAAGAAACCTCAGGTAACTGCCGGGACCCTGGTGCTTCCCGGCAAGAGCAGAGAAAGGCCCTGCTGCTGTCTGCTTCCCCCACTCTGCCCCTCTTCCAGTCTCTGGCTCCTGGGCCCATGGCGCCCTCTCCCCGCAATCCTACCCTCAGCTCCTGGACTGCACCCCACTAGCCCATCGCCTCCGCGGGTGGGCTGTCTCACGGAGCCAGGCTCACCCTGGCGAAGCCACAGCCTCTTTGTAAGAACCTTCCAGAAGTGCGTCTTCCGATCCTTCCTCTCCACCCAGGGAGCCAGTGGCGGGCAGGCTGTGCATGTGACCCTGGTGCCTGAGACCACCACTACTGCCAACCCAAAGGCAGCCAGTGACCAGGGCTCACAGCCTTCCCAGCCTCTCAGAGCCTGTCACAGAGAGCAGCCCCCTGTTCTCCAGGCAGAAGGAGAAGTGGCCCTCTTCCTGCCTCAGAGCGCTCTGTGATTTCTCCTCATGTACGTTACATCCTCGGAGTCTCTGTGGCAGAATCCTGGGGGGTCTTGATGAGGTCACCCCCTCTGTGAGAGAAGGCTTCCACTCTGTACTTCCCACCCTGGACAGCATGTTACAGGAGGACACATTTTCCCTTGGGGAGGGACGGGCCCCTTAGGACGGCTTCCTGACCCTCATCTCGCTCAGGGGTACGGGAGCCTCACTTCAGATGGGTCTGCGGGCGCCACGCTGTTTATTCTCATTGACTCGGCTCCGTTGAAAACTGGACGGACGTTCTGTGTTCTGTGTAACGTTTAGACTCCGTTCGTGAGCAAGGTTTAGGAGTAACTTTTCCATAGAATCGTGCAGGGGAGCTCTCGGGAACTCTTTTCCGGAGGCACGTCTGCCATCCACACCCACAAAACTGGGGAGTCTAGTCCTTTTCGTTCACGCCCAGCAACCACACGCCCACGAGCTACCCAAGGTGACAAGGCAAGCCAGGTGTCGTCCTGTGGACCTCGGTCCATGTCCGCTGTGGCCCCACTTGGCCTGCTTACAAGATCCGCTCAGCAGTTCTACTTTGGTCCATTGTCCTTCATTGCTATGCGCAGTTTCATTGGGACATGAGGCAAACCTCATACAGTTCAGTAGTTCAGTCGTAGCAAGAGGAGTTGTACAATCATTACCACAGCCAGTTTTAGAACGGTGTCTTCCTTTTTTGTACTCCTTGTTATTAGCGCTTCATCCCTGCCCCCAATTGCCCTGCCGTACCCCCAAGGAGCCACTCATCCCGTTACTGTCTCTGAAGAGCGGCCCCTCCTGGATGCCAGAGCCTGAAACGCAGACAGACAAACCAGGAGTCGAGAACAGAAACAACAACAATAAAGTAAAAAGAGGAAAACCCCAGTCGAAAAGAAAATGGAAATACTAAAAACTAGAACAATTTTTAAAAGGGTCAATCAATGATAAGGTGCTCGATTTTAACCTCACGGCATCTTGTGTGTGTTTTTTTTTCATTTTTCCCTCCCGAAATCCAGAAATCTCTTCCTGGCCGCTGTCTTACATGTTCATTCTGCTAAAGCCACAGGCCCCCACCCTCTCTCCTTTTTAACGGAACTCTGGGATGAACCGGGGGCTAATGCAAAGCATTCACATTCATCTCGGGATCCTTCCTGAGACACCTGGTAGACATCCTAGGGAACGTTCAGGACGAGCCGCATGAACCGTCTGCAGAGACAGGTGGAGTATGAACCCACAGAGAGGAGGGGGCACCAGGCGGGAGCTTGACAGGAGCAAGGGCGCTGTCTCCAAAGCCAGACCGCTGGTGAGACCTGTTGGATGGAAGTGGACATTTTCAGAGGAGGGTGTGTAGCGGGGGAGCATACGGTAGCACAGGTCCGACTGTGGGGGGAGTTTTGGTCTATGTGAATTTTATTCTCAAGTAGCAGGAGGGCTAGAAATGAACACCGCTTCTCAGGAAAAGGTGCCACCAAATTCCAGAGCATGCGCAAGCCCAGTTTGGATACCAGTTGGATAGAGGCTGGTGGAACCCCTGAGGCTGTGGCCCCTGCTGGGCCCGCAGGCCCGGAACTGAGCTCTCTCCTAGGGCTACATTGTCAGCCAAAGAATACAGAGGTCTATTAGGGGGTCATTAACCTGAGGGAGGTAAGCACACCTTATGAGTACTCTAAGGTCAGATCTGAAGGGCGGCGTTCGCCCGAGGGCAACGTTCAGAAGGATCAAGAGGTCCAAGAAGGCAGAACAGGATCAGGAAGAGGCATGCTGGGCGCTGCTCCGTAGGGACTGTGATGAAAGACACGAAGCAACATGTGGATGCGTTGTCACCCAGGAGACGGACCTGCTCCGTCAACTCACAATGAAAAGTTAAAACCCCAAACACCAACACGTCTCAGAAAGATACAGCCAGTGAGAATGTGGTATGAGCGTTTTCGCCGGGAGTCAGACTACTCAGGGAGAACAGAGCGTGGCCTGGCACAAGGAAGGGGACATGTTATGTTGCCTTTCCTTAGCGCTTAAAAAAAATCAGTATAAAAAGTTTCTGTGTACAAAGTGGCAGGACTGTAATGAATTCTTCCACAGCCATTGACTTGTCTCCTGTTGATTCTCCTCCTCCCCCCGCTTTTTTTCTCCTGATGAATTAAGCATTTCATGTTGCATGCGTGTGTAAGAAAGAGTACAGACAGATCCCGTGTAGTCTTTATTTCCTTTCTTCCCTGGGTATCATTTTGCAGACGCGTGGACCAGCACCACAGTCCGGTAATGACTTGGACACACCCCAAATCTAGAACATTCTCTTCCCACAAAGACCCCTCATGTCGAACTTTTGCTGTCACGCCCGCTTCCCTCCTGCCCCCAACAGCCGCTGCGCCCCTGACAAGCCGACTCCAGTCTGCATTTCCCCGTGACCTCCTTTCGGGAGTGTTATCGGAGGGGAGCCTGGCGGTTGGTGGTTTAGGCCCCACAGGGACGAGGCTGCTGGCGATCCGCTGCTGTGAAGACGACAGACGGGGAGCCCTGCGGACAGTTCTCCTCTGTCTCACGGGGTGCCTAGCTGCGAAAACCGAGTGGACTCCCATGTCAGCAATGCCACGTGAATGAAATCGCGTCATTGGGGATTGGCTGCTGTCATTGAGCGACTCTTGGGGATTCAGTCCGGTGGTCGCATGTGCTAACTGTTTGCTCCTCTCCGTGCTGAGAAGTCTTTATGGCTGCAAAGAGCCCTAGTGACCGCGTGGGTTCTGCTTGGGCTGCTAACCAGAGGGCAGCGGTTTGAACCCCCGCGCCACCCCGAGGGAGAGTGTGGGCTCTCTTCTTCTGTAAAGAGTGACGGTCTCAGAACCCACAGGGCAGTTCTACCCCGTCCTAGAGGGTCGCTTCAGCCTGAATCCACCCCAAAGGCAGCGGGCTTTTTGTTTGTTTAGTCCTTGATACGGGGTGAGCAAGGTGGGTTTTTTGTTCTGTTTGTAAACCGTTCAGCCTCGTTTCATCGAAGCACCTCTGGCTTGCTGGTTTTTGTTGTTATAAATGTAGGTGCTCCATTTATTCTTTTTTGCACGAACATGAGTTTGGGTTTCTCTCCAAGAGCACGGGACCATCGCGTGCTGAGATTTTTAAGAAACCGCCAAGCTACTTTCTTGAGAACATCCCCACCAGCCACGTGTACGTGGTGAGCTTTGTCCACATCGTCACCAGATGGTGGCATTACCAAGATTCCCCCCCCAGGTCATACTGATTATATGTGTAGCGTTATCTTGTAGTTTAAAGGTGTACTTATTTAATCTCCCTTCTTTAAATGCTGTCCATCCAGGGGCTAATGGTGTTGAACATCTTTGCATTTGGACACTTGAAGATGCTGCTGTGTGCAGTAGGAGGTCCAAAGACCAGTCAGATGGGACCCATGTCTCAGTGGGGACCACAGCCATGACTATAGCAGAGCCTCAGTTGTGAACACACGGTTTGCCGAAGGCTATGGGCAGTGGAAGCCCAAGATCCAATTGCAGGGTCCCCACGTGGGATAAGCCTCTGGTGAGTCCCCTCTGAATGCAGCCGAGGAACATGGATGGCTTTGCTATCAGACAGAGAGTGCAGATTTGATTATGGCTGATGGAGTCAGGTCAACGTGTGATGCCTCCCTCTTTGATCTCCCTGGGGGCTTGTACAACTCTTATCACAATCCATATATCCACCCATTGCGTCAAGCACATTTGTACATTTGTTGCCCTCATCATTCTCAAAACATTTGCTTTCTACTTGAGCCCTTAATATCAGCTCCTCATTTCCCCCCTCCCTCCCTGTTCCCCTCTCCCTCATGAACCCTTGATAATTTATAAATTATTATCATTTTGTCATATCTTACACTGTCTGACGTCTCCTTTTACCCACTTTTCTGTTTTCCGTCCCCCAGGGAGGAGGTTATATGTAGATTCTTGTAATGGGTTCTCCCTTTCCTCCCCACCCTCTCTCCACCCTCCCGGTATCGCCACTCTCACCACTGGTCCTGAAGGGATCATCCGCCCTGGATTCCCTGTGTTTCCAGTTCCTATCTGTACCAGTGCACATGCTCTGGTCTAGCCAGACTTGTAAGGTAGAATTGGGATCATGATAGTGGGGAGGGTGGTGGTAGAGGGGACGAAGCATTAAAGAACTAGAGGAAAGTTGTGTGTTTCATCGCGCTATACTGCACCCTGACTGCCTTGTCTCTTCCCTGTGACCCTTCAATAAGGGGGTGACCAGTTGCCTACAGATGGGCTTTGGGTCTCCACTCTGTGCTCACCCTCATTTACAAGGATATGATTTTTTGTTCTTTGAAGCCTGATAACTGATCCCTTCGGCACCTGTGATCGCACAGGCTGGTGTGCTTCTTCCTTGTGGGCTTCGCTGCTTCTCAGCTAGATGCCTCTTAACCATTTTAAAGGGTTTCAGTTTTTCAAATTGTTTGCTTTCTCTTTGAGCTTTTCCTACATTCAGTTTATTTGTTGTTGGTTTCTTCGTGCTTGTTTTTCTGTCCCCTGTTAGTGCTTTGTATGGTTTTTCTGCCTGAAATCCGGGAGAGGGAGGTCTATAAAGACAGTAATTGGATGGATAATCGTTTAGGGGCATAGCAGGGGAGGACGGGGTGGGGAAAGAGGAGCTAACAGCAGTGAGGACGAGAAGAGGACATTCTGAAACGGAGTGTGGTGATGATTGTACAAATCGTACCATGACTGAACAATCGAACCAGATTGTTATGTGAGCCAGGTGCTACTAAAGCTAGAGGAGGAAGAGGAGGAGGAGAAAAGGAAAACAAAACAAAAACCCCTCTGGGCAGTGTTCCTGGGTTCTGGAAGGGAGCTCCCACCCTGCGCCAAACCCTTGCTCAAAGAATGGTTTTCTGCCGTGTGGGAAGGTGTGCTTTGGGGGAGTGAAAATCTTTGGGAGACGTGCATGCAGGCTGGTGGGAAGAACAGGTGAGGCGGGCTGGTCTGTCTAAAAGCTAGACCATGTCACGTTCCACCAAAGATGCATGAACACAGTGGGCATTCAGAGCAGGATCCCAGCAATGCCCATCCTGGTGTCACAGGTGGACCAGATGGAACAGGTGCCGCCTCAAGGATGCAGGTGGTG
>NW_022103920.1:8523058-8527554 GCF_000313985.2 Echinops telfairi
CCTTTGTTACTCATCTCGAAGGGCTTCTATGACCTTCTAGAAAGACTTTGACAAATGGATCCCCCATCATTCTTTTTGATAGAGTCTATTATGATTCAAAGGATTGAGCTGCAACATTCCAGTTTCCTGGCAGGAATGGTAATGCCCAGTGTTGTTTTTGTTTTTAATTCTTTGATTTATTGTTTAATTTGTCAAATTAGTAGCACATGCCTGCTCTCTTCACATAAGATTAAAATGTCCGGCTAAGGAAACCCCTTTCCCCAAGATTTCACACGAGAAGCCTCTCCCAGCCTCACCGGCTTGTGCCACATCAGCACAGAGCCTTTGCCTGCAAGGAGAGGTACCCGGGGGAAGGAGGCAGACCTCTTTTTTGCAGCATCAGCTTGCGTGCTCTCAGTGAATGGCATCACCATAACATGATGCCTCGAACCGTGTCTTTCCTAGTTTAAAAAACAAAAAGATGAGTCGGATGGTGGGGAATTGATAATTGTCCCCTCTCTTTGCTGTATAGCCCATAGTGCAACCCCTTCCTGTGACGTATGTCTTTACCTGTAATTAGTGGGCTTGCACTCCCTGCCAAAGATATAAAGGCCTGGGTTAGCAATAAAGATCTCTCTCTCGGCACCTCCCTTGGCCTCTTGGCTCCCTCTCCTCCCTGTTCCCTTTCCCCTAGCCCTCCTTCCCTTCCCCCTCTCTCCACGTGGACCACCAAGTGGGCCTGAGGTGAGCATTACTACCCTGAAATGTGTCTGACTCCATTATTTCTGTCTCTCTTCTGTCTCTCATGTTCTTTATAACTTTACTATAATCTTCACATATTATTGCTGTACAATTGTGCCTATCGAACCCATGATTAGTGGTGGGGGGCTGGCACCCCTTCTAACCACATTAGCCCAAACACATTGAACTCCTTATCCTTAGCTCCTGGGATGCAGCTTCCACTGTAGATGTACTGCGGGTCATTGCCAGAAGATGGCTCATAAACCAGAATGCATCTGCAGCAGGTGATGGGTCCGAGTTCCACCCACCTGCCCCTTCTTGGGAAACAGAGGAGGCTCTCTCTGATGCACAGCCTCAGCAACCCCATAGGAGATTCTCGCTATTAGTCGGCGTCCACTTGATAACAGCAGGTTTGGATTGACCCGTGGGTGGCTATCTGTGTTGTTTCTATTGTTGTAAACAACCCCTCGCTTGGTGTGTGTGGGTTTTCCCTAGGCTAGTCAATCACCTCCCTTGTGACTTGATAATCCTCTTTTAAAATGCGGCTCAATTTAATCCATTCAACTGCAGAGACGGCAGGCAACACCCAGTGAGAGCTCATGAAATGCCACCAATATCCATGGCATCTGTGATGCATCCCTTAAAAGACCCCTTCGTCCATCCTAAGGGTTGGAGCCACGGTGGCATAGTGGGTTATGTGTTGAGCTCCTGACTCCAAGGTCAGCAGTTCAAACCCACCTTGGGAGGACAGCCAGACTATCCACTTCCATAAAGACTTACACCGCAGGAAAGTCAGTCGCTATGAGTTGGGGTGAACTCAAGCAGTGAGACCCTAAACGTAGCTCTGGTTCTCTGGCGGGGGGACGTCTTGACTTCCGTGCAGGAGACCTCGGTTTGATCCCCAGCCTGAGCGCCTCCTGCACGGCCACGCCTGTCAGCAGAGACTTGTGTGGCTGTGATGCTGAACCAGTTCCAGCAGGCCTTCTAGACTAAGATGGACTATGGAGAAAGGCCTGGTGGTCTACTTCTGAGACAACATCAGCCCGTGGGAATGCGTGGGTCACAGCAGTCTAATCTGCAGCCATTCACTGGGCTGGCGCATGGCTGGGCCTGGAGCCACCACAAGCCAGTGGGCATCTCAGGCCATCATGCTAACGGTTAACTACTCTCTCAAGACCGGCTTGCTCTCTCCTTCCCTTCTTTCTTGTGCTTTTGTTGAAACCATGTGTTTCTAAAAGGCATTTCGAGTAAAATGATAAAAGAATTATTTGGAGCCAGTACAGATTTTGATGCCATGAATGGGGCACACATGTTCCCCAGAAGTCATAGGAGCTGGAGTTGGTGGGAGGATGCCCATTTCTTCAGTCCTGCAGTGCCGCAAGCTCCCACCAGAAGGCAGCATGCATGTTAAAAACACACCTGGGCGGCAGCTTCCCACCAAACCCCCGCAGTGGAAAGTGTAGGAGAGCCCTCCCTGTCCCAGGGTCTCGGAAGGGTCCCACAGTGATTGAGCCCAGTGTGCCTGTGTTGGAGCTGCTGAGAGTGACCTGCCGTGCGTGGGACACATGCTCTCTGTTCTGTTCTCCTGTCTGCAGAGCTGCGCCTGTCCCGGTGCTGTGATGGAACAAGGCTGAGAGAGCTAGCTCCTCCCTCAGCAGAGGCCACCACTCTCCCTCTGTTAGCCACCCACATGTTGTCAACTATGTGATGTGGGCAGGACTTAGCTGGAGGCAATGAAACCACATGACCTCTCAGGCCTGTTACTGTCAAGTTGATTTTTGACGTCTGAGTGACCTTGTGAGACAGAAAAGAACTCCCCACAGAAGTTTCTGGGCTGTAATCCTTATGGGAGTAGGTGGCTAGGAATTCCTCCCATGAAACCCCTGGGTGGGTTTGAACTGCCGACCTTTCAGTTATCCGCCACATGCTTAACGACTGTGCCACCAGGGCTCCTTGGCCTGTCATTAGAATTGTTGGTCCTTGGTGATCCCTTGAGATGAGAAATAAGAGGTAGCTGTGTGTTCGTCACAGTTGAGTGCTTCTCCCATGAGTATTTCTCAACCTCCCAGGAAGGAGTTGCGGCTGTGGTTAGGGTTTTGCTGATGGGGTTGTTCCTGTGGGAATGTACTGCTGCCCTGATACCTGGTACAAGGATGCAGAATTCCTTTTCATCTTTTCCTGGGTTTTTAGCTAAAAAGTGGCCACAGACCACATTGGAGGTGGATGTGGTCAGTGGGGATCAGAGACTGGGACCCTCTCACTGCTTTCTAGTGCTGAGTTTGCAGTGGGAGCTCTTTTTATCCCGGGGCTGGTTACCATTGGTTACAGGCACACCTTTGTTTTAGGCAGCGGTTCTCAACCTGTGGCTCGTGACCCCTTTGGGGGTCGAACGACCCTTTCACAGGGGTTGCCTGATTCATAACAGTAGCGAAGTTACAGTAATGAAGTAGCAATGAAAACAAATGTCTGGCTGTGTGAAAGGATGGCGGCATTAGGAAGGTTGAGAACCACTGCTTTAGAACCTGAGACAAGGACTAAATGTTCTCTGAACACACCTCCAGCCTTGCTTCGTAATTCTTCTCTCACAAAGCATTGACACTCTTGTGAAGGGCACCACGCTCACCTCCCCTGGCACTGACCCGAGCAGGGTGAATGGCAGTGGGCATTAGCAAGGCCATGACCAAACACAGCCCAAGCCTCCCTTCACATCCGTGGGGGCTGGCCTTCTTAAAGAAGGCAGACCCTCAGACTGAGAGGAGCGTGATGCATTCACTAAAGGAAGCCTCGGGAAGACAGGTGTGCTATGACGTGGCGGTCCACGCGTCCACCTCCATCTGACTCACCTTAGGTCTGTGAGCTGACTCAGAGTTCGCACAGAAGGTCCAGGTACTGTATGTCCACCGTGTGCTTTGCCTTGGCCAATGGCGATGTCTGCGGAGTGAAGGCAGATCTCGGGGGCACTGGGCTTGGCCGTCCAAGTTCAGGATGGCTGATTCTCGGCTCCGCTGTCACCAACGGCTCTGTGTGTCTGCTCCTCTTCAGAGTCCAGTGCCTTGCCTGCTCTGTCTGTCTGTCTTCAGGATCCTAGCGTTAGCGCGTGTCTACCACACGGGCTTGCTCATCAGAATTCCCCGAAGTCCTTTGAATGCCATGGTCAAGCCATGGAAATGAGGGAACAAGTTCAGCTGGGCCATTCGGCCCCGCTCTTAGAAGTCAGTGAGCGAGTCGTGTTCCAAACCGTGGGCCACAGGGAACAGTGCTGGTGTCAGTGAACCCAAAGTTAGGAGGCCAGCATTCTCGAGGATCCTTCCGGAACCGAGGAAGTCCAGTCAGTGTGGCGAGTCCTACTAATATGGACACACTCCTCCAACTCTGTACCGGGCACCTGTGCTCCTGCTCTGCCCACGGAGCCGGGAGCCAGGCAGCTCACGTTCACCGAAGGGTTTACTGTGGGATCCATGCCAGCCCATCACCTTCACTGAGGTAGGTATTTCTGTCTTCATTTTAAAGCCGAGAAGCTGGCTTTGGAAGGTTTGAAGGTTTTGTTGGGGAGAGCTTTTGTGGCCGGCCCCAGCCGGCCCAACCCCAGCCCGGGCCCTCACGTCATCGTGGTTGTGCTGGGCCACGGGCGGGGGTCTCGCCACACTGCCCAGAGCCGCTCCCCCGGGGGGCTCATGAGCATTGCTTGGCAGCCTTTGAGAAATCACCCTCGCCGGAGCTTTTCACTGAATTGGTGGGGCCTGAACAGCCGTGTTTTGGAAACTCCGTGCGTGACA
>NW_022103920.1:8528119-8529879 GCF_000313985.2 Echinops telfairi
CCCGTGTCCTGTGGAAGCTACTCAAAAACCTGGAGCGATGGTGTAACGCTGCCTGTGTGAATGCTCACGGGAACTCTTGAAGCATTCCTTATTTTAGACTTTGGCCGCTTTGTTACACGTCTCTGTGTGGCTAGTACTAGCTTGCCGTCATGAAGACCACAGTCTGAATAGTTACGTATTCCTCACGAAGCAAGTTTGGTTTTGCTTTGCCTTCGGCCAGTGAGCTGGGATTTTCCTCTGGAGGGAGGTTCTTCCCCAAGCGTTGGTGACAAGAGTCCAGAGTGCATGGTTAAGTGATGTCGTCACACAGCTGTGGTCTGTAAGACCTGTTCCTTGAAAGCCTAGAGGGATCAAATCTGTAATTGGATCATCTAAGTGATCAAATGATAGTCTGATCAATTAATAGCCACTCCAGTGGAACAGAGCAAGAGAGAAACTGTTTATCAGGAAGCCAGCTAACGGGGCATCCCACAGAAACAGAGGCGTTGGGGCTCATTTCAGTTTACCAACAACATCTATATTGCTGTTGTCTTTTTGAACAAAACCAATCACATGAAACATGCAGGCTGCTGCAGTTCCTCAGGTCAGTTATAGGCCACAAGAAAGGTGTAAAATGTACACACAAAAAAGAACGCTCATTAAAGCACTTTCCCAACATGTACTTTCCAGATGGCCCTTCCCATCTGAGCGTATACACTAACCAGGAAAACGGAAGGTCAACATTGACCTTAAATGGGGTTCAAATGGTCCACCATCCCGGACTGCAGATTGGACTCTAGAGGCCAGCTGAGTCACACACGTAGGAAACAGTGGGGAGAGATAGGAAGCACGAGGCAGAACTGATGACACTTAATGGCCGCCGTCATGCTCACAATCTCTAGACAAATGAGAGCCCGGGGCAGTAAGTGGGGGTGGCGTCCCTGTGTGTCAGCAAGTTTGAGGCATTTCTAAGATAAGACAGATGGGGGTTACCTGGGGAGGGAAGACTTTCAACCCACGGGACTGTAGGCAGGGGAAAGTACCACGGCTGCCTCCCCATCGGGATTAAGTACCTTAAGGTGAGTCTTTTCCATGCATTTCAGAAGCCAGACATCAGTGTGCTTGCACACGGCATTCCATGGGGATGGACTCAGAGTCGTCTTTTTGCCTACTCGTAGAACAGGTCCCTATAAGATAGTAAAGCACCGGAGAGAAGGAAAGCATGGAAAAACGGCCTCCTCTTTTACATTTCCACATAGGTGATCTCCATGCCCGGAGATGAACTTGAACTTGGTGGGGCGGGACACGGACCTGGTTGGGCGGGAGACTGGAGCCCCTCAGAGAATTTGGGATTCTTCCATTTTTACTGGGAGGGTTGGCAGGTATAACATGTGTTGTGATGTGAGTCCTTGGGGGCCTCCGGGCTTGCCGCTCCCAGCCTCTCCGTGTGGTGGGGAGTCAGTCGCTCCCTCCGAAGCACTTGACCGACCTCTGTGTGTGGCTTCACCCATGGGCAGTGGCTTGGAAGTGTCCACGCATGAGAAGCATGGCGGGGGCCAGCATGCGCAGCCTTCCTCTTCCACACGGTTCTGCATGGGGACCCTCGGGCCGGCTGCCCCCGCCTCAGGGCTGCCTTCTCTCCCTGCAGAACTCTCTGAAGGCCTCCAACCGGAAGAAGAAGAGAACGAGCTTCAAAAGGAAAGCCAGTAAGAGAGGAGCTGAGGTAAGCGTTTCTGAGTCATGTCCCAGGGCATTCCACCTCCCTCTCCCAGCCAGCTCCA
>NW_022103920.1:8530975-8532547 GCF_000313985.2 Echinops telfairi
CTTCCAAGACCACAACTCACCATGGGAATGGGAAGCCTTGGCTTTCTCCAGAGGAGTGGCGGGTGACCTGTGGGGAGCAGCTCATTTCCTAACCATGCAGGACACTTTTTAAGCGTGACATATGAGTATTCTCCCAACCACGGCCTCTCTTCTTTCAGCCGGAAAACAAGGGGCGTCCGTTTGTGGTCAAACCCATCTCTTCTCCTCTGATGAAACCCCTGCTTGTGTTTGTAAATCCCAAGAGTGGAGGCAACCAGGTGAGTCTTTTGTTTGCTTGCCTTTGATTCCATGAATCCAACTGAGAAGGTTGGAGGAGTTCTTGACAACACAGTTCCGTAACTCCCGTGGGCGTAACTCCACTAACATCCCAAGTGTTGGAAGGCAATCAGTTTCTCCAGGAGAAAATGTTGCTCCTTGAGGGCAGAGCTGTACATAGCTCTCAAAAACCCAAACCCACTGCCATCGAGTTGTGTCTTACCCGGCACAGGGTGAGGGGAAAACGTGGGGGGCCTATGATTCATCCCTCTGCCTCCAGATAAGACTGTGAGGGAGACCCCCCGCCCCGCAGGCTCAGCTGCTGGCATTTTTCGAATACATTTCCAAGAAAGGTCATCCCAGGACCTTTTCATAGCTTTCTCAGCACTTCAAATCCCGGGGACCCTTTACCAACCACATTATTTCTTCCCGTCGTCATTGACACCGAACTGCCTTTAGCCCTTGCCTCTGGGACAGGGAAGACAGTGACTCAACTGTTGTTATTGACAGCCAGCACCATCCACACTACTGAAATGATCATGTTGTCAGTAGCTGAGTAACGCGAGCCCCAGTGAGGAAGAATAAACCGCCCTGTGGGGTTCCGCTCAGGGACTTACCTAATGTGCCCCCCCCCCCCAAGGCTTCATCAAACTCGCTCTCCAACTCCTGGTTCATCTGTGGCCTTTTGTGGGCCACTCATTCATGCACAGAGGCCCTACAGGACAAGGCAGGACTGCGCCTCTCTAAGGAGGAGAAAGCCCCGTCTTTCTCCCTCGTGTGGGCTGGGCCGAGAGAACATATTCTCTGGCCATCAAACGGAGTGCCTTGTTTTCTGCCTTGAGACAAGATGGCTTGAAGTTTGCACACACACTGCGCAAGAGATGTTTTGAAAGCACTGTTGGGAACAAAAGGGATTTCAAGTCTCTTTAAGTCTATTTAAATAAAAACAAAGAGTTTTTACTCCTGGCAGAACAACTTTTTGCAAAACAAAACAAATTGAACAATAAACGGAGGAGACACCACCGCAAGCAAGCCCTGGGATGTGCTTTCAGACGCGCATAAAGCTGAAGGCCGCAGATTTGGGGTGTTTTCTGATTGGATGACATTTGCCACATTTGCTGGGGGCAGGGCCTTTGCAAGAGTTAGCCTCTCTCGTAAGAGGGGTCTGAGCTATCAAGCTAGGACTGGTTTTAAATTTCCTAGAACCCGTTTAAAATTACAAGTCTTTCCAAAGTACAGAGTCTATGAATACATAAATAAGGTGGAAAATGTTTCATTAGGGATTGATAAAAGATCGAGCTTTCCCACTAAAATCAC
>NW_022103920.1:8534130-8543883 GCF_000313985.2 Echinops telfairi
TAAGTCTTTCTGGGGGAGGAAAGCCTCGTCTTTCCCCCAAAGAGTGGCTGGGTTTGCTAACTGCTCACCTTGCCAGTCAGCCGTCCAGTGAGTGACCACTACTGCCGCCGCCACCAAGTCTCCTGAACAGCAACCCACCTCCCCAGACCCGCTGCCAGCAAACAGATAAATGCCTTCTCTCCGTCGCGTGCCCGAGGCTGTCACTCTTGGCAGAAGCAGGAATCCTCCTCTTTCTACCGCAGAGCTGCTAGCGGCTTTGAACTTCTGACCAACAGTTAGCAGACAGCGCTACGAGGGCGGGCTCGTTCTGGCTGCCAGCGAGCGGTGTCCAGGAATACACTGGGATGGATTTGAGCCACGCCACGTCTCTGCCCTCCACACGGCCAGATACTTTGCTTTCCATCAAAGGCTCAGGGGCATTTTGCAAAACTCCAGGGCAGTGAGTCCCAAAGTGGGTGACATGCCCCCCTAGTAGGCAGTGCTGGAATGAGCCAGGGGGTGATGGGGGCACGGACAGTTGCCAAAACAGATGCCTATACTCTGTCTTGGGCACACACGTTTTAACCACCAGGGGAGCTGAGTCATTGTTTTGTTTTTCAAGGAAGTGGTTGGCCAGAGAAGTTCGGGGACCTGTGCTGGAGGTTGTTAAAGACCCTGTGGTTCTTGTTCATCTGAATCTGTAGAGGCACCTGGGTCAGGTAGCAATAGATGAACCTCGAGTCACCTCTGCTTCTGATTCTCCCACAACGGGGTCTCCGGTCCACCTCCCTCTTCTGTTTTGTCTCTGACCACTTGGTGGCCCCCTGGCTCACAAAACGGAATGAAGGCTGTTTTCCCAAGTAGACCTTCTGGTCTCGCCCCTCACCCTGATCCATTTTCCTCTGCTCATCTTCCCTGCCAAGTCAGCATCTTGCCCAGGCAGCCCTCCTCCAGTGGGTGGGCATGGAGCACCCAGTCTTCTCGGCCAGAACAGCCACCATCTCTGGCGGATTACTAGGGTGTTTTGGTGAGTCTCCTTCGAAGACCTCAGCCATCAGTATGGATTGCCGCTCAGTGTAAGGAAACCCCAACTCCTCACCACTGGTCCCACCAACCACATCATGGCAGACGGAGGGCGAAGGCCATTGACAAGGATCTCATCCTGCCCGGGCCCGCAGTCAGTGCTCATGGACGCCACAGTCAAGATGTCAAGCCGAGTACTGCCGTGGGCCAAACGGCCGCACACAAGTTCTCAAAAGTGGTAAAGGGCAAAGCTGTCACATTGAGGACTGAGGCACCTGCATCGAGCCACGGTATTGCCAGTCACTGCTTGTGCACGGGGAGGTCGGCCACTGCACAAGGCAAGGCCGTAGAGTTGCTGCATCCAAACGACGGCGCTGACAAAGATACGTGACCGTGGACTGCCGAGGAACAAGCAGCGCTGTCCTGGGGGAAGTACAGCCCCATGGACTTTGGACCAGTTTCTGGACCAGGACAGAAAGAGACAGGCTGCCGTCCCCAGCAGGCCCCAGCCGGACAATGAACTGTGCGGACGGGGTGGGTCCTGCAGGGTTTCCTTGATGCTCCAGGGTCGCGCTCGGCTGGAACTGGAAAGAATGCCGTCCTCTCCTCCCAGCGGTGCTGTGGCTGGTGAGGGCTTGTCTCCATAGCCACCGCCAAGAGCCCTCTTTCCAGAGGGTACTTGGAATGCATCGAAGCTTTATTTTTCCACTTAGCGAAAACTCGACATTTGCCTTAAAGTTGCAGCTTTTGTGTTTGACGTGCAGGGTATGACAATGATGGGAATGTGTGAGGCTCGTTAAGACACACACACACGCTGCCGTTGAGTCAGTTCTGACCCACAGTGACCTGTGGGACAGCTTAGAACTACCCCGTGGATTGCCAAGGCTGTTAACCTTGACAGGAGCTGAGAACCTCATTTTTCTCCTATGAAGCAGCTAGTGGGTTTGAGCAGCTGACCTTGAGGTTAGTAGCTCAACCCATAAGCCAATGCGCCACCAGGGAGCCAAACATGTGGTTTGGCCCCACTGAGGACTAGCTGCAATGGCTAAGGGTAGAATGTTATTCCTGGAATTGTAGCCATCGCCATCCGGCCAGCAGAACGTGTTACAATTACAGGCTGGGGTGATAAATGAGACCATGTCAGCCGCTGTTCCAAGCAGTGTCACAGTGTAATCATTATATAACACACCCTCAAGTGTCATTTAGTGACCAGGCTAACAAGGCGCAAAGGAGAACCTGGCTGGCCTGGCCGAGGAGCCGCTCTGTGCCCGGAGATGGCTGGGCCGCATGCAGGGTGTGACTGTCACGCCATTCATTTTCCTTCCAGCCCAGACAGATCCGGGCTTTGCCCTCCTGACCTGTAAACCAGTCCCTGTGAGATTAAAAGTACTCAGGGACACCCAGCAACACTCGGGCTGCCTCTGGCGCAAACCTTGGGCTCCTTCTCCCATGTGTGCGTGACTCCTAAGTGTGGCCGTGTGACAGTGCACACCACAAGCTGGTCCACTCACACCCACCGCACCCAGGAGGCAGCTCTGTCTGCTTCCACACAGATGCACAGCCTTGGACACCCGCTGGGGAAGTTCTGCTCTGTCCCTTTGTGTTGGCACCAGCTGGACGGCAAGGGCACTCCCAGACCGGCCTGTGCCTTGCTGTGGATTGTGACTCATGGCCACCTCACATGCTGGAGGCAGGACTTCCCTCCATCCTCCAGGGAGTTCCCTTGGCTCCCAGCTTTGCAGCAGGGGGTAAGCAGGACTCTCCTCTGCGGGGCCCGAGGGTCCATTGAATGGCTGTACCACCCAGCGTGCATAGACACAGCGGCGTAGACCAGGTGACTAGATTTTAACATTGGTAAAGCGGGACACCATTGATAAAACTCATATCCTGGCAAAATAGCCACCCTAGCATATACCCTAGCTTGTCGTGCATTCTTTCCAAAATGCCGCGGAATGTGGGAAAAATTGTTAAAAAGCGGGACTGTCCCGCCAAAAGTGGGATGTCTGGTCACCTTAGCTTAGATGTACCACTTAGGGCTATTTCAGGAAAGGGAGTTCTGATGGGTGCTCAATGAACCTCGATTCCAAGCACCAGCGCCGCCCAGTGGAAGAAACGTTGTCACTGCGGTTGGTAACACTTTAAAGGAGGCCGCTGGGTCTGTTTTAAAGCCTCTTTGGTGAACTGTCTGATCAAAACACCTCCTTCTCTCATTTCTTGTTCCCTCCATCCCTCTTATGGATGAGCCACAGAGCTGCTGTGTGTCTGCCAAGACAACCATCTGCATAAATGTCGTGGTTACATAAAAACGCCCCCAACACGTTCATGGGAGAGAGAACCCCTTGGCTTGGACGCGGCAAACGGCTGGAGACACGCAGCCTGAGGCTCAGTGCAGTCGAGCTTGGCAGTGAGAAGGCACGAGCATCCTGGAACGAACCGGACGCTGCGGATGCTCTCGTTGCAGTTGGAAAAGGAAAGGATGTCGCTCATATTGCACCCAGCTCGGGTTGTCCGTATTTCACGGTCTGTCGAGCCAAGAGCGATCAGAACAGCTAGATGAAAATTAAGGTCGTACAGGCTGACACCACCCCACCCCACCTGGATTCCCCTATCTTAAGTAACGATGGTAAAATTTCATGAAGGAGCCCTGGTGGCGTAATGAGCTACACGTTGGGCTGCTAACCGCAAGGTCAGCGGTTTGAAACCACTAGTCAGTGCTTGGGAGAAAGATGAGGTTTTCTGCTCCCAGGAGGGAGAAAAAGAGGGGCTGATACCAAGGGCTCAAGTAGAAAGGAAATGTTTTGAAAATGAAGATGGCAATGTCTGTACAAATGCGTTGGGATACAATTGATGTATGGATTGTTATAAGAAATGTAAGAGCCCCCGTTAAAATGATTTATTAAAAAGATGATTGCAGCCGCAGATACCCACTGGGGCAGTCCTGTCTGTCCTTCTGGGTCACTGTGAGTCGGCATCGACTTCAGGGCAGGGAGCCTGGTTTTTGAGTGTGGATTCATTAAGTAAGGAGCCCCGGAGGCACTGTCCAGTAAGCATTGGGCTGGTCACCACCTGGTCAGTGCTGGGTCAAACCCACCGGCCACTCCATGGGAGAGACATGAGCTTCAGAAACCCTCCCAGTGTTGCTGAGAGTCAGGAGCCCCTGGTTCTGGGGTTCGTTCAGTACCTGAAGCCTAGCAGGCAGAGTTGCCAGATGGTCCGGATGTGTCAACCCTCCGGTGGCACCGCAAGGTTGGCAGTTTAAGTCAGGTGCCTCAGAAGAAGAGACAGCGGATCTACTTCTGGAAAATCAGCCGCTGGGAATTCTGCAGGGCAGCTCTTCTCCTCGGACGCTCACGGGGTCACCACGAGCCCACGGACCCAAAGGCAGCCGGCTTTCCCTACCAGGCACTGTGTTGTGCAAACCCCCCTGTGTTCCACCCCATTCTCCCACAGCTCTGTGGACGGGGCATCCTGACCCCTGTGTTTCAGAGAAGGTGCTGGGAGCTTCACGGAGCTAAGACATCTGTCCAGCGTCACCAACGTCTAGGCTGGCCTCCGAGCCAACGCCTCGCTTTCTCCGGAGCCCGCGGTTGTAACGGCTTGGCCTTGTTCTTAGCGGTCAGGTGTTCTTTGAGATGCCCGGATTTAGCTCTGTATTCCTAGGTGATCGTAACTGGTTGAACACTTCTCCAGGTTATGTTGCCCTTTGCTTCTCTCCTCTGCAGGGAACCAAAGTTCTGCAGACGTTCATGTGGTACCTGAATCCCCGGCAAGTCTTTGATCTTTCCCAGGAGGGGCCCAAAGACGCGTAAGTCCAGATGTGGCTCCGGGCCCCGTCCATCAGGCAAGGGAGGAGGACTTGCTGCCTGGAGGTGGGCCTCGGTTTTCAGGTTGCTCTGCCAAGTGCTTCTGAGCCGCGCGATGACTCTCCTCCCTGTCGGGTGCATTGAGCGGTGCCCTTCTGTAGGGGTCCCTTCTCAGCCCCCACAGTGCAGCTTGCGGTGGGCTGTTCACAGCTTAGGTACATGGCTGTGGCTGATCAGCACCACCATGGGTGGGGACAGGACGGGTCCCACCTCTGCCTGAGGCAGGCGTCCACGCAGGCAGGAGCATACACGGAGGTCCATGTCGATGGGGGTGTAAATGTGTCTTTTGGGTGGTGGTCATCATCATTTGGGGGTGTGTTCATTGATTTGGATCAGAGGCTGTGTGTGTGTGTATGTGTGTGTGTGTTTGTGTTACAGAGGGACCAAGTGATTGATTAGACTCTGGATTCCACACCATTGTTGGAATCCCTTCTTAGTCTCTCTGTTGAGTTTCTCTAAAAATCCCCTCCTCTTGTTTGGTTGCAAGTGCTGAGAAGTAGGTCAAGTCTTAGGTCTCATTGGCAGGCCCCCTCTCTTCCAAGGAGAAGGGAAGAGGGACATGTGGTGGGAGAGAGCAGGGACTTGCCTGCTGTTGTTTGCTCTTCTTTTTAAACCGTATCTATTAAGACAGATCTCTGGTGACACTCTGAGTAAGGCTGCCAACCACGAGGTTGGCTGTTCAAACCCAACCATCGCTCCTCAGGCTAGAGATGAGGCTGTCTGCTCCTGGGCAGGTTCATTACTCTGAAGACCCTCTGGAGGGTTGCTTTGAGTTGGCCTTGCCTCAGTGGCAGTGGGGTTTGTTTTTGTGGCACGGGGAGGGGTCGTTTCAGTTAGAGTTCACATGCATCTGATAAACATTGGTGTTTAAGGGGTCCTGTTTTTTTAGCAAGTAACAATGTCAGAAGGGGAGTTCTAATGGCATTGTGGTTACACGTTGGGCTGCTAATCACAGAGTCAGCAGTTCAAAGCCACCAGCTGCTCCATGGCAGAAAGCAGGGCTTTCCACTTCTATAGTTAGAGTTTGGGAGACTCACAGAGGCGGCTCTCCCCCATCCTACAGGGTCACTGTGGGTCGGCATCGGCGCAATAGCAGATCGTGAACAGTGTTGGAGGCATAGCCACCCCGGTGGTTCCTGGACAAAGAGCATCCCTGTAGGCAATGGGCAAATCTCTTATTTTCAGAGTGCAGGATCACCAGATGGAATGTAAAAGTTAATTTCCCTGCCCTTCTTTTAACCTCTGCACTCAGCCATTAGACCCTGCCGCCAGCCTGCTGTCCGCTGGCCTCGCTGCGAATACACCAAGGCCAATGGCCAACATGCCTTTTGTCCTTCCAGAGACTGTTTAAAAGATTTGATCCCTTTTGCCGAACTTCAGGTAGGCAGACACTTCATGGGTCACCAGGAAGGCACGCGGGGAGCAGAAAGCCATCTCAGAAGAAGACAGGGCTTATGTAAATGGCTCAAGGACAGAGCCATTCAAGCAGACGCTTTACCAGGAGTGGTGTGGTGGCATCAAGGAGATGGACGAGATGATGGTCTAATGATTGAGTGGTTCTCAACCTTCCTAATGCCGTGACACTTTAATACAGCTCCTCGTCTTGTGATGAACCCTAACCATAAAATTATTTTCGTTGCTACTTCATCATTGTAATTTTGCTACTGTTATGAATCAGGCGACCCCTGTGAAAGGGTCGTTCGACCCCCCAAGGGGTTGAGACTCACTGGTTGAGAACCACAGATTCAGAATAATGGAAAACCATGGGATCTCCCCACGTTGGGTGGGCGGTGGGAGGGAGAGAACTGAGAGGGGATGGAATCGTGGGTGTGAGAGTCATGACACTGCAGTGGCCATCTGATGCCACACAAACATAGGCTCCCTAGGACTGAAGATCAGGAAATATACACACAAGCAAACAAACCCAACAGCCAAACCCACTGCCATCAAGTCAACTCCAACCTGGCCCGTAGGGTTCCCAAGGTGGTGAATCCTTACAGGTGCAGGCTGCTCCATATTTCTCCCTGGTGGGTTTGAACCACTGATGTTTAGGGTAGCAGCCAAGTCATTTAACGACTGACCCCCAGGGCTCTAAAGATTAGGAAGTATAGACTGGAAAGAATCAGTAGTCCCAGCGTACCCATAATTACCCACACTAAACCCAGTGCCATCCAGTGGATTCTGACTCATAGTGAGCCTGTAGGACAGGGTAGAATCGATCACTTGTGAATTAGGTGGGGGTTTCCCTTTTGGGTAATCAGCTTTGTGTCCAATAACGTATGGCTGCTGACTGCCTCATCTTTCTTCTGTGAAGTGGCTGGTGGGTTTGAACCAGCAGCCTTTTGGTTCACAGCCCAACACTTTACCCACAAAGCCTCCTAGGGGCCTTTGTATTTAAGTAGATCATCAGTGTCTAGTTGTTGTTCTTTGGTGCTGTCCAATCAGTTCCTCATCAGGGTGACCCTCTCTGTACATGGAACGGAACTCTGCCTGGTCCTGCACCATCCTCCCAGTTGTGCTTCTGTTGGGACCCACCAATGCAGCCGCTGGATCACCCACCAACCCTTTACTCTGCCCCAAGCATGGTGTAACTGTGGGTAGAGAGATGAGGGCTACTGATGACCAGCCAGCGATGGCGAACGAGGAGAGACGGCGACAGGAAAAGGCAGAGAAGGGTGTTACGTCTCATGCGGAGGATGGCGTGTGTGGACAAGGTCACAGGAATTGTGGGGACGAAGAGCCCAGAGGGTCCTCCAGCCCCACTTCCGCGTGGGCCATGCAGAGGGAATGCTGGCTACCAGCCTCTGAGGCAGCGTTGACCCGCCCCTCCCATGGGCCCTCGGTGACCATGACACCCTTTCTCCGAGAGACCCTTGCCCCCTCCTTCTTCCGGGGCTTGCTCTTTGAGATGACCGGCTGTGTGCTCCCCCATGGACTTCTCCTTCTCTTTCGTCTGCAGGCTCGAGTTGTATAGGAAGGTGCCCAACCTGCGCATCCTGGCCTGCGGCGGGGACGGAACGGTAGGTCTTCAAAGGGGGACCCTACTCCCTCCCGCATGCATGCCTGCCGTCTGCCCTTCGTTTCCGCCCAGGTGGCCACTCCACCTCACAGCCTCTACAGCCCCCCAAGACACACTTCGCTCTCAGGAATCACTGCCCCCAAGGGTTGGAAGGCAGAGCCCTGGTGGTGGGTGGGTCCGTGCTTGGCTCCTACTGGAAAGGTTGGTGCTTTGAGCCACCTAGCCACTCCGAAGGGGAGAGATGCAGCCCTCTGCTTCTCCAAAGAGGACGGCGTCGGAATCCCGATGGGGAAGCTCTCCTCTGACCGGCAGCAGGAAGTGCTGGAAGGCAGCTGTTTAAAGTTGGAAGGGGCCCTGTTGTAATCCCCGCCGACTGATGCCTGTTCCTTCCAAATGATGCGCCCTGTCTCCCCCATGGCCCCACGTCCTTTCCCTCTCCTCCAGAGAAGGGCGCTGCTCAGTCCAGAGGTGACGATGACAGATGGTCAGATCCTCTTGAAGGGTCAAGTGACATCTTCCCATTTGCTCTTCTTTGTGGCATGGCCATTAGGAAGCCGAAGAATGTCAACACAGATGCATTATTTTCGCTTAGTTTCTTCCTTCTGGAAATAAAACTCAGAAGGTTGACTGGCATGGGTTGGCCTAAGGGCCTCTGTTGTTACTCCGTTTCAAAGCAGTGATGGCCTTGGCAGCAGGTGACACGGCAGGTCTGTTTTCCCCTGTGTATTCAGCCCCGTCTGCTTCTCCTCCCTGTGATGCCCCAGGACCCTGGTAGCATAGTGGTTACACAGTGGGCTGCGGTTTGAAAGGTCTGCAGTTCACAGCCACTAGCCACTCCTTGGGAGAAAGATGGGGCTTTCTACTCCCGTAATCAAGGGACTTGGAAACCCACAGGGACAGTTCTGTCGTCCTAAGACTCGCTATGAGGTAGCATCGACTCAGTGGCAGAGTTGGGTTTTTTTTAAGCTGCTTTAAGGAACTCTGGTGTTGCAGTGTGTTGAGTGTTGGGCCGCTGAGCAGTTTGAACCTACCAGCACCCCTGTGGGATACAGATGCGGCCGTCTGCTCCTGGCAAGATGTCCTGTCTTGCAGACCCTTCAGAGCAGGTCGACGCAGCCGTCCAGGGGCGCCGTGAGTAGGAATCGACGAGGTTGCAGTGGGGGCCAATTGTTGCTTGGCAGGAAGTCAAGGCACCGCCGCACAGAGAGCTGTGTCATTTCAACCTCGCCACTGTCCAGGGTCCTTCTGAATGAGGAACCGGGTTTCCATGGGTGTGCTCCCCAAGTTAGTGGATTGCACCCTAAAGGCAGCAGCACCCCCTTCTCTCTCACTTGCTTGTCTCCTCCTGGCACCCAGCCCTTCGGACAGCCCTGGACACATTCTGTCCATGAGGGTGCTGCTGGGATGAACTAGAACACATCCCCACCCACCCCACCCCGCCACACCACGCCCCCAATGGCAAAACCTTTCTCAGCTGGGAAACACTCCACCCCGGGGCTCGCCATTCTCAGCCTCCACAGCCCGCACTGCTTCCTTTAAACTTTGCTCGTCATATCTCGCAACCAAGAGGCCAGATCCATGAACTTGGTTGATGTTACGGTGTGGTATCTCAGACAGGGGGCGTGTCTCTGTCGGCCTCTCTCGGAATCCAGGACCGTGTCCCCGGGGCTTCTCACCAGGCTCGTCTCCGGGGAAGAGCATGTTCACTTTGCTTTTTCTCTTCTGCTTTCCCCGTCCCGGTGGATTTGGTCCCGCCCCCAGGACCTCCCAGAGAACTGGGTGTTCTCTGCGTGGCGAAGGCACCCAGGCCGAGGAGATGGCAGGGGTGTCCGGGGATTGGGCGAAGTTCGTGGGCCGGTGGCCGACACT
>NW_022103920.1:8543999-8545198 GCF_000313985.2 Echinops telfairi
GCCCCAGCCTCCTCGAGTCGCAGAGGGGCCTCAGCTGTCCCTGGTGATGGACTCGCTTCTTCATGGGCCTTTACCCAGAGAGGGAGCCCGGCTCAGTGCTCCTGAGTCTTGGACAGCTTCTTGGCTCCGGGGGTGGGGGAGTGGGAGTGGGGCAAAGAGCCGTACAGTAGAACCCCGGCACTCGACAGCATCAGGACTCGACATAATTGGATTTCGACTAGAAATGTCGAGAAAATTTTGCATCAGAACTGGAACAGAACATCGAATCTGCCGACCTGGCGCACGTGATTTAAAAAAAAAATCATTTTTTGTTGTGGGCTCATGCAACTCTTATCACAATCCATCCATCCATTAACGCACGTGATCTTTATAAACAAAAGCTGCTCGTGTTTCGGTCATTCGGCGTGAGTTGGTGTCGTTAGTACATGATTTAAAACTTTTGCGGCTGTGTTCCAAGTGTTTTGCTATAATTTTCTTAGTTTTTTGGCTTTTCATACTGTTTTTAGATTAAAGAACAAAACAAAAGAGGGGTCTTAAGAAAGACTTTAAAAAGAATCATCATGATAAGGAACTGGTTAACCATGTTACTGATATGGTTGATGATAATTTAGTAAACCCTTTTAGTAAACAGTTAAGGAAATGGCAACAGCAGACCACATTAGACAGATTTTGTTTTAGAGAAAGCCAGCCAGGTCCTAGGGAAAAATGCAAAGCAGGGAACAAACTCCTGAAAAGCAGCGAGTAGTGGATTTTCTGGAAGGGTATTCCCCTTCCCAACAATGACTCTCTCCATCCCTCCTTCCACACCCTGTCCACAGACCCAGGTCCTCATCCATCTCAGGGTATGAACCATAATGCATAATGTAGTTGTTAAGAACTTTTATTGTTGTGTTTCTTATGTAAATTATAGTACTTAACTCTGAACTTATTTACTTTGAAATTTCCGTGTAATGTTTTGTATAAAAAGGCAAGATTAGGGTAAAAACTTGGTGGTCAAGAACGGATTAATCTGTTTTCGGTTATTTGTTATGGGAAAAATTGATTCGGAACTCGACGGCATTGCATCTCGACGCGCCTTCTAGCACAGATAGTGTCGAGGTCTGGAGTTCTACTGTATATGGTTCCGTGGTCCCAAGACCCGGTGCCAAGCCCACCTAAGCCTTGGCCCTGCTTGCCGCCCGGCGTGCTCGCTCTGGCTT
>NW_022103920.1:8545298-8572108 GCF_000313985.2 Echinops telfairi
TTCCTGATCGCTACCAAACAAGGGGAGACACGAGACGACGCTTTCCCACATGAATCTGCGGGAAGGAAGACGTGCCTCCTGGAAGTCTGAGCGAGAAGGCCTCCGTGGCCCCTCTCTGTCTGGGTTGTCAAAATAGATTTCCTTCCACATCATCCAAGCAAGGGCTTCGAATCCTCCGCACACTCGGCAAGCAAGGTTGTGTCATCTGCGTATCTCCGGTCGCTGGGAAGCCTTCGCCATGTAAGCCAGCTTCCCTGATGGCTTGCTCTCTGGTTGTTTGGGATCAGACAGACTCAACCATGCACCTCAGCTCAACCCACAGGTGATGGGATGCTGAGCAGATCCCTGAACCTCGTTTCCTCATCGGTAAAGTGCAGTTGGACATTCTATTGATGGCGTAGAGTCATTTTGTAGTGTAATGAGACCACCGATTAAAGCCCCATGTGCAGGGCCTCATACACAGAACCTGCCCATTGCATGATGGTCAACCTCTCAAGGGGGAATGGTCTGCCCCTTCTAGCCTATCTTCTCTCCACTCCTTTGTTTTTCTCAACTGCTTGGTTATACGGGAGCCCCAGTGGAATAGAGTATGATGCATTAGACTGCACCCTAGCTGTTCCCAGGGAGAACGATGAGGCTTCCGAGTCTGGTAAAGGAGTATACAATCTGGGTCACCCACAGGAACACTTCTACTTGGTCCTGTCGGGCCCCTGTAGACTCAATGACCGTTGGGTTTGGTTCTTTCTGCACTTCACAGGCAGTCCTGCTGAGTCAATGATTGCTCAAGGCTTAAGTTTCCAAAACGTTTTTTTAAAATGCAGCTCTCACACCACTGTACAGAATGAACTCCGTCTTCTAGTCCACGGGGACAGAACAGTCCGTTCTTGATGTCGGGCTTCTTCCATTTGTCAGCCACGTTAGACAGGCATCAGGATGCAAGTCTGTCGCGTCCTTGGTGGCATTTATTCCTGTTTTGTTGTGAGCTCCTGTGTTAGTTCTTGAGTGTCGCAGTCACAGAGACACCACACGTGTTTGCTGTCCCAAGCAGGGACTTATTCTTTCATCATTGAGGAGGCTGGGAGTCTGAGATCAGGGTGCCAGCTCTAGGGGAACGCTTTCTCTCTCTCTCAGCTCCTGGGGAAGGTCCTCGTCTCCTGTCAACATCTGTGTGACAGCATTATCATGGAGAGCTGCTCGTGTCCTGGCATCCATCCTCCCCTGTGTCTAGGAGGTTCTCATCACAAGGCCCCTGGGTCCGTCCCTGGATCGACTTCCTTGGTGATGCTGAGGCCCCCCCCCCTTCTCTACTGGGTTATCTCTCTTTATGTCTCTTAGAAGAGAGAAGGCGCCGTGGGTCACACCTCAGGGACATTCCCTTTATGTCAACCATGGCTGTGACTTGTGTAGGGGTGAGGCATACCCACCCTAACCTGTCTCATTTACCCAACAAACACACCCTAATTCTCATCAGGGTAGCTGAGTCCTGGCTCATTCATACCTCGAGGTCCTTTATAACACACCACAAAATGGAGGGTAATTACATCGGATCCCCAAACAAGGGGCAGCCATGCACTGCTGGGAATCATATCCTAGCCAGGTGGACACATACTTTTAGGAGATGCAAATCCCGATCGCCAGACCTGCCTTCTGACTGATTCAAACCAGCAGCCTTTCAGCTGGTAGTTGAGTGCCTACCTGGGCCCAACTCAGGGACTTCAGGGCATCTTACTGTAGAAGGAATTGTAAACTAAATGTGGAAGCTCTGATCCATGCTACCAGGAGAAAGTTGTGGTAGTCTGCTTCCATGACGGCTATGGCCTTTGAATTCCTGCAGAGCACATCTACTCTGTCCTGTGGGGTTGTCACAGGCTGGAATTGACTCAGCCACCATGGTTTGGGGGAGGTTTTTGAAATGTATGCTACAAACTGGGTGAACCTTGAAGACACTGTGCTGGATGTAATAAGTCTTATTTGATCTCACATATGAGACGCCTAGAATAGGCAAGTGTTTAGAGACCAAAAGTCATTCGTGAGCACCACTGGTCACCACACGTGCAGTGGACCTCGCATTGCGTGGACCTGCCGCACAAGACCTCGTTAAGATGTTGAAAGCAGGAGTGTTACTTTGAGGACCAAGATGCACCTGACCCCGGCCATGGCATTTTCAGTCACCTCGTCAGCGTGTGGAAGCTGAACATTGCACAAGGAAGCTGGAGGAAGAATTGATGCATTGGAATTATGGTGCTGCCGAAGAAGACCAGAAGTACCAAGAACTGCCTGAAGAACGAATAAGGGCTCCTCAGAGGCCAGCAAGGCGAGACTTCATCTCACCTACTTTGGACGCGGAGTCAGGAGAGACCAGTCCCTGGAGAAGGCCATCATGCTCGGTAAAGTAGCAGGGCAGCCAAAAGAGGCAGACCTTCGACAGGTGGATGGACACAGTGGCCGCGTCGATGGGCTCAAACAGGAGAACCGCTGTGAGGATGGCGCAGGGCCAGGGAGTGTTTCCTCTGTTGTACACAGGGTTGCTATGAGTTGGAACCAGCTCACTGGCACCTCACAAGCAGCCCTGGCAGGCAGGAAGGAGGGCACGAAGGGCACTCACTGTTCAGGGGACACTGAGCTCCCGTTATGGGTGATGGAAGAAGAAGTGGGATATCTCCTGGCAATGGTTGGACCCGGTGAGAGTCATGACATTGCTTGTCTCTCCATGTGAAGTTGGTGAATTTTCTAAAGGTCTGTTACACTCGTATCCTCCACAAGAAAGAAGCAGCAGCGGGCACCCGCCAGCACGGTGACCTCGTTGATCTATCAGAGAATTGTGGGAGCGGGAGATTGCAAACCCAGACTGCGGGGCACATTCTGCATTTGAGATGTATCAGTAGGCGCCTTGTCGAGGACTAGAACCCTCGCCCTTAAGACTGTCTTCTCCTTTGAACATCTGCGTTTCTTGAAGACAATGCTGTATGGGTTAATCTGCAGTGACAAGAGTCCCTGGGCAGAGCTGTGCCCTCCCTATTCTAGGAGAACTTTGTAGGGACAGAAAGGTTTCTTGCTGCTATTTCCAAATGTGGTATAATTTTTCTAAACAGTCCTACTATGACTAAGCTCATACATATTCTTTATCTTAGGGGGAAAAAAAGATGAAGCAGGGTTATGATTCCAGAGCATAAGTATCTATTTTCTTCCTAAACTTACCCTAAGTACTAGGTCCATCCATAATTATGTTTCCATAGCATTTCATTAAGGGGAAGGCGGGGATAGTAGGGAAAACACCACTAATTGCCAAGGCCAAGCTAGAGAGGGTAGCCATTTAGAGAGTGCCACTGGGGGTCATGCACCGTGGTATGTAAGGGTCTTTTGTATTTTAGTGTGATCTACAAACAACCAATGAGGGAGGTGTTATTACTGTGCTACTTACACATCAGGAAAATGAGTCTCAGTGAGGGGGAATCATCTCATCAGGGTTACCCAGTGGGGACCAGTCAGACTTGAGGTTCATTCTGATCCTTAGTTCCTGTGTTAGGCCGGGCTGACTAGAGTAACAAATCCAGTGACACTCATCTATGTCTAAGAAAGAACTTTATATCAAGAAGTAACTATATCAGGAAAACATCCTGTGTTAGACAGGGTTCTCTAGAGAGATAAAACCAAATTCCTGATAATATAATATATTTATTTATAAAGATAATTAGATATATAACGAGAAATGAACTGTTAAATCATATACAGATAAATATACAATACAAGAAATAAACAGTTAAATTAGAAAGCACTACAAATGGCTCAGTGCAACTCACGTCCGTGAGAGAGAATTGTGAGAGACTAGCAGTCCTTCAAGTCTAGTCTGCTGCCAGGTCTTCCTCTATTTGTAGAGAGAGCTAGGCTATGTCAGCACAGCAGCCAATCACAAGGCAGGTCACCAACCGCCAGTCCCCAGCACCAGCGATCTCTTAAAGGGACCTCAACTTACAGCAACACAGTCCACAGGCTAGGCGTCCCACAGACAGTGTAGCCTTTAAATTGAGGCACAGAACAAGCAAGGCAGCTGGTCCAATGATCACAGAGCGAGAGACAAGAAAGGCAAGGCTCACCAAGCCATCCATCTCTCCGCCCCTCAGTCAATCCCACCTGCGTTTATCAGCCAGGCTGGCACAATAAACTATCTCACATCCCAACCCAGTTCAACTCCGGTCCATAAGTCCAAAACTAGTCCATCAGTCCCACTTCGGACGCATGCAGCCACATGCATGATGCACAATGTAGGGAGACCCTAGACCGGTGGGTGCAAAGTTGTGTGGGTCTGATGGTAGTGGGTGCATCTCCAGGGCTCTGGCAGGCCCCAGAGTAACTTGCCAGCAGGAAGTTGAGGGTACGGAGAGAGAAGGGGAGGTTCCCAGCACCCTCATGAGAAGGCCATGCCCACAAGGAGGCACCATCAGGCTGTGACCCGATTGCCAGGTTGAACACCACCCCTACATTTTTTTATATCTTCAAGTGGACATGAAATGTAACCACCCCAGTTCCCTCTGGTGTGCAATGCTACATCACCCTCTGACCTCTCAAATGCGCCTTCCTTTCAGAGTAGAGCACCAGTTAAACCTAAGGAGCCCTGGTGACACAGTGGTTAAGCACTCAGCTGCAAACCAAAAGGTGGAGGGTTAGAACCCCCCAGTGGCTCCCTTCTCCTCTCTCCTCTAGGGTCACTGCGAGCCATTACTGACTTGCTGGCCTTCAGCAACCATGTGGCATGCCGATGTGTGGGCCCAGTTTTGCTTGTGGGGGGTACACATGCACAGGACCCACCTTTTCGGGGGGCACCTGTTCTGGAACTGCGTGACGTGTGGGCTTTCTGTGCCCCAGCCATTGTGCTCCAACACACGTGTTCTAAGCAGAAGCAGAAACCATCCCTGAAGGTGCCTCCTTCCAAGCTGCCTTCTCCATCATCGCCTTACCTTTCTTTTCTCTCTTCTGGTCCCCCGACATTGTCTGTAGGTGGGCTGGATCCTGTCCATCCTGGATGAACTGCAGCTGAGTCCCCAGCCACCTGTTGGGGTCCTTCCTCTGGGGACCGGGAACGACCTGGCTCGGACGCTCAACTGGGGTGGGGTAAGAACGTCACCGCAGGCTGTCCACATACCCACGTGTGGGAGCCAAGGGGGGCAAATCAGAACCGGGAGTCAGAGAGCTCATGGACCCAACTTCCTCTGGCAGCTTCTTCAAGTGGAGGCCTGCCGTCGGCGGGAGGGGAGGCAGCAATTAGCAGGAGAGAAGGATGGTGGCAGCTGGAATTTTCGAGCTGTGTACAAAGACAGGAGCCGTCTGGCCACCGGGGGTTGTGCCCAGGCTCTCGCCAAGCAACTTACCTGGTTCAGATTTTCACCCCTTCCTTTGGGTGGGCTTTGGCTTAAAAAAATTTTTTGAGCATCTTGTTTTTCTGATCCTTGTCATCCCAGACAGTATTTTCCAAGGCTTTATCTCATCCATCCCGCCATGCTTCCCACTGCAGGCCATTCTGTAGGAAATAGCTCCCCGTCACAAGGCAGGCATGTTAAGGTTACGTGTGCTTTTACCAGCTCTAAGATGGGCCAGTGGTGGGAGCCGCAGCCTCTCTGGTATTCCACCTGCTCCTGGGAGACCATGGCCTATGACAATGATCCTTGGAATGGGGACACATACGAATCTGGCCTGTGTGGGAGTTAATTTCCCACAGGCCTTTTTTTTTTTTTGCCAAGCGGGCAGGGAAGGTATGAATCACACATCGTGTGCATGACGTGGCTCGCTCGTTATGGGTGATCTCTTCACCTCCAAATCAACCATGCACTGGCATTTCACCTGCGGTCAGGAATGAGTCCTTGAGGAGTACGCCAGGCCAGGCTCCACCTCCACCTGGCCCGGCCTGGCCGTGGAGGCTGCAGCATCCTGCCTCAGGCGAGGGCGAGGTGGCCAGCTGGAGGGTTAGCAGAAGCAAGTTGTCTGTCAGATCCATCAGTTCCCGGCCCTCCCTTTCTGTGCACACTTGCCCGTGGCCCGCTGGACAGTCTCTGTGAGAAGCTCAGAGAGTCTGGGTTTTACCATCCAGCCCGGCCCCTAGTGCCCACCAGTACCCATTGGTCAAACCAGGGAGCCTTCCTGGGCTTGTCTTCAATTCTCAGCCACTCGAGGCAAATGTAGCTTTGCGAGCTGCGGAACAAGCAGAGGGGTCTGTTGGGGAAGGGCCCTTCCCTGCTCAACATGGTTTGGGTTTCTAGCCGCTGCTGCGGCTGTCTGGACACTAACGACTGTGGACACTAACGACTGTGTTCTCTGCCTCCTTAGGGCTACACGGATGAGCCTGTGTCCAAGATCTTGTGCCAAGTGGAAGATGGGACGATTGTCCAGCTGGACCGCTGGAACCTCCACGTGGAGAGGAACCCCGACCTGCCTCCGGAGGAACTCGAGGACGGCGTGTGTAAGGTTAGACGGTTCTCCCTTCGGCTTCGGCTTCCCAGAGGGACGTTTGTGTGCCAGCCGCCCCTCTGGGACAGTGGGGTAAAGTATTTGCGTTTACGACTGAGAGCCACACATTTAATTCACCAAAAACCAAACCAAATCCAAACAGTGCCCCCTAAAATCAGTTGTTCAGGGGTCACTTCTGACTCATGGCAGACCTTTCGGAAGTAGGCCACCGGGTTTCTCTTCTTAGGTGCCTCTGGGGGGACTTGAACTGGCAGCCTGTAAGTCATCAGTCAAGGACATTCCTTTCTTACACCACACAATGACGAGCCCTAGGTTTGCTCCTGGCCTTCAGAATTCAGGGAGTGCCCTCAATCCCCCACCCCTATGCTAGAAAAGGCTGCCTCCATTTTTGGACCTTCCAACTTTAGGGCAAAGAAGAGGCGGGGATAAACCCACCCAAAACAAGGATGTTCTGAAGTGTTAGCCACAGGGCCTTTTAGTAGGAAGTCGGCCTCTGCAGGCTTCCAGTCTGATTCTCAAAGGCCCATGACTTTAGGAAGCACTTTGAGCGTGTCTCACTCACTAGGCCAAGGAACCCTGGTGGCGTAATGGGTTATGCGTTGAGCTGCTAACCACAAGGTTAGCAGTTTGAAACTATCAGCTGGCCTGTGGGAGAAAGATGGGACTTTCTACTCCCCTAAAGAGTTCCAACCTCAGAATCCCGCAGGGGCAGCTCTACCCTATCCCATAGGGTCACTGTGCATCAGCATGGACTCTGGTGTTTTGGTTTTGCTCTGGATTCACCTAGTTTTGCCGCCCCTTGACTGGGACATAGTGATGCTGAAGTTAACGTTCTGACTTGGATCCCCTTTTCCTCCAACAGCGGAGCTTTTATTCCCACCCCAAATGCACCAGGGTATCATTGCCGACACGCCAACGCAGGGCTAGAATTGAACGCCGGGTCCTGAGCCCTAGTCTCAATGTCAGATGCATTTGGTTGGCTGCTGAGCTCTTTCCCACATTTCCTCTCTGACTGTCCTTGAGTCCATGCTGACTCACGTGGCATCTCCAGGACAGGGTAGAACTGCCCCGGTGAGTTTCTGAGATGGTAGCACTTTACTGGAGTAGAAAGCCCCATCTTCCACCAGAGAAGCAGCTGATGGTTTCGAACTGCTGACTTTGCGATCAGAAGCTCAGCTCAGAACCACTTTACCACCAAGGACTCCGCTTCTATGGCAGCATCTGAAAATGAATGCATTAGACTCTCCACGTGTGCCTGCAAAAATGCAGCTTGCAGGGCCCGGGGCCAGGTTCAGATTGGGTGAGCGAGGTGTTCAGGCCCAGGACCATGCATGGAAGCAGCATGCCTGCTATATTCATTCACCAGGCCTCAGACTGAAGCTGGGAGTTCATGGGTCATCATGCTCAGGACCTCCTGGTGACACAGACGTTTCTCTGGGACAACTCAGGCAGAGACAGAAGAGACCCAGGCCTGGCGTGGATACTGAGCCGTCTGTTAAGCATCGCTTTTACAGAACAGGATAGTGATGGATCTCCAACAGTCAGGGGTGGCTCGGCCCACTTCCCAGGAGGCCGTCTGTGGACAAGTCTGATTAACCTGGTTTCTTATACCTGAACTTTGCCCTGTTTGGTCTGAGCGCCTCTGGCAAGAGGGGAGCCTGGTTCCATCCCTCTCTGGAAGCTGCCTCTGCTGTGCCCTCTGGGAACCCTTCTGCAGTTGTCATGGCAAGAGATTTTCAGTTACCTCACCTGGACAGTCTCTGATGTCATTGGAGCACCTGGCTCTTTGCTGAGCATCTTGGGGTTTGGGTACTCTGCCTCTCCTGGGCATCCCAGGAACGCACAGTGTGACCTTCCGAAGGCTTAGTGGCCACTCAGCTGTCCCCTGGTGCCACAGCAGGGGGTTTACCCTGGACAGAGACTAAAGCCACCTTAAACCATCCCCCTGCCCACAGGTCCTTCAGCACCTAGGTCCTGCCTTCCTCCAGCTCCCTGTTTGGACGAAGTCGGTCAGAACAGATTGTGGCTTTTCTCCCTGGCTTTCCCCCTCCTACATCATGACCCAGCCATCCACAAGGCCACAGGGTTATCCCACTGGCTCAGCTTGCCTTGAATTCATAGGTGCCCTGCTGGCACAGTGGTTATGCTAACCACAAGGTCAGCCGTTCAAAACCATCAGCCAGTTCCACGGGAGAACGAAGAGGCTGCCTCCTTCCATGAAGAGTTAGAGTTTCAGAAATCCACAGGCACAGTTCTGCCCTGCCCTGTGCCGTCTCTGTGAGTCCTACTCGACTCGTGTCTGTGAGGTTAATGTGCTTCGAAATGGAGCCAAAGCAGTATGGGTTGAGAATGGCAAGTTCAAACCCACCAGGCCCTCGGAGGGAGAAAGAAGAGACTGTCTCTGCTCCTGCAAAGAATCACAGGCTCGGGGACCCCGTGGAGCAGTTCTCTGCCCTGGAGGGCTCCTCCTGAGTTGGAATGGGCTCAACAGCAGTGGGGTTGGTTTTAAGGTTTGACCAGCAGGCTGTGCCCCGTTTGCCCGGCCGTCTTGCATATGAAACATAGCCGAGGATGAAAGGGGAGTAGGTGGCGGTGGTAGGTGCGGTCACGTTGGTTCCAATTCACAGCGACCCTCTGGACAGACGGAAACCCTGCCCGCCCTGCGCCGTCCTCACGGCCACTGCCACGCTGCAGCCACCGGGTCCATCATCTCCTGGAGAGTCTTTCTTTTTTTGCTGCCCCTCTAAGTTTCCAAACACGATGTCCTTCTCCAGGCCCTGGCTCTCCTGACATATGCCCAAAGGACACGAGAGGAAGTCTTGCCACCCTTCCTTCTCGGGAGCATTTTGGCTGTATACTTCTTCCAAGACAGATTTGTTTGTTCCGCTGCTGTCCGTGGTACTTGCCAACAGCCTCATTCAGACGCAGCGATTCTTCTTCGATTTTTCTTATTCGGTGTCCGACGTGCACATGCATATGAGGTGATTGAAATACTGCGTGGGAACACTAAGGCTCTTTTCACACTACACGTAATGGTTTGGCCCCCAGTAGAAATCCCTATTTGGAAAATGTGGGTGATAACTTAATAATAGGCTAAACTGGGCTATCATTTCAGGGGTAGTGACCAGACGGCTCCCTTTAGTTATCAGGCTTGGATCAGAGTTGTTGTCAGAAGGCTGGACATAGATGAGAGATAGACATAGCCCTGCTCTGTTGGGCTGCCGGCCTCAGGCCAGCAGTTTGAAACCACCAGCAGTCCACAGGAGAAAGAGGAGGCTGTCCACTCCCGTAAAGGGTGGCAGTCTCGGAAACGCACTGGAGTCAGAATCGACTCAGTTGGTGACAGTGCGTTTGGTTTGGTTTGGTCCAGCCCATGCCTTCCTCCCTTGGGACCAGGATTCCCATGGAGCGTGGGGACCGACTGTGTGATCTCTGTGGAGGAGTCAGCAGCCTTAGACATGGATTTGGCCGTGTTTCTGGGCTTCCTTTCTCTCCCCGCTCTCGGGTTGTAACCATCTCAGAGGGCTGCTCGGGCCCCAGACTCCTCCCAGGCCCTGCTCACAGGGGCTTCGCAGCTGGCTGGTCCCCACTGCCCCTTAGACACTGTGTCTGTCCCCAGTCTTCCTTTCCACGTGCCCAGCCTCTCTGTCTTTCTCTCCCTCTCTTCCCTTCCCCCTTTCCCTCGGCTTTTTTGTCTCTGAATGGGACAGCCTTCTCACGGAAGCCAAATATAAAATCTCCCTCATCCAAGGACACAGGAAACGGGGAGAACTTACTTTGGGATTCTTGAGGGAAAACACTCACTTCTCGTCAGATTGAGGCACTTCCCTGACGGGGACCAACCTGGTAATTTTCCAGAAACGTCATCCATGCTGGGGAAAATGACCCCTCTTTGTTTGTTTGTATTGCTTACACATTAAACATAAACGGGGGCTGGGAACAGCCCGTGTCCTGTGCCTTCCCACCCGTGACATTGAATGGGGGAACCTTAGCCTCACATGACCTTTGCAGTTTGAGGTGCGGGGTTTTAGGGATGTTCCTAGAGTTTCCTCTAAAGCAGTTGCAGACAGGAACCGCAGAGCACCCTGGGGGAGCGAAGTTAAGGCTCATGTACCTGGTGTGAGAAGCTGAATGAGGAGCTCACAATACTGAAGCTGGGTGGTCTACAGAAACACACCCAGTGACCCTCATCTGTGTGTTAGATAGAGCTTAGTACCAAGAAGTAACCTTCAACCAAGAAGGCACCCCAGTCCCGTCCAACTCAAGCCCGTAGCTCTGATGCTACCGGAGCCCTCTTCTGACTCATGAGGCTGCAGGCTGATGACGCACAAGGGTGGAGTGGGAAGCAGGGAGGTCACAGCTGGGGGTGCAGAGTCACGTGGATCCCAGGTCGGTGGAAGCAGTGGCAAGGTGTTGACAGCTCTGGGGTCGGGTGGCCCACATGGGGCCGCCACTGGAGGCGGGCAGAGTCCCAGCTAGCAGGGGGGCGACAGGGCAGAGAGAGGAAGGAGAAATGCTCACTGCCATTTATAGCAAAGGCCACCCCCTGAAGGAGGCACCATCAGGCTGTGACCTGATTGACAGGTAACCCCAACCCTTCACTTGCATAAAAATCCAAGTGGATGTGAAATCACATACACATTCACACACACTCTCACACACACTCATCTCTTTTTTTTTCTCTTTCTGGGTCAAAAATAGCCGAACAACTTTCATTGACTTTTGTTAAAAACAAACAAACCTATCTTTGGAAAATACAAAGACAGGTATTTTTCCTTCTACTTCGGTAAAGAGTTAGCATCTCAGAACCCCACAGGGACAGTTCTGCCCTGCCCAAGAGGGTCATGATGAGTTGGCATCTGCTCAATGGCAATGAGTTTTTTTCAGTTTGTTTGGAAAACCCCAAACCCAAACCAAACCACTGGCCACCATGTTGCCTCCATGGGCTGGGAGTGGAGCTGTGCTTCTTAGGGCCTCCCATGACAGGATCCCAGGGGCATTTAGGGGTTACCAGCTGGGCTGCTAAGCACAAGGTCAGCAGTTTGGAACCACCAGCCACTCCTCTGGACAATGAGGAGGCTTTCTACTTCCACAAGGAGTTAAACACTTTTTGAAGCCCCCTGTTTTATAGGGACCCTGTGAGTCAGAATGGAGTCGATGGCTGTGAGTTTTGGTTTGTTTTTTCAGAGGTAGGTCTTGAGTGTTTTGAGTGGCCTCATTGGGCGGGCTCAAGCCTCATGTCTTTGGGTTATCAGCTGAGCCCAGTGATCGTTCCTACCAGCCAGGGACGCCTTTTTGGAAGTAAGTAAAGAGTCAATGCATTAGGTGTCAGGTATTGCAGGTTGCAGTGGTCATCTGCCCAGTACTCTTAAGTTCTCTAAGGGAGGGCGTCCTCAGCATACCTCCATTAGACCAGCTCCTCGCTGTGTGTTCTCCCACATCTGCCTCCAGAACCTTCTGTCCGGCGTGGCAGGTACTGTGGCGACAGTCTATGGCAAGGGCACCAGCACCGTTTCTTATACCTTGGGAGTGCTGATTGCCTGGAGCCTTCTCGACAATTCACTTGGGAGTTAGGGTTACTGGGCACCAGCCCAGGGCTGACTGCCCCCCAAGGCCACCTTGATGTTCCTTCCTGTCCTGCCCGGGGAGGCACATTCCCCCTCCCCCTCTGCTTCTCGTTGCAGCTCCCACTGAATGTGTTCAACAACTACTTCAGCCTCGGATTCGATGCCCACGTCACGCTGGAGTTCCACGAATCCCGAGGTGAGGACCGCGCCCCATTTCCATCTCTCGGGGAGGAAGTTTCCAGCAGGTGTTTTGCATGTTCCCTTACGTGTGCATTTTGCTTACATGTATCCATGTGTTCCGTGTTGTCTCATGTCCCCTACTGAGGACCCCTCAAGTTAGGTGTGGCAAGCTTCCAGTCCAGGGGCCCGAGTCTTGCCCGTTAGGGCCTCAGAGAGGGTCAAGGGTGGGACTGGGAGGACTGCTAGGCTCAAGGTGGCTCCACTTGAAGGTCTAGACCACAAAGGTGGCAAACTTGGGAGTTGACCGGCCACTGAGAAGTGACATCGCCAGGATGCTAACCTGGTGATGTCCGGTTGATCCTGGTTCATGAGGTGTCAGAAGAACGGTGTTCCCACCAATGTTTTCAGTTACTGCTTTTCCAGAAATAGGTTCCCAAGCCTCTCTCCTGAGGTGCCCCCCTCTGGGGGGCCTTGCACCTCCAGTCTGCTCCCCTGCTGAGCACCCACTGAGCTAGGCCTGCATTCCACCCAGGGATGATAGGATGCTAATAGCGCCCCCACATTTCATAACCAGAGCTACTGGAATCTGGTCGGAAACCAATAAAGGGCATCAAAGAGACAACTTAGGGTTGTGTGTGGAAAGAGAATGTAGCTATGACTCGAACAGGATTGGAAGGTTCTGGGCTTCTTCTCTGGACCAGGTAGAGGTGTGCACAGGGCTTACTGCCATGTTCAGGACCCAAACGAGATGGAGTCAAAAATAAGGAAACAGGACGATTTTTGATCGAGAGATAGGTTGAAAGAACCACCAGCTCTCTAGTACCTCCTTCAAAAGTTTCTTCCATGACTTAGAGCCGAGACCTTCTGGGATTGCGACTGATCACGTTGTAGCTCTAATCTCTCTCCCTCTCCCTCTCTCAATCCATCCACCCACCCACCCACCTCCCCGCCCACCCATCCACACACCCATCGTCTCCATCTCTTTCTCACTTTTTCATTAACCACTTTCTAATGCAAATTTTATTTCAGATCATCAACTTTGTATTTAACTGTTTTACTAGTATAACTACAGATAGTTATATATAGTTATCATATATATATACATATATATATGCACCGTGATATGTATAACCACACGTAACATGAGTTTATATTAATATAGTTATAACTGTGCACACACCCACACACAGGGCCTTTAATTCCCATGAATTTTTTGAAGCCCCTGCATATGTGAAGGGGTCCTGGTGGTAAAGAGGGTAAAGATCAAGCTGCTCAGCAGAAGGATGGCAGTTCAAACACACTAGCCACCCCATGAGAGAAAGACGAGGCAAGGCAGCCTGCTTCCTTCCATCAAGTGCAGCAGTTCCAGAGGGGCTGTGAGTTGAAATCAGCTCAGTGGTAATGAGTTTAGAGATGTAAAAAAAAAATTTTTTTATGTGTGTAGGTATTTGTGTCTGTGCATCTCTAGTATCTCTCTATAAACCTAATGACCAGGTGCTGGAAAAGGCTGTGTCTCAGGGTAACTTGAAAACAATGGCTCTAAAATCAGACACTTCATTTCATTAGGAGATATAAAATGTGCAGCTCTTGTTTCCCAACACCTTTCTGAAGGCGGCGTTTGCATGTCTCTGAGGCTTCTCCACAGAGGTCTGTGCACCTCCCAGGGCTACTGTGTCAGGACCGCGGCTTTGGCATCCCCTGGGGACACCAATCATGTTCCCTCTCAATGCCCTTTGAGGAACAGAAAAAAGTCTGAAGGGGCAAGGTCAGGGCTGGAGGGGGCACTGGGCAAGGTTTCTCAAGGACATTCCCAAAGGAGAGACCTGGCCACCCTCGAAGAAGGGGCAGATGTGCTGTGGTAATGGAGAAAATCCCTGGGTGCAGCTTTCCTAGCTTTCCCCCCCTGACCAGTTCAGTCTTGGTTTTGTTGTTGTTGTTGTTGGTGGTGGTGGTGGTAGGTGGCACGAGTCACTTCCAACCGCAGGGACAACAGAAGGAAACAGCGCCTGTCCTGCGGTGCCAACCTCACAGTGGTTCCCACGCTGCCGAGGGCCCTCCTCCTTTGCATTCTGACAGCCTGGTAGACAGGTGGCCAGTTCTCTTAGGGATCTTGACCAGGACCGCTCCGGACCGTCCTGTGCCTTTCGAGAAAATTATACCCAGCTGATCCCGTCGGGAGCCCCAGAACAGCCCCCATAACTCTCTGAGGTTTGGATCGCGTTGAAAGTAACAGATTCGGCATAGCCCCCTAGCAACCACTGTTTAGATTGGACCTTTTCTCTCTTCTTTCCTCTTCTTCTTTTTTAGGACACCCTAATGAGACTTAAGACAAGTATATTCCCGAGAGAACTTGTTTGCAGTCATCCGTTCATTTTCAAGAGACATGCTTAAACGCATTTTATTTAGAATAAATCCATTCGTGTATGGACTTGACTCCTAGTAGCAATTCTTTTTGACTTTCCGTGTGTGTGTGTGTGTGTGTGTGTGTGTGTGTGTGTGTGTGTGTGTGTGTGTGACACTGATCACTAGAAAGGGCCATCATGAAACCCTTCATGAGCTGGGTTGTCTCCGCACTGGCTTCAAGAGTGAGCTCAAACGCACCGAGGAGGATGCAGGTGGCTCCGGGCTGGGCTACACTTGCTCTGTTCTATACAAGATTGGCAGAGGACAGAGGTGACCACTGACAGAGGAGGCAATGACAACAACAATGCGTTGTCTGTGGATATGACTTCCTCTAGGGTCATAGAAACCTGAAAGAATCTAAATCATAAGTTCACTGCCATTGAGTCCATTCTGAATCACAGTGACCCGAAAAGACAGAGGAGCGCTGCCCCTGTGGGCGTCCGAGCCTGTAGCTCTGTAACGCTACAGGAGTAGAGAGCCTCGTCTTGCTCCCAAGGGGTGTCTGATGGTATCGAACTGCTGACATTGGGCTTAGCAGCCCAATGTGTAAATCACTGTGCTACCAGGACTCCAGTTAAAAAAAAATGTGTGTGTGTGTAAATCTTCTACACGCTAGTATTGTTTTGGGGTGAAGATGACATATAAACCCCCAAATGGCGCTTGGGTAGAGATTATGAAGCCGTTTGTGACATAACGTCATAACTGTGTCCTTTCAGGTTTTCTGAGAGCTTGGTTTCATTTTGTGGAAGTTGAAAGGCAGCATGCTGGAAACTAGGACTCAGGTGTCCAGATTCTAATGACGATGCGGACTCGATACTGAGATGGCCGGGTGGAGTTGAGTGACCATCTCAGGCTGAGGCTATAAAGTAAAATCACACAGGAAGGACAGCTCTGGCGCCCCTGGCGGACCCCAGCAGGGCTGACCCTCTCTGATGACTTGACTTCACGGGGCTGTGAGGGCTCAGGCTGTGTAGAGGGCAGGTTTGTGTCAGATGCTTGAGGACAGGGCTCTCTCCCTGTCTCTCTGTCTCTCTCTAATCAGCCGGAACACAGCAGAATAGGTGACTTATAACAAACAAGACCTGGAATGTTCTAAATCAGAAACACCCCTACCCCAAACAGACAGTCCTTGGAGACTGTATTCCCAGGGGCCTATATTTGGGCCAGTGTTTATAATTTGTTGCCCTTCCTTTATGTAAGGACATGGTGAAGATCCCCCCTCTCTCCCGCCACCATATTTCTCAGAAAAAGCTAGATCTCAATCCGTAATAAAATCTCTGAATGTCTTCATCCAATGTAAAAGACAAATTCACTGCCGTCACCTTTACTCTGGCTCGTGGAGCCCCCAGAGGGCAGGGGAGAGTTGCCCATGTGGATTTCCAAGACTGGACATTTTTATGGAAGTAGAATGCCTCATCTGTCTCTCCCCAGATTTCTTAATGCTACTTATTGAATAACCCAGTAATTGCTAGTTCTTGGGATCCGCCCACCCCCAATGGGTGTCCTGGCATGCAAAGAAGCTGAACCAACTGAGTGGCCAACACGGAGCTTCCTCTAGTGGGCTGCCGTGCCGTCGGATTTATCTGAAAGTCAGGCTGGGGATGAAAAGTGACACATTTCCTTGTGCAGTGCTGGCCTCTCTGAGTCTCTTTCATAGCAGCAAAGCGGGGTTTACCTGAATTACCTCTGTCTAGCCTCAATATCTGAGGATCAGGGTGAGGGGCGGGCGCCAGCGGGCGGCACCAGGGGCAGAGACCAAACTCAGCCATTAATTCCTGGAGCAGTGATGTGGTTTTTTTTCTTTTATTTGTATTCAATTTTCATTATAGAATGGAATAGCATATACTTGTGTATGTATATGTTTGTATGTGTGTTTATAAAACAACAGATTAAAAAATGTTGACCCTGACCCTTCGTTGAACTTGGAATGGCTGTGCTTTAGTGGAAGGTTTCAGTGCAGTAGGAGGTCGAATGGTAAGCAGTGGGCCCGGAGGCCAGCCGGGATCCTCGAGGAGATCCAGGTGCTGAGGAGCTGAAAGGGAGAGTGTAAGCTGAGTGGGAGAAATCGATTCCATGTTCACATAGGTGATGGAGAGAAGGTGCAAAGTGCATGTCCCTGAAACCCTGGCACCACTTCCTACGGCTCTCGTCGGAGATCCCTAGTGTGCGCATCTCTCTTTCTGTTCACTGATCTGTTTTATTTTAAACAAAAATAGATAGTTGTCTGTGAAAAATAGAAATCTTTCTTTTCTTTCTTTATACTATTTGGTCTTCCTTTGGAGTACCTCCCTATCTTTTCCTGGTTAGTCAAGCAGCCTGGAGCTTAGCTGGAGAAGACCAAGGGAGCCAAGTTCATGTTTGCATGAGAGTGGACTTATGTATTCTTTTAAAACACACGTATACACACACACATCAACATACACATACACACATATAGACATACACATACGTACATACACATCTATGTAGACATAAATGGATCTATATTTTGATGCAGGACAGTGTTTCTCTCTGTTGTGCATAGGGTTGCTATGAGTTCGGTACTGACTCGATGGCACCTAACAACGACACATGTTGTTATTTGTGATGTTTATAGGAAGGTAAAGCTACCATAAACTTAGCAAGTCACAGTTACACGGAAGGAATGAACAGCATTCGTATGATCACCATGTTCATGTGAAGAATGATTGGGTTCTCCCCACCCCCGTGATCTACCCACTGCAACAGGACAGGGACTTACACATTCTCACTGCTGAATTGTGAGTGGCCACCCACTAGCCAGGGACACTCAGCAGTGGACAGCTCCACCCCTCGAGCCCCACCACTCACTGTGTGGGCCTTCCTGGGAGCACCCATGTGCTTTGCCAGAGCCTCAAGAGAGTCACGGGAATGTGTGCAGATAGGGCGGAAGGTCCACTAGGTCCTAGCCCAGAACAAGGCAGACCTTAAGTTAGTAATCCATGTGAATGCACACAATGATAATGCATACAAATCTTACCAGGACAAAATCTTCAAAAGAGAAAAAAAAATGCAGGCACAGTTTTTGTCATCAATTAAAAGTAGGTCAACCAGTGGCCTGGGCCAAATGGGAGCTTTAATGTCTCAGCCTGTATTATATTTTTTTTAGAGGAGCCAGTTCAAGTGAACTTGGCTTTGAGACAGTTCATTGGAAATCCTGCTAGAATTACCTGTGGAAAGTCAGCCAGGAGTGAAGGGTCCCATCTTTGGATTGATGCGGACCTCCGGTAGGCTGGAGTTCATCAAAACCGCGCCACACCTCATTTGGCTGGAAATTCGTGATACTTCCTTGCTCTTCTCGAAATGACTGAGCAGCTCATCCGGTGAGGTTGCTGCCTGGGCACCAGGAGGTGCTGTCATTTGGAACAGGCTGTGGTGTCCTGACAGGATTATTAGCCATTTAGACTCCATGTAGTTGGAGAGTTGCCCAAGACTCTTGTGATTCCATCATGACCATGGTGGAGGAAACGCGTCACACGTTTTCCAGCTGTGTTAACCACGACTGTGTCTTGCCATCTGCATCCACGGGATGGTCACATTGTGGAGATGAATGACGCTAAGCACATCAGACGTCTGGCCTGAGATGGGATGCTTGCACCACATGGTCTTGTTGTGATTACCTGTTATCTGGGGGAACTGAACCTTATTATGCAACAAGGTCAAGGGAATGCAATTAGGATCCTAGAGGAGGCGGTATTTAAATTTGATTAAGGATTTAGTTTCTGTCCAATACAGAGACACACAGGCCCTCACGCTTGGAGGCAGAAGGAATGTTTCATGACTCAGAGAATTTAGAATGAACACCAGTAACTTCTTAGACCCCTCTGCCTTGTTTGCAGACCTGTCCCCCTGCATTAGAACTCCATGAGGACTAAAGGCATCATCTCTGTGTCCGGATACTCTGGTGCCCAATGGCTGTCTCAGTTAGTTTCTCAAAGGAATGGGTTGGTTGCTTGGAAGGTGGTGGTGTAGTTGCTGTGTGCCATGGAATCAGTGACGACTCATCCTGGCCTTGTATGATGGAGTAGAACTGCTTCTCCCCTAGGTCAGGAGCCCCTGTGGTACAACGTTCAAGCATTCAGCTGCTAATCAAAAGGTCGAAGGTTTGAATGCATTAGCCACCCAATGGAGAACAGGCCTGCCCATCTGCCTTCATGATCATGACAGCATAGGAAACCCCGGGGTCTGTACTGTTGAACCAGTACCAGTACCAGTAGCTTTCTCGTCGACACCCACCTGGGACCAGTCCATGTGTATCAAGAGAACGGGGTTGCATGGGATTTTCAATGAGGAATTTCCAGAATCCGATTGTCAACCCTTCTCTCTCAAGGTGCCTCTGGATGAATGTGAACTTCCCACCTCTTGGTTCAAAGCTAAACACCGATCCAACCGAGAGCTCCAATTCCCTGTCATCGAGGCAATGCTGACTTACAGTGATCGCCTTTGGGTTTCCGAGCCTATAACTGTTTACAAGAGTAGAAAGCCCAGTCTTTCTCCAGAGGAGCGTCTGGTGGTTTCGAACTCCCAACCATGTGGATCACAGCTCAGTGCGTAGCCACAACCTCACCGGGGCTCCTTATTTATTTCATTGACTGTCAAGGAGCTTGGTGGTGGAGTGGGTTATGAGTTGGCATGCTCGCCTCAGAGGCTTTCAACTCCTGTAAAGACTTGGAGTCTTAGAAATCCAAAGGAACCGTTCTAATCCGCCCTATGGGCTCTCCATGAGTCAGAATGGACGAGATGGAAATGAATTTGCTGCTGCTTCTTTTTGGGGGTCCTCTGGGTGGATTTTAGACTTTTTCCATCAACACTTGAATGAAACCAGCAACATCTTCTTTTGTTGTTCTTCTTCTTCTTTCTATTTTATTCTCGTCTTAAAGAGAAATTTCCAGAACTGACTCAATGACTGCTTTTTTCGTTGTTGAATTTTTTAAGTAAGAAAAGGAAAATTTTTTTCTTTCATTAACTATTCAGTTCTTCGAGATTTATGTGAAAGCCTTATAAAGATGGGAATGTTTTCCAGGCCATAAATTATGTGTTTTTGAAAAGCTAGCCCTTGGTGTATGATTCGCTAGTAGCTGTGGGCGTCCGTGCCCAGAAGATGTTCTGTGGTCAGCATTTTCCCATTTCTCATCGTAATTTAGTTTTCAGCTGGTGCTGGCTTTTGCTTTAGTTTTTAAAAGCCAGAGCCCGTGAAAAGGCTGATAAACCTGTGATAAATGGCCCAGTCCTAATGATTCTTAGTTTTCCTGTGGTTCCATCAGGAGGGAAAAGTGAACATAACTGAACCGGGTACCCAGCCAAATCTACATCACAAAAGGTCTAAACACCCACCACCCACCGGCCTAATGTGTCCCAAGACGATGGAGCACATTGTGAAAATGGCCAAGCCTGCTGCCCCGAATGGGAGATCAGCAGGCAGAGGGATGAGCACCAGCTTGATCATCTGTTTGTCTGGTGCTAATTGGGGGCCTTTAAAAAAATTCATGGGAAAATCCCTCTATCCTTTCATTCCATTTTCCTCTGAACTCTGCCCTCTGAACTCTGGATGAAGCTTTCGGTTTTCCATTCCACAAGTCAAACACGTTTTATTTCATCTCGTTGACCTCAGTCCCCACCATGAACCATCACACAGCACACTTCTTCCCACTGTTTCCTGTTTGCATTCCTTCTTTCCCGACTCTTTACAACTCTGCCCTTGCGTAAATGCCGCTCTTTTGATCTCACATGATTGACAGTTCTGGAGTGTTGGCACCTTTTCTGTGTGAATGTTCCCCTGATAGACCCACTTATCAAACTCACCGCCATCGAGTCAGCTCTGACTCACAGCGACCCTACAGGACAGGCTAGAGCCGCCCCTGCGGGTCTCTGAGACTGTGACTGAACGCTGGGCCATGGGGGTGGGTTCCTTTCCAGACCTGTGACAAAGGGCCATCGTCTTTAGGGCTCCACCAGTTTCTATCTGACCAGTACGCCTGGTTTGTTTTACCCCAGGAACTTTTTGAAGCCCCCCTCATTTGTCCAATACATTCACCGTTTGCCTTCAGTATTACTTTGTTCCAGGACTTCGAGTGCTTATCTTGGTAGACTAAAGGGGGTGTTTCAGAAAAGTTTGAGAAACAGAAACTAAGCACATGAAATTGGAGCTCAGGGTCCGTTCTACAGAAAGAACGATGATGAATCGATGAACGATTTCCAGAGTCTGGTGGCTTTTGTTTGGCCCTGTCTTTGGGAGTGAACCCTTTGCGCCTTCTCTTCATCTAGTGACTGAGAGCTGAGCGTGGCTGTTCAAAAACAGGGGTAGGATACGGAGAGTGTTAGCACATTGGCCAGCTTGCTGGTGAGACATGGCTCCGGGAAAGCCTAGCCCCCAGAATGAGCTGATGGGGATGTGCAGCAAGGGGGATGTGCAGCAAGGGAGAAAGCAAAGACATGGACAGTGGATTCTTGGGAATTGTCCTTATTAGGGAAAACCATGATGAAATTACCTACTTACCTACCAATCTGTCACAGGAAACCAGCCTCTTACATCCAAAGGGTCAGTAGGCACAATTGTATAGCTATGATATATGAAGACCATAGTACAGTCATAGAGGACAGGAAAGATAGGAGAGAGAATTAAATAAAGGAGTCAGACACATTTTATGGTAGCATGCTCACCTCAGCCCCTCTCGGTGGTCCATGTGGAGGTGGGAGAAGATAGAGAGACCTTACTATATTGGGATATTTATAGGTATTTATAGGTAGCATAAGACATGCATATTCAGTAGTTTCATACGTCACAACGTGGGTGGGGTCTACAGTAGGGTCACAGGTGAGGAAACTGAATGCCTGCATTGGGGGAAGGGATGAGAGGGGCTGGGTGACACTGCAGGAAGAGAGAGCAACAGGATGTCTGCTTCTGTAGGGGGATAAAATCAACCATGCGCTCACTTGAAGGCAGCATATCTGTTAGGGGAGAATCTGTGGGAGTGATATTTAAAGCAGGATCATGTACTTGGAAGTTAACCAAAGTGGTGGCTTTCCTACCATGGAATATTAGCTTTCCAGATTCCCTCTGTTATGTTAGGGAATATTGTCCTAGTCATATTTCCCTCAGGGTTAGTTACCCACACCTATCTATCTGCACAGTTAGGTATTTTGTGGGTTGGCCTGCTAACCACAAGATCAGTAGTTCAAAACCACCAGCGTCTTTTTGGAGGAGAGAGGAGACTTTCAACTCCAGTTTCAGAAGCCACAGGGACAGTTCTGGGTTGCAAGGAGTCGGAATGGACTCCGTGGCAGGGAGTTCGGTGTTTGGTTTCAGGTATTTTAAAATCTTCAGAATCCGTGTGCAATATCACCGTTGTTGGTCCTTGTGGGCTCTTGTGTGTGTTCTGTAACGCGTATAACGCGTGGGAGCAAAGTCACAGTGAAACCACTTCCCAGTGAGTGCCTTCGTGGTGATAAAAGTTTCTGGATGTCACGGTAGCCACCTGCATCTGAGACCAACTAAACCAAAGGATTTCTCCAGGCCTCTCACTCTCGAGACAGCAGGTGACTTGTCAGCATTTTGCCCAATGGTCAAGCAGATCCTCCTATTTGGTTACATGTAAGCTGCGTACATAGCTCATAGAAGCCATGCCCTGTGGAAGTCAGAGCACCTAGCCACCCCTCACTCCCCCCACCCTTCCCTTCCCAACACCACCCTGTGTCTCCACCAACCCTCCGTTCTGATTAGAGGCCAGAGCCTCTCAGCCTTGACTGTGTGCTAGGGTCATCTGGTTGGCCTGTCAGATCGAGCTCCTGAGCACCCACCCCCAGAAATTCTCATTCCTTGGGCCTGCAGCAGGCCCAAGGACACAGTGACACAGTGGATAAAGTATTTCACTACAAATCACGAGGTTAGTAGTTCAAACCCACCAACCGTTCTTCAGAAGAAAGATGAGCCTGCCGGTTTCTGTAAAGACTGAGGGTCAGAAGCTGTATGGAGCAGTTCTTCTCTGTCCCATGGAATCTGTGAGTCGGAACTGACTCGACGGCAGTTGGTTTGGTTCTGGAGGAGAGGGCTCCACCCTTGGCACTTCTAACAAGCTCCCTGCTGAGGCCATGCTGCCTTTTGGGGACTGAGCTTTCATTGCGCTGGCCCAACTGAGCCGAAGCTGAGGGAGAGCGGGTTGAGAAGCTCTGGGACCTCGGGTATCTGTCAGGAGGACAGGAGGGCTGCTCATGGGCAGGGCTACCGTTGCTGAGGTCTCTACAACACTGTCTTCCTTTCTTCTCCCACAGAAGCCAATCCAGAAAAGTTCAACAGCCGTTTTCGAAATAAAATGTTCTATGCGGGGGTAAGTACAGCTGCTACCTTATACTTTCCTGCTCTTGTCCGAGTGACTCAAACACTCCTACTGGTGAAGTTACAGCCTGTGCACCAGAAAGTGCCTCTCCTTTCAGACTCATTCCCAGTCAGCGAGAATGATGCGCACCATGGGTCCTGTACTGCCTCCTCCATGCTTACATGGATATGATTGCTTTTGCAAATGCCTACTGTTGGGACTTCAGGAGAAGAATCCAGGAGCGTTTCTGAAGTGAGCTGTCCGGAGGAGAGCCTGTGTTCATCCTCTTGGAGCTAGTCAGCCCTTGAGTTGCCATGTTGTAGAGAGGAGAGGATATTTCAAGAGCGCAGTTAAAAATACACCTCCGGGAGCTCTTGGAAGCCAGGAAGGGCGGGGACTGGAAACGTGTGTGCAGGTTGCTGATGGGAACATAGTTTTCCCAGGTGCAGGGGCACAAGAGCATCTGGATGAGAAATTGGAAGAGCAAAGGATATGTTTGCCTCCTTGCCCCCAGGGACATCCTGACTGGAGGAAAGAAAAGGCTTCTAAAAGATTGCTAAGGGAGGGTGGCTTGAAGATCGGGTGCACTGAGGGGGAGCATGCCGGGCTGCTAACAATGAGGTCAGCAGTTTGAATCCACCACAGCTCTATGGGAGAAAGAGGAGACTTTCTATTGCCATAGTTACAGCCTTGGGAGCCCAGGGGCAGTTCTACCGGGTTCTTTCGGGTTGCTGTGTACCAACATCAACTCCATGGCGCTGGGTTGGATTAGGAGCTGCGAGGTTGATGGAGCAAGGTGCTCAGAAGCACAGGTAGGGAAAGTAGGAAGATGGTCAAACAGATCTGCCCCGGAAGTGATCCAGTGTTTGGCTTTCTTCCTGGGATCTCACATTCCCTTGTTGATGAAAGTGTGCAAACCAAGAGAAAGTATCCCATGTACTGGCCAACGCACCGCCCTCCTTTGGTCAGGAGAAAAAGGAGAACCCGCCTTCTCGTTTTGAACAGTTTGGCATCGTGGCAAGCTGTCCATCCCATGGCAGCAAGGGTTTGGTAGAAGCATGTAACCAAGAAGGTTTTTCTTCTTCCTCTTCCTCTCCTCCTCTTCCTCTTCCTCCTTCCTTTCTTCTTCTTTCTCCTTTGTTTCCTTGTGATGCAGGCAGCCTTTTCTGATTTCCTACAGAGGAGTTCGAGGGATCTATCCAAACACGTTAAAGTTGTCGTAAGTACCGATGCGTATATTGCTTGTTCCATTTGAATCTAAGTCTGTATTATTCACGCAGTAAGAAAAGAAGAAGAACCGTTCAATACCAGCTTGTATGTTTAGGGAACTACTGAGCTCAGGTGCAGTGGGCTGAGCATCGGGCTGCTCGTGGAAAGCTGGGTGTTCAGACCACCGGCTGCTATGTGGGAGGGAGACGAGGCCGTCTGCTCAGGAAAGACGCACAGCCTTGCAAACCCCGAGGAGCACGTCTCCGCTGTCCTATAGGGCTGCTGGGAGTGGGGATAGACATGACAGCAGTGAGTTTGGTTCGGCTTCTTGAACTGTGTAGAACCAGAGACAGTTCCTGCTGTTGATTCAACCCATCTTTATGAGCACCTACCATCGGCCTGGCCTTGTCTTCGTCACTCTCCTGAGTGGAGGAGCAGGGCACATCGCAGAAAGGAGGCCCGGGCCACTGTCCCCCTGTTGCCCCCGTACTGTGGTGGCAGAAGGGACAAAAGGTAATGCTAACAAGGGCTGGGGTAGGGCATGCATCCTCAGAGAGGTGATGTCGGCTGGGCCTTTGAGGTATAGACATGCACTCCCCAAAGCCATGTTTCCGTCCCATGGCTGGCGGGGAGTCCTCATCATAGAACAGTCGGGTCGGCATTTTGTGCCAACCCACCATGCTTGGGGGTTCTCACCAACGGTGGCGTGTCTGTGCTGCTTCCACCTGGGACTCCAGCCCAGGGTTTGGAGACACACGGATTGGGGTCACAGGGAGGTGAAAGTTGGCCTTTCTTTGGGAGAAACACAAAACAATTGCGGATCATTAATTTGTTTGAGATGTGAAAGGTTTCCTTATCATAGCCACGTTAGCAGAAGGACTGAGCACACGATTTTGTCATGGATGATTGAGAGGGAAAGTGAAAAGGAAGGCAGGAAGGAGTAACGATACAGGCAGGAAAGAAGGAAGGAGAATAGAAGGATGTTTGAATCATCCCGGAAAACCCCGAGCCTGTTACCGTGGAGTTGATGTTAACAGCGTGGAACACCCCATGGGGTTTCCAAGGTTGCGATCTTCAAGGAAGCAGGCTGCCTCCCTTTTCTCCCATGGAGCAGCTGGTGGATTTGAACCATCGACCTTTCAGTTAGCAGCAGAGTGCTCAACCACTGTTCCACCAGGGCTCCTTCATCATGACCAGCGAAAGCATCAGCCTGTGTGACTGAAGGAACGCAGTGGCTCCTGACTGGGACCCATGATTGCGTGCTCGACTGCTGGTCAGAAAGGTTGGCAGTTGAAATCCACCCAGGAGGGTCTGGGGAGCAAAGGCCTGGTCCCCTCCATCTGGAAACCACGAGCCGTTGACAAGCCCACGGGGCCCAGGTGTGCGCGGAGACATGTGGATCGCGCGGGTCAAGCACAGCTGGTTGGTTGGCTGTTGTAATTGAGGACAGAGAGACATCTATGACCCCCAGCTAAGGGCAGTGCAGGGGACAGAGAGGATTAGACAATGGGCGATAGCCAATGCAGCACACCCGAAGCAAGCATTTTACAAGTCAAGGAGAACAAGAGCCAAAGAAGGACTAGCATCCTGATCCAATGTTTTCTTCCGGAATAAAAGGGGCGGTGAGGCAACGAGAGCGATCAGGTGGGTAGACGGGGCAGATCAGTCTGCTCTGCTGCGCGGCGCAGTCTGTCTTTCTGATGAGTCGTCAGTGAGCCCTCCTGTGTGTGTGCGACTAACCCACAGCCACTCTGTAGGACAAATTAGGAAGTGCCCCACGGGGTCTCCAGCCTGCCACACCTTTCCCCCCCAAGGAGCGGCTGGTGGGCTCCACCCGTCGACCTTTCACTTTTCAGCCTTTAACCCTTTAGCCACTGCGCCACCAGGGCTCCTGGCTTGCACAACGCCTCCGTCAGAACCCAGGAAGCCTCCATCTCAAGAACCCACGAGGCAACCCCCGCGCTTCGCTCCCATGATTTCTTCTTGTGTTGTCTGGAGGTGTCGACGTCCGGGCCCACGGTGTGCCCACACACGTCTTCCTAGGTGTGCGGGTGAAGCCGGGCAGTGGTGGAAAACGGCCGTACCAGGGTTGTAATGACATACAGAGAAACGCTACGGACTCGGCCCACGGAAGGTGATCTCCTTTCATCACGGACATGCTCTCCAGGAAGAGAAAGCACAAGGAAGAAGAAGAATTTGGCTCTCAGTGCAAGAATACGCGTGGCCATCTTCTCTGGAATGGCACCAGACGACTTTGCAGGTTGTTCCTGCATCACATTCCTCTTTGGAGGAAGCCTTACGTGCTTGCAGCCTTCACCGTGGATCCATGCACGGGGTCCACACATTTCCCTCATTGGAGCAGTCATCTACAAATGTCATTCCAAGCCCTGAAATACATGGGGGAAAGCCATACTTGCTTCGTAGATGGGAATATTGGAAGCCTAGCCAAGCCGATGCCTAGAATTTGATTCCTTTTCTTTTAAAAAAATATTTATTCATTTTTTAAAATCGTTTTATTAGGGGCTCATATAACTCATCACAATCCATCCATATATCAATTGTGTAAGGTACATTTGTGCATTCATTGCCCTCATCATTCTTAAAACATCTGCTCTCTACCTAAGCCCCTGGCATCAGCTCCTCATTTTTTCCCCTCCCTCCC
>NW_022103920.1:8573450-8575050 GCF_000313985.2 Echinops telfairi
TTTCCCCCCACCTCCCCCTCTCCCATGTCCCCCCAGGAACTGTCGGTTCCGTTGTTTTCTCCTCCAGATTGTTCATCCAGCCTATCTTATTTAGAAAGACCTGCGGAGATAATAACATGCACACAAACAAGACAGAGCAAAACCAAGAAACAATGTACAACAAAATAACAACAACAATCCAATGACAACAAAAAAGAAAAGCTTGTAGTTAGTTCACAGGCTGTTTGTTGTCCTTTAGGAGTGTTTTCCAGAAAAGTCTGTTGGGGCACCATGCCCTGTCTCCAAAGTCCACCTTCAACATTCCCTGGGGACCTCGCCGCTCCGTTCCCTTGCTGTTCTGTTGCACCCCCTTAGTGTTTTGCCTCGGTGTGGCGGGATCAGATTGGGTTCAAATCCCACACTGTGTCTCCGGTGTTGTCCCCTGTAGGACTGTGGGTCAGTGAGGGACGTCATGTCTCATAGTGGGGCCGGCCATGTGGTCCTCTCTGTGGACTGGCTGCTTTAATTGGGAACATCGTCCTCAGGGCCTGGTGGGGCAGGGTGTACTCCCCTTTCTCCTCCTCCCCCTTCATCTGCTCCCGTGTGCTCCAATCAGATATGTCCCTCTTCCGGAGCTGCAGATTCAATGCCGTTCTTTGAAATAAATTCTGTGGGGAGGGGCAGGTGTCCACGTAGTAGTTGGGATTGGGGCTGGCCCTTAGACCTCTCCACTGTTTCCGTATTCCATGAAGGCATGTTGCATTCACATCTTGGAGCACTGGGTTGAAGTCTGGTCCTTCTTTCCCTGAGGAGATATAAACAATACCCTGCCCTTGGGTGTGTTAGTGCCCTGTGCCCCCACTACCCATTTCTTTTTTTGTTATTATTTTTCCTTTCCCCACCTCCTTTTTAGTTGTCTACCATATACATCCCTGTATTTGGTCTGGTCCCTACCATACTACCTGGTCCTCACCCCAGGAATGTTTGTATACAGTAGCTTTTTCCCTGTGTCCCTTTTGCATTTTTTAAAAAAAGCTTACCTCAGCAGCCTCATGTTGTACTTGTCCTTTTGTGCTTCACTTACTTCGCTTAGCATAATTTCCTCCAGTTCTTCCCATGCAGCGATGCGCTTCATACGTTCATCACTGCTTTTTAGCGATGCGTAGTACTCCACTACCACAGCTTTTAAATCCACTCATCAGTTGATGGAAAATTGGGTTGTTTCCAACTCCTTGCAATTGTGAACTGTGCCGCAACGAACATTGGAACACAGAGGTCTGGCCTTGGTTTGTTTCTTGCCTCTTCTGGGTATATGCCCAGTAGGGTGATTGCTGGGTCATATGGTAACTCGATTTCCATCTGTTTTAGATATCGCCAGATTGATTTCCATAGTGGCTGTACATACTTGCAGGTCCACCAGCAGTGGATGAGAGTTCCTGTCTCCCTACAGCCCCTCCAACACTTGTTCTTTCTGAATTTTTGAATTGGGCTATCTTTGAGGGTGTTAGGTGGTACCTCACTGTTGTTTTAATTTTCATTTCTTTTATGGCTAAAGATTGGGAATATTTTCTCATATGTTTGTTGGCCATTCGGATTTCTGCCCCTGTGAAACTTCTGTTCA
>NW_022103920.1:8580806-8582756 GCF_000313985.2 Echinops telfairi
GTGTGATCTGCAATCTTCATGGGAGCAGATCACCAGATCCTGCTTGCACAGCAGTGCTGGGTGGAGTTGAACCACTAATCTTTCAGTCAGCAGCTGAGTGCCTACCTATTCTATGACTTCTTAATATAGAAATCAATAACTCAAGGCCATTGAGTTGATTCCAACTCGTAGCTGCCCTTGTAAGGCAGAGAGCAACTCCCCCTGCGTGTTTCTGAGCCTGTCAGTCTTTATGGGAGTGGCCGCCTCATCACTCAACACTCTGTGCCGCTGGGCTCTCTTAATTTATACTTAGATAATTAAAAGAAGAAGAAAAAACTTGCAGTGTACATACCTTTCCGACAGGGTTCAACACATTATGTGTAGTATTTTCAAAATGCAGAAGTTATCTGAAAAAGCAAAGCAGATAAGTAGCTTTATTCATTACCATCATCTGGTTTGATGACAAGGACCAAGAATCCTCTCACCTTCACCTTAAGCTCATTCTTTGAGATGTGCACAAGCCTTTGCATGTCCATACTACAAACCTAAATGCCTAATAACAAGCCAAAGTGGGCCTGTCAGGGGTCCCCTTGACTGTGGAATCCAGAAAAAATACCATGTGGGTGAAGTGCCAACCTCGTTCTCTTGTGACCATGGAAAGAGCCACACGGGACACCCTGGTCCTGGTCAAGTTAGTATCAGTTCACAGCAACTCACATTCCCTGAAGCAGGGATGGGACTGAGGGGGAAGACAGGACCATAGGGTGACCTTTGTCACCCCCTTCTTGTGGTGGCCTTTGACATGTGAATCTGCACCACCTCCAGCCTTTCTCTTCTGACTATTGCAGTGTGATGGGACTGATCTCACTCCCAAGATCCAGGAGCTGAAGTTCCAGTGTCTGGTGTTTTTAAACATTCCCAGGTGAGCTTGTCCATGTACCTGCCTTTGTTTGATGGGACCTCGGGTTTGGGTTGAGGTCCCCTGTCTTCATGGCAGGACGAATCCAGGGAGAGATGACGGGAATCATCGTCTTGATTCATGGATCGTTTCTAGGTCTGATCACTCTGTTCTCAGACTTGGATCACTTCCTGTTCTGCGTGCTGGCTGAGTGGTGTCTGTGCTCCTTTAGAAACCCAGGTGCCCCCAGGCTGTAGCACAGACATTGAATCAACTCCTTTCATCCATTTCCCAAAAGCCTCCCTCAGCTCTGTTAGGAAACCTTCCAGCCAGTATTGTGCATGGGATCCATTCGCCAGTGCTACCAGATGCTTGCCTTTTGCAAACAAGAAACAGCGTTGAGTCGAGTAGCATGCTGGGGCTAGGGTTTCGGCTCTCTTGGGTGCTCTTCTCCACCTCCAAAGAAAGGGGTATTTAAGAGGGAATCATTTTGAAATAAGCACCTTATCTCAGTGGCATAAAATTGGAGGGGAGTTTCCCACACCCAGGATCTGGGGGGAGGGTGAGGGCGGGGGGCAAACACCTTTTGTTTTCTGCACACCAAGAAACTCAGACTCCAAATAGGCAGATCTGTTCTACTTGGGTGGAGTTGAATGGAAGTGAGAGATCTGTGCAAATCTAAGGCTGGGAAAACATCTTGCAGCACCCCCACTGCTCCACCATCCCCTGGTGCAGCATGCAGTGCAGTCAGCTTCCATCCTGTTCCAGACGCACTTTCACATTAGGAATTTAGGTGAAAGACCCAGATTAAGAGCAGCTATTCATTCATCTTCCTTACCTTTGTGCCCTTCTCTTTTCCTTCCCACTCCTTCCCATCTGCCCCTCTGAATCCCCCTGCCTCTATTCATCCAATCTCCTGGAGTCCCCCTTCCCTTTCTGACTGCAGGCAGGGTGAGATTTACCAGAGCAGAGTCAGAACCTGGCGGGACTGCCTTCTTTCCTCATGCTGGGCCAGTACGCTGCCCTTGACTGGGTGCAGGCTAACCGCTGCACGATCCCTCCCTAGCAGAGGA
>NW_022103920.1:8584058-8585999 GCF_000313985.2 Echinops telfairi
GATTCTGTCTGGGATTCCGTGTAACCTGATTACCTTTGTGGATGCAACACAGGTCATAATCAGGCACTGCAATTTGTATCTTTCTCTGCCATGATCGCTAGGATGCTTTTTCATGTTGAGTCTGTGTTTCAGTAATTGAACAAGTTTCAAAACAGCTCAAAGCATTCCTCAGATTGAGGAATGGGAGACTGGGGAGCCACAGGGTGGGGTTAATTTGCTCTAACCCCAACCCTTTGCTGTTGATTGACACTCGTGGCAACCCAATAGGGCAGAGTAGAACCACGACCACAGGGCTTCCTAGGGGGTCACCTTTTGGGGTTCCTGGAGAGCAACTGGTGAGTTTGAACCACTGGCCTTTGGGTTGCCAGCTGAGCATGCTATCACTGCACTACCAGGGTTCCCATCCAAAGATCTCAACTGGAGCAGAAAACATCTTCTGTTTTTCTTACGTTACTGGATAGATACCAATTAGGTGTCTGAGGCATCTCTGCTCTATTCCTAGTTGGCTGAATGCTTCTTATCACTACTGGGCATTGTTGTTGTTGTTGTTGTTGTTGTTGTTGTTGTCAGTTGCTGTTCAGCCAGTCCCAGCTCATAGCAGTCCCGTGCCTAAACTAATGGAACCTTGGCTGGTCCTACGCCCTCCTCACAATCGCTACGTTTTAGCCTGTTAGTGCAGCCACTGTGTCTAGCCATCTCATGAGGGGTCTTCCACTTTGCCACTGACCCTGCACCAAGCACAATATCCTTCTTCAGGGACTGGGCCCTCCTGATCCCAGGTTCAAGTGTGTGAGGCAAGGTCTTGCCATCTTGGCTTCTAAGGAGCATCCCGATGCCCCTCTTCCAAGTCAGATTTGTTTGTTCTCCTGTAAGTCCGTGGGATCTTCAATGTGCTTCGCCAACACTACAATTCAAAGGCATCCCTTCTTCTTTCTTCCTCGATGTCCAACTTCCACATGCACACGAGGTGTTGGAAATACCATGGATTGGCTCAGGCGCACCTTAGTGTTGAATGACACACTTGCCCTTTAACACTTGAAGGAGGTTTTCTGCAGTGGATTTGCCCGAGGCAATATGTCCTTTGATTCCTTGACCATTGGCACGAGAGGAGCCCTGGTGGTATAGCTGTTACTCATTGGACTGCTAACTACGAGGTCAGCAGTTCGAAACCACCAGCTGCTCCTCTGGGGAAAGAGGAGGTTTTCTACTTCCGTGTAGAGTTCCAGGCTGGGAAACCCACAGGGGCAGTTCCACCCTGTCCTATTGGGTCCTGATGAGTTGACATCGACTCGGCAGGGAGCTTGGTTTTGTTCTTGGTGCCACGAGCACTGATGGTGGACTCAGGTAAAGTGAAATCATGGACCACTTCAGTATTTTCTCTCTTTGCCACTGTGCCGACTGGCGTAGTTGTGAGGACTTGGGTGGTCTTTACCTTGAGTTGTAGCCCATACCGAAGGCGGCAGTCCTTGATCTTCATCAGCAAGTGCTTTGAGTCTGTATTGCTTTCAGTAAGCAAAGTTGTATCATGTGGATGTTGGAGTGTAATGAGCCTTCCTCCAATCCTGATGCTGCATTCCTCTACATATACTCTGGCTTCTCCGATCACTTGCTCAGCATACAGCTTGAATAATACTAACAATGATAATAATAATAAGTCACTGCTATCAAGCCAGTGCTGACTCACAGCAAGCCCCTGTGAGTTTCCGACACTGTACTTGTCTACGGGAGTAGAAGGACCAGGCTTTCTCCATGGAGCTGCTGGTGGTTTTGAAGTGCCGACCAGACCATGCTGATCGCATGCCTACAGCCCCTAACCACGACACCACCAGGGCTCCTATGGATCGAATAAGTGTGGTGAAAGGTGACAACCCCGGTACACACTTTTCCTGATTTTGAACCAGCCAGTATCCCCATACGCTGTTTAAATGACGGCCACTTGGT
>NW_022103920.1:8587177-8588840 GCF_000313985.2 Echinops telfairi
CCCCCCAAATAATAACCATCAGATAAATACAATGTAGAAGTCATGTTCTCTTCATTCTATTTATGTTGATTATTCCCTTGGAGGGGAGACGACCCAGGCAAACCTTCGTATTCAACTCACTGGAGTAAGGCTGGAAGAACCTCACAGCGAAAGGTGGTCGCCAGTGAGGCTTTGTGGCCCAGTTCATGAGAAGGGCAGCACTTGTGGTTTATTTATATGTGTAGTTGAGGTTGCTCGGGGTCCCCTGGCCTACTGAGTTCTAACAGTGGCCAATGTGCTTATCAAAGCCCCTTTGGTTACACAGATGGCCCTCCCTGGGTCTGGCTTGCCACCCATCAAGCATTGATGCCAGGTTCCCTTTTGACTCTGGCTTTTCTAGGCTGCCCTGCAAGTTGGGGGCCACGGGGAGCGGCTGCACCAGTGCCGGGAAGTCATGCTTCTGACGTACAAGTCTATCCCCATGCAAGTGGACGGCGAGCCGTGCAGGTTGGCCCCGGCCATGATCCGGATCTCCTTACGGAACCAGGCGAACATGGTCCAGAAGAGCAAGAGGAGGACCTCCATGCCTTTGCTCAATGAGTGAGTCAGCCCGGGCCCACCCTGGGAGGAGAACGGGGAACACGCGCAGGGTCCGGGGCCCTCACTCTGTGCCCACATAGGGGGTGGGGGGTGGGGAGGCCAGGAAGCACAGCGCTTTCTTCATCTCTCTGCTGGCAGGATGTAGAGCTCTGATGTATTTTTCCTTCATGTTTTATTAAGCAGTTACCACCCCCTTTACTGTGTGCAGGGGAGATGGTTCTCCTTCCCCCTGTGTCTCAGGGGGAAATCGACGAGGACTCCTGGACTCATGACACAGGAGGCCCTAACGCAGGTCTAGCCATAGATTCCCAGATGGACTTGGCCTACAGCCCCTCTTCAGAAAAAAGATGACCCCTGGCCACATCTGTACTGTAGCCCATAATCCAGGTCAAGTCCGCCTGGGTGGATCCATCGCCCCCACGCAGAAGCTATGGCATCACCTAGGTTGGGAAACGCTTGTCTGGATGGATGGGCGTGGTCTTGGTGCTGAGGAGGAACGTTGGTTTGCTCTCCACCAGCTCAGGGAGCTCTGGTTGCGCTTGTGGTTAAGGCGCTCGGCTGCCATCAGGCAGGTGGGCAGGTGGGACCAGCAGCTGGTTGGTGCTCAGCTTCCATCGACATTCGTGGCCCTGGACGCGCCATCCTGTAGGCAGTGCCACTTGATGGTGGTGGGTTCGGCTTTTGTTCGTTTTTTCACTCTGTTCACTTGGAGAGTAGTGATCCCCCCGTAGCAGGAGATTGCACCCCATTCTGCCTGCTAGTAAAGCGTCTCTTTCCTTGTGTCCTCATTTTGGGGTCGCGTCTGCTCTGAGTCTTCGACACCAGTTTCGCTTTCTGGGTAGCCTCCTAGACTCAGCCTGGCCCACCTATGCTCCCCCCCTAAAACAGAATGTCGTCTCTTGTGGGCATTTCCTAGCCTGATCTGACCTCGGGTGATCATGATTAGAGCTCTAGGTGCTATATAATCAATGCACAGGGTGACTTGTGCCTTATTACAATTTGTGACAGAAATGGCCACTTTAGGTGGGAAAGGAGACACAGAAAAGTGGGGGTTGGGGCCATCTTTTGAGTATCTTGTGGAAAT
>NW_022103920.1:8589358-8594641 GCF_000313985.2 Echinops telfairi
TCCTCTCCCAGCCCTTTGGATTTTTTGTATTTGTTTTTTGAGGTGTGTGTATATGAGTGCCTACTGACTGTTCCTGTTCGGTAGCTTAAGAAACGCTCAGCTTATTCCCAATGCCTTCCCTTCCCTCTGCCCTGACCATTGGTGAGATTGAACCACCGAAAGTTCAGCAGTTCAAAACCACCAGCCTCTCCTCAGGAGAAAGATGAGCTTTTCCAGTCCCGCAAAGAAACGCACAGAGGCAGTCAGTCCTACCCTGCCGTACAGTGTCGCCACGAGTCAGAGTCTGCTCAGTGGCAGTGCGTTTGAGTTTTGGGTGTTTGTGGGCTGAAAACAGTGTCAGCAATTGCATGGTGGTCCGCGCGCAGCTTCTCCAGGACCAGCAGAACTCAGCCCTCACCCGGGGCTCGGGAAAGGAGCACCTCTTTTCAGGTGGTTTCGTTTCTAACAGCTGACTGGTCACAGGGAAGAGCTGCTTGCAGTGCAGCCACCAAACTGCTGAGCTTTGAGCGCTCTTCACATGTCAGCACTAAGAGAGATCACGCTGTCTTTCTGGGCTCTGGCACAGGGGCCATAGGAAGTCACTTCACGGACAGCGAGCTGGGCCATCCCCTCCACCAGGGCGCGGGGGCGCCTCCACGCAGGCAGCCGGGACCTGGCAGTGATTGGGGAAAGCTGCCTTCGTTGGCTTCTCCTGTTTGTTTGAAAGGAAGGCTTACAACCCTTCAAAACGGGGACAGAGCTTAGTTACCGCTTCTTAGGAAAATTCATATGGAAACTCTAGGTTTTTAGAAAATTATGCAGATTGTTCTGTTATTATTTATTTCTAAAGGAAAGCCACGTTGAGCTACTGCGGAGAGCTTGTACCCAACATCTCAATTCCTCTCGCAGTCGACCCTAAAATGCTCCTTCTGCAGTCGGTGGGCCTCTCTGCTCCACCAGAAATCCGCGCTTGGGAATCTCATGGCTTCCACTGGGGATCTGAGTGGAGTTCTGGGTCCAGCAGCAGCCTGGCCTCCAGGAGCCTCCCACACCTTTTCTTCCGCCTCCAGACTTTCTGATTCTCGCTGCCACACTGCCTGCCAGCGAGATGGCATTCTGACCCTCAGTGACTCCAGAGGACGGAGTCGCACGGCTCCCCTGGGCTTCCCAGGCTGAGAACCTTTACAGGACCAGAGAGCCTCATCTTTCTCCAGCACAGCGGCTGGCGGGTTGGATGGCTGGCCTTGCCTTGAGGTTCCCAACCCATAACCTGCTATGCCACCCCCGGGTGGCACTGCTGGGTAAGCGTTGGACTACTAACCGCAAGGTCAGTGGTTCAATCCACACGCCACTCTTCGGGACAAAGATGAGGTTGTCTGCTCCCATAAAGAACGCTCTCGAAGTTCGCTATGAGATGGAATTGGTTTGGGTTTGGGCTCTCGGTTGATTTCAGTCCTACCAAAATCCGATGCCACGGAGTTGATGCCAGCTCAGGTCCTGCTAGAGAATCCACGCGCCCCCTGCGCAGTGACCCAAAGATCCGCGCCCATCCTCATCCTTGCTTCCAGGGGAGTTGCCCTTCCCTGCCTGCCATTCTGCAGCTCTCATGTAGAGCCACCATCCCAGAGCTGGACACCTCTGTTCTCTGGCCCTGATCCTGGATGTTGGCTTCCTTCACCCCCAGCTCCTGGGTGCTCTGGAAGCCCTGGGGCTAAACCCATGTCTTACGCTGTGCCGTATGCCACCATGTGCCCGAATTTCTGCTGGTAACGCCCTCTCTGCCCTTTTCATCTGGCTCGCCCTGCGCCAAGGTCAAGGAAGTGTCCATCGGCATGGCGCTTTCCTGGAGTCCCTCCCAGTCTTCGTCCAGGTGCTGGGCATTCTCTGTGCTCCCGACCCACCCTGTGGCAGGGGCATTGGCGGCCTTGTTTCCGCCTTGCTCTGTGGGGACCTTGTGGTGAGCAAGGACAGTCTCCAGTGGCTGTCACACACAAGTGCCAGAGAGTCATGCTCATGGACTGGGTCGGACACACTGCTCTGGTCCCAGAAGTTGTGTCCACAGTAGCACAAACCTGCTATGGTGGTCGTGGGCCTTCAAGGCCAGTCTAACTCGCTGTGACCCCAGAGGACAGAACGGAAGCCCCTCCTGCAGGGTTTCCTAGGCTGGGATCTCTCAGAAGCAGAGTCACTTCTTTCTCACGCAGAGCACTGACCAACCGAGTGTCGAGTGGCGTGGGGCTCCCCACCTTTTGTTAGAAGTCACCTGCTTAAGCATCGCAACACCTGGGCCTACCAGAGTGAACCTTTAAAATTGGTTGCTCTGTGAACTTTTTCACCCAATTCAAAACTAAAACAGAGGGAGTGAGGGAGCAAGCAGCTTGTTCATATTCTAATGGCCACCGTTTAGTAAGTCTGTAAGGAGCCCTGTAGGTATGGTTACCCTTTGGGCCGCTAACCACAAGGTCAGCAGTTCAAAATCCCCAGTCTTTTCTCGGGAGAAAGATAAGGCTTTCTACTCTCTTAAAGCATCCCAGTCTCAGAAACCCCCGGGGGCAGTTCTACTCTGTCCTACAGGGTCGCTGTGAGTCGGCAGCCGCTCGAAGGCGGGGAGTTTGGTTCTGCGGTTGTTCGTTTCAGGCACCCTGCTGGCACAGGGAGCGAGGCATCGGGCTGGTGACCCAGACGTTGGCAGATTGAATCCCCCCAGCTGCTCCAGGAGAGAGTCTGTTTTCATACGGGGTTGGCACCTAGGCAACTTACACAGCAGCCCTGGCCTGGCCTGGCCAGTCACAAGGAGGCCCAGTCAACCCAGGGGCAGTGGGCTTACTTATAAGCACCTTCTGTTACCACCCTTGTCAGAGAAATGGATGTTTCTGACTCGAAAAGCACCTTTGGAGGTGATCAGAATCGCTCGTCCACCGTAGCGTCACTGCTGCCCTGACTTCCCTGGTGACCAGGGGCTGCCTTAGCCACCCTGGTCCCGACGGGCAGCTTCTCAAGTGGCCGCTGTGAGTTTGGGGACCAGCTTCTGGCTGGTGCCGCTGCAGCCAGGCCCTTTGAGGATCACAGAGCAGGGGGTGGGGTGGGGGTTCCTGAGGGAGCTGACTCCTGGATGGCACTAGCGGGGCCTGCTTGAGGCCAAGACACTCCTGAGACCCTCGGATGGTCTGCCAGAGAAGAGGGTGCACACTGGTGGGGAAGCAGGGCATTCTGGTGGCATAGTGGGTTACACGCCTGGCTGCTAACCTCACGGTCAGCAGTTCAGACCCACAAGGTTCTCCATGGGAGAAAGATGAGGCTTTCTGCTTCCATCAAGATTTACAGTTTGGGAAACCCAAAAGGGCAGGTGGGGTGGGGTGGGGGTAAGGTACCATTACTGTGCTAGCCTGCCCTGATATGCTCACTTCTGTGTGTGTGAACATGTGTGTGGGTGTGTGTGGGGGGCGTGTGCATGTGTGCACTGTGAATGTGTTTGTGTGTGAGTACATGCATGTGGGTCTGAGTTTGCACACATACGTGGGGAGTGTGTTCATGTGTGTGCATGCATGTGAGTGTGCGTGTGCCTCCCCTTCTCGGCAGTCCTCAATCACTGAGACAAGGAGGGTCTCCGTCAGCCTCCTTGGCACCCATACCACCATCCCCTCGGCCCTCGGGCCCAGTCCCTGAGCCCCGGCCCACATGGGCCCTCAGCTGCCCTGTGCTCTGTGACCGAGAGGCAGCCCCGTCCACCTGTCCTGCTGGCTTCCTCGCTCCACCTGCTTGTTGGATGGCTCTGTTGTCGTTGACTGGCTCACTGGATGGATCTCTGTTTAAACCGTGTCTGTCTTTCTCTCTCTCCTGCGTGCCCCTTGTCTGTCCACTGTGTGCCGGCTCTGTCTCTGCTGCCCATTCCCCGCCGCGCCGCTAGCATCCACCAGGTGCAGTCCGCGGACCCACGCCGAGTGTCGGCGCCCCCTGGCTCCTTCGTCATGTGAGTACCGCCGTGCGGGTCTCCCTCTCCTCCTGCCTCCTCTCCATCCCTCCATCCCACGGCCAGGGACCTGGTGACCGGTGTCCTGTTGCTCCTGCCGCCACCTGAACTGGTGGATCCTCAGCTCTAGGGGCTCTGCGGGGCTCAGTCTGGCCGGCTGGCACTTGAACTTTGGGGTTGAATGCCTTGAGGCCCATGGTTCAGGTAGTTAACTGCAATTCCAGAGAGAACACTGGGTTGCAAGGAAAACTCAGGAAACAGCAGGCGACTCCAGCCCCTTGGACTCAGCCCAGCTTTAGGGAAGTGCCAGATATCGGACTTCATGGCTGGGCCCTGCAGACATGCCGTGGAGTTGTGAGTGGGAGTGCGTGGACAGGTGCATTTTGATGATGCATGCATTGCCAGGAATTGCCACATACTCTTGATGTTTGTCCATCGATCGTAAGGAGCCCTGGTAGCATAGTGGTTACTTGTTGGGCCACTAACCATAAGGTTAGCTGTTCGGGACCACCTGGGAAAAGACAAGGATTTCTACTCCCCTGCAGAGTTACAGTCTCAGAAACCCACAGGGGCCATTCTGCCCTGTCCTGTAGGGTGACTGTGGCTCACGATTGTCTTGATGGCAGTGAATGAGACTGACGTTTGTCAGGAGCCTGGTGATGCTGGTTGGGTGAGCACTGGGTCTCTATCCACACAGTTGGCAGTTAAAAGCCATTAGCCTCTTTGCAGGAGAAAGATGAGGTGAGGAGCCTTGGTGGAGTAGTGGTTATGATGTTGGGCTGTTAACTGCAAGATCAGCAGTTTGAAACCACCAGCTGCTCCGAGGGCCTGGGCTTCCTGCTCCCACAGAGAGATAGTCTGGGAAACACACAGGGTTTTCCTCGCTGATGTCTTTACATCACCAGGCCTTTCTTCCTCGTCCATCTGAGTCTGTAAGCTGCTTCGAAACCTGCGCAGCCCCGCAGAAGACACGCCACCCTCCACTGCTGGGCTGGTGCCTGCTGAGGTGCTGCGCTGCCGGAACTAGAACTGGAGTCTTGCCCATGGGGCAGAGAGGTCGGCCACTCACCACGCAGGGTGCCTCCTGAGGTCACATTCAACACCCTAACCCCTGTCGGGTGACTGTTGTTAGTAGTGATCATTGGACGAGACAACGTCTCAAAATATCGTCTCGTCTAAGAATCGATGCGTTTGAAGGATGGCGCTGGAGAAGAACACTGAAAGTGCCACGGGCTGCCACGAGGACAGACAGGTCTCTCCTGGAAGAAGTACGGCCAGAGTGCTCCTTAGAAGCAAGGATGGAGACTCTCTCACTCTCACTCACGCTCACTCAC
>NW_022103920.1:8595810-8597391 GCF_000313985.2 Echinops telfairi
TCAGGACACGTGGAATGCAGGACCAGGTGTTGGCATAGTGATACCAGGAGGGTAGAGGGAAGGTGAGGGGAGTTGGGGCCTAAGGGGGAACCAATGAAAATGATTGACACATTAAGGCACACACCCGGGGGTGAAATATGGGTGAAGGGAGACAGTGGTCGGTGTAAAATATGAAAATAATATTAATTTTTTTAAAAAAGAAAAGAATAATAATTTATCATTTATCAAGGGGTTATGAGAGTGGAGGGGGGAGAGGGAAAAAAGAGGAGCTGATACCAAGGGCTCAAATAGGAAATAAGTGTTTAGAAAATAATGATGGCAGCATATGTACAGATATGCTTGATAAAATTGAAATATGGATTGTTATAAGAGCTCCCTCCCAATAAAATGATTATATATGTATGTATGTAAGTATGTATGAACACACACACATACATACCTATAAGGCGAAAGCGGTGTGCTCATTTACTGTTTGAACTTTCTGATGCTGCTAGGAGCCCTGGTGGCGTAGTGGGTTATGCACTGGGCTGCTAACTGCAAGGTCAGGAGTTTGAAACCACCAGCTGCTCCACGTGAGGCAGACAGGGCTTTCTACTTCTGTAAAGAGTTACGGCTCCTGCGGCCCACAGGGCAGTTCTGTCGGCCCTGTTGGCATCAACAGGAGGCAGTGAGTGACTGGGCTCTGGGCAGAGCTGTCATTATGGCCCGATTACAATGATACTTTGAGTCAAGTAGTTTCTTGGATGACCATGAAAATTTGAATAAAGTCGTTTCATGGATTATTACGATGCTTTGACCCCCTTGGCTCTCTCGGCTGCGGTGCTTTTGACTCGCCGCTCCTGCGGAATGTTCTAGTGCTTGCGCTAGAATGTTGTGGCAATTGGTGTTCTGTGAACATATGTAGATAGCCTTTTTCAGAATGAAGTCATTATTAAAGAAAAAGGAGAAAAGTCTTTAAAGCCTCTTGCTCAGTTACTAATAATGTGACCAGGAAGACTGTGATTCAATGCGGACTGATTTTACAGGGAAGTTGCTATGTTGTTAGTGCCCTGGTTGGTTCCAACCCCCATTACCCTGACACACAGCTGAGCAAAACCCTGCCTGGTCCTGTGTCACCCCCCCAAGCGTGCCTACCCTGAGCCACGGCGGCAGCCGCGGTGTCGGTTCGCCCTGTTGAGCGCCTGTCTCTTTTCCACTGGCCCTCCACTGGACCAAGCACGATGGCCTGCTCCAGGGGCCAGTCTCTCCCGATAACCTGTCCAAAGTCCGTGAGGGAACTGACGATGGCATTTGCCCTCTTGTTCAGGATCAGGATCAACCATGGGAAGCCGTGTGGCCTGGCACAGGAGGAGGTCTGTGGTGAGGTGCAGGAGGTGATATCATGGGGGACCCCAGACCGGGGGATGCCTCTAAAAGTAAACACTAGCCTCAGTCCTCAGGCCACTTACACAAAGACCTGATAGACCGAGTGCTCCCCGAAATCCGAACTAGGTCCGCGCTGCTTGTAACCTCTCTATATGGGATGAATTATGCACGTGTGCGTGGGTGTGGAAGCCCAGTCAGCCGCTCTCGGACAGGGAA
>NW_022103920.1:8599481-8600624 GCF_000313985.2 Echinops telfairi
GCGAGGCAGCTGTCTGCTACATTTATTCGCCCAGACTAATGAGTGCTTTCAGCATTGCATCACTGTGTTGACAAATTGCAATGGGTATTCCCCGAATTCCTGGAGCCTTTTCCTAAAACCTGTGCCTGTAGGGCAGCTTGGACTTCTTCCTTCAAGTCCTCTGGTTCTTGGGTATCTGTTATTCTGGAAGCAGTTCAGTACTAACCCATTCTTTTTGCTACAGGGACTCTTATGTACTTCATCCATATTCTTTTGATGCTCCTGGCATCGGTCCATATTTTGCCCATAGAAAACTTTGATACTGAAACTTGAGGCTTATTTTTTTTTATCTGCAGTCCCTGCAGCCAGAAAAATGAAGAGCATTGTATTCCTTTTTGTTCTCTGACTCCAGGTCCTAGAATATCCATGATAATGTGGACATAACTCAGTCTTACACACCAGCCCTGCTGCCAAATAGGAAGACACTGGAGACTTTCACCAACTTCTGCAGTCTGCAGTTTTATCCATCATGTGGTGAAGATGCACTCATAACTACTCGTGATTGGAATAAAAGAGTTGGAACCCCTCCCCCTCACAAAAAAAAAAATCAGTCATTGGAAAATAGGAGGTCACGTGATGGAGTTTTGGTTGAACAAGATATATTTAAGATTTTGTTCATCTCTAAAGTGCTAACAGCGTTGTCATAAAAGACAATATCAACAACAAACCCCACAAAAATAACAAACCCACAAAAACAAACCCACTGCCTTCTAAAGGCGTCTGACTCAGTGACCCCGGAGGACAGAGTGAGCAGATGGGCTCTTGAAGGTGTGCAGGACTGTGAATCTGTGTGGGAGCCGACAGCCCTCTGGGAGCAACTGGTAGATTTGAACCACTGGCCTCTTGGCTAGCAACCCAACACCTAACCTACTATACCACCAGGGCGCCTTACAGAAATAACTAAAACAATGCACTGGCATGGAGCCGATCCTGACTCGTAGCAACCCTATAGGACAGGGCTTTTAAAAGCTTAATTCTTTATGGGAATACAAACCCTCCTGTTTCTCCCTCACTTTACAGAGCTAGATACTAGATACTGAAAATAAGTGGAAGAGGGAAGGAGTCGTTCTGATTGACTTTGGGTCTGAAAGATTTATTGAAAAA
>NW_022103920.1:8601452-8603491 GCF_000313985.2 Echinops telfairi
TCTGTCAGAAGACAGCCTGGGAAGCCCTGTGGGGCCCTTGTTTCCGGCCTATCAGAGGGAGATGAGCTGGAATGCAGTCTATAGCAACAGGGTGGCTCTGGGCTGCGTATGAATTGTTTAGATGCGCCTGCTTTCCGGAGCGCAGACTGCATGCAAGCCTCAAAGGTGGCTGCTGGAGCCCGCCCCGTGGCCTTGGGAGAGGTCTGGGAAACTCAGTGGAGCTGTTCCGCGGTGCACCTCCGGACCTCCCAATGCACCAGAGGCCACCTGTTGGGTTTGGGTTGAATTTAGAGGCGAGGTCCCCCCCCAGCCATTGCGGAGCTGCCCTTTGGAGGCAATCGAGAGGGAGTTGCAGCATCCGACGGGACCCCGTGTGGTTGTTAGATGACTCATGGTGACACGGTGAACCGCAGACCGAAACACAATGGTGGTCATGTTCGAGCCCACCGATGCGGCCCTGGTCAGTCCATCTTGTCGAAGGTCTTCTTTTTCAATGAGCCCTCTACTTTACCAAGCATGAGGCCCAGTCCCGTCCACGGACTGGCCTCTGCTGACAATGTGTTCTTGCGATGAAGTCTCGCCACCAGCATCTCCCAGGCGTGTTCTGGCTGCGCTCCTTCCAGGACCGATTTGTCTGTTCTCTTGGCAGTTCATGGGACGTTCAATATTGTCTGCCCCCGCACCATCAGTCAAACACATAGCTTCTTCTCCAGCCTTCCTGATCCAATGTCCCACTTCCCTACGCGATTGAAAAAACCCACGGCTTGGGTCAGATGCACCTTAGTCCTCAAAGTAACATCCCCGCTGTGAAGAGTTACAGTCTCAGAAACCCTGGACAGGGCTTCTGTGAGTCAGAATAGATTCATTGGCGGTAGGTTTGGCTTTGGCGTGGCTCATTTTATTAAGGCATTCTGGGAATACTGGTTAAAATGCTTGGCTGCTGGCTGCAAGGTCAACAGTTCAAGCCTCCTGTCTCCTTCTTGACCGAAAGATGTAGCTGCCTGCCTCCTCTGTGAAGAGTTTTGTCTGATTTTATTTCCCAGGACTGTCCTGCTCCCCCATCTGCATCCTCTCATTTCAATACTCGCTACAAGCCGATGATCACGCCCAGTGTTCAGAGAGAAATTATCTTTGGAGGACTCAGACCCAGTCAGTCCATGTTGGACCCCTGGCACCTCTGGTCCTGTGAGGGGCTCTGAAAAGGTGTAGAAGGAGGGAATTAAAAGATCACGAGCGTTTCTGTCCTGGGCCCCTGCTTTGCCCCCGGTGCTGCTTAATCGTCCTCGGAAAGGGTAGCTTTCTTAGGTCGTGCAGGCCTCCAGTTAGAAACAAGGGTCATGCGTATCCGTGGTCCAGCAGTGCCCTTCACCTCCCTTGTCTGTAGAAGTTGACCGGAGAGGCTGGATCTGGGCAAGAGACAAAAATGAAGGGAGTCTTTCAGGCAGCTGGGAGACAGTAAATGTCGTGAAAGAATGGATTGGAGGGACAAAAGGTTTGGGGGCCCAGGGGTCTGGGCCAGCACCCTGGAATGCCATAGAGCCAGTGAAAAGCCGCCACTGGCGCCATCTGTGGGGGAAGCAGAGCGTAACAAGGGCTCCACGGGCATCGAGGACCAGAGAGGGCCAACTGTTGGATGGATAGAATCCGCCTCCCCACTGGCACGCAGGGTGTCCGGTGTCTGGAGGGATTTGGAGGCTTCTGTGAGTGACATTGAAGATGTTGGAGAGCAAAGGCCCAAGGTGTCACTTCCACTCAGGGCTTCAGAGCAGTTCTTCGCAGTTCAGTCATAGCCAGTGTGGTAGTTACGTCATCTGGTGTCAAGTTGAGGACGAGAGGGTAGGGGTGGAGTCTAGGCTGTCAATCAGGTCATAGCCAATGAGGCCTCTATGTAGGCATGGCCTTCTGAGAATTCTGGGAACTCCTGTCTTTTCCTCTTGGCTCACTACCTGGAAGACACTCTACTGACAAGACACATGGAACTACACTAGTGCCCTTAGCTGGAGAAGCCACCTGGAGACCCCTGCCAGCGCTGAGATGCT
>NW_022103920.1:8603591-8605895 GCF_000313985.2 Echinops telfairi
CAAGCCTCCTGTCTCCTTCTTGACCGAAAGATGTAGCTGCCTGCCTCCTCTGTGAAGAGTTTTGTCTGATTTTATTTCCCAGGACTGTCCTGCTCCCCCATCTGCATCCTCTCATTTCAATACTCGCTACAAGCCGATGATCACGCCCAGTGTTCAGAGAGAAATTATCTTTGGAGGACTCAGACCCAGTCAGTCCATGTTGGACCCCTGGCACCTCTGGTCCTGTGAGGGGCTCTGAAAAGGTGTAGAAGGAGGGAATTAAAAGATCACGAGCGTTTCTGTCCTGGGCCCCTGCTTTGCCCCCGGTGCTGCTTAATCGTCCTCGGAAAGGGTAGCTTTCTTAGGTCGTGCAGGCCTCCAGTTAGAAACAAGGGTCATGCGTATCCGTGGTCCAGCAGTGCCCTTCACCTCCCTTGTCTGTAGAAGTTGACCGGAGAGGCTGGATCTGGGCAAGAGACAAAAATGAAGGGAGTCTTTCAGGCAGCTGGGAGACAGTAAATGTCGTGAAAGAATGGATTGGAGGGACAAAAGGTTTGGGGGCCCAGGGGTCTGGGCCAGCACCCTGGAATGCCATAGAGCCAGTGAAAAGCCGCCACTGGCGCCATCTGTGGGGGAAGCAGAGCGTAACAAGGGCTCCACGGGCATCGAGGACCAGAGAGGGCCAACTGTTGGATGGATAGAATCCGCCTCCCCACTGGCACGCAGGGTGTCCGGTGTCTGGAGGGATTTGGAGGCTTCTGTGAGTGACATTGAAGATGTTGGAGAGCAAAGGCCCAAGGTGTCACTTCCACTCAGGGCTTCAGAGCAGTTCTTCGCAGTTCAGTCATAGCCAGTGTGGTAGTTACGTCATCTGGTGTCAAGTTGAGGACGAGAGGGTAGGGGTGGAGTCTAGGCTGTCAATCAGGTCATAGCCAATGAGGCCTCTATGTAGGCATGGCCTTCTGAGAATTCTGGGAACTCCTGTCTTTTCCTCTTGGCTCACTACCTGGAAGACACTCTACTGACAAGACACATGGAACTACACTAGTGCCCTTAGCTGGAGAAGCCACCTGGAGACCCCTGCCAGCGCTGAGATGCTCACACCACCACTGGATTCAAAGACTTTCCACCCACTGGCCTGTGATCGTCCTGCATTCTGCGTCATTGCATGTGTTTCGTGAGTCTGAAGAGGACTCTATAGAGCATCAGACATAGGGGCTTTAGTGGATTTACAGGCTTGGATTGGACTGGGTTGGGATACTTTCCTAATGTACAATTACTATTTATATAAAACTCTCTCTTATACAGATATGAATTTCTATGGATTTGTTTCTCTAGCCTACCCTAACACAGCCAACAAAGAGAAACCAGGAGATGGGACTTTGTAAACTGTGGGTGTCCGGAACTCGGAACTAGAGTGGGAGAAGCTGCAGATGGAATCTCCCTCCTAGAAACCGAGGGTGATGTACCTGTGGCCTAGCAACTAAGGTTCTTGAATGGCAGAATCAGAAACAGTGGTGCCCAGCTCAGAGATGGTGGCTGATTGCCCCAGTGTGAATGTGTGTTGTCCTCCACAGCCCTGTAGTCAAACCCCCCACATCAGGTTCCTAAAGGACCACTGCACCGCTTTCGACTGTCCCGTCCCAGGGCCTCGAACCTTCATTCCGATTACTGTTCCAGTTCACCCAGATTTTACAAATTGAGATCTGCTCTGAATTTGCAAATCCATTGTGATTGAACTGGCTCAAGCATGTTTGCAGCCCTGCTGTCCCTCTATGGGGGGAGCTCAACCTCAGCATTTCAGGGGAGAATTTCCAAGAAGGCTACCTGTACATTCACTGCTCCGATTTCAAAAGGAACCCCCCCACCCCAAAAGGTTCCCAAGACCCTTGTGGGACCCTTGAGAGGCTCCAGGGAATTGGGGGTTAGAGACTGCATACAGAAGCCGAGTCAGTGTGGGAGTAGCTTGTGGTAGCTGTCGGCTCTGAAGCTAACATTTTTATCCATGTGGTTAGTCTCCTCCCTGCTCTCCTAGTTTTCCTGGCAACGTTTAATTTTAGAAAACTAATAGCAGTGCTATTCCCCAGAGTCCAAGAGGCAGCCTCGTCATCCTCCACTTCAGCCAGCCATTAGTGGGACGCTAATCGACTTTGACAAAAAGGAACACAATTGAACTACTTGCCTTGATTTTATCTTTCTGCACTTTCTCTCTCCCCCCTACGCTAGCTGCTCATTTTCATGTTGCCAGCCGGCCTATAAAATGCCAGGGAGAAGATCCAGGGGCATAGGATGTTCTGACACTCGGCAAGCCAGGCTATGTTCCCC
>NW_022103920.1:8606086-8641397 GCF_000313985.2 Echinops telfairi
AATGTGCTCAGCTGCGAACTGAGCGGTCGGTGGTTTGAGGCTGCTCGAGCACCTCTTAAGAAAGCCCTGGCAATTTCCTGTGGAAAAGTGGATGTCTGCTCTGAAACCCGGGGTGGGGTGGGGTGGGGGGCCGTACAACATAAAAGTGGGTGAAGGGAGACAGCGGTCAGTATAAGACATGAAAAAATTTTTATAAATTTTCCAGGGGGGGCGGCTATAAGTCGGGGCAGACTCCAGGGCGACTGGTTACTGAGCCCTTCTGATGGGCTGCTGGGTGTGTTCCTGAACACGCTGGATGGATTCACTCCAACAAGAGCCGTGTTTGCATAGATGGGCTACTCACTGAAAGGTCAGCGATTTGAAGCCACCAGCTCCTCCTCAGGAGGGAGATGGGGCTTTCTACTCCCATAAAGAGTTACAGTCTCTGAAACCCACAGAAACAGCTCCACTTTGCCCTGTAGGTTTGCTGCGAGTCAGAATCAACTCGGTGGCAGTGAGTGAGTGAGTGAGTGAGTGAGTCGGTGGACACTCCTTGAAGGCGCATCCTGTGGCCTATGAGGAAGCTGAGGATCAAAGCTGCCTGATTCTCTCTGATTAGCAGGACCTTTGTCCAAGCCCAGGCCCTAGGACTGGGATCTTGGCTCTAGCCACTGCCTTGTGCTTCTTCCCCACCTCCTGTTGGTCCCAACAGACCAGCATTCGAGCCTACAGCTGTGGAGCTGAATTCTGACTCATAGCAGCCTTGAAGGAGGGGGAAGAACTGCCCCACGGGGTTTCTGAGGCTGTAAACCCTCGTGGAAGCACGCTGCCTCATCTTTCCCCAATAGGTCCGCTAGTGGATTTGAACCGCCAGCCTTTCCTTTAGCACCATTGCCCACCACGGCTCCTTTGTGTCTAATCCAGGGCTGAGAATAGTTCTGAGGGCCCACCACAGAACTCTGTGGTCTAATGCCCTAAGACTGGCTGATGGGCTTCATCTGGGGCAACATCTGAGTGCAGGCCCCCCAGAGTCCCCAGCCAGCAGCGTAGGTGTCAGCACATCTCTGGTGAGGGGAAAGCGGGGTGCTGTGCTCTGCAGAGCGCCAGAGAAGATGAAGGTAAATGTGCAGGGAAGGGAGAGAGAGAGAGAGAGAGAGGGCCTGGGCCTCTATTTTCTTTCTCTCGTCTCCTTAGTGCTCCAGGAGGTGCAGCCAGGTAGCCTCTGGTTCAATTTGTATTCACGAAACGTCTGTTCACCTGAGACTTCCGTTCTGGGCCATGGTGTGCACCTGTGAGTCAGGAAAGACGATGGGAATGCTGGTGGAGGAGCATCAAGGTGTGAATTTGGGTCAGAGGGTCTAGATGGGAGACAGGGTGGGAAGCATGTAGCTAGGGATAGGCCCTGACAGATTTTGTGAAGGTGAGGCATGTGGGTGACCTCAGTTGGGGAGCTCTGTGGAGGATGGGCACCAGGCTGGCCTGCCGCCATCTTCTGGTTCCCGTTTCCTACTGGGCTGTCACTGCCCTAGGAAGTCCCTGGTGGGGTGGCAGTCAGCATGCTGGCTGCAAAGTGATGAGTCTCCTGTGGAAAACCAGCCCTGCAAACCACAGCTCTGTCACTTGGGGTCACCGTGAGTCAGGGTCCCTGCCATAGCCACTGATCAGTGCCATTGCAGTCTTGGTTCTGAGACTCCCTGCCCAGTTGGAGAAGCCAAGGGTCCCGGCCATTCGCGATACAGTTTCGTGTGACATGTTCGCCGTGTGATTGTTTGCTTCCAGCTTTCCTCTTCTGTGCTGTGCTTGAAGGACGATCCTGGATCACCACCGGATCATAGTGATCCCTCGGGTGAAAGGGAGAATAAGGCAGACTCCATGATTTGGGGTGCTCTGTTTACCACAGAAACTCTTTCCCCTCTGGTTTTATCTCCTCCCTAATACTCTTTGCAGTGTTCTTTATTCTCACTCTTGACCGGAGGTACTGTTCATTTGTATATTGGCATCCTTAGAAAATAACTTGTTTTTTCTCAACGCGATGCTCCTCAGACCCCACCACTCAGAGGTAATCACATTGAACAGCGTGTTGGACAGGTCTCCAAAAAACTCCCCAAGCCCAACCCCCCACAAGGTACATGAGGGAGATGAAGCGATTTCTGAGTTTCCGTGACTTATTTCCATTGAATAATGGATCATGACTTATTTCCTTGTGGTCCCTAGATGCTGCTCCCAGTGAATATAGAGAGATTGCATCCTGACTTCTAACCTATGCCACGTGTTTGCTTGTTTGAGTGAATCTACTTAAGCACACTCTGCTAATTGTGAATTGAGGAGAGTCGTCTGAGCGCTTGGGGAACATCTGATTGGCTAATCCAAGGTGGATGACCGTTTGGGGTCCAGTCTTGATGTTTCTCTGCTGACTGGGGAGTGTGAGTGCCTCAGAGGGCAGGGGTGGCATGAAGAGGGCATGGGCTTTGAGTGACGTGCCCCCGACGCTTTGCCAGGCTGTCACTGAGCAGCGATGTGATTTTTTAAAAGCACTTCACCTCTGAGCCTCAGTCTCCTCATCTGTAGATGATGTGCAGACGCACGGTGTTGGAGGTCTAATGTAGTCATTTACAAATAGCATGATGCTCTCAAGCTAGCTCTCCCATGACTCCTCATTAAGCTTTTATGTCAGTATCATTGGTCAGGCCTGTGTCCTGTGTCCCGCCCAGTGCCCACACAGTAAACACCAATGGACTTGCTCCCTGAAATGCCCATCTTTGTAGTTTGGTAGTGGCCATTTTCAAGCTAGGGAGCTGCATGTACGGTCGGTCTACCTTTAGAACGAGTGCATTTATATCTGGACTTTGACGTCGCAGCTGAAATGAGTGTGTGTGTGTGTGTGTGTGTGTGTGTAGGGGGGTGTACCATGTGTGGGTGTGCATGGGTCTCTGAAGTTGGATACAGGTGTGTTATTTTTGAGTGAGTACAGTGGGAATTTATATGGATGGAGTTACTGTAGTTTGCCCTAAATTAGGTTTTAGACAAAAGGATAAAATTATACTCTTTCTCTCCCTATCCGTGTGTGTGTGTGTTCAATATAGCAGTAGAGAGAGATGTCCTAACATCTAAAAAAATCTCCTCCCTCCCCGCGTCCCCTTTTTTCATTCCTTCTTTTCTTGCCTCCTCCCCTTTTCCTGTCTCCTTCCTCCCTTCTTCCTTCCAGCTTAGCCTCCTTTTATCCATGCATTTGTCTGTCCTTCCATCCTTGGAAATGGATTGAATGTCAAGACCATTCTTTCTGCTCTAGTCCATGGTGACGATTATCCTGTAGTATAAGAAAGGAGATACAGTCCTTGGGAACAAGAGGTTCCCAAGCTTGGGCTTACCACTCCCTTTTCAGAAAAAATTACTTAGGGTCCCCTGATAAGTGAAAATGTGTACATTTGTACAATGGCCCCTATTCCAGGATAAAGTGTTTTTGCAGGCCCCCCCACCTCCCATTGTTCCAGCACCCTCCAGGCTCTATTTGAATCAACAGAATCTGAGCATAAATGGATACTATGGAAAAACAAGTGGGGATTGTGTTATTTTATGTCAGCTTTGGGCTACTAGCTGCAAGGTCAGCCCTTTGAAACTACCAGCTGCTCTGTGGGAGAAAGATGGGGCTTTCTACTCACGTAAAGAGTGTCAGTCTCCAGGGCAAAATATGACAAAATAATAATTTATAAATTATCAAGGGCTCATGAGGGAAGGGGGAGCAGGGAGGGGAGGGGAAAAATGAGCTGATGCCGGGGGCTTAAGTGGAGAGCAAATGTTTTGAGAATGATGAGGGCAATGAGTGTACAAATGTGCTTTACACATTTGATGTATGTATGAATTGTCATAAGAGTCGTATGAGCCCCTAATAAAATGATTAAAAAAAATAAAGAATGTCAGTCTCAGAAACCCACAGGGCCAGTGCTGCCCTCTCTGTAGGGCTGCTGAGCGTCCACACCAGCTGGATGGCAGTGAGTTTGTGAGTTTACTCCTCAGTCATCCGCTATCTTGTTATCTGAAACTTTACGTTTGTGACAATGACAAAAATGTATCTATCTGCCCATTCTGCCCACTACCACAGTACTGAGTGCTGCCTTCGAGGCAAGCGTCATGCCAGCTGTGACGGCGGAAGTTACGGGTCCAGCAGGCTGGGCCATGCGTCTCTGCGGTCGGACAGTTGTGCAGTGATGTAACTGACCCTTAAGTTAGGATGGGATTTGGCAGTTACGCAATGATGTGCTCAGCTTCAATGTTGGCATCTGATGTGGCCACCCTCCATTTTCTCCATGACTGCATAATGACCCTGGCCTTTGGAACTCTGGGGTGAGGTGAGGAGGGGGTGCCGATGGCCTGAGCGGGAGGGGGACAGTGGGTGCTCAGTCATAGAACTAGTGTGAAAATTTAAGGAGACACGAAGAAGACATTTGGAGGGAGAACCCGTCTTCAGAGAGTTTGGTATATATTGGATCTATGTCTCAGCCACACTCCGAAATTCATGATGTGCTCTATTACCTTCCAGGAGAAACAAGGATGTATTTATTTAAAGTTAGTCTTCCTTTGGGGCCATTCAGAGGTCCCGTCCCAGGCCGTATTGATCTGAAGATGCTTTAGCCACGGCTGATGGGGTTTGTTGGGCTATTTCAACAGCAGTCTTGGCCTTTCTAGGTTCTCGGTCTGACCATTGTAGATTCTCTGTCCTCCGTAGCTGCCGATGGCCGCGCCAGGTGAGTGCTGGCACATTTGCCCAAGGGCAAACCGTACAACTGCACCTCACTTCTGTTTCAGATGCGCAGCTCCGAGTTTACCGTGGAACCAAGCCTGGGGTCTTATTTAGACCCCGAATCAGTGCATAGAAGCTAGGACCATCAACATGGTCTCACAGGCCTTTTCTCTGCTTATCTCCATGTTCTGACCCAAACTCCAGAACCTTGAAGGCTCCGGAGACAGTTCTCCTGAGAATGGCAGCCTTCTGGAAAGGCACCCGCCGTGTGGCTTGGATGAGGACTTTTCCTTCTGAGCATGAAGAGACTCTATAGCTGTTAGCCCCTCCCTCTGGATGTGTGACACCTCTGTTGCCCCTGTCTAACGACTCGGTCTTGTTTTACAGTCCCCAGTCTGTCCCAGACCGTCTGCGGATCCGCGTGAACAAAATCAGTTTACAAGACTATGAAGGATGCCACTACGGGAAAGAGAAACTCCGGGAAGCGTGTAAGTGGGAAGTGCCTAATTGATTTCCTGTGGCCAGCCTCTCTCCAGCGCCTTGGGCCTCCCTGGTTTGATGGATAGACCCATTAGCCCTGGCGTCTGCGCAGCATGTTAGTGAAATGAGGGGTGGTGCCAGGCTGCCTCCAGTGGAGAGGAACAGCAGACCAAACCCTCGTTCTGCTGTGGCGCCTGGTCAGCGTCACCGGTTCTAGGCACCACGTTGGCCTCAGGCTTGCCTAGGACGCGACAAGCAGAAACTGGGTGATGCCACGCGGCATCGTCACGTGCAGGGAACTCTTGGGACACAACTGGTCTTTTCTCACAGCCTCTATAACCAAAGTCTGAGTGCTCCACGGATAGCAAAGTTATCCCTTTGACATGTCGGGGTCTTCTAGCTACAGCGTTGCTGTGGCTGTCCAAGACCAGCCGTGAGGTTCTTGAAAGGGTCGCAGGCTACTCAATGTGATTCGCTGATGGCGAGACACCATCGCTTCTGAAGTCTCCCAACGTGTGGCCGACTTCCCCGTGTTCGCCCTTTTCATCTGCTTCTTGGAACATGCCCTGCGTGACTCCTTAGCCCACCTAGTCCCTCCCCCACTGAGTAGACTGCAGGCACCCTTTCCTCCACTCACTGTTTGGGAGCCCTGTCTCTATCAGGAGGCAGCCCTGGGGGTGGCGTGGTTACACATTGGCTTGCTGACCACGAGGCCATCAGTTTTGAAACCACCAGCCAGCTCTGCGTGAGAAAGAGGAGACTCTCTACTCCCTAAAGAGTTGATTCTCAGAAGCTCGCAGGGCAATTCTACCCTGTCTTTAGGGAGGCTCTGAGTCAGCATTGACCCAACGGCATTGAGCTTGATTTGGGTTTGTTTCAGGATACATGTGATGTCCGGAAGAAACGAGGACCACTGGCGTGCCAAAGATCAGGGTTCTAGGCTTCTCCTTAGGAGCCCTGGTGATGTCGTGGATTGCCTGTTAGGCTGCTAACCACAGGGTCAGCAGTTTGAACTCACCAGTCGCCCCACAGGAAAAAGACGAGGCTTTCTGATTCCATCAGCAGCCTCCTCAAACCCCCAAAGGGGCAGTTCCACTCCGTCCTGTCGGGTCACGATGAGTCAGAGTGGACTCGACGGCAGTGAGAGGGTAGATTCTCCATCACTGTGTGTCTGCGGTGGGGGCAATGGTCAAGAGGGAGGTAGTCAGAGAAGGCAAGGAGCTCCAGGGAGCAGGCTGGGATGCCGAGAGAAAGGAAGGAAGAGGTGTTCTGCAGAACCAGAGCTCGGAATGGCCTCCACGTGTAGCCCTTCCTGTGGAGGCGGAGGAGAGCGCGGGGGTGGGGAGCAGAGGTGGATCCCTGGGGTTTGACAGTCTTTGCACTCGGGTCCTCGGGCTTGCATCTGGAACGGGGTTCAGTCGATGAGCCCCTGGGACAGTCTCGGGTCACTGTGGGGTGTCTAGGATCTGGGAGGGCGGTGCAGTGAGCAAGCACTAATTCCCCTGGTCATCCCATCATCGTCCCATCACGGTGGCACCTTCTAGAGAATTCCGGGTGAAGTTTCTGCCTTCTCAGTTCTCTCAACTGCTTCTGCTTCCTGAACTCTTTTCCCCATGGTTTCTCCCCGGCCCTATTCCGTTGGAAGGAAGTTCTGAGCTGGGGAAGGGCCCAGTCCTTGAACTTCTGTATTTCTTCCTTCTGGGAATGACTGCTGACTTTTCCTAATGGATATGACCTTATCAGTGATGGACTAGCACCCATCTAATTTCACGCGCACATTGAGGAGAAGCATCTAGTTTCCGTGGAGGCTGCGGTACTAGAGTTGCAATGTAGTTTTGCTTGATTTTGGTGGTGGGGGGGGGGGCGCCAACTACCATCCTTTTGAACTGGCTATGGCTTTTAAAAACAAATCAGGCTGTCGACCTCAGGTCAGTACTCCTCTGCAGCTGAGGCCAACTCTGAGCAAGGCCAATTGGCAGTGGAGAAGCCTCTGAAACCTGGGGCTGAAATGCGATTCAGGCTGCTGTGTACGTTTCAATGAGCTGCTCAATCCTCCCCAGGCCCTCGCCCGCCTGTCCACACCGCCAGGTGCATCGCGATTTGAGCTTTCACAGGAAAATGACAACTCCTGCAAGGGGCTTACGGATCCTGTCTCATATGATAAAACTTATGTGGGAAGGAATTCTTATATCAAACCAGGGCAGGTAACTCGGCACAAGCAAGTTGTCCAGTAAACTCAGCCGTGTTTTTTTTTTTTTTTTGGGGGGGGGGCAAAGGAACAAAGGTGGGGCTAGGGATGTTCTCTTCTGCCAAAGACTTGGGTTTGAAGAAGATAAGATACTAGTTGGAAGCAAAAGTGGCCCACTCAGTCATCCGTCATTCTACGTGTGTTAAAATACATACAACGTCATTCAGATCTGCTGCGTCGTTTCCTACACCTACCAGCCCTGTATCACGGCATTGGCTATTTTAACCATGTTCAAGTGTAGGTTCGCCAGCGGTAATTACACCCACCATGTTCCCCAATCATGACCATCATCCACTTCCAGAACTCTGTCGTCACCCCAAACAGAAACTGTCCCCATTAGGCCATCAAGCCCCATGGACACTCCCTCGCTTTAGTCTCCCAGCCAGTGGAAACCATTAGTTACCTTGCTGACTCTCGGCAGTTACCTGCATTAGATGTTTCAGGGAAGTGGCATCAAAATGCATTTGGACTTTTGTGCCTGACTCTTAACACTCAGTACGATGCTCTCCAGGCCCACTCCGCCGTCATGTGCAGCAGAACTCCGTTTCTCTTCAGGGCTGAGGACGGCCCTGCTCACAGTTGCCCACTCTGTGTTTATCCATCATCTGCTGATGGATAGCCGGGTGGGGGCCATCTTTGGCCATGGGGCATAGTGCTGCCACAGGCATTGCTTGTGCAGGGATCCACTTGAGCCTGTGCTTTTCAGTTCTCCGGAGTTTGAGCCCTGGTGGTCTCGTGGGTTACACAGTGGGCTGCCTGCCATAAGGTCAGCAGTTTGAAACTGCCAGCTGCTCTGTGGGAGGAAGATCAGATCTTCTGTTCCCATAAAGACTTACTGTCCTGGAAACCTGTAGCACAATTCTACCCTGTCTTATAGGGTCCCCATGAGTCAGAATGGATCTGATGGACGTGAGTTTGGATTTGGGCTTTTGAGTGTACCCAGGAGTGGGATTGCTGGGTCCTAGCCCTGGTAGCAGAGCGGTTATGGATTGGGCTGCCCACCCCAAAGTCAGCAGTTTGAATCCACCAACCACTCCATGGGAGAAAGATGTGACTTTCCACTTCAGTAAAAAGTTATCATCTCAGAAACCACGGGGCCAGTTCTCCCTTGTCTGATGGGGTCATGATAAGTCGAGTGACCCTGTCAAGCCAATTTTGCCTCAGTGGCAGTGAGTTTGGGTTTGGGGGTTGGGAGGTACCCAGGTTTGGTTCGTTTGAGGACCCAAGAAGCACCACCATTCTGCTTTCTCTCTGTGATGATGACCCTCCTCACCAGCGCTTGCTCTGGAATTCTGCCATGCTCGTCCCCACAGGTGAAGGCAGCCTCTTACCCTCGCTCTTCTGCTTGAACTTGAGCGGACCCAAGATCGTAGGCAAAGCTGGTTGCCCAAGGTGAGTGTCAAGGCAAACACTGGCTCAAGTTCCTGTTCAACGTGCGGGGCAGAGTCCTGTTTCAGGCACCTTCATTAGTGAGGCGCACAGGGAGCTGAAGCGGCTGATGGGGCTGGACTCTTGACCTGCATCCCAGAGGCCACAAGGGAACCCTCTCGTAGGCTGTCGATTGATTGTTAGAAGTCAGAAGACCGGGGCTGCCTTTCCGGCCTGGGAAACTCAGACCCACACCCACCCCCGCCCCTCTTGAGGTGACACCCCGTGACTCACGCAGGAGGTTCGTTATCGCTGTTCAGTACACTCACACCCATGTGACCGGATTCTTCGTGTTCCATTATGAGAGTGATGTTTGCCGCCTAACACAGCCGCACCTCCCTCTGCAAGGCAGAGCTAGCTCCCTGCTAATTACACACGGAGAGTCCTTTTCACGGCTCAGCTTGTTCCAGCACTCAAAGCAGGCAGCCCTGTCCTGCAAATCTTTCAGCCAGTTCCCTCTCCCCTGCTGGCGCTGCCCCAGGATAAAAGCAGAGGGCTGGTGAGTCCTTGCCAGCCCGGTGCCCAGCCCGCAACTTGCTGGTGAATTTCAGATGTAGGTGAAGCAATTAGAGTTGTCATGATTTGTGGACCCTCAGGACGATGGGAGGAGAGAAGTCTGTTTAGCTTGAGAGGTAGAACATAACCAGAAAGAGGCTTTGTTTAAAAGAAAAAGGAAATTTTAAAAAAACAGCAACAAAACCCTTAAATCTGTAATAATGACAGCAGACAGCCATCCAGCCAATGAGGTATGGAAATAGGTCGTTAGCTCCTTCCAACAAAACAGGTCGTTAGCAAGTGTGCAATCACCTCATCAAGGCAAAGGGTCAGCAGTTTTTTAAAAATCTGTCTTCTTCCTCATTCCAAGAGAGTTGTATCGACATGAATTTCCTGTCTCAGATAATGACAGCCCAAACTGAACGCTAACCAGTGGAACTTGGCTGCTCTTTCTGTCTGCTGTTAGCTTACTCTGCACTTTTTTTTTTAAACCAATTTATTGGGGCTCATAAAATTCATCACAATACATAGATCAATTGTGTAAAGCACTTCTATACATTTGTTGCCCTCATCATTCCCAAAATTCGCTTGCCTCTTGGGTTCCCGGACTTACTCTGCACTTTTGAAGCACATGGTGGCTCACAGGAGTCTGAGGCCAGACACGCAAATGGCAAAAATACCACCAGGAGCCAGCGGCTGCAAACAGATAGGTCTGTCCACCAAGGCGGGCACCACATGCGTTGTCCATCAAAACCGGTGCCTAGAAGACCTCTTACTGACATGATGTCCACATAGTGTCCTCCAGCTGACCGTCCACTTCAAACCTTCAAAGACAAAAAGGAGGAGCTTGGTCAGGAGGGGATTAGAATCCAGTTTGGGCTGGGTTATGTCTAAACCAGGATTGGAAAAGTTTCTGGGACCACAGACCAAATAAATCACTCATTTAAAAAATCAGCTCTTCCCCATGGACTGAGAGCCAGACATTTAGACCCTCTTTCAAATGATAAAACCAAGCTCACGGCCATTGAGTCGATGCTGAGACCCTATAGGACAGGGTAGAACTGCCTGACTGTCCCTGTGACTGTTGACTCTTTACGGGAATAGAAAGCCCCCTCATTCTCCCACGGAGCGGCTGGTGGTTTCAAACTGCTGACCTTGCAGTTAGCAAGCAACCCAAAGTCTAACCACAGAAAGAAAGCAGACAGTGTTGTTGTTAGGTCCTGTTGACTCTGTTCCAACTCATCGCGACCCATGGATAACGGTGAAATACCGCCCGGGCCTGTGCCAGCTTCACAGTTGTTTATGTGGGAGCCCGTTGTGGCACCATGGTGCTGATCCATCTCCTTGAGGGCCTCCCCATCTTTTGCTGCCTCTCCACTTTACCAAGCATGATGTCTTTCCTCAGGAACTGGCCTCTCTGGAAAACACGTCCCAAATACTCAAGCCAGCCTTCTGCCATCCTTGCTTCTAAGGAGCATTCTGGCTGTACTTATTTGTTCTTTTGGCAGTCCATGGTATTTTCAATGGTCTTTGACAAGACCCTGGTTTAAATGAACTGATACTTCTTTGGTCTTCCGTATTTCATGTCCAACTTTGTCCATGCATATGAAGCAACTGAAAATACCATGGCTTGGGTCAGCCTCACCTCAGTTTTCAAAGGAACCTCCTTGCTTTTCAATACTTGAAAAAGTCTTGAGCAACAGATTAACCCAATGCAACGCATTGTGTGATCTCTTGACTGCTGCTTCTGTGGACATTGATCGTGACATGGTGCTGAAATTGGGGAAGAATTGTGCACCAGCGCCTCTAATCATTATTTGGACATGGTTATGCATCTCTTCTTTGGGACACCGACTATGTCTCACTGTGTTTCATTTCGTTCTAGTTGGTGTGGAGAATATATAGAGCAGAGCATGTCATTGTTCGGTGCCATGGGGACAGTCCGACTCACAGTGAGCCTCTGGGCAACTGTACAAAACACCGCCAGTCCCACACCATCCTCACAGTAGTTCTTGTCTGAGCCCATTGTGGCAGCCACCGTGTCACCCCATCTCACTCAGGGCCTCTCTCTTATGCAGCCCCTTTGCTTTACCAAGCATGGCGTCATTCTCCGGGGGCTGGTCACTCCTGATGACAAGTCCAAATTACGTGAGACTGAGACCAAGTCTCACCATCCCTACCTTGAAGGAGCAAGGAGGGCGGTACTTCTTCCAAGACAGATCTGTTTCTTCCAGCGGAGCACACACCCATTCCACTGTTCATTCATGGGCACCTCAGTGACCTTGGCGACATTCTTCGAGTTGTGACCATCCTCGCCCTCCTTTTCTGAGTTGATCCTTCCCGTGAGCATAAACTCACTGCCCCCAAAGACTCCTACCCAGTCTTTTGAGTTTTGCTTATCACTCTGATCCATAGAAATAGATAGATAGTTCCTGAAAGAGCACAATGCTCAAGGCAGCATTCACCCCACCCCCCAACCCAATTTGGCCAAACATTGTTTGGTTGGAAGAAAACTCTTGAGCTCTTTTTGGTTTCAGTTGGAAAGATCATGTCCGGGCCGTTGTTGCAGGAATACATCCAGTCAGCCCCAGAGGCTCCAGGAAGTCTGAATCATCCATCTTGATGGTCACATGTATTGGGTGAGCCATGCATGTAGCCAAGACTCCAAAGTCCAAGTCCAGCGTTGATGATCTTGTTCCCAAAGACCCGAGCCGTGGCAGGCAGGCAGTTGCCAGCTGTGGCTCTGCCCTGCACAGGGAGAAGTTTGCAAAACAGTCCTGGGATAGAATTGTACTCTTGCCCAAAGCTCCTTGCCAAGTGGATCCCCAAGCCTGGGAGTGAACTCCAGGGAATGATGGGAAGCCTCTGATTGTACTCGAATTCCTTCGCACATGGCATTTGTTGTTGTTGTGAGTTGCTTTTAGGTTAATTCTGACTCACTGATGCCCAGTGTTGCGGGTGAGGACTGCTTCGTAGAGGCTGTGATCTTTTGGAAGCAGATGGTCAGATCAGTCCTCTGAAACTCTTCTCGGTGGGTTTGAGTTGGGTGTATAACCATCTCTACTTCCCCAAGAGAGTCCATGTGACATGAAGCATCTTCAATGAAGTATCATTCCTCCCACCGAGCTTGCATAGGAAGCTGAAGATGATGACATTCCCTGGAGCCATTTGATCTGGACCTTTTGTCTCTGACTATGTATCAGAAGAGCAAGCCACCCTCGGAGCATGGTGCTCCCACTTCCTCCTGCAGCATCCCGGGAAGCCAGTGAACCAAACCCATCAGCAGTAGGAAGAAGGCAAGGCTCTGCCATCATGACGGCGTGGCCATGATGGGGCCCTGTTCGCCATCTGCCTCCTTCCTTCTTTGTTCACAAGCGAGGCGCCGTCACGTCATCCTCCCTGAGCGGTCCCACCTCACATCTGCTTTTCCCACTGGCTGTGCCCTGAATGCCGAGGGCTTGGGAGTTTACACAGTGAAGGCTGTATCACTGGCGAACGATCCCTTCTTGCCAAGTTGTAGTCCCGTGTCCGTCCCCGCCCCCCAATGAGACTGGCCTAACTCAGAAACTCTCTCCAGCATGTTCTGTGAGGTCCTTGTCTTCCATCAACACAAAGGCCACTGCATTTGATAGGCTCATTAGCTCTCTCTGCTGCCTCTTCTGTACCTCTGTACCCCCTGGGGCTCAGCAGGCCACAGCCCACTGTGGTGGCTGCAGGTGCCCGAGAGGTGGGAGATGCAGTGGTCACACTGAGCATCTTTGTTCCTTGTCCCTCCCACCATCTGACTGATCACGGAGTTGCTTCTCTGACCCCCGACTACCACCTGTCACACATCTCTCCCTCTTGTCTTCCCCGCCAGGGTTTTATTGCACACCTTCCCCATTAACCACCTCGCTGACTGCACCAGCATCTGCACTCATCCCCAGGGCTGCTGTAACTAAAACCACGCACTGGGTGGCTCAGAAGAGCAGCGGTGTCTCCTCTCTCACGTCTGGAGGCCCTGTTTCTGGAATCGAGGTGGCAGTGGGGCCATGGTTTGCAAAGGCCCTTGGAGACGATGATTTTTTGTTCAGCTCTTGCTGGCTCCTGGCCATGCTTGGTTTACAGCCACAGCCCTCTGGTCTCGGTCTATGTGGCATCCCTCCTGCGTGTCTCTCCTTGTGTGTTGTCTCTGCTCCTCTTTTACAAGAACATCACGCAGATTGGTAAGAGCTTCCCTGCTCCACTATGACCTCGTGTTAACCTGCCTGATAGCATCCCCAAGACCCTATTTCCAAACAAGGTCACAGTCACAGGTACAGGGGTTTAGGAGGACTTTAGCTTTTTTTTTTAATGGGGGGTGGGTGGGACAAAGTTCATAACAGAGGAGCTCTAGTGGCCCGGTAGTTACAGGCAATGCTGTGATACCCAAGATCAGCAGTTCAAAACTACCAGCCGAACCTTGGGAGAAAGAGGGGCTTCCTAATCCCATAAAGAGTTACAGTCTCAGAAACTCACGGGCCAGTTCTACCCTGCCCTGTAGGGTCGCCATGAGTCAGCATTGACCTGATGGCAGTGAGTCAGTTCAAAGCGGCTTCCAGACTCCCCTTCCTGTCCCTCACCTGGCCTGCCATCACTTTGTCTTTCATGCCACTGCTGGCGATTGTCCTAAATCATGAATCTGAAATGATCATCTGTTGAAACACCTTTGCATCTGCCCACACATCTGGGGCTGATCTTGTTGTTGTTTGTAATCTCCTTATTGTCTCTCTACCATTAGCATAAGAAGTCCGAGCCTCTGGCCTCACCCTCACTGGTTCCGCAGCACCCAGATACCTGACTATCAGCGGAACTTTTGCATCCCGTGCCTTGGGCTCTAAGACTTGGATCATCCCTTTCATCTGGAAAACTGTTCCCTTACTCCCTTGGTCTTTTTCTTTTTAATACAGTTTTTTAGTTCATGCCACATTTTTCTCCAAGTCTATTCAAGACCTTCTAATGGGATCCCTGCAGAGCAGTTGGTGGTGGTAGTGGGGCACCATCTAGAGCAGTGGTTCTCAACCTTCCGAATGCTGCGACCCTTTAATACGGTTCCTCATGTGGTGGTGACCCCCCCAACCATAACATTATTTTCGTGGCTACTTCATCAGTGTCATTTTGCTACTGTTATGAATCAGGTGCCCCTGTGAAAGGGTCAATCGACCCCAAAGGGGTCGCGATCTACAGGTTGCGAACCACTGATCTAGTGCTTCTGGTCCCAAGACTGTGGAGTCTGGTGTCCATCTGGTCCCAGAGTCCCTTGGACTAAGTGTTTCCATGTGTCCTCAATTTCCCTCACTGTTCTTGCCTCTGCCCCGGGAGAGTCCTGTGGCTGCACCTTAGAGGAAAGGTTCTTGGCTCTCGTCAAAGGATCTCATTTTCTTCACTTAAGAGACTACCTCCAGAACGGACCTTCTGTCCCTGGATTTGTGCAGCTCCTCTGGGTCCTAACCCCCCTGGGCTCCTCTCTGCCCAAATCTCCACACACACCCCTTCCCCCGCTCCATTGGAGATTACAGTCGTATGTCTTTGCACCCCTCTTGCACCCCAGCAGTTTCACCAGAGCAGGAGCGGAGTTCCACTCAGTGGTTTCTGCCCAACTCCTGGCCGACCCCTCGGCGCTGGGAAGACATCCCCGGGTTCAACTCCCTGTATGTCGGTGCAATCCCCTGCTTGCCAAGTGAACTGGAAGAGAAGGGCAGGAGGACTTCGTCCAGATCCCTAAGTGCTGCGCACGTTTACGGGGAGGTGATAGTGCACCGCAGGTCCCCCAGGTGGCTTTTAGTTAGTATACTACCACGATAAAAAGCCGACTTTTCAGTCCCAGCTTCAGACTCACAGGTCTACACGACAGAGTCCTTTCTGCAAAGCCCACTGCAGCACTCTCACCCTTGCATGGGGTGCAGGGAAGGCACCTCGGGGTGATTCCATCTTGTGGGCGACACTTTGAAATAAGGGTGGCGAGTCCCTAGCTGCGCTTGAGCTGGCCTCCAAATGGGGATCATTCTGACTCAGACACCAGAGGCCGTGAACCCGTCCACAGGCCCGGGATGAGCAAGGTGAGGTGTGGAATTCAAAGGGCGCGAGGACTGCTTTGAATGCCAACATGTCCAGTGGTTGCCCCTGGTGGGAGCCAGGTCGGCAGTGGACAGCTTACGAAGGCAGGTTGTTGGGAAATGTCCGTGGCCCGTGGGGGCTTGGGGGAAGGAACTGAAAGTTTGCCTGCTCATTCTGTTAAATTAGCATCAGCCACCAAGGCTGAATTGTCCTTCCCAGACAACCTTGACCTATTCAGAGCTAATGAAGCCAAGTGGAAGAGAGGGACATCGCTCAGAGGTCTGCCCTACTCCGGCAGGGCCTCACTTGAGTTTTACGTCCTGGAGTCCCTTCCCTCCATCTGGTCCTTGATTTTACTTTTGTCCCTTGATGCCCATCGTCCCTTTGACTTCCCGAAGTGTGCATGCTTTAGGTAAGGAGATGGGAAATATTGATTTTTCAGATATTAGTACTTGCTGATACTATCAGAACACTTCTCTCCATGGAAAACTCAGAGCCCTTTATTTTTCCAGGCTATCAATCTCTTATCAACGATGGAGAGGGTTGTGATGGATTCTTGAATAAACAGTATTGACTGAACTGATAAATCCAAAATTGAGGCTTACAGAGAGTTCTAGTTTTAAACATTTTGGGTCAGAATTGTATTAAATACAATACATTGCTTCTGGGGTTATGATCTGTAACCGTTCAGTGCTCAGCTGCTACATGCGAAGTTGGCTATTTGAACCGACCAGGACTTACCTGGAGCCTCAGTGGGAGAAATTTCTGGAGTTGGTGGTTTGCCTCAGGGCCACATTACTGTGCCACGTGGCATGCTCCTCTGAGTGGAGAACTGACTTGACGGCACTCCACCACCACCACCACGACCACTGATGACCGCCACAACCACCATAATGCTCCACGCCCTTTCGTGTCCTCTCCAGTCTTATCCTGTGGTTATATGGATCATTCTCCGCAGAAAATGAGGATCTTTTGGTTTAGCCACAATAAGGTATGCGTGTGCAGGGAGAAAGAGAGAGGGAGAGGGAGAGAGCTGGAAATCCAATCTTTGCAATCCCCTGTGCATCCCGAGGAGCCTTCCCTGTGATTTCACACCCTCCTTTAATGAACTCCTGGAAAGGAAGGTTGTGTGTGTGTGTGTGTGTGTGTGTTGTTTGAATAGGTAAACGGACCCATTTAGCTGTGATTCTGGTTTCACAGGCATTGCACTGTGATAGCAAATGTGGCAGGTAATTAAAGCCTTCCTCTTTGAAGATGCTGAGCTCTCGGCCCTTCCTCTCTAGCAAGAGTCTGTGTTGAGCACTCACACTACCTTCAGGGGGTGCCCCCCCCCCCGCACCACCCACCTGTCCCCTGAGCAGTGTCACATGGACTTGGGGTCCTAGGTGGCTGCTGTGACTCTGGGGTCCTGTGCTATGACCTGCTCAGGGGCTTGGGTGATTCTTTTCTTTACCTGCTTTGGCAAGGGCCAGACCCTGCTGATAGAGAATTGTTGGCCTGGGCTGCCGCTCTCTAGACCCCCCAGCTCTCAGGAAGTTCAAGAACAACACAGCCAACCCCTGCCTGGTCCTGTGACCCATAGGGCTTCCATTGACTGAGTTTAGGGAGTCAATGGCTAGTCCTTTGACTCAAGTCCATCTTTATCCGGAAGCTCCGCAGAAACATGTTCAGGGTCAACGCAGCATGACCAGGGATCCTCCCTGGACAGATGTTGCTTGGCCACTCTGGAGACGTACCGGTAGGGAACAGAATGCTGGTTTGTCTCATGACTTGGGACATGTTGTCAGGAGAGACCAGTCTCTGGAGAAGGCCATCGTGCTTGGTCAAGTAGAAGGGCATCAAGAGAGAGGAAGGCCCACGAGGAGATGAGTGGACACAAGGGCTGCCACATGAGCTGAGGCCCCGTTCGCTGTGCCCAGGCTGCGTTTCTGGGGGCCCACGGCAGTGTCTACCTCTGTGCCAACCTCAGCTTTCCATCCATCCTCCCTTTCAGGGCCTTTCAAACTCCAGCACATGCCCAGATCCAAGTGGAGAGGGCCTCTCCTGGCTCGCCTTTGGCATCCCTAAGGGCTTTATGTTTTTCTCCAACCAGTTAAGTCATTTGAGGAAATGATTTTTTTAAGTTTAATTTGCCTGGTCTACTTCCTGATCGTGGGAGGATATTTTTCAATTTCCTTAGAACTCTAAGTCTTTCAGGATACCTGGGTCGGTTCTCCCTCTCCCCACCCCCCCCAACCCCACCCCCCCACCCCGGTTCACTGAGAGGTTGGGGGCTCCGCCTTCCCTCTCCCCAGAGTCCTCATGGCCTCAGCTGCGAAGCTTGGTTTTCTGAAGTGTCTGTTGACCTTGTTTCTGTGAGTGTGGGTCTACAGCAGAAGTTTCTTCCAGGTAGAAGAGGTGGAACTTGCTGAAGCAGAGCAGTGTTCATTTATGCACCGTTTGGCCTGATTTCCATAATGAGTCCATGTAGTCCCAACTTCAAGTGTAGAAGACATCATTAATTAGTATGACCTGCTGGTATTTGATTTCAAACATAAAACCCTGAACATGCTCATGGTAAGTGTATCATGGCATTTCCAACCAATTAATTTCATCACCCTCTCGATTAGGAGAAATCTCAGCAAACCAAAACCAGGACAGGGAATCCGTAGGGTCCGGGTGAGCCTGTGAGGGGAATGGGGCGCTGTTCTGTGGTGGGCTGGGGAGAAGTAATTGCTGGCGCGACTTGCTTAGGGGCTGTCAATCAGCAGCAAACGCCACTATCTCTTTTGCTAGTAGGAGTGCCAACTTGGAACATGTTAAAACTCAGTGCATTTAAGGGTTAGCTGCAAGGCATTTTCACGGACATAATGAAGCTCTGGCACCCACAGGTGCAAAAATACCCAAGGCATCTGCAGCTTTATGCAAATGAGGCCGACAGTTCGTTGGGTGAGTTAGTCCTAAAGATGATGATGAGGTGTCCACTCCCAAATACCAAGAAGCCTCGGAAAGTACATTTTCCTCAGAGGGCGGGCAGGAGTCTGAGTTAGAAAGCACAAGAAGGCACAGAATGAAGGAAGATTCCATGACACGCATGTCCGCAAGCATGTCTGCAAGCTACCACGGAACGAAGCACCCATTCCACGGCACAGAGGTTCTGCTCAAACTGATTCTTGCCTCCCGCCTTAGGCACATCGCCTTAGGCACATCGGGGAATCGCTTGTCCCCACACTCACACATTTTCTCTTGTGGTTTTGTTAGCTTTCCCCAGAGAGGTGTTGTCAACCGCTTGCCAACAAGGTAGGCCTCTGAATGTCAGCTTTGGGGACACCCCGGGGGGCCTCCGCATTCTGCACGTGGTTGGTGAGTCTCCATTTGTCAATGACTTGTGCCGCTCCCCAGTGCAGCGTCCACCTACTTTCTCCTCTTCAGAGAGTAATCCTTTGGATTCTGTCTAGGATCACAAGAACATCTTCTACCTGCCAGGGGTGATCGAGTGATCTGACCTCGCACACCATCTAACTATTGTCTTCCAGCTGATCCCACTCACAGCGACCGTCCAGGACAGACAGCGGGGAGCTGGCCCAGAGGGCTTCCAAGGCTGTCGCCAACATGGAAGATCTTTCTCTCTGCTGTGCAATGGCTGGTGGGTTTGAAAAGCCATTGAACCTTTCAACCGATCTGGAACCCCGTGTGCTCAGTGGTTTCCTGCGTGTTGTGGGTGAGCAGGGTTCCGCAGGGTTTTCTGTGGCCCATTGTTTGGAAGTTGAGTCACTTCATCGGAGGGATCCCTGGGTGAATTTGAACTTCGAATCTCTTAGAACTGCTCAGCTCCAAGCCTACTACCTAATTTCCCACCTGAATTCCCAGGGCTTGCCACATCTTTCGTACAGTGCCTTAGGCTGCCGCTGCCCGCGTGCAAGCCTTCTGAGGGTCTTGGTTCAATTCTTACCTGGCCTGACCACGGTTGGAGATCGCCCTCGCTGGACGCACCAAGCCAGTTCCCAGTTTCCCATCTGCCTCCTTTGTTACGATCCTTTCCTTGTGTTTGTGGCTTAGTGTGTCTTCTTAACATCCAGTTGAAGGTCAGAAGTGTAGCTGCGTTCCTGGGGAGGGAGCAGTAAATGTCTCCAGTCTCCCATCTTTAACCCAGAAACCAGCCGGTTCTTCACTGCCTTCTTGGAATTGGTAAATTCCACCTGACCCCCAGCACTGGAGGCTTGATTGTGTAGGGCCGGTGTTGACCGATGCTTCCCGGGTCCAGTCATATCTCTGAGCCCCAAGCCAGGTGACTGGACAAGGTCAAGGACAGTGAAGCTCGTGCCCAGGTCAAAAGGCCAATCACTGAGTCTTAGTTCAACCCGAGGAAGTCATTTGTGTAACCTGCAGAGAGGTGTGATGCTGTGGACGTGTGACTTTTACGATGACCGAGGGCAGATGGAGGCTCTGTCCTTCCATTGATTGATTTGAAGTTGACCACCGTTTGATTGAAGCCGCCGTTTGAAGGCATACATTTGGCGGCATTCATACTAGGCCCAGCGTGTTTAATAGAGCAGACTTAGAATTTTTCATAACTTCTACAAAATATGAAGGGTACATAGTATTCTGGTTGGCATTTAAATATGTATATATACACATACACACGTACACAAGGGGGCTTCATAAAGTTCATGGGAAAACTCAATTATCGCTTACTCTCCTTTACCCATAAACTTTCTGAAGTTCGGGTGTGTGTATATACATATCAGAGTGGAACTGCCCCATAGGCTTTCCAAGGCTATAATCTATATACATAGGGAACCCCGGTGGTACAGTGGTTAGAGCGTTCACCTGCTAGCCAACACCTCGGTGGTTCGAACCCACCAGCCGCTCCACAGAGGGAGGATGTGGAGTTTGTAAAGAGTTACAGCCCCGTGAGCAATTCTACTCTTTCTTACAGGGTTGTTATGAGTGGAATGGACTCTAAACAGTGGGGTTGTTGCTGTGGTCGTTGTTTTGGCAGGGGTTGAATGTTTGTGGAAGCAAACTACCCCATCTTTCTTCTTTACAGCAGTTAGAGGGTTTGAACCTCTAACCTTCTGGTTGGCTGTCCAGCTGCTTCACCACTGAGCCATCTGGACCCCTATATCCCTCCTAGATGAACATTTTCTAGATGGCCAAGCACATTGGTACATGCAGTTATATTCCATTTCTCTACCTTGCACCGTCGAAATCGAGCGGAACTTTTCCTCAGTTGGATCCAGCTGCGAGCTCTCCTGCTCATTGCAGCTCTATTATACCAACACCGCCCTCGTCTGTAGGCTGGCTTTATGTTTTTTAATTCATCGGGTATTAAAACCCTTTTTCTGCTCTTCCTCCGTGGCGTGTGCCTTATTGGGATCTACTTAGTATCTAGCTGAGAATGATGGCTTTAGTAAGTACTTTAAAGGGGATTGCTTAATTGAATTTCCCTTCCATTTCCTTTGAAGATTGGCGGTGCTTCTGTTTATATTGAAACCTGAGGCTGGCGAGTACTCGGCCCGCCCGAGGCTCCCCGCTGGTCCTCTTGCTGCTGTTCCTCCTGAGGGCGGGTGGTGGGCATTGCTGGGTCCTTGGCCCCGCAGAGCGGCCACAGGGAATGGAGTCGAACTGCCCAGAGGGCTTTCTTGGCTGTTAGCTCTATGGACTCAGATGGCTAGGCTTTCCCCCGCCAGGAAGTCACGGTTGCTTTTGTTGTCTACAGGTGTCCCCGAGTCAGCTCTGACCCATAGCAACCCCTGTCCTGCACCTTCCCCACTAGTGTTCCTGTGCCTGAGCCCATTGTTGCAGCCACTGTGTCCGTCTCTCTTGTCCAGGGCCTTCCCCTCTTCGCTGCCCTCTGCTTTCTTGACCAAGCACGGTGTCCTTCTCCCGGGACTGGTCTCTCCAGAGAACACGGCCAAAGTACCGGAGACGGTGTTTCTGGCTGCATCTCTTCCAAGACAGATGTGCTGGTTCTTGTTTTTTTTTTTTTAAACATTTTATTAGGGGCTCATACAACTCTTATTGCCATCCATACACACATCAATTGTGCAAAGCACATTTGTACATCATTCTCAAAACATTTTCTCTCCACTTAAACCCCCGACATTAGGTTCTCATTTTCCCCCTCCCTCCCCGCACCCCCTCCCTCATGAGCCCTTGGTAGTTTATAAATTGGTATTTTGTCATATCTTGCCCTGTCCGACATCTCCCTTCACCCACTTTTCTGTTGTCTGTCCCCCAGGGAGGAGGTCACATATAGTTCCTTGTAATCGGTTCCCTCTTTCCTACCTGTGCTGGTTCTTTTGGTATTCCAAGGCGCTTTAAATATTCCTCACCGGCACTGTCGTTCAAATGCATCGATTTTTCTTTGGTCCTCCTTATTCAGTGCCCCACTTTTCACCTGCATGGCTTGGCATTGAAGGTCGGGTGCACCTTAATCTTCAAAGTAACCTCCTTGCTTTTCAACACGTTGAAGAGACCTTGTGCAGCAGACTGACCCGATGCAATGTGTCTTTTGACCCCTTGACTGCTGCTTCCATGGGCACTGATTAGGAATCCAAGCCAGACAAGGCCCTGGTCAGCTTCCATCTTTTCTCCGTTCATCGTGGTGTTACCTATTGACCAGGGAGTCACTGGGTGGGTTTAAATTACCAGCCTTTTGCTTATTGGCCAGACGCTTGACCATTGTGTTAACACCACTCCCCGAAAACCCAGCACCCTCTAGTCGATTCTGCCTCGTAGGCACCCTATCTTGGGTTCCCGAGACAGCAGACCCTCATGGGAGCAGCCAGCCTCATCCTTCTCCGGTTCCTTTAAGGCAGGATGGGCTCAGAGACTTCAGTCCAAGGCACACCGTCTTCCAATGGATGACACTGATTCCAGACCCTCCTTCCTTTGCCTGCTGAGACTGAAGTTACACTTTCACTCTCAGAAGTCCATAGGTTCCCAGCCTGTCTTCCTCCTTCTGCTAGGTACAGCCCCAGGCAGCGGGGCTGCAGAGGCACAGGTGACAAGCTGGTCTCCATGCCGCGGAGCCCAGCCTCACCTGTGGGCTCAGCAGGAGTCTACCAGGTGCTTTCCAGCTCCACGTCTGCAGGGCTGCGGGCCCTAAGGCTGAGGCTCAGGTGGTGATTAGGTGTCCTGGTTAGGGCTGACGAAGGGAAATCAGTCTGGAAGCACGTTCTGGACACAAACTCTTCTGCCATCTTCTCTGGACCACCCTTGCCCCTCCAGCCTGGCCCTCTGTTCTTCAGAAAGTGTGAAGCCCACACTCACCCTTACCCCCTGCAGGAATTCACCCCTCTCCCCTTCCGCTTTCACAGGACCACGCTCAGGGATCTGGGACTTCCCCCAGCCCCCCATCACCCTGGTCATTCCCTTGTTCATCCCCCGTTCACCTTTCCTCCCACTCGTTGGACTCATAATTCCCTTCCATGAAGTCAACACCTATCTTATTCTGCATTCTGGTGTTTAAAGCCCGGCTACTTTGTGTGTTTAGACTCCTTTATCATTGACGGTGCTTTAAAAGTAAACCCACGGACCAGGGGCGGGGGGTGGGCAGGGTCCTTCCAGGCTCACTGTGACCACGCATCACCAGTTGGCTACCCTACTTGGTCAACTTCAAGCTTTTGAATGTTTCAGTGAAACTATATTCTTCACCGACACCATAATTCAAGTACTTATGGTGTTAGCGAAGAGGATTAAAAGGACTGTGGGATTCTAAAAGGACAAACTTATCGGTGTCAGGAGAAGTGCAGCCAGAGTGCTCCTTAGAGGCAAGGATGGTGAGACTTGGTCGTCCGTCCTTTGGACATGTTGTCCGGAGAGTCCAGCCCCTGGAGGAGGACATCATTGTTTCGTAAAGGAGAGGGGCTACGACGAGATGGATTGACACAGTGGCTTTAACAGTGGAGTCAGGCAGAGGCACAATGGTGAGGATGGTGCCGGACCGGGCAGTATGTTGTCCTGTTTTGCATTCGGTCACTGTGGGTCTGAACAGACTCAATAGCAACCAACAACAATGAAACCATAGATTTGGCCTTTTTTCCCCCTGGGTGTCTTTTAGTTAGCAGCCACATGCATTAGTGCTCTCCATCACCCAGGGACCCTATGCCTAATTCAGCTCCTGTTGCCACAGGACCATCTCCAAGCTTCACAATGTCTGTTGTATTGAAGACTTCACGCCTGCAGTTCTGATATCTGCCAGCAGGTGGCAACAGTGTCTCAGCCAGCTAGAGTCTCACAGAGCTGGGAGGTGTAGCTTGTCAAGAGGGTGAGCTCCCAAGCTGTTTCAGCATCCCCCAGGGAAGGGACTGAGTATCCTGAATCCCGACTGTCTCATTCCTGTGGACCACACCCCATGCTGCACATTGCAAATGCTGGCAGAAAGGACCAGCAGCTCTCTGGTCCTGCAGAATCCCTGTCACCAACACTCCACAGGGCTAGAATCAAAGGCTCTCCAGGCGGCCAGGGGCAGGCAACAGGGCCACTGCTGAGGAGGGGGGCCTAGGAGAGGGTGCTTATATCCACAAGATGAGACAGCAAGGCCCACTGCAGTTTCTGGCCTTTGTTTTCAATCCCAAGAAGTAGGCCGACACTGCCGGTGACCTGCCCGGCCCCCGTCTGAGCGTTTCTCTTTCCTTGCCCCCAGCCATCCCTCTGGGCATTCTTGTCGTGCGTGGAGACTGTGACTTGGACACGTGCCGCATGTACATAGACCGGCTGCAAGAGGTGAGTGCATTCCATCCGCTTGGCCCTCTCCTCCGCCTTTCCTTCCCACCAACAACCAGCAACTGGGCAACTCTGCCAGTGGAAGCAAGTGGAAATGTGGCAGCCAGGTCCTTACGCGAAGGAGCCCTGGTGGTGCAGCCAGTATGCATGGGGCCCTCCCCGGGAGGTTGGTGGTTCAAGCCCACCTGGGGGAGTATGTGCCACGCTGCTGCTGCTGCGAGAAACCCTGTGTGGCCACTCTACCCTGGCCTACAGGGTCGCTGTGTGAATCAGAATCAACTGGACGGCAGGGAGCTTGGTTTTTGTCCTTTGAGCACAGGCCACCTGGTCTTCTCCTCCTCCCACCCACTGTGGGATGCTGTGGCCTCCACTCGGTCTCATGGAGAGTCCATGTCGTAGAGTAGACATGTCCCGGAGGGTTGTCTAGGCTGTAGTCTTTATGGAAGAGATCTCCAGGCTGTTATACTGCAGGGGCGGGGTGGGTGGGGGTGAGTGTGTATGTGTGTGTGTTGAACCACTCACCAGCCGTGTGTGTGTGTGTGTGTGTGTGTGTGTGTGTGTGTGTGTGTGTTGAACCACCACCTTCCAGCTAGCAGCTGAGCACTTCACTGTTGAATCCGAGAGCGTCTTCTCCCCCCTGGGCCTCTTTTACTCCCCAGAGGTGGAGGACCTGGGAGAGGACTGTTCAGGGTCAGGGCAGAACAGCAACACACTGCCATCGAGTCCGTTCTGACTCAGGGCGACCCTCTGGGACAGGACAACTGCCCCTGTGGTTTCCGAGGCTGCGACTCGTTACGGGAGTAGAAAGCCTCCTCTTTCTCCTCTGCGGCATTTAGTGGCTTCCAACTGCCGATCCTGTGCTTGGCAGCCCAAAGCCTAACCACTATGCCACCAGGGTGAGGTTATTCTAGGGTGTCCCACTCCCTGTTTTGGAGTTCCTTGTCTTCTTGTCATTGTCCTTGAGCACATTCCACCTCACCACGACGCCTCAGGACAGAGTAGAACTGCCCCTGTGGGATGTCTTGGCTGTCTCCCTCTAGACGCAGGGCACCAGGCCTTTCTTCTGCAGAGCAGCTGGTGGGCTTGAACTGCTGGCCTTCTGGTAAGCAGCCCAGCGTTTTAACCACGAGCACCTTGGATGCGTTCTTGCCAAGCTGCATGTCTGAAAGGTCTGAGCTACACGGAATTTTCAGGGATGCTGTCGAGCGATGCAAACAGACCCGGGGTTCTCGTTGGGCTGGTTTGACATGTGATACCACAGTGAAGTCAACGAGTACGGGCTCCGCTTTCATTTCGGGAGACGGGCTATGTCAACTCTGATGCTCTGCGTGTTTCAGAACAAACCCAAACAAAGCACCCTGCGGTCTCTTACCCTCAAACCCAAACAGTGGTCTCAGTGACCAGAAAGTGAAAAGGACGATGGGGTTGGACTTGGAGTCTGTAGTGACAAAGGGGCAAGCCGTACTGCTGCTAGGCTTCCAGTGCACACGTGCACAGATGGATTCCAACATCGCGTGTTTAAGCATGGCCACAGGCAAGTCTCTCAGTAACCTGATACACGAGACCTCTGCCTCGGTCTCCTTAGTCTCCCAAGGAAAGGCCCAATCAAACCCCGGCTTCCGAGCACACCTGCGGGGCCAGGTCAAGTCAAATGAGAGAGGTCAGCTCGGAAGGTGATGGTGGCTGGTTTGACAGCTTTCCCTAAAGGACGCATTACACCGCCAGGAGCTTATCAGGAAGGCATTTGAAGAATATAGAAAACGGACAGAAAAGTGACACCGAGGGGCACCTCCCCAACTCCCCCATCGCAGCAATGCACCTGCTCCTTCTCCAGAGCATAGCCAGAGCTGTGCTAGGAGAATTCCCATGGGAAGCCTCACTCCAGCCACCCTCCAGCTCTGACCTTAGCCTTTCAGGCTTCCTTGTGCTCCCCAAATGCAACGCACATTAAAAAGCAACACGGCTTGAGTTCCTTCGGGATGCCCACGCCGCCATTCTGATGGGATGTCAATGGAATAGCCTGGAAGTCTTGGGAGGAAGGGACAGAGCGAGGGACATGCCTCCTCCAAAGGTGTATACACCTAGGTGGAGAGGCCAAGAAACAACAGCTCCACATCTTGACACTGTTGTTTAAGAAAGGGTTCTTAAACATGTCCTTACCTTAAACATGTCCTTGCCTTTCTTAAACAACATGTCCTTACCTTAAACATGTCCTTACCGATGCTCGCACCCACAGTAGACTTCTGTCAGAGACAGCCGATTCTTTCAGCAGTGTAACTTCTGCAGGAAAGAAAAACCTTTTCTTTGCCCATAGGATTTCATGTCGGAACACAATGGAAAAGTCTGTGGCCCTCTGCCTGCCGCCCCCCCCCCCTCTGGTTATGCCACCTGGAATCAGAAGGGCATGGATCTCACACTGAAAAGTGCCCCGAATCTGATCCCCCCCTCAAAAACCAGCAGATCCAAACCTTTCATGTATTACTTGCAAAACATCGAGTATCAACTACCTTTATTCAATAAATAAACAAAAGAAGCAGACAGCAACTGCTGTATCGTTTCTTACTGAAAGAAGCACCTGTATATTAAAGCTGCTAAGGCAGCTTTGATACATCCAGACAGAACTGATAGCAGCCCTGCTGGTGTAGTGGTTTCATTTTGGGCTGCTAACTGCAAGATCAGCAGTTCAAAACCACCAGCCACTCCAAGGGAGAAAGAGGAGGCTTTCCACTTCCGAGTTCCAGCTTTGGAAATCCCAGGGGCATTTCTTTTCTTTTTTTTATTTTAATCATTTTATTGGGGGCTCGTACAATTTAAGAAATTTTAATCATTTTATTAGGGGCTCATACAACTCTTATCACAATCCATACATACATCAATTGTGTAAAGCACCTTTGTACATTCGTTGTCCTCATCATTCTCAAAACATTTGCTCTCCACTTAAGCCCCTGGCATCAGCTCCTCATTTTTTCCCCTCCCTCCCTGCTCCCCGCTCCCTCATGAACCCTTGATAATTTATAAATTATTATTTTGTCATATCTTGCACTGTCCAATGTCTCCCTTCACCCACTTTTCTGTTGTCCTTCCCCCAGGGAGGAGGTCACATGTAGATCCTTGTAATCCGTTCCCCCTTTCCAACCACTCTCCCTCTACGCTCCCAGTATCGCTACTCACACCACTGGTCCTGAAGGGATCACCCGCCCTGGAGTCCCTGTGTTTCCAGTTCCTAGCTGTACCAGTGTACATGGCCATGAGTCAGAATTGACTTGATGGCCAGGAGATTTTTGGGTTTGTGACAAAATCTATCGCAGCCCTGTTGGCATAGTGGATGACACACTGGACTGCAAGCCACCAGGTCAGCAGTTCAAACCCACCAGTTGCTACACAGGAGAAAGATGAGGCTTTCTATGCCTACAGAGATGTACAGTCTCTGAAACCCACAGGGGCAGTTCGACTCTGATCTCTGGGGTCACTATGAGCAGGAGTGGGACTCGCTGCAGTGAGTGAGTTATCTCACCTGTAGCCAGTTGAAAACAAGCCCCAGAGAAGAGAAGGGGGAAATTCAGCCAGAGGAAAAGTTCTCAGCCTACCTTGGGCACAGAGTCTGCTAACAAAGCCCTGTGGGAAGCAGGCCTGAGGACAGAGGTACCCAGAACGCTGACACCTGCAAATAGAATCACTTCCCTGGCTAACAAGGATGCCTGCGGGGACCTGATGGGGGTGACACCTTCGTTATACAACCCGATAAAGGGAGGCAGGCTTTCAGAACCTGCCAGCACAACCTCATTAATTTGAAGCCCGGTAATTGGCACTTCGTGATAACGTGAAGATGTCAGGTGATTTTCCGTATACAGTCCATGAATTTGCCAAGTGAGTTATCAGTGTAAACACAAGTACATGGCAGTATTTATTGGGCCTAAAGAAAGCAAGTCTTTCTAAGTGCTTCTAGAGACTTCCGAAGAAGCTTCTTTTAAGGATCAGCTTACCTATGACCCTTACTTGTTACCACAGAATTGGCTTTACTTTTGGCCTTCTCGGTCCTTGAAATTTAGCATTGATCTCCCACCTCGAAGCCTTATTTAGTCTTTGTAAGCTAAGTGAACTTTCTCCCCTTCATCCAATGTAGCCTGCTTTTATTATGATTGTATTATTGTCTTCTTTCAACCGGAGTCCTTTTGAGTGAATAGATAGCACTTTCTGGATTCTCTGGGTGGTGCCGATGGTAAAGTGCTGGACTACTAACCCAAAAGTTGGCGGTTCAAACCCACCCACGGGTGCCTGAGAAATAACACTTGCTGATCTGCTTCCAGCGGAGCAGCCCTGGTGCCATAGTGGGTTATGCGTTGGGTGGCTAACCACAAGGTCAGCAGTTCGAAACCACCGTCCACTCTGAGACGAGGGAGGCTTTCTGCTCCTGTAAAGGGTTGACATCTGAGAACATCATGGGGGCTGTTCTGCCCTGCCCGATGGGGCTGCTATGAACTGGAAGCGACTCCCTGGCAATGGGGTTTCAGTCAGGAGCAGGTCTTCCCCGCCTCCACATGGGGTTTTGTGAGTGGCAATGAACTCAGCCATGGGCGAGAAGAGAGGCTTTTCAGGTGAGTTTTCAGGTGAGTTCAGAACTTTCCCTTGATTTCAGCTGTTAGGAGTTGTGGGGAAGCCTGTTTACGTTCATGTTCAGGAAGCGACTGTCTCTTTTTCTCTCCTAGGACCTGCAGTCTGTTTCCTCTGACTCCCAGAGCGTTCATTATCAGGTAACGCCTGACCGACTCTCCTTCTTTCTGACCTGCTGGCCAAGAGACGCCCGCCTTGCATGTACTGCCTCGTTTTGATGTGGCCTCTGCATCTCCCCAGAGATAAGCGTTCTCCCGAGGAAAGACCACAGGGAGTTCTGAGTCTGCCTCCTCTTCCCGAGTTTGGGCGGTCCTTCTCTAACACAAAAAGCCCTGATGGCAGAGAGGGTTATCTTTTGGGCGACTAACAGCAAGGTCAGCAGTTCGAAGCCACCAGCCTCCCTGTGGGAGAAAGATGAGTCTTCCGGCTCCTGTCCTAGGGCCATTATCAGTCAGAACCGACTCGATGGCAGGGAGTGTGGGTTTGTTTGTTGGTTTCTTAGTCTAGTACAAGCGTGCGCTGAGAGCTTTCTCCCAGAACCTTTGGAAGAGATCCTAGCATGACCAACAGCAGAAAACTCAACTCCGACCCAAGTCGCAGAGGAAGAGACCCTTGGGTCACGTGCTGAAAAGTCCAAGACAAGAGTGTGCTTCGTGGGCCGTCGGGCCATGAGTCCTGCGCCATGCTCCTGCGGGGGGCTCTCCTCGGAACGCCTCTTGTCAATTTCACAGCTCTGACCTGGGGGTTCCATGGTCCGACCTGGCTGCCACCATCCACCAGGTACTGCTCTCCTCCGCATCCAGGGGAGAGGATTTCCTGCTCCCACTTGAGCTGCAAGTTCAAGCCGCATCGTTCAATCTGATGGTCCCTCCTGGTCTGCTGGGCAGGCTCTCATAGATGGCGTCTGCCTGCTCTCCTACGGACCGAGCAAGGCGGTAGGAAATGCTCAGGTAGCTTTTGCTCCAGTAGACCTGGCCAGTTCAGGTTCCTCCCAACTACTCGGTCCCCCTGTGCTGTTCAGATTTCTCCAGCCATCCCTTCACTCAATAGATAGCTCACACGGGATGGGGATGGCCCGGCAGTGTCTCCCAGCGCTGTGGGGTCCCCCGAAGTCCCTCTCCCTGGAGGATCCTTCTCGGGAGGAGGGTGTTGGGGTCCCAGGACAAGGACATCAACAGCCGCAGGCTGTAGATGATTTCGGGAATCTTCTGAAGATGTCTCCAAACTACACGGACGGGAAGCGCTCTTTGTTTCATGTCCAAAGTGACAAAACCAACAGGCAGGAAATCTGATAAGAAACCCTTTGTTTTTTCATATTTTAAGTCAGAAGCTGATGATGGAAGAATCACAGGTCTTCTGGGTGGGCTGCAGGGGAGGGTGTGGGAGAAAGAACGATAAACATCCAGGACAGCGGCAGGCCTGACACACTTTCATCACGAGGGTCTCTGTATAGGAGACGGCATTCCACGAGCTTCCGGAAACACCTGTGAGAAACAGAAGAAGCCCCAATCAGTTAAAAGCAACAGCATATGCCAAGACAATCCTGTCAGCTCAATCCCCGTGGCATCTCAGCTGCCTGCTCTCAGAGGCTGGAAACAGCACTGGGGAAGGTGTCCAGGTGCCCAAGCACCTTGGTAGGGAGGCCGGGGGCAGTGCTCAGCTGCCCGAGTCCCTCCTCGCTTTGGCTTCTTTCTTTTCCCCAAGCCAGGGTGACTCACTACCAAGACTCCCTGCTCAGAAATGACACCCTGCATGAACTAACGAGGCTTTAAGAATTCCGAAAGAAAATGTTCAGTATGTATAGCCTGCTGACAATCCCTGAAGGAGCCCTCCCGGGTGGCTTGGTGGAGTTTGCATTGGATGGCTCACCCCAAAGTTCAGCAGTTCGAAACCACCAGCCACTCCTCGGGAGGAAGACGAGGCTTGCTGCTACTCATGTGAAGAGTTACCGTGGAAACCCCACAGGGCCAGTTCCACCCGGTGCTGAAGGGTTGCTGTGAGTCGGCAGGGACCGGCTGGCAGTAAAAGACTGTCTCCACCTTCTCTGAGGGGGACACAAAGGGACTCAGTGGGAATGACAACCCAGGGAGCCTGTCACCAGGTGGCTGGGCCAGCCAGCTGCCCTCTGCTTGCAGAATGGGGATGTTCCCATGCTTGAAAGATGGGCCGGAATTCAGAGAGGTGGTGGGCTCTCTCTGCTCATCTGCGGAAGAGGAGGCTTCTTAAGAAAGCATGGTCATTGTGAGGCGCCGTCCGGACGCTTCTGACTCCTCGGCTCTCCCTGTGCAACAGAAGGGGACCCTGCCCGGTCCTTTGCAGCCCTCACAGTTGTCCCAATGCTCGTGCCCATTGTGACAGCCACGGAGGGTCCTCCTCTTTTTTGGCTGCCTCCCTACTTTACCAAGCACGATGCCCTCCATCAGTCTCCCTTGATCACACGTGCAAAATTCACAGGACGAAGCCTCTCCATCCTTCCTTTTAAGGAGCATCCCGGCTGCACTTCTCCAGAGGCAGACTTGCCAGTTCTTTGGCAGTCCCTGGTACTTTCAGTGCTCGTCGCCAGCACCGGGAGTCAAATGCACCGGTTTCTTCCTCGCTCTTCCTTATTCAGCGTCCAACTTTCTCATGCGAAGAGGCGACTGAAAATACCATTTGCAACCACAGGTCAGCCCTTCCCGTCTCCCTCCCGGGCCTTCGGGATATTCTCCTGGGAGTGTTGTAGCCTACTGTCCGCTCCCAGAAAGAAAACAACCCAGACCGCCGACAAGTTCAAAAGAAAAAGTTGTGTTACCTGCGCAGGGACCATCAGCCCTTTTGTGAGGAGACGGAGTGGTCCCCCATTTACTTTTCCAGAGGTTTTTATGCTGTTGCAACGTGCAGGGTCGCAGCAAGCCGAGCACAGAAGCAGGATATCGCGGTCAGCCGTTCTTAGTCAAACAACGGCTGCTCTTAGTTGGACAATAATCGCTCTGATCGTTCTTCCAAGCCTTCTGAACATACGAGTACAGAAGCAGGATATTGCGGTTAGCCGTTCTTAGTCAAACAATGACTGCTCTTAGTTGGACAATAATCGCTCTGATCGTTCTTCCAAGCCTTCTGAACATACATTTCCTTCGGTACATTATGTTGCCCTTGTCAGCACAGCCTGCCTCCCTAATATCAGCTAGTTCATTTATAGTTTGTAGCTAGTTCATTTACAGTTCATCATGGCTCTGTCAGCTCAAAATGGCTTCACTCTTGTCAAGGCTGTTTAAGCTTTTCCTAGAGCTACTACTGAAGGCCCAGCCATGCTCAGCTACCCCAGAGCCAGTCCCTGCCTTGTCATCCTCACGGTCCTCAGTGCCCTGGAGGGGCACCGCTGTTTCACTTGCGTTGGAAAAAGATCTTGGTCAGAGCTACTTCCGCTCCATGTGCTCACGGCCTCTCGGACTGACTTTGGTTTGTACACCCTCTGCGCTGGCTGCGGGAGGGTTCGCCTTAATCGCTTTCCCTGGGAGCTGCTTCCCTTCCACGGATGTTTGATCGGTGTCCCGTCTGTTGGCTCCTTACACATCTCCCTCCATTCTCTGAACTCCCTTCCGTGTGTTTCTGGATGCAGAAAGGCCTTTGATGGATGGGATGAAACGAGTTTGCAGAGTCATCCTGGGATTTAATTTATCTTGTCTCAGAGAAAGGCAGGGACCGGCTAGGAGCTTTGAACCATGTGGTTTTTGTGGACTGAATTGAAGGTGTCTGTAATGGTGCAAGTGGAGGAATTAAATTAAAACTTGTCTAAGGCCAAGTCTCCTTATGACTGCCAGCTAGCTATCTTGTCCGTCCGTCCATCCATTCATCCATCCATCCATCCACTTTTCTATCTTCCATTATCTATCTAGCCATATTTATCTATCTGGTACATTTATGTATCTTTTCTATCTTCCCCACTACCTACCTCTTATCTATCTCTCCTAGCTACACATAGGCATGTAAGTAGGTAGGCAGGCAGGCAGATAGATAAATATGGTTGTTATTAATGAAGGACTTCCACACCAAACAAAGGGCAGCCTTTGAAATTGTTGGAATACTTTCGTTTCCATGTTCTAAGCGTACCATTAAGCATCCCTGGTGGTGCAATGGGTGAAGAGCAGTGGACTGCCAATCACCAGGTTGGTGGTTCAAACCCACTAGCCACTCCATGGGAGAAAGATGGGGCCACTCCCATAAAGATGAACCGTCTCAGAAACTCAAAGTTCTACAGGATCAATGAGAGTTGGCGCATGTGCCGTTATCTTAACCTTACCTTTCAAAGCCTGTTTTAATAAAAGCCCCCCATGTCCCTGTTCTGCTGGGGGAGCTGTGGAGTGCTAAAGCAGGTTTTAAAAGGAACCCTGGTCTGGTTTGCTGTCAGATAAGCATGGGACTTCGAACCTCAAGGTCAGCAGTTCAAAACCCCCAGCTGCTCCTCGGGAGAAAGATGGCGTGATCTGATTGATGCCTGTAAAGATTGCTAGCTCCGGAGAGCCCTACATGGGGCCCAAGTGAGTCAGAATTGACTCGCTGGCAGTGGGTGCAGGATAAAACAGGTCTGAGGTGAGAGGGGAGATAAAAAGTGAGACCGTCATTGGGCCAAAGCACATAGGCCCATACTGTGATCCATCCCTGCTCACAGAATGAGGAGAGGTTGGTGTGTGCCTTGGTGACGGAAAGAGACAGGAAGCAGCTGAGTTGGACAGGTTGGGTGGGGTGGGGGCTAACAGATGAGAAAGGGGGATGGAGTCGGAGGGCCATTCCGAGGGAGGTGATGGTCAGCCCGACAGTATGAAGGGAAGCCTGGCTTCCCAATCCCACGGGACTTCCGTGGCTTTGCCCATGCTCCCATGGAGTTCCATGATAGGACAAGGACTTCATTCACAACGAAGGTATGGTTAAATGCTAGGTGAGTGTGGCTTAATTGGATAACCTACTGGTGTGTGTCATGGGGCTGCCACGCCGTCATTAAATTATGTGTGCAGCAGCGCCGAGTAATTGAATGTAAATTGAGGGCAAGTCTGGCCAGTGCAGGCCAAGCAGGGGTGTCGGTGATTGCCTTGCCAATTACACAGAGAGCATGCCAATTAACTCCCAGAAACGTACAGAGGAGGAATCCGGGCTTGTTTCCCTGTGTGGGGTTGTGCTTCTAGCAGAAGCAGGCTTCCCATTTGCATCTATCAAAAAGGGGGACTGCACGAGGCTCAGGCTTTCGAAATGAGGAGCTTTTGTTAACACTGTTCATTGTGAAGCACATGCAATCTTAAAGGAAGTGTGGGCTACGAAAGGTTGGGGCATCCCATGATGGAGCCAAGGGCAGTTCAACTCCTCGGAATCACACCATTCACAGGAAGCACAGATCCCCAATGATCAAGTCAAGCCTCTCCGACGATTCCTTGATGTGATTTCATGCAGTTTGAGAGGATGGGGGAGTCTAGGCACACCCTCAGTGAACTCCCAAAGCTACAGGCTGGCCGGCACGAGGCCCCGCTCAGGTACATTAGGTGGCTCTCTTCAGAAACGTAGCTGCATGCGCCTAGCCATGTTTCTTCCTCGCCTTCAGCCGGATGCTTCCGAAAGGTAGCTGTAGCTCTGCTTGTGCTTTGGTGTTACCAGCTAGGAAGTCACTGTGCATGTATGCTCATGTGTAGCATTCATGAAGCAAGCCTGCTGCTGGCCATTTTTGTTTGGGGTTTGGAGTAAAGATATTGTTGTCCCCAACCCAGAGATCCCTAGAGCCAAGGTCTACCTTTGCTGGGTGTGCGTGGGTGGGCGCATACTTCTCCTGCTGCTAAACCCGTTCCCATCCAGTGCTTTCCAGCTCATGTTGACCCACGTGGGTCAGAGTAGGACTCAATGGCTGGTATTTTAGATGCGAGTGTCACACTGATTTCGTGAGGCACCTCTGGGTGTACTCGACCTCCGGCAACTGAGCCCATTCATCTGCTGGGCCATTCAGGGACCCTCCTGTATGTATAACCCCAAACCAAACTCCCTGCCATCGGTCCGTGCCGACTCTGAGTGACCCCGGTGGGTTTCAGGGACTGTGACTGCGGACGGGAGCAGAACTCCCAGGCTGTCCCGAGGAGCTGCTTTCCGGGGTTCCAAAGTGCCAACCACGTGATCACAGCCCAGGGTGTAACCACAGCACCCCCAGGGCTCTTCTGGGCAGGAAACGTCACTGTAGAGCATTCGGGAGGTGAGAGAGCACGTCATGCCGATCGTTGAAGTTTTAGTTAGTGTACAAGGGGACTTGGTGGGAAATTTCCATTCGCTTTCATTCTTAATTAAAAAAAAACCCAAACCTTTTTATTCTGAATCAGGTGAAGGCTTACCGAGAAGAGTATCACTTTCGCAGTCAGCCATGTGTCTACCTTTTGCTTCATCTCATTTATCCTCAGCTTCCCCACCTCCTCCCCATGCTGTCTGTTTCCCTTCCTCCCCCTTTCCTGACCCTTCTGAAAATGGCCGTTAGATTCTGTCTCAGTTTTCCACGAACGTTTTGAAGCCCCGTCCTCTAACCACTGCGGAAAAGACGA
>NW_022103920.1:8641805-8644373 GCF_000313985.2 Echinops telfairi
CTTTCCTGACCCTTCTGAAAATGGCCGTTAGATTCTGTCTCAGTTTTCCACGAACGTTTTGAAGCCCCGTCCTCTAACCACTGCGGAAAAGACGAGCACACACCATCAGGACTCACTGCCGCCCAGTCAGTCCAAGCCTGTCGGGTTCTTGGGCTGCACGTCTTTCCTGGAGTAGACAGCCTCACCTCTTCCCTGCAGAATGGCCGGTGGGTCTGAACTGCTGGCCTTGTGGTGAACAACCCAGCCGATACCCAGCCAACTCTGCTACTTTAAAAGAGGCTTCTTTTAAACAGAATAAGGGATACTGCCGGGTGTTCAATCAGTGAAGGTGTGTGTCAAGGTTGTATCCTCTCACCAGACGTATTCAGCCTGTCTGAAGAAGAAAACCACATCAGGCTTGGAAGCAGGCCTATTTCCTGGAACATCCTTGCTTGCAGCAATCTAAGAGGACTTAAAGCACTTAGTGATAAAGATCAAAGACCATAGCCTTCAATGGGGTTTGTCCCTCAACATAAAGATAGCAGAAATTCTCACACCTGAACCAGTAAGCAACATCAGCATAAGTGGAGACCAAAAAAAGGTTGGGAAGGGTTCCACTCTACTTGGGCGTACCATCAGTGTCTCTGGAAGCAGGGGTCGGAAAACCGAACAACATGTCGCAGCGGGCATGTTGCATCTGCCTCAAGAGATCTTTCTGCAGTGTTCAAAAGCAGTGTCACTGCGAAGCTTAAGGTGTGCCTGACCCCCAAGTCACAGAACTTCCCATGGCCCAAAAGCTGGGCAAGGGACACGCACATTCAAGGAAGCGTGGACCTTTCTGAGGGATGGTGTTGGTGAAGATGAAACGCACCATGACTTCAGGAGACCGGACAGATCTCTGCTGCAAGAAATAAAGCCAGAATGTACCTTAGAAGTTAAGACGTGAGACTCCCTCTCTCACCCACTGGAAAAGCATCATGCTTCGTACAGCGGGGGAGCAGTGAAGACAAAGGAGACCCTCAGGGAGACAGGCTGCGAGACCCTCGGAGTGGACCGGAATGCAGGACTCGTCGTGAGGAGGTGCAGGGGGTGTTTCGCTGTGTCGCACGCTGTGAGTCAGCCTCGGCTGTACGGCACCCAGTGACAGCGAGGAAACACCATGGGGAGACAGCCGCCTTGCTGTTACTGCCTTTCTTTATCAGTTGTCATCGTTGTCACCAACCATCTCAAAACATTTTCAAATTTCATGGTTGATAATTACATGTTTCACCCAACTTGGAGATGTTGGTAGCTTTACACCTTTTATAAAGAGGCATTAAGACTTGGCATTCCTTTAAAATTGGGGCTCACACATGTCAAAATATAATTCTCAGAATACTAAACATCGTGCTTGTGTAAAGAGATCACATGTCACAACGTCACTGGATTCAGCCAGCAGGATGAACCAAGTCAATCAGAAAGGAAGGGAGCGCACGCGGCGGAGAGATGGAAGTCGGGAGCTGGGGCCGTCCCCCACCCAAACCAAACTCACTGCCGTAGGGGTGCACTCTTGACTTGCAGCAATCTTATATAGGATTTTTGAGAAATGCACAACTTTGGGGAGTGGGGTGGGTGGGTTGGTAGCCAGCCTCATCTTTCAGTGTGGCTGGTGCACATGAACCACTGACCTTGTGGTTAGCTGCCCAGTGCCTAACCCACAACACTGCTAGGGCTCCTGTGGAATGGAAGGCATGCAGAAAATCGACTCACCCACTCTCAAACTCACCTGAAAGGTCTGTCGGACCAGATCGCTGCTACCCACCCAGGGGTGTCTGCAGACCTGGCTGGAGCCTGGGCGCATGCATCTCGAACCTCAGTTGAAGCTTCTAGAACCACTGACTTAAGTAGGTTTGGCCAGGGGCTACCAGCAAGCCTTGATGACACAGCGGGTTAAACATCTGGTGCCGCTCGTGGGAGGCAGGTGAGGCTGTGTGTCCCGGTTATGGCTTGCAGGCTCAGAAACCCTCTATGGGCAGTTACGCTCTGTTCTGGACAGTTGCTCTCAATTGGACTTGACCAGCTGGTCAGTTGTTTTTGTTTTTGTGGTTTCCACCTGGGGATGAAAGGAGGCGGTGGTAGCATCGCAAAGGGCAGGGTCCCACAGAGCCTCTGATGCCCCTCTGACCGCTTCTCCTGACTCGTCCCACCTCCTCCTGTGTCCTCTGTCCACAAACAGCCATCCCCACTGTGGCCCAGCACCCAGCTTTCAGGTCTCTGGTGGAGCTATGATGCCCAAAGTCCCCTCCACCTGAACATCACAAATCCAGAGTGAAGGGCCACTCCGGTGCCTGCATAGAGAGCTGGCCTCGCGGCCACCTCATTGCCCCTCTGCTGCCCCTGGTTTGGTTTAATCCATGGCGGGAGTCCTCCAGGTAAAACTAAATAGATCCTCCCACCCCAGTGTTAGGGGGTCCACAGCAGATGAAGCCAGGAAGGCCAAAGCCACGGAGTGGAGTCCAACTCAGAGCAACCTTGGAGGACAGTCGAGCCACCCCCTGGGGTCTCCTGGGCCTCAGAAGCAGCCTCTGCCAGGCCTGGCTCGTGAGGCGC
>NW_022103920.1:8646783-8662079 GCF_000313985.2 Echinops telfairi
CGCTCTGCAGGAGAAAGACTGGCCTTTCTACTCCCTTTCTACAGTCTCAGAAGCTCACAGGGGGTCACTATGAGTCGGCGTGGACTCAATGGCAGTGAGGTTTGGGTTTGACCTTTACCTCTAGGGCCTCCCATTCTCTTTAGTGATCTCTCACCCAGTTTCTCTCTCCAGTCATCCACATCCCAGGACACCCCACCCCACACTCTTCCAGTGCCGAGGGTACCTGCTCCCCTTCACGGCCCACTTCTCTCTGGTCCATCTGGGTGGGATCTGGGAGGACGAGTGAGCAGCTTTTTGAGGATGGCACTTAGCTCTCAGTAGATGGAGCCAGGAACATGAGTCAGGAGCTAGGGTGACCCTCTCGTGACTCGGCCCCTGCCCTTACAGATATGTCACCCTGCTTTCCTCTCGCTGCCAGGTCCACGATCTTACAGGTTGGTCCTGAATCTACAACCGGGGGACAGCTGATTTAGCAGAAAACTACCAAAACATTTAGTGTTGATGTGTCTGTCTGTATACAGTGCAATGTGACACTGGGGTGGGTGCTAGACAAAAGGTCAGTGGTTTGAACCTACCAGCTATAATGTGGGAGAAAGATGAGGCAGGCTGCTTCCTTCAAGACAACAATGTTGGAAACCCCACTGCGAGAGTCCACTCCAGCCCACAGGATCTCTGTTTACCGTTGGTTGTTTTATGAACAGGCAGTCTTGGGAAAAACACAAATGTGGATAATGATGGTCTTAACTCAGGTATTAAGTGTACCTTGTGAGATGCGCCTGTGGGGTGACCATCAAGATGATTTGTGACTCAACAGAGTTGAACTCAGGAGAGCTGCCCCATAGGTTTCCTGCTCACCAATGCAGACCATGCGTCTTGCCCTCACAGCCCCGGGCCAGGTTCCGACCACCAGCACGTTGGTCAGCACTGAGCGCTCAGCCATTGCACCATCGGGACTCCTTTTCCTGTCCCGGGACCCCTTGCTCGTCATAAGATTCTCAGTGGCTAACTTTTCCACAGTGACCCACCTGTTTCTTCTCCCTTAACCGGTCTGAGCCTGGAAGCTCCCCTGAAACCTGTTGGTATTTTAAATACCCGAAACCTAGCTTTCTACATCACAGCAACACAGGAGTCCCCGCACCGTCCCATGCCCCAGAACAACGAAGGACAGAACTGGGTCTCAAATCACAAAAACAAAGCAAAGCTTCACTGCTTTCCCGCTGATGCCAAGCCATAGTGACCTACAGGACAGGGCAGAGCTGCCCCTGTGGGCTCTCGAGACTGTAACGCTTTACAGGAGTCAAAAGCCCCATCTCCTGCTGGTGGTTTCGAACTGCTGCTGGCCTTGCAGTTGGCAGTCCAGTGCATGACCAGTACACCACCAGGGCTCCTTGGAGACTCTCGGTCGTGGTTTAAAAGAACAACGTCCAGCAAGTCTCTCCCAGCAGCTTTTACTTAAAGTTACCTTTCAGAGCCCAGCGCCCGACCTCTGTTCAGAGAGAAACCACTCATCAACTATGTATGGTTCTGAAACGATGGCCCTTTCAGCCTCTCCCCAGTGTGATGCTCGTTTTAGACAATCTATTTGTAATCTTATTTTAGACTCTGCTTGATAGATTTAAGCAGGGATGAACAGAATTTTTAAAATATATATATATTCAGACTAATGAAAATAAATTTGAGAAACCTGAAGTTTACCATTTGTTTTGTCTTGAACCCCACCTGCAGCCCCACCCCTCTTAGGGATGCTTAAGGAACCTTTTGATGTGTGGCTGTCTTCAACCATGGCCCAGGGTGGTGGTGGTGGTGGTGATGGTGGTGTGAGTGGGGAGTCGGGGTGGGGGGTGGGGAAGTGGGGGGGCTCAGTTTGAAAGGGGTGATTCCTTTAAGACCAGATGAGTTGCTTGGCTTTCTGGTGGCTTCGTGTTCTTCTTCAAGGTCTTCTTCAGCGTGGACATCCCAAACCCGGGAGTCCCCTCTAGTCTTGTTCTTGTTCAGTGCTGTGCGGCTGGTTCTGACTCACAGCAGAACAGAGCGTGGCCGGTCCTGCGCGTCCTCACAGTGGTTCTTATGTGTGAGCCCATCGTTGCAGCCACTGTGTCCACCCATCTTGTCCAGGGCCCTCCTCTTTTCGGCTGACCTTCCACTCTCCCAAGGACAATGTCCTTCTCCAGGCCAGCCCCTCCTGTAGCCTTAGTGACTCACTACACGGACAGGGAGCCCCGTGCCGTGGAAGGTCCCGTGCTTCCTTCCACAGCCATTCCAGGAAACACCGAGGGACAGAGTGACCATTCTCTTAGTTTCAGTGTTTATGTGAATTGGCTTTCTGAACCCAGAGCCCCTGTCCTGAGTCGGCTCTGACTCACAGCCACCTGATGGTACCCGCTGTGGTTCAGTGGTTAAAGAGCTGGACTACTAATTGAGAGGCCGGCTGTTCGTCGTGCCCGTCGCTGGCTCTGCAGGAGAGAGCTGAGGCAGTCTGCTTCTGTAGGGATGACAGCCTTGTGACCCGCAGGGGCAGTTCTACCTGTCCTGTGAGGGTCGCTGTGTGTCGGAATGCACTCGATGGCTGTGGGTGGCTTCCAGAAAAAGTCCCAAACTCCAAATGTGCACAGAAGTCCGAGCCATGGATTCCCCGTGGTGAGGGAGGAAGTGGGGCTGGAGTCACAGAGGAGGCAATGCTGGAGTGGGTCCTGGAAGGAGAACTCAGACTGACGTCAGCAGAAGGGAGGAGAAAGGCTTTCTGGGTGGAGGGTCCTGGAAGGAGAACTCAGACTGACGTCAGCAGAAGGGAGGAGAAAGGCTTTCTGGGTGGAGGCTGGCAGAGCAAGGGCTGCAGGTGTTGAGCCGTTGCTAAGAGGTGCAGGGACTGCTTGGACGTCCAGGGTGGCTGGGAGGCCAGTCTGGTGGCAGAGTGGAAGAGAAGACCATGAACCTGACTTCGGAGCACAGAACACTCAGAAGGTCTTATGCCTTCACTCTCTGATTACGTTGTTGTTGTTTATTCTAGCAACTTCTGCTGATCGCTTTTATCGAATAGACAGATCTCAGGTAAGTCCTGGGTGTCAATGTGGCGAGTTCCCATACTGCTTTTGTTTCTTTAACTTAAAAAAAAAAAAAAAGATTTATTTTGGAACAGTTTTATTGAGACATAATCTATATAACATGTAATTCAATAGTTCCATCCTATCGAGAGGAGTTGTGCAATCATTACTACAAGCAATTTTAGAACATTTTCTTCTTTCTTGGACTCCTTGGGATTTATTAGTTCCCCCACCGCCCCCAGCCTCCTCTGCCATGCTTTCAAGGGACCATGAAATCCAGTGACTGTCTCTATGGATTCACCCACCCTGGGTCTCTGACACCGGAAAACATACAGAGCGAAACAGAAACAAAATGGCTAACAGCAATAGCAACATAAAATAAGAGATGGAACCTCAGTCGAAAAGAAAGCAGAGTGTTGGAAAGTAGATGCTTTAAAATGGGCCCTAAGGGAGCTCAGCTGGTGAGGGGTTACATCTGCCGTGATCCCCTTCCCAGCCAACACTGTGTGGTAGCAAAACAGTCCGCATCCCTGGTCTCTGTTCATCGGGGATTCATCCCAAGTCTCACTCCTGACGCAGTTCCCCTTCACTTTTGTGTTGTTGTTGTTCCTATTTTTTCCCCCATGTGGAAACAGCTATACATTATGGAATGACATTTCCAGCCTGCCCTTGAACCCTTGATCTCTTATGCTCGTCTCTAGATTCAAGATGATGTAGCTTGATCTTGGAAACCAGACTAGAAACATAGGTAGGCTTGTAAACACTGTCACCAACCTGCCCTTCAGCTGCCCGCCACCCCCACCCTCATGCTGGTTCTTTAACCCACACCCATACCTTGCTGGTTCTAGTCATCAAGTACGAGAGCACAGGTGCGTGTCAGGGTGAATAGGGTCACTTTATCACCACTCAGCGATCAGTAACGAGAAGGAGATGGTTGCACCCCATGCTGACATGTGTCCCCAAAAGCCTCCTGTAAAAGAACAAAAGGGTGCCATGTTGAACCTAAGTATTAGACCGGTTGCTCACCTGACCCTTAGCCTGCCCGATCCTGGGGCCGAGTCCAGGTGGTCTCGCACAGGTGCGCACCGTATTGTGTGTGCGGTGCTGCTTCTCCCAAACCTTGGTGGAGAAGTAAGATCACCTTTGGTGATAACCGAATGACTTCCAGGTCAAGTAGGAATTCTGAACTAACAGGGACTCACTCAGCTGTCCTCCGTGCCCACCTATTGGCACAGAGCAGTGTCAGAGAGGGGCTGGCCATTGGTCACACCCTCACAATGCACCTTGGTCAACAGACAGGCCCCAGAATTCCAGTCTTCCTCAAGACCAGCAGTGCTTTGCTGCACGATCCCTCGGAGGGTGGACCCTGCCAGTGCTCGGACGGCCTGCTTTCCGTTTCCTTCCGTAGGAACACTTGCACTTCGTGATGGAGATTTCCCAAGATGAGATTTTCATCCTGGACCCAGATATGGTGGTGCCCCAGCAGGCAGGCACGCCTCCGGGGATGCCCGACCTGGTGGTGGAGCAGGCCTCGGGGTGAGTGAACGGTTCTTTGCTGGTGTGGGGGGACAGCCGGGCCTGGCTTGGCCGTGATGCCCGCGGGCCCTCGGGTCATTCCAGAAGACACCTTGTTGTGCTTCCTTACGGCGGCCGGCGTGATGGTGAGGAAGCACTTGTTCCACTCAGATTTGCATCTTGCCTGAGATCACTTTACCCACCACACCCACGCTTCTAACAAACCCAGGAAACACCACCACTCACCTTTGTGCGTATGTGTCTGTAGACCTAAGGCCCTCTCCACCGCGTTGTTTCCGATTCATAGCAACCCTGTGGGAGAGCGCAGAACTTCCCCACTGGGTTTCTAAGGCTGTAGGAGCAAACTACCTCGTCTCGCTCCCTTGGAGTGACCGGGGAGCTCAAACCACTGACCTTTTGGTTAGCCACCTGAACCCCAAACTCCCTGCCATCACTCAGTTACCACCAGAGCCCTCGTGTATGTCTGTAGCCACCATGCCCAACTTGGCATTTGCTTTTCTCCCTTCCTTTTGCTCCTCTTCCATTTCCTCCTCCTGTTGGCAAGCAGCCTGGCATGTCTAGCATGCATAACCCTTGTTACTACTTTTTCTGAGCGAAACATTGTGCTAAATGCCTTTCCTGTAGTGACTGGTGACTTACCTGTTTCTGTCTAAGTGGCTGACACCTGGTAGACACTAAGTATTAACATTATCAAAAACACTATGGCACCATTATTCCTCACCTACAGTGCAGATTTTACCCTATTTGCATCCCAAATCCACACAGGTGTACTGAGGCTGACCGTGGAAATAAAGATTTCCAGAGAAATGTGAGATGGGTGCACCCCAATAGCACAGTCTGGTTCACCTATTCCACCCGAACCAGCCCCTTCACTTGAAGTAGCTCCTCTCCGGGTTTACCCCAATTCATTCACTTCTCCGACTAACGCTTGCTTTTTCTGAGTTTCCCTCTCGCTGCCAGGGTCACCTGTGGCTTGGGCTGAGCTGGGGGTTGCCTGGAGCAGTTCTTTCCCTGTGCTTAGGGTGGCAGAGATGCCAGGGTTGCCTGGCAGGCAGGGGCAGGTGACCAGGCACAGGAGTGGCCTGCTGGAACCTTGGATGTCACAGAGGTGGCAGAAAAGGTCAGTTCCCGGGCTGTGTGCATGAAATCCAACCTGAGGCTCTCGAGGAAAGTGAGCGTGGGAATGCACCTTGCTTGTTAGGAAGTCTCAGGTGCGAGGGTGTGCGTGTACCCTCCCCCAGCAGCCCTGGGCTCCAGTGAGCCCACCTGTGTTAGTCCGGGTAGAATAGAGAAACAGATTCATGGACACACATATGTGTGTAAGAAAGAGGTTTACATACAAGAGCAGTTGTATATTGAGAAAACATCCCAGCCCAGTCCAGATCAAGTCCATAAATCCGTGATTAGCCCATATGACTGATACCGATCTGTGAAGCCCTCTTCAGACTCACCACATGGAAGATCACAGGCCAATGGGTGCAAAGCCAGTGGTGGTAAAAGCATCTCAGCGCTGGCAGGGGTCTCCATGGGGCTGCTCCAGCACCCAGGGCTGCATCAGGGTAGGTCCATGTGGCTTCTCCTCAGGGATGTCTGGCAGGAAGTGAGCAGAGAGAGTGAAGTGTCTCCCGCCTCCAAGGAGGAAAAGCCAGATTTCCCAGAATTCGTAGAAGAAAGCTATGCCCACACAGAGGCCTCATTGGCTGTGATCTGATTGACAGACTAGACTCCACCCCTCCACTCTTAATCTTCTCAAGTCACAGATTGACACCAGATTATGTAACTCCTACACCACCCTACCCCTTGATTGGATGAGGTGATCCTGGGCTGACAGATGGAATGCACACTTGGGGGGACCACACCCCAAATGGACCTTAGAGATGAGGAGGGCGAGACGTAAACTTGCTTACTCTGGACCCATCTTTGGGAAAACCACCGGTTAGAAAAGGGCATCTCATTTGGCCAGAGCCAGGGCGATCGAGGGACCCCCTCCATGAGATGGACTGACACAGTAGCCTCAACAGTGGGCTCAGGCACGCCAACAGTTGGGGGGCTGGCACGGGGCCTAGCAATATTTCTCTCTGTGGCATGCAACCAGGATTTGGAGCTAGCAAGGGCAACCCCGCCATCACCTTTGCAAGCTAGGCCTAGCCTCTGTCCTCCCAACCAGTCCCTTTGTGTCAAACAGTGACAGAAGAAGTTACCTCTGTTTTCACTCCAAAGATAGAATCGCCTGAAAATCCACCAGGACAAGAGTCACTCGTTTTCTGATCCCGCCTCTGTGGCCCGCTCGCTCGGGCAGTCACACGGGGCGGGAAGGCTGAGGGTGCCCACGGTCGCAGCTGCGCTTCTGTGCCAGGCTCCCTTTCTCCTTCACTCATCTCACACGGCCGATGCGTCACCGCACCTTGGCATGCGGGTTTCTCCTCTGTGAAAGGGGCAGAATCGGCACGCAGCCCGCCGTTTGGCAGCCTCCCAGGGGAAGCAGTGAGCAGAGCGCTCGTGGTAAACAGGCAGGCATCGCCGTCAGTCTCCTCTCCAGAGGCAGGAGGCTCCTTGAGGAAGGGTGGGGTGTGTCCTCTGGATAAGTGTGGACACTCACCTGCCGGGTGCCCATCTTCCTCCCTCTCAGGATGTCCGACTGGTGGAACCCTGCCCTGCGGAAGCGTATGCTGAGCGACAGCGGGCTGGGGATGGTGACCCCGAGATACGAGGACTGCGATGGGAAGGATGTGAGCCACCCGCGCGCACTTCAGTAAGGGCCCTCTACTCTTCCCCCGAGCCCCCTGTCTGATGCTGTGAGTGGACCCCACCCAGAGCACAAACCATCGGGAAGGTTCTCAAGCTGGCCATGTCTGTGTCACTGGGGGGCTGGGGGGACGGACACTCTTTGTACATTGCTTGCGAGTGACCACCCCGAGCTCCATCAGGAGCTTCACCTCCCACGCCGCTTGCTTGGAAGCCAACAGGGAGCTGAAACTCGTCAACCTCCCCAGCGTTTTCTCTCCTGGAGCGCCGTGTTTACCAGATGTCCCGAGGAGGTTGTCTTAGGATGAAGACCAAGCATGATGGGGATCGTGGAGGGTTTGGAAATGGACACAAGGTTTTTCATATATGTGGACATGCTTCCTTGCCAGGCTAGCTCTGTTTCGTTCATCTTAAGACCTGAGCCCCTGAATTCAGCCTCAGTTCCATCATTTTGGCTATTGTGCTAAATATACATGTAACAAAGGATTGGCTGTCACAATGTTCTTTGTGTGTACAGTTTAATAATATTATGATCATCATGCTACACAACCATCCCAATGATCCATTTCCAAACTTTTCCATCGCTCCTAACAGAAACGCAGTGTCTCTTTAGCAAGGACTCCCATTTCCTCCAACCCTAAGCAACCACTATTAAACTTCAAAGTTCTGCCTACACCTGCCTGGTCTAGATTTCTAGATGTTTCGTCCAAGTAGAGCCACGTAGTATCTGTCCTTCCATAAGATGATGTTTCCAGGTTCATCCGTGTGGTAGCTTCTATCAGGATTCCAATTCTCTTCAGGGCGGAGTGATACTGCACAGTAGGGCCGGACCACCTTGTGTGTGTCCAGTCATCTGTTGATGGACATTCCAACTGTTTCCACCTTTGGGCTCTTGGGATGAGTGTTGGTGTGAATGCTGGTGGGCAGATTTCGGTTGGAGTTCTGGCGGCGCTCAGTTCAGTGCAGGATTGCCACGTGGTGCTGTTGGCTGGTGTGGAATCAGAGGGGTATGCTCTGTCTGGGTAAACAGTGTGCTGTTCATTGCTGGATGCGGAGAGTCGGTGGGCTTCTTCCTGAGGGCTGGCCACGGCCCGGGTGTAGGATATCGGCGCTGAGCAGTCCTCTGTCCTGTCTCCCCCCCCTCCCTCCCATCCCAGCAGATCAGATTCTACAAGCCGTCTGTGGTCAAAGCCATACTCACTCAAGTGAAGTATGTTGGAAACCTAGTCCCATGCCTGGCTTTTACCCCATGACACCTATAACGATATTAAGGATTAAGGTCGAGTATTACGTAAACCAAACCAAACCAAACTCACTGCCATCAAGTCGATGTTGACTCATAACGGCTAGGTTGCTAACTATTAAGTAGTCTTCCCAGGCGTCACGAATCACCTTGCTACTTTGTATGGTGGCCAAGGGCTTAAAACCCCACAAGAAAACCCCATTTTATGTTTTGTTTGGGTTCTCTCATCCTTTCAGGAAGTCATCTGAGTTTTCGATTGATTGTCAGTTGGCAACTGTCGGTCTATCTCAGTGGTTCTCACCCTTCTCATGCCGCGACCCTTTCAGACAGTTCCTCGTGTTGTGGTGACCCCCAACCATCAAATTGCTTTTGTCGCTACTTCATAACTGTAATTTTGCTACTGTTATGAATGGGGCGACCCCTGTGAAAGGGTCATTCGTCCCCCAAAGGGTTCGAGACCCACAGGTTGAGAACCACTGGTCTACCTGGTGGCTCTTTCAACGACCTTGAGCGTTAGCCATTATATCACAGGTGAGTACATTGAGACACCGAAGTTAGAGATGGTCTTAGGTCACTCAGACAGCATGAAACTTAATTGTGGTTGGAATCCAGGCCCAGTGGACTTGCGACACCAGGTTTTCTTCACTACACTTTCTTCAGAAGGGACATTGCAAAGTATTAAGTCACGGACATTTGGCAATGTCCAGAGACTGTTCCTATTTCTTTAGTATTTGTAACGGGGCAGATTCTATACTATATAACATATACATATACATAGGAAGACACGCTGGTGGTGTAGTGGGCTGCTAACCATGCATTGAGCTGCTAACCACAAGGTCAGCAGTTTGGATCCCCCAGACGCTCTTCTGGAGAAAGGTGAGGTTGTAAGGGTCTACAGTCTTGGAAACCCAAAGGGAACTACTACTTTATCCTGTGGGGGTCAGAGCCCATTCAACGGCAGGGGGTTTTGTTTTTATTTTTTTGATGTATGTGTGTAGTCATTATGTGTTAGCCTGGCGTCTGCATGGTCGACAGTTTGAAACCACCAGCAGCTCCTCAGAGAAAGACTGGGCTTTCTACTCCTGTCAACAGTTAACAGTCTCAGAAACCCACAGGGGTCACTGTCAGTCAGAACTGACTCGATGGCAGTGAGTTTGTTTAGGCGTGCACGGGTGCATGCATATGTGTGTGTGATCTGTGTGTCTCTGTGTGTAATATATATATGTATATGTATATATATGTGTATATGTATATATATGTGTGTGTGTGTATATATATATATATTCAGAAGGAGCCCCGGGCATAGTGGTTATGTGTTGGGCTGCAATTCCGAAGGTCAGCAGTTCGAAACCACTAGCTAGTTCCTCTGGAGAATGATGGGGCTTTCTACTCTGATAAAGACTTACCGTCTCGGGGACCCAAAGGGGCAGTTCTATCCTGTTCCATAGGGTCCCCTGGTCCCTGTCCCCCTCTGTGGAGCAGGCCATGTGTGTCATTTCAGTTGGGCCCAGTGTTGCCAAACTTACCTTCCCCCCAGCAGTATCAGGTCACTTATAAACAAAAGGAGCCTGAAAAATCACTGTCATGGTTTAGGTACAATTGGCACCTGTTGCTTTTAGCTTTAAAACCCAAGACAGCTTGGAGTCGGGGAAAGGTCCTGCCTAGCATTCTTCTCACATGGAAAATAGCCCGCCAAACCCAATTAAATCAAAAGCGAAATTTTAAATGCTTTGCGCCGACAACCCTCTTTGCCAGAGTTTGCAGAACACCGTGACACACGGAGGACAACATGTAGCCCCCCATCCATTTATCGAGGGGAAATCAATTCCACGGAGATCAGCAAAGCATTCAATTGGACTCACTGGGGACAGAATCCCAAGGGTAAAGGGCCAGAGAGGAGACAAAGCAAAAACTAAAGAGAAGGATGGAAAACCAATCGCCAGGAGAATGAAAGCAAACAAAATAGACGATGCACCAAAAATAGCAGCAGTAAACGAATCATCGGTTCTCTGAAAAGGGAAACAAGCGAGACCACATTCTGTGAATGGGGCGCCGAAGGAAGACAGCCCAGGCTTGCCCATGCCCACCCTTCCTCCAGGGCCTCCTTCCAGCTCTGCCCGAGACTGCCTGTCCTCGTCCCCAACTGCCCAGCCCCACCCCTGGTTTCCTGAGTGCTTCCTCAGCAGGCCCCCCTTTCCTTTCTCATTCCCTCCAACCTCATGGAGCATGAGAGGGGATCAAGAAACAGGCGGTGGTAGTCGGGCGTCATCCGGGGAGCTGGTTCCCTTTCTAGGAAAGCCCCATGCAGATACAGCGCGTCCTTCTTCGAGAACCACGTGGTGAGGTGTGGTCTCACAGGGGCCACTGTGTGCTGAGATGTAAAACTGGCCCCACCCGGGAGCCCTGGTGGTGTCGTGGCTCTATGTTGGGTTGCCAACTCCAAGGTCAGCAGTTTGAAACCACCAGCTGCTCCTTGGGCGAGAGATCGGGTTTTCTATTCTTGTAAAGAGTTACAGTCTCAGAAATCCACGGGAGCCTGTCCTGCCCTGTCCTGCAGGGTCGCTATGAGTGGGCATCAACTCGATGACCACGAGGGTTTGGTGGCATCTGCAGTGCTGACCCATCATCTCAAGAGGACAACCCTGAGCCCTTTTCTCCTTCCAGAACCTCAGACGTTCTGGGCTGAGGGGAGGAGCACCTTTCTCTGTGGGACATTATGCGACCACCTGAATGGCCTAGAAAGGGTGATTGTGCTGATCGCCAAAGCTGCAGGTTCCCAACAGGAAGACAGACCCTTGGGCAGCATGTGGTCAGGAGGATTTCCTCCAGGGCGTCACATTCAGATAAGAGAGAGAGAATTAATCTTCTTAGTGGGTGCAAGTTTTACAGAGCCTACATCCTTGAAGTGTCACCGGTGCTGTGAGGCTAGAGAGAGCCCCTGGCATCTGGATCACTCAGATAGTTGGGGCCCAGCCTCAGGTACCTCAGACTGCTCTCAGCCTTGTTCTCCCTGGCTAACACTCACACTGGAGGAACCGCAAGAGCGCTCCCTCTGAGCTTCTGTCGTCCTTTCTCCCTGCCTTCCCGCAGGCTCGTGTTGCCCGTTGGAACCAAGCCCACAAAAATACTCCGTCCCTTGATGTGTGTCAACTATTTCATGAGAGATTTGTCTCTGGTCTGTTTGGCCTGTGGATAATCTTTCCTCAAACAGTCATGGCCGCAGAGGCTGTAAACTGCTGGAGGGAATCAGAGTTAGATCCACATGCCCACGCTCAGAGTCCCAGAGAAGCACTCCCAGTGCACCAGATCGTATTTTGAGCCACGTGACACCGTTTTAAAAAATTACCCAGTTCAGTGTGTTTCCCTATTAAAGATGGGCCTGGCATGAAAGGCTGCTGGAACATTCTGGACTCCCATTTCCATGAGGTCTACGTTTCAGCCAGTGATTCAGCCTTAGGAGCTCGTGTTCCTACCAGCCGCCCTCTGTGTTCATTGTTAAAGATGGCGGCCCTCCTGCTCACCAGTCCAGAGGATGGTGAGTGTGAGAAGCAGCAGGCTGTATCCTTTCTTAAAGCACGTGAGTTACTTGGCACCATACATGCTGTAAGGCTTGTTGGTTGGGTGGAAGAGTATTGCATGAGGAAACGGGACTCGATCCAACTCAAATGGATGTGTCTGCTTCTGTGGCTGTCGTAGACCCAGTGTGCATCGCTTGTAGTAAAGCCATGCCTCCAATGGTAAAGAGTTTTGTTCGGCTGCAGAGCCCAGAGATATGTTTCAGACATCAGTGTACAGTTGAATCTCGAATCCACATAGTAAAGAGCCCCAAGCCCCTGACTCAGAACACTGTTGATAGTTCACAAGGAAGGAAGCAGAGATGACTGAGGAGGGCTCTAGGAAGTTTTAGGCCATCGGCTGACAAGCCCAACACTAGGGCCCGTGGAGTGGGATCGTAGTAGCCGCTAGAAACCAGTCTTCTCTCTATGGGTTATGTAGGTGACGTCTGGGGATTTCGTTCCTGGAGGAAGTCTTGGACGCTCTTTGAGAGGAGAGGAAGATGGCCTGGCACAGAGAGTTTGTGGATGGAGTCTGAAGATTTTTCTCCACCCTCAGGACTCACGTGAGGTTGCAACCTGGGAAGGCCAGGACTCAGTGTGCAGAAAGACTGGTGTCCCCAGCAGGCTGGGTATGGTAGGAAGGGACTCTCAGGAACTCAGTGGAGTGTTCTGCTGAAACAAAAAGACAAAAGAGAGTTCTCCTGTCACTCAGACAGCATGTCTGCCTTAGGACACAGTGCTTTGTGACAAAACCAGCCCGAAGTCATCTGACACTGGGGTGAAGGATGGCTCTGTTCCCTTGAAGGTCAGTGCAAGTCTTGGGTCTAGTCTGTAAGGATGGTGCATTTCTGTGGGAATGGTGGTGCAGGAGGTGGGGCTTGAGTGCTGAAGCTGCCTTTGACCGCTCTCAGTACGTGAAGGTACTGCGCAGCCAAACTCTGGGGTTTTTCTGAAGGACTGGGGGTAACAACTTATCCTGAAATGACATTCATTTGGTAAACAGACTAAAACAAAAACAAAACTGACTATCAATGAATCAATTCTGACTCATTGGACAGAGTAGAACTGCCCCTGTGGGTCTCTGAGACTGTAAAAGTTCATGGACGCAGACAGCCTCACTTTGTTCCCTCAGAGCATGCAGTGGTTTCAAACAGCTGGTCTTGTGCTCAACAGCCCAACATACAACCCCACTGTGCCACTGGAATGGCCACATCCAAGCTTGCACACATAGGCATGGATATAAGGGGTGGCCTATAGTGCTGTTGGGTGCACTTGAGTTGACACATAGCAACTATGTGTGACAGAGTAGACCAACCCCATCGCATTGCCTAGACTGTTATCTTTTCAGAAGCAGCATATCAGGTCTTTCTTCCCCAGGGGGGAGCTTGAAGGGGGGGTTTCTACCCGCGAACCTTTCAGTTAACAGCTAAGTGTGTAACCATTGCACCACTGGGGCTCCTTACCACTCTATTCATTCTAGAAAATGATGTGCATTCTTCTCCTCGAGCTATTTCTATTGCTTTGGTCATTTCCTTTCCTCTTGACTCCCCTTGAGTGCTTACAAGCTATGTCTTGCCAAATGCCCTGTCCTTGGACACACAAGCATTAGAAGAGGCAGGCACCTTTCCTAGCCTGTTTCCCAGCCCAAGTCTCGAATATGCACGCCCTTCCCTGAGCGGGGAGGAGGGAGGTGATGTCTGAGAGGGTCACTGTGTCATCTGAAGTCTCTTGACTCTGCCCGATTTTCTCCTTCTGTGCCTGACAGCGGCTTCAAAAGGTCTTAGTTGCCAATCACCCAAACGAGGACTTGTGTGCAAGCCCTAACCCAGGGGCCACAGCACCACCAGATGGATCCATGCAGCCCATCCCGATTCATGATCCACACTATTGGAGGGGGGGGGGGGGTCTTCCACATGAGCTTCGTGCAATGAGCGCTACCCTGTGGTGGCTGTCAGGTCACCTGTCCTTGGTCTTAGCCAAAAGGTTGACACTCAATCTCTCGTGTCATCTGTGTCCACCATCCAGAGCTTCGTGTTGCGGCCTGTGCTTCAGGAACCACAAAGGAAAAGTGTCCTTGTTCACAGAACGTCAGGTCCACCTCTGTGTCCAGCGGCCCTGCCAGCCACGACTCCAGGAGCCACACAGGCAAAACCGGAGGCTCGTCTTCTTCCAGAGGGTGCTGCCAGCTCTCTGTGGCATGGCTCCTTGAGCTGGGGTTAACAATAACACATCTTTTCTGTTTCTTCCCATTTTGGAAATTGGACCAGCCACGCTATTGCCCACACTGATGTAGATCATGTGAGCCCTGATACTCTTCCTGTCTGCAGCCCTGTGCTACTGTGTCCAACAGCCAGTGTGGTTGGGTTTTCTTTTTCATTTCTCCTCCAAAATGCTAGGTGGCGCTCCAAGTTGCCTCCTGCTTGAGAGACCAAATTGAGAGACCAAAAGGCCCGTGGCCAAATGGCCCTGTTGAACCAACGTGTGAAGAACTTGTCCACCAGGCCAGCTCTCTTTCCGTTGGTTCTTCCCACAGCTCCACTGCCCATTCCTGCCCACTCCTCCTTAGCGGTCTATCCACTACCCACTGATGTCACAGAAATGCTGTCTGACCCCTGTCTTAATGAAGTTCGTAGGGTGAGCGGTAGGTGGCAATCCCATTTCAAACTCGGAGGCTACTCAGGGGACAGCACAGGGATTAAGGGGGGATCAGATTGTACACACGGATGGCAGCACAGCGGTGTGCTCTAAAACCCAGCTATAACTGAGAACAGGGACTTTGTGATTCTATAAAACAATCAAGAGATCTCAAGAGGGTGCTATTGGCGTGTGCATTGGGGCTGCAGAGTCTCAGCAGGGGGTTAAGAGAGTGAGGGGAATCCCTGGGATTTGATAGCAAACGAAGAGCTCGCTGAGCAGACCCTATCGTGTTTGGAGTTTGGGAATCCACGTCCTCACCTCCACACAGCGCTCATCCCTCCCTCTCTCCACCCTCTCCCTCTTTCCGCTCCGCTGGGCCCCAGGCACCCCGGTTGGTGGTGAATGTTACCTTTCAGGCAGCTTGGCATCGCCCCGCAGGGGTCCATGACCACTTGAACAGCGCGTGTTTGTCCCGCTCCGTTCTCAGTGCCACTCTGTGCCCCTGCTGCCACTTTCATCTCCCTCGCTCTCATTCTC
>NW_022103920.1:8662749-8684048 GCF_000313985.2 Echinops telfairi
GGACCTGAGCTCTTCTAGCTCTGAACCAACAGATGACGGGACAGGCACAGACCAGAGCCAGACCTGGGGGCTGTGCACCAGGAGGGAAAGTCCCTGCTTGGTCCTCTGTGGGAACAAGACTCCGGAGAGGGACGCTGTTGAACAAGGAGGTGATGGCCTTCTGTCTGAGCATGAGGAAGGGAGCCGAGATGACTCCCTGGGACCCCAGGGCCTGTGGCTTTGAGTCCAACACATGGCTAGCCCACCCGCCGTGTGTCACCGTTGAGCTGTGCTCTGTAGGCTTTTCAATGGCTGGAGGTTTTGGTTTTGTTTTCAGAAAGAGATCCACCCAGATGTTCTTTGGAGGCATCCCGGTTGGCTCTAGCATTTGCCCGTTCAGTTAACAGCTGAGTACATGGCCCACTGGGAATTCCAAGTCGGGGGAGAAGGGGGTGTGTGGCTAGGAGAACGAGAAGAGGAATGGAGGCAGAATGGCACAAGGGAGAGGGAGAGAGCACCCCGAGCCTGACAGCCAGGAGCCAGAGATGTGTCTTGCTCCCCATCCTCCGTAGGGCAGTGGTGGTAGGGGTGACGGCTGCAGGAAGGGTTGTTCTGGAGGTGGTGATGGGCTTCATCCTAAAGAGGAAATGTGGCCAAAGATGGAAGATGAGCAAAACAAGCCCAGAGAGACTTGTGTTCAGTGCAGGTGCTGCTTCGCTCTGCAGAGGGGACCCTCTGCAGCCAGGGATGCGGGGAGATAGCCAGCCTCCAGCACACGCTAGCATCCTCTTGGACCGCAGTCCCGAGGCGGTGGCCCACACTGCTTGTCTCCTCACGCAGACCTCTGTGTGGGAGGAGGGACAGCTCACACTCCTCCCCGCCAGCCATACCCCATTATCTTAGAGGGGGCTCCAGGCTGGGAATGTGAGTCCTGATCCTCTGCCTGATCAGACTCTGCTCCAGCCCCTGGCCTTCATGTCTGTTCCCAGTTCTCCTGTAAGGGAAGGCCCCGTTTCTCATCCAAGGTGATAAGTTAGAAGTGGTAAGTGCAGGGAGTACATGTTGGGGACCGGAGGAACTGGGATAGGTGTTAATCTTTAGATGACTGTCTCCCACCCAAAAAACAAGGGATAGACCCATGGAGAAGGGTCCGCAATAATTGTCTGATGTATCTTCAGCTGAGGGAAAACTCCTAAAATGCAAGTGGCTCCCAGTGTCCAGGCCACACATTGCCCCCTCCCCCTGGGGCTTTCTCCGCCCTCCAAGGGCGGTACTTGGAATCACCCCAATAGTGATTGAAATAGCGATCACGGGACAAAGGTGGGAGGTTTGGTTTGGTTTTTGTCTCTTGACATTGCTAAGCAGGAAGGAAATAAAAATGTAAACAAAAACAAAGGAAAACAAAAGTAACTGCACTGTTGTTGGAGGTGCTGATAAAGGAGCTTTGGCAATGGGGGTGGGGGTGGGAGTGAGGGGGTGGCGCCCAGCTGTTAACCGATAGGTAACCAGTTCAAACTCACCAGCTGCTCTTGGGGAGAAGGATGAGGCTGTCTGTTTCCTTAAGGTGGACAGCCTTGGGCGCCCCACAGGGCAGGTCTACTCAGGCCTACAAGGTCGCTCTGAGACAGAATTCTTTCTCTTTTTTTGGTCGATGATTTGCAAGGGCTCGTTCTCGGGTGAGAACTGAAGAGGTGAACTTCAAACCAGGCATCGGTTGGATGCCAGTAGTAGTTCGCAGCATGAGAGTGAGCCCTGAGACAGACTCTCTATTCAAAACCCTTTCACTCCCGGCCATCGAATCAGTTCTGACTCACGGGGACCCTACAGGGCAGAGTAGAACGGCCTAGTGGGTTTCTGAGACAGTAACGCTTGACTGCTGTAGAGTGATAGGTGGTTTTGAACTGCTGACCTTGAGGTTAGCAGCCAACACATAAGCCCTTATACCACCAGGGCACACATTTTTTAAAAGTGTGTGTGTGTGTGTGTGTGTGTGTGTGTGTGTGTGTGTGTGTGTGTGTTTCAAACTCACTGCCGTTGAGTGGATTGCAGCTCACAGCCGCCCTAGAGGATAGGGTAGACCTGCTCCTCAACCAAACCACACCAAAACAAAAGACCCCTCTGCCATCGAGGCGATTCTGACTCCTGGCGAGCCAACCACCCTGTAGGACAGGGCCAGAAAGGGAAATCTGGGGCCCAGGCACCCGCCTTCCAGCTCCAAGGGGAGGGATAAGCAGAGAATGCCCCACCCCACCCCCAAGCTCTGAGTCCTCAGGTTGAGGAACACTCTGTTCCCGGGATGCAACCGCTGTGTTTAGGACGACAGCAAGCATGCCTGCTCTATGACACCTCTTTCCCAAGCCCATTCCCAGTCACCCCGGTGGTGTGTGTGCCTCAGTCACGCCCTTCAAGGACTCGCTGCCCCCAAAGGTGACATTCTGAGTGAGAAGTGAAATATGCCGTGTGTCTCTAAACGCTGCCCACCTGGAGGGGGGACGGGGTTGGGGGGGATTCCCAACAGAAGGCCCGCTTGACAGTCCTCTGCAAACACGCGGAATTCTTCCCCACCCCCTCCCCGACTGCAGAGCACGTCCCGTCCCATTGGGATGTTAATGGAGCCATCTGGAATTTTTCAGATTTAATATCTGTTCTTGGCTTTTACAATTTTTTTTAAAGGCAGCAGAAACCTTCCTTCTGGGTGACTTGGCTGTTGCTTGTTGGCCTGGGTTTTTCTTTGTCCCCACAGCTCTGAGAGAAATTCATTGCAAACACTTCCAGCCATAATTTTGCTGACTTCTCATCAGAACACAGCAGAAGGTAGTTATTTCTTGCAGTTTCTTTTCTTTCTGTCTTTCTTTTTTATATGTCGCCGGTGGCTTTAAAAAAGGATCTCATCTTATTTCAAATCTTTACCACCCATCAGTCCGTTTGCCATACTGTGGTGATCAAGAGGCCGCTGAGGAGCAGAACAAGGGAATACCGCAGGGCTTAAAATCAGAAAGGTGTGCATCAGGGTTGTACGCGCTCCCCGTGCTTGTTCCATCTGTAGGCTGAGCAAACCATCACAGAAGCTGGCTTAGATGAAGAAGAGTGTGGCATCAGGACTGGAGGAAGGCTTCTTGCTAAATTGCAGGATGCAGATGACCCAACTGTGCTTCCTGAAAGCAAGGACAACCGGAAGCACTTGCCGATGAAGATCAAAGATGGCAGCCTGGAGTGTGGATCACACCTCAGTGTCGAGAAGACCGAAATCTGTACAACTGGATCAGCAGGGAACAACATGATCAACAGAGAACAGATTGATGTTGGCAAGGATTTCGTCCTGCTTGGACCCACAATCAATGCCCATGTAACAGCAGTCAGGAGATCAAAGGCCTCAATGCCCTAGGTACGTCTGCTGCGTGACACTTTTCTAGACCATTGAAAAGCAAGGGTGTTATTTTGAGAACTAAGGCACGCCTGAAAATACCCAAGCTATGGTATCTTCAATTGCCTCTGATGCATGCGAAAGTTGGGACACTGAATAAGGAAGACCAAAGAAGAATCCATTGATGCGTTTGAATTGTGCTGCAAAAGAACATTGAAAATGCTCTGGACTGCTTAAAGGACAGAAAACTCTGTCTTGGAAGAAATACAGCCAGAGTGCTCCTTATAGACAGCATGGCGAGATTTCATCTTACATACGTTGAACATGTTGTCAGGAGAGACTAGTCCCTGGAGAAGGACATCGTGCTTAGTAACATAGAGGGGCAGCACATGCAAAAGAGGAAGATGGAGACACAGTGCCTGCAACAGTGGGCTCAGGCATAGGAACAATTGTGAGGCTGACACAGGACCGGGCAGTATTCCGTTCTGTTGTACACAGGGTCGATATGGGTCAGAACCAACTGGATTGCCCTTAACAATGAATGATGCAGGAAACTCAGCCATTGGCATCTCAGACATCAGCTGGGTCTCCATGGCGGCCGGGTCTGAGTGGAGCTTCTGAACTAAGATAGAGGAGCAAGAAAAGCTGTTTACTTCCAAGACTGAGCCAATGAAAACCCAACTGAACAGAATATTGTCCCTTAGGGTGCTGGGAGATGGGCCCCCAAGTTAGCAGGCCTTCAAAACACACAGTGGCTGTAATCATTAGCGCAGACACCCCCACGATCATGCAGATGGTGCAGGGCGGTGCAGGTTCCCTTCGGCTGTAGTATTAAATAAAAAGTGAGGCGGATGGAGGGTGGGGGGACCAGCCCCCACCCGCTGCTACTCCTACGAGTTCAGTAATACTACTTCTGGGTTCAGTAATGCACAATTGTACGGTTGAGATATATAAGCATTATATTAAAGTCATTGAGAGCATGAGAGATAATGCAATAATACAGTCAGGCATGTTACATAGCAACATTGCTCACCTCAGCCCAGCTTGGTGGTCCACGTGGAGAGGAGGAAGGGAAGGAGGGGAAGGGAACAAGGGAGAGGGGAGTGACCAGGGGGTGAGCAGCAAGGAGCTCAGAGTCAGAGAGAGAGGTCCGACTGCTCTATATTGCTGACCCATGCCTATATACCTTTTGGGAGCATGTCAGCCCACTAATTACAGGTAGAGACATACGTCACAGGGAGGGATTGCACTATAGGCTACACAGCAATGAGAGGGTGGTCTAGGGGGTGGTCTCTGGGTCTCCATAGGAACCCTTATCAGTAGGGTGCAAACCCCTCCTACAGGAACCAAGCTAAAGGTCCCAAGCTTCAGAGAGTAGTCCATTGTCTCCAGCAGCAGGGAGCAGGCCCACCCCTGTGGTGGGATGAGACAGCAGTCTGGCAGCAAGTATCTGACTTCCCCCCACATTCGGCTGTACGTGGGGCCTCTGTGAATGGGGGACACATTGGCCACAAACAGCAACAGTAGTTCGAGTCGGTGGTCCTCTTTATAGTCACCTTTCAATCTCATGCCTTCTGTGTTAACTCCCCCATGTACACGCACCCTTTATTTTTCCAATCGCTCAGGCCCATGGTTACATCTCTGGTACTGGGTGCACAGGGATTCGTGTTCTTTGGACTTAGGGCTACCAGCACCTTCCTGGGGACCCACGTGGAGCTTTCAAGTCATCCCTTGGCTAATAGGTATGCAAATTTGAGAGAGGAAACTATTTCCAGCTTTGAGGGGTTAGTTTTGGGGAATCAGGAAAGACTCCGTGGAGAAGGTCATGGTTGAGCTTGCTCCTAAAGGCTGCCCATATAGGAAAGAAAGAGAAAGAGAGTCGCTCAGGGCAGAGGGTGAGGGATGAGTGAAGGAATGAAAGCGAGAAAGAAAGGCATGTTGTTGGAAAGGAAACGGACCCTTCCCGAAAGCTAACAACACGCGCTGCCCTTTCCCGTGTATATTGTCTTATTTAAACCTCATCCTTGTTCGGACACCACAGCAGGTATCCCATCCAATTTAGAGATGAGAAGACTAAGGTTCCAAGGGCTTGGGTGACTTGCCAATCCCCGAGGCTGCACAACTCCTGAGTGGTGGGACCCACCTGGGCTTCAGGCTCATTCCCTGGTGCTTGCTGGGGCTTCCCGAAGAGGTCTGAATGCCGGCGTGACCACACTGACATCAGTTCAGCACAAGGGCTGTCCCCACAGGCCTCCTCAGTTCTATGGAAGCTCCGAGCCTTGTTTTCAAGGTGCCCTTCACCAACGGGGGAACATTGGGTGAGGAGAGACCAGCCCCACCTGGCGAGGCAGGCAGGCTGGCTTCTGAGGCCCTTGGGCAGCAACTGTGGCTCGGTGGTGGTGGCAGGTGCCTCCCTCTTGCTCCCTGCTGTCTGTCCTGCTGGTGCCAGGCTTTCTTTCCACCAGAGCTGGGTACCCGCTGCCATTTTGATGCAAAAGGTGGTTGTTTGGAGAGACTTCCAGGTTGAAAGGGGGCGCCTTGGTTAATGTGCTCCTCAGATAATCAGCACATCTGTCTGCTTCCATGAAGATGTGTCTCCTTGGGAGCCCTGGAGAGCGGTTCTGGCTCTGTCCTGTTGGGCCACCTTCAGTCAAAATTGTCCTCCACAGCAGTGTGTTTTTGGGGGAGTTTAAGGTTGAAATGGTTTAGGGTTCATGGCTCTGTGTCTTTACCATGACCACGGAGTCTTTACCCTTTTACCGTCCACTCACAAAATGGTCAAGAATACCAGTGATCGGTCAGTGAATCCCCATGAAGCAGCCCCCTGTGCGTTCACTGGTTCACTGGCTGATTCCTGCCCTGATACCTGTTGTCCAGCTTCCGTCATGTCAATAGACAATGTTCTTGCCAAACGCCTGCATTTGTCTCTGGACGTCTCCACACCACATGCCCCAAGCAATCCACCGGGTAGAAAAGGCTCCTACCAATTGGAGGAAGCACCTGTTTTTGCCTCTAAAATTCTAACACCTCTGATGCACTTCCCTCTGCTATCTGTCATCCTCTCCAGGACAGAGAGAGTCTTGGTACATAGAAGTGTAGCCTTTGAGACTTGGTGTGGGCTCATTGATGAGGTTTTGTCTGTCATTCCAAGTAGCTCTGCTAGCAATAAGCTGGGGAAGAAGAAAGACTTAAAAAAAAAATTTAAGGACTTGATATTATCCATCTACCAAGATTTAAGCAGAACCCACACATGGTCTGCAAGAGTCGTCCATTCTGTGGGTCCGATGGTTGCCCTCAAACTCTGCCCTAATCCCCTCAGGTAAAGCCACTCAAGGCCGATACACAGAGGGTCTGTGTCACACTCTATCAAAATCACTTTCCACCAAGAGTGGAAATAGGAAGAAAAAAAATACCACCCCACACAGTCATGCTAAGGCTATTGACATTTCTCCTGCTTTGGGTCTTGTTTTCTCCTTACTTGTCCAAATTGGTTTCGTTTTGCTGTTAAGCATTCACACCTGTGCTTCTTTCCATCCCTGACACTTTCTCTGTAGGCCTGGACGTACCAGGTGGTCTATGAGTTCTCTTTTTTTAGTGTGATCCACCCAGATGTATTGCTTAGAGGACTCAGCTAACTTTTTGTGGTTCTGCGACATTATGCAGTAGATGGATATTTTATTAGCCCCCCCACCATCTAACTGGGCTGGATCCCTGGTGGTGTAGTGGTTAAGCATTGGGCTGTGGGATGCATGATTGGCAATTCAAAGCCACCTGCAGTTCCATGGGAGAAAGACTGGGCTTTCTACTGTAAAAAGTTACAGTCTCGGGTCGCTGTGAGTCAGCATTAACTCGATGGCAGTGAGATCTAACTAGGAGCCCTTAGGTGGCACAGAAGTTAGCCATTGGAATCCATCCAGAGAGACCTGGCATCCTCCGCCAAAAGATCAGTGCCATGTGCATCCCGATGAAACATTGACATTTCTACTCTGACATTCAGGGGGGTGCCACAAATCAGAGGTGGCTTGACAGCAATTGATTTGGTATTTCGGTTTTACCACTTAGCCAATCTAGGTAAAATTTTTTGGCTTATGAATAGAAATAGATGATGAAACAATGTATTGATTTAACTGTCTTATTAGATCAGATTTTTTTATGTAGCTGAATCTTTGAGGTGTAATTCCATTGATATTATTCTTGATCATTATTGAACTTTAACTATCAGTATAATTTACCAAAAAAAATTGATCATGTTTATTATTTCGTTTTAGGTCACCAGTGTCTTCAGAAGACCACGGTAAGAATCTGCCTTCCTTATGATCTTGCAGGATGCAAAGCTGAGTTCTGGCCATTGTATCTTAATACCAGAGAGAATCATTTCAGAAAATGTTGTCAAGATGTTGGCCTTGTGGTTTTTTATGGTGAAATGTCGATTACTTTTACAAACCCAACTCCTCCTTGATAAACATTTCTCTCGGTAAATATTTTGAAGTTCAATGTATTCCGCCTCTCTTCTGCACATCAGCAGAAAGATTTTTGTGACTCTTGGTGAATCCTGTGACTTCTCTGAGTCCAGTCTTCATCTTTAGAATGGGGAGTTGGAGTCGATAGTCTACAAGAGGTCAATTATGATCTAGAAGCATTAGGATGCTAACTGCAAGGTCATGGGTTCAAAGTCAGCTGCTTTGTGGGAGAAAGCTGAGGCTGTTCCTATAAAGATTTACAGTCTCAGAAATCCTGCGGAGGAGTTCTGCTCTGTCCTGTCGGCTTTTTATGAGCTGGAATCATCTTGATGGCATGGCTGCTGCTTTTACTTTTTAAAACTTGTGCTATATAATGACGCTATGTGGAGATAACCCCAAATCAAAACCAAACCCACTGCCATTCTAAGTGGTCATAACTGTCGGTAGGGTTTCTGAGACTATAACTCTTTACAGGAGCAGACAGCCTCATCTGTCTCCCACAGAGTTTCTGGTTGGTTTGAACTGCCAACCTTGTGGTTAGCAGTCCAATGCCAAACTTGCAGCACCACCACAGTTCCTTTTATGGGGACAGACAGAGGCAATCGCCAGATGAGGTCATGCCACATGGATGGCTTGACACATACTACAACCCCAAGCCAGTGTGATGAGTCTTAAAGACAATGGCTGACCAAGGGCTAAGAGGGCTCCACACAGTCTTCTTGATGCCGTCCTCAGTTTCCCTAATAACCCCCCTTGTCCATTCTGTGATCCAACAAAAAGTTAGGCTTTCTTTCCTGCCACATCATCAAATCTTTCCCGATCTTGAGATGAAGCTGCATCATGCTCTAGGAAGAATCGTTGGGCAAATTATGTTCAGACACATTAAGTCAGCATTAAGCAATCAATCTTCTGATGACGACCCATTATTACGGGCTGATTCCCATGCCGCACCATGCCACGCCACAGTTATTTCGCTGTGGTGGTGCTTGATGGCATATTTGTGACCTTCCCAGACGTCAAGGTCTCTGAGGTGCTGCGTCCAAACCATAAACTAGAAACATCTGCTCGGTTCTTATGTTGAAGCAGGATTTTCTTGTATGACCTTTGGCCGTTCTTGTCTTGTTATCTGCGAGCGCTGTGTTCTCTACTGATGTATCAGTGACAAATGTTTCCGTATCCGCATGGCATTCTGGGCTGCAGGCAGAAATTAAACCAGCAGTAGCCAGGGCACAAATGGACTGCAGAGGCATAAAGAGAACTTTGCAGGTTGATGAAAATGTTCTGTATCTTATTTGATGTTGTTCCCTAACTGCGTCTTCTTGTTGATCGCAGTCCAGAGCCCAGGCAATCTGACTCAGGGAAGCCCCTTGTGTGCAAAGTGGAACTGCCCCAAGGGGTTTTGAAGGCTGTGGCCTGTCAGAAGCCAGTGGTGAGACCCGTCTTCCAAGGTGCTTCATGCTGGTTCGAGCTCCCGGTCTTTCAGCTAGTAGGCGAGTACCGTATGTTAGTCTAAACGCAGCACACTGGTGCTGGTGGATGATGGTTAAGTATGTGATCATCCTGTCAACCTTACAGGCGTGACATTTACTGTCTATAGATTATTCTGATGAACCTCAGATTAAAACCAAACCAAACCACCCCGCTGAATCCCCACAGCACAGACACGAGGAATGTCAACAGTCCTCTTACGGGACAGGGCATGGTGAGTGGACCTCAGCAGCTGGACTTTGGCCACCAGGCCACACTGTCATTTGATCCCCTCGGGACGTCACGGGACGTTTTTCCTGTAGGTTTAGTCGTCTCTGCTCGCTGTTGGATGGAAGTCTTTTTCTGTTTTCGCTAGGCGTTCTGGCGGGGTCCTTCCTTGCTGTTTGCCCTTGTGCTGTATGCTTTATCCATGGAGGGAAACCAGGAGGGTGGATTGATGAAGACTCGGCTGGGTGGAGGAGCCTGGGGGCCCGGAGACGAGGGTGGGGAAATGGGGAGTCAACATCAGTGGGAATGAGAAGGAAGAAAAGGTTCCAAAATTTATCGTGGTGAGGATTGCACAGCACTTCTTGGTAGGACTGAACGACTGAATTGTATCACACGTTCATGATCGCTAAATAAAATTTTTAAATAAATTAACAAGGGGGCAGAAAAAAAGAACTTTTTTAAAAAAAAGAACTCATTTCTCATTCCCAGAAAAACAGACTTGACTATTGTATCTGGTTTCTCCATTCCACTGGGGATTCTTAACGGCAGTAAGTCATCTGTGGGCATGCATCAGGGACCTTAAAAGTCCTGGAAGTTGATGAATACCTGGAAGACTTTCTCGCTATTATTAGCGCTGAGGAATTGATTATTTTAAGAACTGTTTGTTGTATGTATTGGTTGAAGAAACGTTATACATATTAGAAGGTTTTCATATTTCCATTGCGTAAAGAATGTTATTTCATGACCATAGCTCTCAGTTTGCTTCTGTAACTTCTAAAAATATACTTCAGATGTCAAGTGCAAAGTTGGCGCCCTGGTGGTGTAGTGGTTCCCACTGGACTGTGATCCGCGTGGTCGGCGGTTTGAAACCACCAGCAACTCCTTGAGAGAGACTGGGCTTTCTACTCCCTTAAACAGTTGCAGCCTCAGAAACCCACAGGGAGTTGCCATGCGTCAGCATTGACTCAGTGGCGCTGAGCTTCCTAATTTCATTTTCCATCATCTTCTAGCACATGCATCATTGTAAAGGTATTCTTTTCTTTTTCACTAAGGTTTTCCATACGTTATTAAAATAGGTTTCCTTGTGCACTTTAAAAAGTTGGTATTTCATAGAAGCCTAAATACAGACATGTGCATATGTAAATATATTTATGATTATGGGGAGAATAGACCTATGTGCATATATTTATAGGTCTAGTAGTAGGGTAGCAGGTGGACATTGGGCCTCCTCGTGCGCATTCCCTTCATACAAGAGCACCTTGCTCAGCTAAACGGTCATTTCATGATACCACCCTCCCGACATAATCGCTGAAGACAGACGTGTGCATAAGCAAACGTGGTGAAGAAAGTTGATGGTGCCTGGCTATCAAAAGATATAGCATCTGGGGTCTGAAAGGCTTGAAGGCGAACAAGCGACCATCTATCTCGGAAGCAACAAAGCCCACATAAACGCTGAAGACGAATGTGTGCATAAATAAGTGTGGTGAAGAAGGCTGATGATGCCCGGCTATCGAGAGCTATAGCATCTGGGGTCTTAAAGGCTTGAAAGTAAACCAGCGGCCATCTAGCCCAGAAGCAACAAAGCCCACATGGAAGCAGCACACCAACATGTGTGATCATGAGGGGCCAGGGGCCGAGGGGACCAGGTTTGAAGCACCAAAGACGGTGGGGGGGGGATTCATGTCCTCGTGAATGAAAGGAGCGCATGATGGGGACCTCATGCCCATCTGTAGACAACTGGACATCCCTTGCAGAGGGGTAGTGGGGAGGAGATGGGTCACTCAGAGTTCAGTGTAGCAATAATGAAACTCACAACCTTTCTCTAGTTCTTAAATGCTTCCTCCCCTCAACTATCATGATCCCAATTCTACCTTGCAAACCTGGTTAGACCAGAGGATGCACAGCTGTACAGATGGGAACTGGAAACACAGGAAATCTAGGACAGATGAGCCCCTCGGGACCAGCGGTGAGAGTGGCGGTACTGGGAGGGAAGGGGGTTAGAAAGGGGGAATCGATCACAGGGATCTACATGCAACCTCCCCTCTGGGGGATGGGCAGTGGAGAAGTGGGTGAAGGGAGACGCCGGGCAGTATAAGATAAGATAAAATAATAATTTATAAATTATTAAGGGTTCATGAGGGAGGGGGGAGTAGGGAGGGAGGGGAAGGGAAAAAGGGAAAATGAGCTGATTCCAGGAACCCAAGCAGAAAGTGAATTTGAGAATGATGAGGGCAACAAATGTATAAGTGTGCTGTGCACAATTGATGTATGTATGGATTGTGATAAGAGTTGTATGAGCCCCAATAAAATGATTTTTTTTAAAAGTTGGTATTTACTGCGGCTGACATAGAACCCCTTGAATATTGTATCCTCAATCATGTGTCCCATTTGTTGATATCTAATGAAGCAATCCATTTGGGAAAGAAGTAAGAAATAGCATTATCTTTTTGTCTCCTATTCATGGGTAGAAAAATTGAGGCATGTCGGGGCAAATGGATTGAGACATTGGAATTTAAAACGTCAAAGATTGCAGCTTAAAGGGTGGGGTTATAATTCCATGCCAAGAAAACAAAAATCCTCACATCTGAACCAACAGGCAGCACCATGATAAATGGAGACCAGTTTGAGATTGCCCAGGATTGTATTTTGCTTGGATCCTTAGTCAATGCTCATGGACGCAGCAGTCAAGGAAGCAATGGTCATACTTCTTTCAACTCGTCTGTTGCACAAGACCTCTTTAAAGCATTAAAGAGCAAGGACGTCCCTTTGAGGACTAAGGTGCACTTGTCCTAAGCCACGGTGCTTCAAATCATGTGCTTTATACCTGTGGAAGCTGGACATTGAATAAGAAAGATTGAAGAAGCGCGAATGTATTTGGATTGTGAGGCACGCAGAGAACATCGACAGCGCCATGAGTGTCAAAAGAACAAGCGAATCTGTCTTGGAAGAAGTACAGCCAGAAAACTCTTTAGAAGCCAGGATGCTAAGACTTAATCTCACACGCTTTGGACACATGGTGAGGAAGGAGCAGTCCCTGGAAAAGGACATCATGCTTGGCCAAGTAGGGGTCTGAAGAAGAAGGCGGGAAGACGCTGGATTCAGTGGATTGACACAGTGGCTGCAACAGTGGACTCAAACATAAAAACTGTGGGCGTGGCATAGGACCAGCCTGTGTTTTGCTCTGTTCTACCTTAGGTCGCTTAGGAGTCAGAAATGACCCCAGGGCACCTAGCAACAGCCAACTCATGCTGCTGTCTTCAGCATCCAGGCAGTGGAAGAGACTGGCCGACTTCGGTCCTGTTCTCTCGGTATTCCTCTCGTCTCAGAACGTAGAAGATGGGCAGGGGGCAACTTGCCCTCCACAGTATCACCAAACACTACTGTTCGTCACACACCTTGGATCGCAGGGCGAGGAGACTCAATCGTTTAATACTCCATGAAGCTGTGTAGGGCTCACTGACATCAGGCATAGACCATGTGGTCTTATTGAATAGGTGATACAGGACATAAGTCAACTGGGACGGTTTCTTTCTTTCTTTTTTTAATCATTTACTTAGGGGTTCATACGACTCTTAGCACAATCCATACATACATCAATTGTGTAAAGTACATTTGTACATTCATTGCCCTCATCAAACTGTCAATCTTTCAATTAGCAGCCAGGCAATTTCATGGTTTTCGCCATCTAAACACACCGTTTCTATGTGCATGGCAGACTATCTGGGGCTTCGAGAATAAAGGCTACAGCTTATGGACTGCTCATTATGCAGTAGGCGCCACGCTAAAGGGCATCTACGTCATTTCATTTCCTCTTTAACACATCACACTTGCTTCAGGAGGTTGCATCTGGTTTTGCAGCTAGGGACGCAGACTCGGTGTGCTCCAAAGTGACACAGCCAGTAAGTGGTTGAGTTAATTTCCAAACCCCAGTCCAGCTTCCAAACCCTTGTCCTTTTACCTACTAAGCCCTGATGGTTTCTGTGTAGGGCTGCTACCCTCAAGGCCAGCAGTTCGAAACTGCCAGCTTCTCCACAGGAGAAAGAGGAGGCTCTTTGCTCCCTTAGAGAGTTACAGCCTCAGAAACCCACTGGGGCAGTTCTGCTCTGCCTTGTAGGGTCATTCAGGGTTGGAACGGGCTTGATGGACAGGTTTGAGAGGCGAAAGCCGGGGCTGTCACGCACTAAGGTGAATGCAAGGAACACCAGCAAACAGCTTTTGTCTGGAGCCAGAGTTCTAAACCGCTACATAAGGAATCTCTTTTTAATGACCACAAAAAGAACGAGTTATTCCCTTCTGGGGAAACTGATCCCCCACCCCCACCCCTTGTAGAAAAAGCAAATACCAATGTCACGCTTTCTCATAATTAGTTCACTGGGTGTAACTGAAGCTTTGGGGAACCTGCCGTGGCGAATCCCAGGAGGAGCAGTACGTTGTAATCCTACATCTGGAAGAGGGGGCCCTACTCCCGGCAGAAGATAAGCACGGCGGTGATTGATTGCCTGGTCGAGAGAGTGTCCCCAGCATTCAGTGCCTGCCCCTCATCAACGGGCTGTTCCTGGACCCTGCCTGCCCAGGCCGCCTCCCCCGCCAGCGCAGACGTCCCATCTCTAGGAGACGTCCCATCATCTCAGCCTGCTCATTCAGCCACTGCTCTTGCAGTCACTACCTGGGCCGCCGCACCTGGGGGGAGCGGGCACACCCAGCTGGTGTCTGTTCACTTACTGAAAAGACTTCACGGGCCCGTTGAAGAGTTCTGATCCCCAGCTCAGCAACTCCATTCCTCAAGACTGTTTGCTTATGTCTAAGAAGATTCCCGGCTTTCTAACTTTAGTGAGCTCATTCAGTTGGTTTTGTGTACTTTAAAAAACACGGTTCTAAACAAATGATATTAAGGGCTAAAGTGGAAGGCAGGTGTTTTGAGATTGATGAGGGCAACAAATGTGCATATGTGCTTGACACAATGGATGGATGGATGTATGGACTGTGATGGGAATTGTATGAGCCCCCAATAAAATACAAAAAAAGTACGGTTCTGTGCAGCATTGGTGGTAGAGTGGTGAGCATAGCAGCCTCCCCCAAAATATGGTTGCTTGTTTTCTGAGGGTTTCCCAGCTTTGCCTTTTATCTTCGTTATCGAGGGCTGCTGTAGCAGACATGCCCCACGGGGCTCCTTTAACAAACACATTTATTTTCTCACCATTTAAGAGGTTGCGAGTCTAGATTCAGGGTGCCAGCTCCAGGGGGGGACTTCCTCTGTCATCTCTGGGAGAGGAGGGGCTGGGTCTCTGTGGAGCTTCTGTTCCTAGGTGATCCTCCCTGACCTCTGCTTCCATCAGTGCTTGTCTAATCTCCTTTATAGCCCCAAAGAGATGGAGTCAAGACATGCTCCACACTCATCCTGCTTCATTTCAGAACTGCAGGCATAGAGGTTAGGACTTACAAGACACATTGGGAGTGGGGAGAGGGGTGGGGGAGACACCGCTCAACCAATAATTATCCCTCCTCCATTTCATGTATATCTTCCCTTTCTATCACACCCCCTCCCCCCCGATTCTATTTAGTTGTGCTCCACTCCCAGCAGTTCCTCCTCCGTTGGAGTCCCGTCTGGAAGGGGCGTCCTGGAAGGGCATGTTCAGAGTTGGCCGGGGCGACGGCGCTCTTGCCCCTCTGCCCTTCTGCAGGCCTTGCCGTTCACTTGCCATCGAGATAGCAAAAATGGGTGACACTGTAGCTCACCTCAGATTGCCCCACTGCTTTTAGGTGAACAGCTCGGCTATTTGGAGGCGTCCTGCTCTCCGTTCCAGTGATGCCCCATGGCTTTCCTGCACAGGTGCGGGTGGAATACAGATCCTGCAGGGCCTTGGCTATTGGTAGATTGTCCCAAGGCATTTATATCCTGAAATCTGTAAGAATATCTTCTCCCTTGGTTTCCCGTTAACTTCACAGTAGGTTAGGGGTCTCTTGTCTAGTCGTCTCTCTGTGTGGCGATGCAGGGATATTCAGAGTCAGGTTCAACTATTACCATCATCTTCGCAGATTTCCTGAATTGTAACGTTGCTATAGTTAAAATGCAACAGTTTACACTTTTAGGGATGATCAGTGCATATCTTCTCCTGTGCCGTTAGAAAGAAAAGTCTGTAGTCATGAGTATTCACATAAAAGTTAAATATCATGAGAGAAATCTATTTTATAATACCTGTCATACCGCCTAGACATTTTCTTTAAAAGTGATTTTTGAGAAACTCAGATGGGAGGGATCAAAGTTTAAGGCTTCAGTTTTACAGCAACGTCATTTCAACTTTGTAATTGCTGGATGTATTCTGTTGCTTTCTGTTCTTAAAAATGACCATTATTTATCAAACATTAAGTACCGGGAAGCATGCTCCCCGAGGTTCCCTTGAAGCTTAGAGAGGATAAGTCACTTCTTTGATGTCACCCCAACCTATTATATACAAATTAACTATACGAATGCTTTACGTGTGTTTTGTCTTCAAACCATCACATTAGTTTATCCTACTTTTAGTCCCACGGGTTGTTGCTATTAGGTGCCTTCCGGTCAGTTCCAATTCTTAGCAACCCTCTGGACAACAGAGAAAAGCACTGTTCAGCCCTTCTAATTGCCCATCGATGCAGCCATGGGGTCGATCCATGCAGGAGGAGACACTCAGGCACAGCTTCATTAAGTGGCTTGTCCAAGGTTACTTGCATATCAAATAAGGATCAGAACTTGAATGCAAACCAAGCTCATTGGATCCAGTTCCCACTGCTAACGACTCTTCTGTTCTGTCTCTCGATGACTTGCTGAAATTTGAGTTTATATAATGTCGAGTCTTGACTTTACTTACTAACTGGAGAATTGCTAACTTCCTACAGCCGCCATAACAAAGTTGGTTGGCTGAAAACAACCGAAATGTACAGTCTTACAGTTTTGGAGGAGAGCAGTATGAATTCAGCGTGTCAGCAGAGCCATGCTTTCTGCAAAGGCTCAAGGGGATGAACCTTCCTTGTCTCTTCCGACTGCTGATAGTCCAGGAGCTGCAGCTGCGCACCAGTCTCTGCTGCCTCTTCACGGGGACATCTTCCTCTAGCTCTGTGTCTCTTCTTCTCTTCATGAAAGGATGCTAGTCATATTGAATTAAGACTTAGCCTACTCCAGTAGGACCTCATGTTAACTTAATGAGTCACATCTACAAAGACTCTATTTCCAAATAAGATCACATTCAGAGGCTCCAGGGGACAGAACATATCTTTTGGGGTACATAAATGTGGAGATTCAGGTATCCTTCAAACGTCTATAACCTTTACCACCTTCTCATTATTAAGTAAGTTTTTGAATTGGATGTTGTTGCTGTTCATAGTGACCCTATAGGACAGGGTTGAACAGCCCCTGTGAGTTTCAAGACTGCAATTCTTTATGGGAGTAGAAAGCCCATCTTTCCCTAGTGGGGCCGTTGGTGGATGTGAACTGCTGACCTTCCAGTCAGCAGCCCGACACCTAACCAGTGCGTTACCAAGCCTCCTATAGGGTTGCTATGAGTTGGCATCGACTGGATGGCAGCGAGTTGGGTTCTGTTGATGTTAGGTGCCCTCAGATGGGTCCCCACTCCTAGGGACCCTCTGTACAACAGAGCAAAACACCATGTCCTGCACCATCCTCACAAATGTTCTTCTGTTTGAACTCATTTTTACAGCCAATGTGTCAACCCCCCTGGTAGAGGGCCTTCCTCTTTTTCACTGCCCCTGTGTTTTGCCAAGCACGATGTCCTTTTTCTAGGGACCAGTCTCTCTTGACAACATGTGCAAAGTAAGTGAGACCAAGTCTTGCCTCTAAGGAGCATTCTGGCTGTACTTTTTCCAAGACAAATCTTTCCAGTCTTTTGGCAATCCATGGTGTTGGGTAGGAAATGGTTATTAAAGATGAATGTCTTTGGTTTGTTTGCTTACTTTAAATATCAGTGAAGAATACTCATGACGCAGAAAATCAGTTCAAAACTATTTCCTTGATCCACTTCTGCCCCTAGATTTCTATAATCAAAGGCTCAAGGAATCCAAGTTTCTGTCAATAGCTCTCATTCTTGAAAGATGTCATTCTTGGCCAGTAGCTATTTCTTAGGAAAAGATCCCAAGTAGGATGACAATTTTCCAGAGAGTACATTGGACTAAGAAAGCTAGATATTTTCCCTCTTCTTTTCTATACTCCATTTATTCTTAAAATGTGATGAATAAATACGGTGGAAGATGCCAATGGAAACATTGGCACATCTTCAGACATCTTAGTGGGAAAGCACTCACAATATTGGCCTTCACAGTAGCCCCCTTTGCAATGACGCTGGGCTGTCTGCTGAAAACTCGGACGTGTGCCCTCATTCGTTTTGCTCCTCCATACCGAGTTTCTTCCTCTGGGATTTCCCATTGGCACGTTACTTAGATTCAAACTTGGTTGCTCTCTCTTTGAGACTCTTCCTCACCTTGGTTTGGCTCTTGTTGCCATGGTGAATTATTTCCACTCCCTGACTCATGGGCCCCTCTCCAGATCCCCTCTCCCTTGTATTCACTCAGTCAAATGGTTTTTATCACCCCCTACCACCTCTCTGACAGACCACCTTCATTGTCTTCCATTCAAGCCCCACTTCAGTGTTCATTAATTCCTTGCCTTGAAACCATCGCCTTAGATCCTAACGACCAACCATGATGAATTTTCCTGACAACTCAAATGCCCATGGTTTCTCCTGCCCTATTCACTGTTTTCTTTCTTTTTTAATGTATTCCAATCCTCCCCACCCCTTGTGGGTGGCACTACCCTCCTATTTAACTAGAAACCCCATGAATAGAGATGCTGCCCAATTCTATGCTGCCCCGCTGGTACGGAATTGTTTCCCCATACACAAGTCTTCCTGTGAAATGTGCTGTGGTATGTGGTGTGGACTAACCGAACCTTTCAATACACATCTTTGAATCCCTTCGCAGCCTCATTAATATTGTTCCCTGTTGTAGAAGGCAGGTCAGCCCTGGTCCGTTTCCAAACAGATTCGGTTACTAATGGGCTGAAAATATGGCTTTTTAAGAAGGGGCTTGGAGGGGGGTGGGCGAGGAAGTCTCTCCAAAGACTGTGCGGAAAGGAATAAAAAAATGGCTTCGTATTTTCCCTCGGCTAGGCTTCTTTTCCCAAACCCTAGGAAAGCAAACAATCCATTGTTGATTAAACAGCAAAGTAGGCACAGACCAAAGAAAATCAAAGCAGAAAACCCAGGGCTTTGCCAAACCAGCGTTCTGCCACTTTAATGTCACCCAGGCCTCAGTGTAGGCTCTCATGCCCCTTGCCTGAGCCTCAGGCTTGACTGTAAGGGCAGAACCCGCTAGATTGCTTGGTGATCTTTGAAGCCTGACTGTAGCTGCATTGTGTAGGAAAGGGAGGAGGAATTGCACCTCTCCCTTCTATGATTCCCCTGCCTGTGTGCTTTCCATTGGCTGTTTGAACTCAGAGGACCTTGTCTTTAAAGTATTTCCAGCATGGCGAAACAAGAAAAGCAAGGGCCGGGAGCAGGCGTGAGTACAAAGAGGAGAGAGGCTCACCTCCTGGTTTGCTTTTGAGTGGACAGGTCGGAAGCAGCCTGCTCCTAAGGGAATCGGCCATGAGATCAGCAGGCAGCAAAGGAAGCCATTGCAGAGTTCATTCCCACAGATCAATCAACCGGGTGCTTAAAAGGGGAGTGAGATCATCTTTGGAACATGTACCCAGAATGTCCCCCTCACCCCCCATGTCTCCTTAGAACCAAACAACAGTTTGGCTTCCCGAGTGAAGACTGTCTGCCCTGAGCTTTGGGCTCTTTGAGGAGCGCCTGCAAGGGATCAGCTTGACAAGGGCAGAGGGGAAGGTTGACGGGATCTTGGGGGCAGTGAGTGTGTTTTCACGTGGGAGGAACAGCTCAGAGATGGAGGGCTGAGAGGGCTGCGAGGCTCAGAGAACGTCACCGTGTCGCCGGATTGCACGCAAAGAAGCTCGCAGGTTGCCAACCACAGCAAAGCAAAACAAACATTTAAAACACACAAGAAAGAGAGAAAACGTTCGAAAAGGGAGTTGGGGAATGCCTGACTCCTGGCTTCTAACACAAAAGTTGAAGAGCAGAAATGGCAGAGACCTTTTGAAGCGGGTCGTGTTCATTTCCATTTTCACTTAAAAAAAAGTACGTGACCCGAGCCATAAGAACCTCTGGGGAGATGACGCGGAATGTATTGTCCTACAGTTCTCTTCTGAGGAGCGTTTCGATTCTGTTGTCTGTTGTTTCCTTCTTAGCTGGGATTTTAAGACCCAACTTAAATGTTCCACCGAAAGCTTGCTATTATCATTGTCATATTTACCTCTTCCACCGCCCACCCCCCGAGCTATTTCCATCCGACTCACATGCACGTAAAAGTTGGGCCTGCAGTAAAGAAGGCTGAAGCAGAACTGGCGCCTTTGAATTATGTGCTGTGAAGAATGTGGAAAGGGCCGTGCCTGCCAAAGGAACGGAGATCTCTGTCTGGGAAGGAATACCACCGGAGTGCTCCTCAGGGGCAAGGGTGGCAAGACTTTGTCTCACATCCTTTGGGCACGTTGTCAGCAGAGGCCAGTCCCTGGCCAAGGACATTCTGCTCGGTGAAGTGGAGGGGCAGTGGAAAAGAGGAAGGCCCCCCAAAAGATAGATTGACACCATGGCTGCGACAACGGGCTCAAACAGAACCGTTGTGACCGTGGCACAGGACCAGGGGCTGTTTTGTTCCGTTGTACGTAGGGTCACTGCGTCGGAAGTGAGCCAATGACACCTAACAAGGTCAATACCCATCCCCATGCAAAGCCCCTCTTGCAAGGCCTGGGTGAATGTTTGTGAGTGATGTCCCTGACTTACGACGTTAGCTTATATCTCTCCTACTCTGATCACCGGTTGCAAAATAGTAGAGTGGGGTGTCACTTTTCCAGTTGGTTCCTAAAAGTTTAGTTCTACATAACGGTACTTCAACCAGTGCGGTCCAATGTGGAGAGTGTGTGTGTGTGTGTGTGTGTGTGTGCGTTTCTGGGGCCTCTGCAGTACAGCTGAGAGTTGAAAACGCTCGTGCATCCGGCCTTTGCACAAAAGGATGAAGCCCACAATGTGGTTCTTTCTTCTACTATTACTGTCTGCCGAGGGCCAGCCTCATCTTCTGGGTCGATTAGAGCACTTTCATTTCTGGGCGTGGCTCTCCGAGCATCATGCTGCAGTTCTCACCCCAGCAAGCACCATCCACAACGTCATCCCCGTAAGCGCTCAGCATTCCTTTCGTTTGCCGGCCTTTGCTCATGAGAACTAGATGAATTATGCAGGATAGAGCAGAGCAGAACAGGGAAGGGAGACTGCTAAAACCACCTGCCCCGCCCCCACCTGATCAGGTACCAGAGGAGGCCCGTGCGTCTTCACGGATTGGCATTGTGAGCTTGCGTGGTAGCCTATGAGCCAAAGAAGTGGGGCGGTATGGAGCCCTGATAAAGTCGGCCCCTCCACTCCTGGGCTTGTCAGTGCTGGACGCCATCCGGCCATCTCGGAGCCCTGGTGACCCCAGTGACAGAGCTGGCTGTAATCTTTACAGGGGCTGGTGGGCAGGTTTCGACGTCCAGCATGCCCCTTCTCAGCCCAGCGCTAAACTGTCGCACGCCGATTGCGCCGCCAACTGGGTTTTAAATCTACTTCATAACATAGTGACGGTGTGTGGGGCCTTGGGAAAATGACTCAATCCCACTGTGCCTGCGTTTCTCCCTCCTTAGAATGAGAGCGTGACGGTAATTGTGG
>NW_022103920.1:8684427-8691715 GCF_000313985.2 Echinops telfairi
CCCTCTATGGTGCAGGTGATATGTTTCTTTCTTTTTGAACATTTGATCATGCTGTTGGCGAATGCTGACAGTGGACTCAAGAACACATATGCAACTTGTCCTACAACGTTGCCTTTAGTCCCTGCAGTGTGTTAGCACTCTCCCCAGTTCCATTGTCCTTGCCCGGTTCCCCTGCACCTTTTTGCGTGGGGACAGATGCTGCCCTTTTGGCCTCCGACAGTTGCTTGTTCTGAGGAGCGCATGATTCCTGGGTGTGATCGCTTAACAGGCCAGTCTGTCGTTTCATCAAAAGGTGTCCTCCAAGTGCAACTTAGTTCCAAGTTTGAAGGTTCTCTCAGGGGTTAGCCTCAGGGTTCCCCTAGTCTCTGTGAGACCTTCCGTCTAGGCTTTTTTAAACTTGAATTTTGCCCTCGTTTCTTCACTCACTCAGATGGGGCCTTCTGTTGCGTTCCTGCTCAGAGCCCTCAGCAGTGTAGCCGGGCACCATCCAGTTCTTCTGGTCTCAGGGTAGAGGAGACAGTGGTTCCTGTTGCTGTTGCTTCCTTGGGTTCCCATTGCTTCAGTTTCTTCACTTTCATCGGCTCCAGATGGGAAGAGAGCCATAGTTTAACCGCCAAGACCCCAGACACCTACTCTGTGACAGGGGGAAACATCGTTTTACAACTCTCTCCTTGCCTCAGGTGTCTCCACAGCTAGCGTCCTTCAGCAAGGTAACAAAGCCCATCACTATTCGTTCTACACCTTCTACTTCTCCTTCTGACAAAGCACAGCCCCACTACTTATTTAAAAAGGGACCTGTAGCTAGCCAAGATCCACTCAACTTTCTTCAGTGCGGTGCCATGCCCATCCTTTCCATCAACCGAGCTGTTGTTGTTAATATTTGGTGTCACCAGGTTGGCTCAGACGCGTAACCACCCTGTGCACAAGAGAACAAAGTGCTGCCAGGGTCTAGGTCATCCTCACAATTGCTCCTGTGTTTGAGCCCATTGTTATACCCACTGTGTCAACCCACCTTGTCAAGGGTCTCCCTCTTCTTCACTTCCCCGCTGCTATATCAAACATGTCCCTCTCCAGACTGAAGCATGTCTAAAGTATGTAAGATGAAGTCTAGCCATCCTTGCTCCTAAGGAGCACTCTGCCTGTACTTCTTCCAAAACAGATCTCTCTGTTCTTTTGGCAGTCCACAGTACTTTCAATATTCTCCACCAACACCATAGGACAAATGCATCTGTCTTTGGTCTTCTTGATTCAGTGTCCAGCTTTCACATGCAAATGAGACGATGGAAAATATGATGGCTTTGGTCAGGTGCACCTTAGTCCTCAAATTATCCTCCTTGTTTTTCAAGCTATTCGGTGCCATCAAGTCCATTTCCACTCACAGCAACCCCAGGAGACAGACTAGTGTTGCCCCATAGAGAAGACTAGCGTTGCCCCATAGAGAAGACTAGTATTGCCCCATAGAGAAGACTATGAGTTGCCCCATAGAGAAGACTAGCATTGCCCCATAGAGAAGACTATGAGTTGCCCCATAGAGAAGACTAGCATTGCCCCATAGAGAAGACTAGCATTGCCCCATAGAGAAGACTATGAGTTGCCCCATAGAGAAGACTAGCGTTGCCCCATAGAGAAGACTATGAGTTGCCCCATAGAGAAGACTATGAGTTGCCCCATAGAGAAGACTAACGTTGCCCCATAGAGAAGACTATGAGTTGCCCCATAGAGAGGACTATGAGTTGCCCCATAGAGAAGGCTCTAGGCTGCAGATTCCCCAATTTTTCTTCCACAGAGCTGTTGGGTGGGTTTGAACCTCCAACTTCTGGGTTAGCAACTGACACTGTGACTGTAGCCCTGCCTTTTCTGTACCTACAGCTCTGCTTCCTACCCCTGGGCCTCTTAATTCTGTAACGCCAGTTGAATTCATGGAAGTTAAGAGCTTTCATTTTCTGAAATCAAAAGCTTAATTTTTCCAAGAACAAACATCTGTCTCAAGCCTAAATCGGGGAGATTTAGCTCGTATGCTTTATTATCACTTATCACTTAATTTCAAGTACCAGCACTCTTGCCTGTCCTGACACCTGAGTGGGGGTAGACTGGAAAGATTTCTTTGGGTTCTGCCTTTTGCTGTGTGTGCGTTTTGCTCGTGTCTGACAGGGCAAGCAACCTGGGCTGGATTCGCTTATCCTTGGCTTTCCTTTTGCTCCAGGGAGATGTCCTTTGGCTCATTCTAGTCTTCTCACTCCCAAGAGCCTTCTGCTTATGCGGCGCTCAGCTGGCTGCCAGATGCCGATAAGGTACTTAATGTGCATCCAGTGACCGGCTGACCCGCAGACCCGTAATCTTCTTGAACTCTAGAGCACACTCTCTGTGGACACAGGCCCAACTTCCTTTGTAGTCTTGGTGTTGGGCTAAAACCAATAGCCATCCATCACGACCCGGCTGAGTCAGATCTGCGGCAGCTCTCGAAGAGTGAAATGTGAGAACATTCCGGCAGCCCAACGACCTCTAGAGATTCCAGAGGACATGGGGGAGGGGGGAGGGAGGGGAGGGGCATTCAGTGGATCCAAGGAGGCCAGTCCCACGCACCTCAGTGGAGAAAAGAGACAAAGCCATACGGAGACATTCCTGCTCTGGCTCTCTGGGAAAGTCCCTGGAGGCTGGACCCCAGCCCCTCCTCTCTTCCCTGAACCTCTCTCCCCACCCACGAGTCTAAAAAGAGCCCAATTTACCAGCTCTTCCTTGCCCCCAACGCCTTCAGGGTCCTGAAGGCCAGGAAAGCAAGAACAAATACACCAAGTTAATCAACATGCAATTCTTTAATCATTCTGGAGATGAAAGCTCTTCCGAAAATACGAGATTTAAAAAAAAAAAAAGAAATTAAGGGGGAAAAATGTCTTATACTTATAAAGCAGTTGACAGTAGACCAAGTATATTCATGCACAGTATTTCATTTGGATGCTTAAGAAGGGAAAGCATGTGACTGTGCAATGTAATTACTTCTGCTTTGTAAAGTCAGTAAGGTATCAGCAGAGGAAGACCTTTACCAATGTCAAAAACAGAACACAACAAAAACCACTCTGCTGGTAGAAAGGTAGTATTTACTCCACCAAAATAGCTGATAGGATTTTGTAATCTTGGTGGTAGAAGTAAATGTATGTGTTTCTTGCTTCAAATAAAGAAATAGTTGGTTATTAATTTTATCCATTGCTATTAAGTCAATATTGACTCAACAATTCGACAGGACAAGGTAGAACAGCCCCATATGGTTTCCAGGGCTGTAAGTCAGCGGTTCTCAACCTGTGGGTCGCAACCCCTTTGGGGGTCGGATGACCCTTTCACAGAGGTTGCCCGGTTCATAACAGTAGCAAAATGACAGGAATGAAGTAGCAATGAAAGTAATTTTATGGCTGGGGGTCACCACCGCATGAGGAACTGTGCTAAAGGGTCGCGGCGTTAGGAAGGTTGAGAACCACTGCTATAAGTTGTTATGGAAACAAAGTGCTCTGTCTTCCTTCCCTGGAGGGACCCCCAAACCCCAACTCATGGCCACCTAGTCGATGCCCACTCACAGTGACCTGATAAACAAGAGCAGAACTGCCTCTGGGAGTTGCCGAGTCTGTAACTCTCTACAGGAGTAGAAACCGACCTCGTTCTCCCTTGGAGGGGCTGGTGGTGTTGGGTTTCTGACCTTGCAGTTGGCAGCCCAATGTGTAACCACTGACCACCAGGGCTTCTCTGGAGAGAATAGTGTATTGGAATCACTACCCTTTATCTTAGCAGCCACATTCTTCACCGCTCGGTCACCAAGGCCTCTTACTTTAGATAGAAAGAAAGATAGATAAAAATCTGGGCCAAAAAGAGGGGGAAAGAATGTTATCTAAAAAGAGGCATGGCAAAGAGTGGGCCACCATGGGGCTGCTAATTGAGAAGTTGGGGGCTCAAACCCACGAGCTGTTCCACGAGGCAGGGGGGCATAACGGCACTTGGGGCTTAGCTGTCACTGAAGAGAAACAGCGGTTCTACATTCTGTGAGGGGGTTGGCACCCAGGTGGTGTCTGAACATAAGACCAGTGTAGTGCATCACAGGAAGTCCCTGGGAGTGCAGTTGACACTCTCAGCTGGCCACCGCCATGTTGGAGGTTCAAGCCACCCACAGGTGCATCGGAAGAAAAGTCAGGTGCTGCGCTTCTGAACGATTCGCCATTGAAAGCCCCATGGAGCACGGCTCTCCTCCGACTCCTGCAGGCTCGCCGGGAGTGGGACGCAACTCAACAGACACTGTGGTTTTTAAAACCTCAAGGAGCTTTTGGAAGCCACAGGTGGGTAATTGCTGGTGACAATGTGGCCCTCTAGGGCTCCCGGCACTCATCTCATCGTTCCTGATGGTCCCCAAACCCCTCTGGGCCAAGGTTAAAACCCAGAGGTCTTCAGAAAGGTTGAATTCCTCCTCTTTCTGTCTCTCGCGTTCCAGCTCTGAGGTGTGTCCAGTGGGTTGTGTGAAATAATGTTGATTGGAAAGCATTTCCAGGCACTCCTTCCCCTCTGTGCCCAGTGAGCGTCAGTCTCAGCCATTGTCCATCCCATGACTTTTGCTCCGTTGGGCATCGGCACGGATCCCATCTCAGTGCCTTCACAGTTTGTTGGGCACGCAGCATGGCTGGCCGCACTAAGCAGACGTTATACAGCCCAGAGACGTGCAGGCCAAGTGGTGCCCCAGCGGGCTGCCACATTGAGAAAGTGCATCAAGAAATAGTTTGAAGCTTCCAAGGGGCCCCTGGAGGGAGAGTGGATTAGATATTGGGCAGCTAACCCCAGGGTCCACAGTTGATACCCACCAGAGCCTGGCGGAGCCTGTCAAGATAAGAGCCTTGGAAACTCTCAGGAGCAGTTTCTGCCTTGTCCTAGAGGGTCGCTGTGAGTCACAATCAACCTGAGGGCTGTGACGCTTCCACTTGTGGCCAAGCCAGGGAGTGGTGAGCACAGCCCTGAATGCTGTCTCCTTTGCCACAACAGAGACCCGGGGGCTTCAAAGCCCCACGTTGAATTCATTTGGAACGTGGTGAGTCTGTGAAACCTTTCCTGGGACTCCTTTGTCTTCATTTGGGGCTCTCCTGCCCCTGTTGGACACAAGGTCTCGTAAGTCCCAGATGGCTCCATAGCAGCTAATAGCAACAACGACTCAGTTGAACAACTCACCTCCATCGATGCCCCCCACTCCCCGCCCCCTAGGGCGGAGTAGAACCATCCCGGTGGGCTTCTGAGACTGTAAATCTTTCTGGGCATAGATGAGCCTTGTCTATCCCCCTGAGTGGTAATGGCACAAAACCACTGTGCCATTAGGACTCTCTCCAAAAATCCAAACTGACTGCTGTCAAGTCAGTGTTGACTCATAGTGACCCTCTGTAGGTTTCCGAGACGGTAACTGTTTACAAGAGTAGAAAGCCCAGTCTTTCTCCCGCACCAGGACTGTAGACTTCAGAATATGATCAGTCCCCCCAGGAGAGCTGAAGGCTGGGGTTCTGCCTGGCAGGCCACAATGGAAGAGCCACAAGCATGCGGCCTGGGAAAGCCAGATGCAGGTTTACGGTCCTCAGGAAGCCAAACATTTCATTTGCGTAGACGTTCACAAGCCATTCTTTGTTCAGCATTTGTTTGGTTTTACTCTTATTTATCTTTACTTGTATACAGCGTTTTAAAATGTAGATGACTGCTAGCATGAACGGGGATAAAGAAACATTGTGGTGATCGAATATTAATTTAAAACGAGCCAACTCACTGACCTGGAAAGACCGAACTTTCCCAAATAGACGTAAGTGCTGAGGGTGGGGACTTTATCGAATGTCTCATAATGCAGTTATTTCTGGTAATTTACTGCACCACAAACTGCCATTTGGCTTTGCCAAGTCCTGGGGACTTCTTATGCTGAACTCTTTGCATCTTCAGAGCTAGGATCACAGCCTAAGCAACCCCTTCAGGGTTCGTCAGATTCCAGATCCTAGAGTTGTCCTTGACCTTAGTCTAAGCCTTTCATTTCATGGATAAAAGGGGGGGGGCTTTTTCTCTCTGGGGGGAGTTAGAAACATCAGCATTCTACCGTATTCTCCACAGAGGACCTTGTGGGTGTGGGTGTGGGTGGTGGCGGGGGGTTGTCAATTTTCTGGTCAAATGTGCAAGACAAGCAGAAAGCTGAACAAAGCCCTTTGCCGTGGGGTCCGCTCCCAGCCATGGCGACGCCAGGCCCGTCAGAGGAGAGCAGTTGATTGTCAGTGGCCGGCCTTTTGACAAGACATCACCAGACCACTGCCTGGACGTGAACCTTCAAGTTCTCATTGCATCCAAGCAGCTAACTATTTGCCCCATCCGGAGACTCGTGTGCAAGAGAGAGCCTCAACACAAGCTGTTCATAGCACCGTCTTGTAACTTGACCAGGGGGCTGGATTTGGGTAAATGAAATTAACTCGCCCAAAGTCACAGTCGGTGACTCATCCTCGACAGTATTTGAGGCCACATGATCTAAACCAAGGTAGAGCCATGGCTGAGCACTCAGCTGCTGCTAATGGAAAGGTCATTGGTTCAAGCCCAGCAGTGGATCCACAGGACAGAAGGGCTGGCGATCTGGGCCCGTAAAGATTACAGGGGCCACTCTACCCCATCACCTGGGGTCACTGTGGGTTGGCATTGACTCCAGGCCACGCATCAACACCAGCAGCAACAGCATTGATGTGCAGTTCCATTACTACCTGTCTCTTCCTAACTCTGAAGCCAGATCTAGCCTGGGACTTGTTCACAGCCTAGGAGCGCCATGCAGAATGGCCTTAGCCTACACATTGCTGCGTCTCCACCACCTGACACAGCTTACTGGTAGTGCTCCTCTCTCTGTGTCAGGTGGTCTCCTTGGGGCCCCGATCATGCAGCCTGGGAGCCATCTTTCCTCCAGGAACAGGTGTCAGAGTGCCTTTGGCCTCTAGGTTACTCAGAACTAAGGACAGTCTGCTAGCAGGAAGACCATGATCCACTCTATCAAGGAATGCACTGTGTCTCCAAACATCATTGTCAACTCAGCTGGGTCATGATTCTTAGTGGTTTGGCAGTTGTGTAATGGTGTAAAATGGCTGTTATGTAATTAGATGAGTGTTGGACATTGAATAAGCAAGACGGAAAAAGAATTGATGCATTTGACTTACGGTGCTCGTGAAGAATAATGAAGTATCATGGACTGCCAAACAGACAGATCTGTCTTGGAAGACATACAGCCAGAGTGCTCCTGAGAGGCACGGATGGCGAGGACATC
>NW_022103920.1:8692485-8697336 GCF_000313985.2 Echinops telfairi
GAGAGTACTTTGAAGGTGATCAGGTTGTTTTGTTAAAAAATTTAAAAATGTAACTTTGAAAAAAAAATTCGGGTTTTGTGGGGTACCCCCTCATAATCTGATGTAAACAGTCCATTCGTTGTAAAGGGGTTGGGGTGGGACACAATGCCTTTATTCATATCACAGCCCTCATTTTGTGCAAGGGGAGTTCCCCTGGGAGGGGGCCCGCCTCACCTTCTGTCTTAGAAGAAATACAAGGAGACTTGAGCAGAAAGAAGGGATTCAGTATCCCCAAGAAAGAAGAACGGGGGAGTGGCATGTGTACTTTGGGCCTGGAGTCACACTGTCTGGAGAAACTCCTGGATCTAGAGCAGCGGTTCTCAACCTGTGGGTCTCCACCCCTTTGGGGGTCCAATGACCTTTTCACAGGGGTTGCCCAATTCTTAACAGTAGCAAACTGACAGTGATGAAGTAGCAACGAACATAATGTTATGGTTGGGGGTCAACAGGAGGAACTGTGTTAACGGGCGTGGCATGAGGAAGGTTGAGGACCACTGGTCTAGAGGAAGCTGGACGCCAAGAGCTCATGGAGATCTCCCAGGGACACTAGGTTTGCAGATGCTGGGAAGGAGACATGGGACCTTCCTTCCTCCTGAACGCTGAGCCATCAGAGAGAGGAGGCATCTCCCTTAGAGCTGGCGCCCTGAAATCGGACTTCTAGCCTCCTCAACGGAGCGAGAATCTATTTCTGCTTGCTAACGAAAGGGCACATCCACATGTGCCCTTTCTGTCCCAGCACTCCTGTAAAACCAAGAGATCCCCTCCCGGCAGTTCTAACGTCCCAGGATCATTTTTCTGTCTAGAGACGTTTTGACTGAGGAGCAATTTGTTGGAAGGCCAAGCGCCCAAGGGAAAATTGCCCAATCCACGTGCACGAGGGATTCCACTTGCAACCTCTGAAAGGACACCCTTCCCGAGTCTCTGCCTGCTTCCATTCCCGTCATCCCACAACCTAAGGTCATGGTGACCTCATCGTTCCAGAAACTCAGCTCCCATCTACTCACTAGCGTCCATGACCCCATAGCAGCCAGACTTCTCTGGCTTCTCTGAGTTTGGGAGCCTCATTTCTTCAGCATGAAGGGGTTTGGGAAGAGGCAAGAAGGCGAACAAGAAACTCAAGAAGCAACGAAGAATATAGCTCTAGTCTTAACAACGCCTTATTTGTTTTTAGGCACGATCTTTGAGAGAAGTTATTATCTAGAGTGGAATACTAATGGATTCTGGTTCTCTTTATGCAGAAGGAATCTTAAACAACCTCGCTCCCAGGGAAGAACATTAATCAGAGGAGAGCAGTGAACGCTGTGTCTAATAATGTTTGCATAACAGTTACCCTTGGGTGTGTTGCTCAACTTAAAGACACATATTCATGTTTTCCATATCCAGTACAGTCAGAAATTATTTGTGGCTATGATTCTGTTATATGATCCTCTACTAGCTTGCGGGGAGGGTGTCGAAAGCAACAAGTATAAAGAACAATGCTGGCTGAATGAGCAGGGAGTCGAATTTGGCTTTAATAGGGGCCATCTGGAAATACTGGTTTGCAGGGCCTAGGGCCCTGGGAGCAGACCACAGCCCCCTGTTTAGTACTGGGAGAGCAGAGTCAGGCTGGCTGTATTTCCTTGAGTCTCCTTTGAGATGACTGCCCATCGGCAGATGAAGCCCATGTCCCTTAGCTTGGTACCAGTGGTCCTCACTGGAAGACCCTAGGAGCTTGTCATCCAGAGACACCTGAGCTCTAACTCCCACGGCTTTGTCTATATCCTTCCCGAATGTTGCAAGGATTTTCCAAGCCTTCTTTGCTAATTAATTCCATGATCATATAAGAGGCTACATAGGCTTCATCTCTTCTCAGAAGCTTACTTTGAACTGCAAATGCTGGTCAATACATTTTAACTCGGCTTCTCCGGTTCTCTTCTTCTTCTCCTCAACTACCTATCCTTCGTGTGTGTATTTATCCATCCATCCATCCATCCACTGTTAATGGTTCTTAAATAGAAACCTTGTGTTGAGTTCTTTTATCATCTTGATTTCTCGCTTGGATGAACCATATTTTCTCATCCACGTGCTTTACATTTATGCATTTTATTTTCTTTCCTCCCTCCTTCCTTTCTTCATCCGTCTCTGGTTCTCTTTGATTCTAATTTGTAACTCCCAAGAAGCATTTCAATGCGGTCTTAAAAACACAGACTGAACTGCAATTTTGACTTCTGTGTGTGAAGTTCAGGCCATTTTTCCAACCCTGTTTCTTTCTTGCAGTCCGTGAGTGTGGCGTGCTCAACTGCTCCCCGAAAGAAAGGGTAGGGATTCGGGTCCACCCAGAAGTCCCTCAGAAGAAAGGCCTGTGGACCTACTTCTGAACACTGAGCCCTGGCAGGCCCCGTGGAGCACACATCCACGCAGACACACACAGCGTTGCCACAAATCAGAGTCTGCTCTAGAAAATGAAGGCTCAGATAGGGTGTTGTTCTAGGTCTTCTGGATCCATGACACTTTATTAATTTAATTTCCCTTATTTTTATCTTTTTCTTCTTCTTGCTCCTTTTCTCTCCTTGCTCTTCTCTGAACCAGTTCAGGATCAATTGTTGGGCCTCACCAAAGCTCAAAGCCTTGTGCAGGGGGCGGGGAGTGGGGAGGAGTGTGTTTCACAGAGGGGGGTGTTTCACAGGGAGATGCAAGGACGGTATTGCTTACAGCCTATTCTGGAGAGGAAACACTCTCTGCTTTCTCTGTTCTCCATTCTCGGCCATCAATTCTTCTTCTCCCTTCCACTTGCCTCCCATGCTCAGCTAGCCAACTCCCTCCCATCTCCCTAAGGCACCTATTTGGGCCAAAGAAGAGGTCTCGGCATGGGGCCAGTGGATGTGTCTGGTCTGCCTTTGGTCTCGCACATTGGCTACCAGGTCTCATAATGCTTGCTCTAAGAGCTTGAGGACTTTGCTAGTTGACAGGTGGGGCATGGGCTGGCATGTGTGGTGCTGTATTTCTGGCTAACTCTCTACGACCATCTACTAGGGCAAGAATGAAATGATATGTTGGGAAATGAATTTAAGTTCTCTCTCATGTGCATTTTTGTGAGTTTAAATCCTGAAAAGAATTTACTTTTTGAGTCATTTCACAATCTAGGCATCTAGCTTTCTGAAAGGATCTTCTCTAACCCGATGCAAACAGTTCCCTGTCGGAATCATCATTAGGCCCTCATCTGTCCTTTCCCCTTTTATCAGTCGTATTTTCTCTTTTCTCTCCTGCATCCCACCTGATACACCGGCCTATCAGTCAACTCTCGGGTCCCCTCCCCCCTCCCCAACACTTCATAGCCCGCAATCAATTTGGGTCCTAGGAGACCTTTGGCATTCTTTCTGTAAGCGTCGTCAGTGAGTTGGATGCCGAAGACAGGGCTCCTTCCTCTGGGGCACAATTTGAAACTGCCCCTCGGCCGTCTCTGTTCCTCTCCCTCATCAAAACAGCAGGCATTTATTTATTATTGAAAAACACGCAGACAAAAATGCTTGTGATTTCTTGGACCCTAAGAGGGCAAAGTGGAAAGAACTGGAAAACGGGCAAGAGTCCCGGGTGGGCACCTACGTCACCATCCTGGTGACATTCATGTGATTCACTACTTTTCCCACCAGCCTGATGAAATTCAGTCATGGCGTTAGGCTGATGTGGAAACTAAGGCTCAGGGGAGTAAAACGCTTTTCCTGCTGTCTCCCCTTTTGTAAGTGTCAGAGCTAAGACTTGAACCCAACCATTGATTCCAAATTCCATGTCCTCTGCACTGTGCCAGGCCTGGAGAGAGCATCAGTAAGTTCTAGAATGATCTCTCGGGTACGTGTCTGGGTTGGGAGGGGTTGGAGAGAGGGCACCTGCCTCCTTTCCATTCCCCTGCCCTAAATACAGACTACTGTTTCTGCATACACACCCAGCCGTTCATAGTGCCCTGAAGAGAGGGTCTTTTACTAATGAGACACCTCTCTCTTGTCTTCCGCAGCAATTCTGCAGGCAGTGGTAGCAGGTGATCTTATGAAGGTAAGTTATCCTCCTCCTGCCAAAGCTATTTAAACCAGCCTTATCCTCGGCTAACCTTCCATGAGCCCATGTCGCATTCCCTGACCTGGGCTGGCCGCGTGGAAAGAGGAAGGATGGATGGGTTTTAAGGGAAGTGAGCTCCAGGACTGAGCGGAGCCTTCCCACCATCCCCACGTTCCCCACCGGCAAAGGGCTCCAGGCTCCTGCTCCCCAGAAGCTGCCATTTCAGAGGAGTAGATGCTTCCTCTCAGACAAGTCTGGAAGTGACCACAATCTGTAAGAGCTCCCTAAGCAGCACCTAGAGGTGCATTAACCACGCCAGAGCATCTTGCTGCAGTTCCACTTTGGGGAGATCCTAGTGACCCTAACAAAGATAGTGCTCTGATCCACCTGGAATGTCACCTGTACTTATCTGTTCTGGTAAGTTCAATTCTGAGGGAAGGACGCTGGCTTTAGAAAGGACAGGGTTTAGAGGGAGAGTCCGATGGGTCACACAGCCTGTGTGCAGGTGCCTGCTTTGTGAAACTGAGTTAATTCTCCCTGTGCCTCAGTTTCTTTGTCTGTACAATGAGATCACAATGTTGTCATGGCGTGAGGACTGGCTGGAACAATGACTCTCATGACTCTGGCCTAGTGCACCAGAAACCCAAACCCACCCCACTGCTGGTCCATTCCAACTCAGTCCATTCCATTCCATTCCAATCCATTCCAACTCAGTCCATTCCATTGCATTCAACTCATTCCATTCTATTCCATTCCAACTCAGTCGATTCCATACCATTCTAT
>NW_022103920.1:8697618-8704160 GCF_000313985.2 Echinops telfairi
TCCATTCCAGTTCATTCCAGTCAATCTGTTCCATTTCATTCCATTCCAACTCAGTCCATTCCAGTCCATTCCATTCCAACTCCTAGTGACCCTATAGGACAAGGTGGAACCACTCCTTTTGGCTTTTTGAGACTGTAAATCTCTATGAAAGCAAGCAGCCTCATCTTTCTCCCTCAGAGAAGTTAATGAGTTTGAATTGCTAGCCTGGTTAGCAGCCCAACAGGTAACACACTACACCACCAGGGTTCCTAGTGGGTAGAACTAAAAAGCAAGCCATTGAGTCAATTTGAACTCATAGCACCCCTATAGGACAGTGTACAACGACCCCTGTGAACTGTTCACTCTTTATTGGAGAAAAAAATCTCTTTCTTCTTACTCCCTCGGGGGTGGAGTGGGGGCTGGCTGTTTCAAATGGCTGACCTTGTGGTTAGCAGCCTAACACGTAACCTGATACACTTCCAGGGGTCCTAGGCTCTGAAACATCTAGGATGTTACCCACTGATATGGCATTAACTGTGGAAATGAGACCTGCAATCTCTCCAGCACAGCCTAGGGCTGGCGGCCAGCCAGCCTGCTTGAGTCCACCCATGAGGCCCTGTCTTGGGCTCTGTGAGGGCTTAAGACTCGGCAAGGCCTGGCTGTTCCCTGCCCTTGACACCTTGTCAGCCAGCGTTCACAAGCAGCAGGCGCGCACAATCCCTTCCTGTCATCTTGATGATCTTGTCCGTCAGACAGCACGTGTTCCAGGTGGTGGGCTGTCATACTTTAAGAAAGACTGATTGGAGGAGCAGGCATCGCTGTAGCTGCCCGGTCCTCTGCTGTCTCTGTTATCACTGTCCCCTGAGTGATTACGATGAGGAGTCCTGGAGGCGGGGTCAAAGAAACCCACCGGCAGTTCTCCCGGACCTGCAGGGTCACTGTGAGTCAGAGTCCACTCGATGGCAGTGAGCTGAGCTTGGGCACAGCATGGCAATACCTTCTTTATTGAGAGATGAAATGTGGGCACCTAGGGTTTTCTTTTTCTTTGTTTTTCTTCCCTCTTTCTCTTTCCTTCATCTTTCACTCCCCCCATTTCTGGAGAAAGCACCATAGGTATATTGATTATCTATTTATGAAGTAAAACTGGAAACCAGACTCAGCCATCGAATCAATTCTGAGTCATAGAGACCCTATAGGACACAGTGGAACTGCTCCTACAGGCTTCCTAGACTTCCACACCTCAATGGGAACCGACAGCCTCATATTCCTCCCATAGAGCAGCTATGGTTTTGAACTGCTGACCTTGCAGTGGGCAGTCCAACTTGTAACCTGCTATGCCACCCGAGCTCCGGATGCATGAAGTGAGTCAGTATTAGTACAGGCAGACCTAGGGGATACCTCGGGGTCGGTGTCAGACCACTGCAGTATGAAGCGAGTGGCACAGTGAAGCAAGTCACATGGACTTTGGGGGGTTCCCATTGCATGGAATAGTGAGGTTGACATTGGATAGTCTATGAAGTGTTCATTAGCATGATGGAAACTTGAGAAATATTGTGAGAAGAACCAAAATGGGACAGGAAGTAAGACAGGAAGTGAGCAGAGGCCATTGAGACAATGGCGCCGATAGACTTGATCCAAGCAGCGTTGCTGCCAACCTTCAATTTCTAAAAAAGCCACTGTCTGCCAAGCATGTTCGAGTGGTTGTGTGCACAAGAGAGAGAGAGAGACTAGTTCATAGAGTAGGCGAGGGAAGCCAGTATCCGCATCATGGGAAGCTCTTGGACCACTGGGCTTCACAAGATGGTTGTGGACCAATCCAGTATTCACAGGGTCAACATATCTCAGAGGAGCCCTGATGGCTCAGTGGGTGACGAGTTTGCTGGCTAACAGCAAGATCAGCAGTTTGAAACTACCAGTCACTCTTTGGGAGAAAAATGAGGCTTGCTACTGCTTTTAAGAAGATTTACCGTTTTGGAAACCCACAGAGGCAGTTCTACTCTGTCCTATTGGGTGGCTAGGAGTTAGAATTGCCTCCACGGAAGTGAGTTTGCTGTGCTTGTTTGTTGTTTAATATTCCAGAAAGACTGGGCCAAGGCACCTGGTGGCATGGGACTACACTGCTCAATGGAGGCTGAATCCTTTGCCCACACAAGGAAAGGAAGGATTACCCTGAGACACCACAGTTTAGCACATGGGGTATTCTTGACGAGTTTGGTGGGAAACTCTTAGCTACCCTTCTCCAATCTGTTGGCTCCAGGTTTAGGAGAAAAGCCTGCAGGTCCCCTTCTTAGCCATGTTCCAGCATGTCTCCTTCCCCGGTGCCTGTGCTACCTCTTTCCAGCCTCCAGCCTTCTGCTTCCTCCACAACTAGACTAAGGTGACCAGACGTCCCGCTTTTGACGGGACAGTCCCGATTTTTAACAATTTTTCCCACATCCCACAGCATTTTTTAAAAGTCCCACTTTTTGGAAAGAATGCACGACAAGCTAGGGTAGACGGTTTTCGGCTGCCATGTGGCTATTTCGCCAGGATATGAGTTTTATCAGTGGTGTCCCGCTTTTGTTCTGCTTTACCAACGTTAAAATCTGGTCACCTTAGCCTAGACCTCACTCATCTTTGTGCCCCTGGCCTCTGGCCCCAGCAGCTCTGCAGGTGCATCTGAGTAAAGGCATGAATTGTGAGGCTGCCCTCCTTGACTTGAAGAAACATCTCATCATTCAAATGAAACATCTAATCATCTAATCTAATCATACAAAAAATATTGTGTCGTCCGACTTGAGAGTAAACACCTTTCTATTTGCTTGTTATTGGCCAGACTATTCACTTCTAATGTGTCCTAAAACTACCATTTAGAAGTCTCAGAAAGGCTCTGAGTATTTTGATACATCAAAATGTGTAGGAAAAGGACCCATTTACACTTTCCTAAAATGTTCACATACTTTGGACATGTTATCCAGAGAGACCAGTCCCTGGAGATGGACATCATGCTTGGTAGAGGAGAGGGGCAGTGAAAAGGAGGAAGACTCTCAACAAGAGAGATTGCCACAGTGACTGCAACAATGGACTCAAGCAGTGATTGTGACGATGGGGGGGTGGGTGGGCAGGCAGTGTTCCCTTCTGTTGTGCGTGGAGTCGCCATGGGTTGGAACCACCGAGGTGGTTCAGTGTTTCAAAATGCCCCGTATCCCATGAACTCTGACTGCGTCTTCATTCTGTCTACCCTGCTCTCAGGCTGCAAAACTCTCTGTGTGTTTGTTTGTGCCTGTTCCCAATTTATTCTTGTAGAAATGATTCCTTTTCTTGGTTACTGTGTTAGTCTGGGTAGACCAGAGAAACAAATTCATAGACACTCATATGGATGAGCGTAAGAAAGAGTTTTATATAAAGAGTAGTTGTGCATTAAGAAAACATCCCAGCCTAGTCCAGATCAAGTCCATAAATCTGATATCAGCCCATACGCCTGCTACCAATCTATACAGTCCTCTTCAGACTTATGAAACACATGAAATGATGCCGAATGCAGGCAGATCCCAGGCCAGTGGGTAGATAGTCTTGCGGATCCAGTGACAGTGGAAGCATCTCAGTGCTGGTGTGGGTCTCCATGTGGCTCCTCCAGCTCCAGGGCTCTTGCTGCCATCAGCATAAATCCATGTGCCTTGTCAGTAGAGAGTCTGTCAGGGAGTAAGCAGAGAGAGGGAGAGTGTCTCCCACCTCCAAGGAGAATTACCGGAGCTCCCAGAATCCTCAGGAGAAGGCCATGCCCACACAGAGGCCTCATTGGCTATGACCCGATTGACAGACTAGACTCCACCCCTTCACTCTTAATCCTCTCAAATTGACAAACGATTATCCAACTACCACAGTTACTTTGCTTCTCCCTTGCTATCATTTCTAGCCCTACTTTGTCTGTGTCAGGAGGTTTGCAGGAGACATACCTGCTGGGTGCCGATTTGGATGAACAGGGGAGCATTGCATGAGTGTGCACGTGCCTGCCTATGTGCACGTGTGCACAGGTGGGAGTGCTCATCTGCACATGAGAACTGGAAGCGGCTTTTGTCATCAGTAGTCAGCTTCCCAGGAGCCATCATGGCGTAGTGGCCATGCATTGGCCTGCTAACAAGGTCAGCCATTGGAAGCCAGCAGCTGCTCCTCGGGAGACAGGTAAGACTCTGCTCCTGTGAAGAGGACCAGTCACAGAAACCCAAAGGGCAGGTCTTCCCTGTCTTGTAGCCTCGCTGCCAGTTAGAATCGACAGATGGCAGTGAGTTCTTGTGGAGTCAGGCTCCTATGGAGTCCTAGCGGCCCTATGGCTTAGGCTTTATCCTGCTGACTGCAAGGTCAACAGTTCCAACCCCCCAGCCACTCTGAGGGAGAAAGAGGAGGATGTCTGCTCCTGTCAAGATGGATTGCCCCGGAAACCCTATCTACGGATTCAGGTTCATTAGCAGTGGGAGGAAAACTAGGTTTCAGAAAGGAGCTCAGCTACCAAACGCCACCCCGGTCCTAGGTGTACCTCTTCTTCTACTCAAGAGACGGCTAAGTCAACAAGGGAAGCTCTTGTTCTCTTCTCCAGCCCTCACCCTCTTTGGGGAGAGAGAGAGAGAGAGAGAGAGAGAGAGAGCAGTAAGCTGCCTGGCAGGCGTGGATTTCCTCTGGCTGTGCAGTATCCACGAGACACGACCATCTCCTTGGACAATAATGCAGCCCGGGGCTGTCTCTTCACTCCTTGTCCTTGCTGTGTCCTCTGTGGCTGGGGCCGGCTGCCATTGTAGTACCGGTTAAGCTGCTGTCTGCGATCTGGACTCCACCCACGCACCTTTTCATGTGTCTCTTTTTCAGCTCATAGAAAGCTATAAAAACGGAGGCAGCCTGCTAATCCAGGGACCGGACCACTGTTCACTCCTTCACTACGCAGCTAAGACAGGCAACGGGGAGATTGTGAAATACATCCTGGACCACGGTGAGTAGGCACAGACTTGCCCAGGACCGTGCCATCCATGAAATGGGTCGGGTCTCAAAAGTTGGCGGCACTGCTCTCTCACCTTACTGCTGACTCCGCCCGCTCCTAGGGGGTGGCAGTGACTGCCGCTACAGACACCCGCGTCCCGCGTCCCTTAACCAAGGAATGAGGAGAAATGATTTTCTTTTTAATTTTTTAAATCATTTTAATTGGGGGCTCGTACAACTCTTATCACAATCCATACATCCATCCGTTGTGCCAAGCCCATTCTTACATTTGTTGCCATCATCATTCTCGAAACATCTGCAGAAATGATTTTCATGTTGAGAACTTTGCAGTATTCTTTTTTTTTTTTGGCCAGTGTGAGCGTGTGTGAGTGTGCGTACATGTGTCTAATGGGAAAAATAAAAGGCGAAAACAAAGTGCATTCTGTGCTTTTCATTTTCTAGAGCTTCTTGTTTGGGGACGTCAGCTGGTTGCTATGGAATCAGTGACCTCATCCTTATCCGTAGTTCTTCCTCGTGAGGATTCATAGACATCCTTTTCTAGTTTTCTTTCATCTTCACTTGCGGTTTGAATCTCCTTTATCTTTCCCAAAGAAGCCCCGCTTTGTATCCCTTGAAAATGCCCGCTGTTGTGGCATCTTCTAGGGCAGCGGTTCTCAACCTGTGGGTCGTGACCCCTTTGGGAGTCGAATGATCCTTTCACAGGGGTCGCCGGATTCATCACAGTAGCAAAATGACAGTGATAAAGTAGCAACAAAAGTAATTTTATGGTTTGGGGGTCACCACCACACGAGGAACTGAATGAAAGGGTGCTTACCAACTGGGCTTCATTACCTGGAAGCAGCAGGCACTGTAGCATCCTCCTCTCACCTGTGCCCTCTCGACGCCTAAACACCTGTGGTGATATCGACGCTGGATGCTTAGCCTCCCATGCTTACAGTGTTTCTCCCTGAGTGGTTTGGCTGCAAACTGAAAGGTTGGTGGTTTGAAGCATCTTGGTGCCAAAAAAAAAAAAAAGGCCTGGCCCGCCTGCTGCTGAAAGATCACAGGTGTCGAAAACCTGATGGAGCCCAGTGCCACTCTGACACCTAGTGCCACCATGAGTCGTAGTCGGCACTACCACAGGCGGTTAGGAGGAAAGGGAAAGGGTGGTGTCTGCTAGCTAAGCTCCTTTCTGAAGTCTAGTTTTTTTCTCTCTGCCAATGAACCTAAACAGCTGTGCTTCTGAAAGGCCCCACATTAAAAACCCTACAGGGCCCAGCTCGACTCTGTACTCTTGGGGGACCCTTACGTCACAGTGGATTCAACGGCAGCCGGTTGGTTTGGGGTTTGTAGTCGGGAGTTAGGTAATCCCCAACCTACCTGCACTGGAAAGCCCAGGTACGTAAGACATTTTTGTGCTGTGTCTGGAGCGTGCTCATCCCACCTTCTCCTTCCCTGCGTTTAAATCTTGCAGTGCGCTAGACTTGAAAACCAATGGTGACCTGTTTGCTTACTGCTTCCCACAGAAAACACATATCCCTGGTGTTTTCTCTCCCCAACAGTGGGTTCTCCAAAAGCTGGTAAGAGAGCAGACAAGATAGTAACACTCAGTCCCT
>NW_022103920.1:8704454-8707609 GCF_000313985.2 Echinops telfairi
GTCAGTTTCTAGTGGGTCAAGTCGTGTCGTTTCCTCTAAATGAAAAACATAAATGAATGTTTACGGCTCACCGAAGACGCCGGGCTGCCCACGCGCGGGACAATGATCCGTCTTCGAGGAGATAGAAGCACAGCCAGAATGTTCCGAATAAGCAAGGATGGTGCGCCTTTGACTCATGGGCCTTGGACACGTCGCTAGGTGGGACCCGTCCCTGGCGAAGGACATTGTGCTTGCTAACGTGGAGGGTCAACCAAAAGAGAGACGTCCTCAGTGGGATTGTTTGACACAGCGGCTGCAACATCAGGCACAAACGTCGTGACGGTTGTGAGGATGAACCAGGATCGTTCTTTTTTGTATGTGTCTTTATTGTCTTTGGTTTTCCGTCTTCGTTGAAGATGGTCCAGATTTAGCAAATAAATTACAAGGTGTTCCGTTCACTCTAGTTTTCAGATGAACAAGGAATCTCTCTGTGTGTGTCTGTACATTGGGTCTGTATGCTGCTTATCTGAAATGTGAAGTTTAACTGAGTGCCCTGTGTTTGAACTGGCAACCCTAGCAGAAGCATTTGTCTCCATTTTCCTCAACTAAGTCTTCCCAAGGCAGGATGAAGAAAGAGATGTGGGAAGAGTCTCTCGTATCACTTTGAGTTTTCTCAGAGTGTTTCTCTCTGCTTTGTCCCCGATAAGAGGCCTGAGAAAAGCCCCTGTCCTCTAGCCCCCCAGGACTTGGTATTTCTACCTGCAAAGGTAGATCAATACGCATGCCCTGCGGTCCACATAGCATCTCTGGGCCACATCAATCTCCCCAAACTTCAATCAAAGCCTGCCAGACAGGCCCTGTGCACCGTAGACAGTGCATCCCTCTCTGCCCAAACGGAGACACACAAAGGGATTGGTTCATTTGGGGTGAGGGAAAGTGACGAGGAGGCTATATATATATTTTAAATAAATTTATTGGGGGCTTCTACAACTCTTATTACAATCCATATGTATATCCATTGTATCAAGCACATTTGAACATTTGTTGCCCTCATCATTCTCCAAATATTTGCTTTCTACTTGAGCCCTTGGTATCAGCTTCTCACTTTTCCCCTCCCTCCCTGCCCCCCTCCCTCATGAATCCTTGATAATCTATAAATTATTATTATTTTGTCATGTCTTACACTGTCTGACATCTCCCTTCACCCACTTTTCTGTTTTCCGTCCCCCAGGGAGGGGGGTATATTTAGATTCTTGTCATCGGTTCCCCCTTTCCATCCCACCCTACCTCCACCCTCCTGGTATCGCCACTCTCACCACTGGTCCTGAAGGGATCATCTGTCCTGGATTCCCTGTGTTTCCAGTTCCTATCTGTACCAGTGTACCTCCTCTGGTCTAGCCAGATTTGTAAGGTAGAATTGGGATCATGATAGTGGTGGGGAGGAAGCATTAAAAAATTAGAGGAAAGTTGTATGTTTCATCGTTGCTACACTGCACCCTGACTGGCTTGTCTACTTCCCTCGACCCTTCTATAAGGGGATGTGCTGTATTTTTAACACGTTGGCTAAAGTTTGTAAATGAAGTCATTCCCATTGACTCAACTGTGACTCGTAAAAACCCCATGGGACCGAGTGGAGCTGCTGCTTAGGATTTCCAAGCCTGCACATTTTCTGGAAGCACATGCTTCCTCTTTCTTCTGCAGAGTGGCCGGTGGGTTTAAAACACGGAGCTTGTGGTTAACAGCCCACTTAATCCCCTAGCAATCCTTTTTGTCCATCCCTTGGCTTAGTGCTGATGAGAACTCAAAGACTCGAGAGTGGCGGTTGCCGGCTTACCTTCAATCCCTGGCCAGTCTCCCTGCCCCCTAGGAGGTACCCTGTGGGCTCCTGGCGGGACTCGGGTTTCCAGTGGGTCAGTAGGTGCCTAGGAGAGAGCTCGGGAGGTAGTGAAACCCACTCATCTCCCACTCTGTTCAAAAAGGGAATTTTATTATCCCTGTAGTTTGGGCCAATGGGAGTTTTTCATGTTTAACTATCATATCCAAGCATTACAAACAAAAGTGCTATTAATTTGTTTTCATTTAAATGAATATTTATCAACCTGATGAACTCAAATTCACTGTCATCACCGTGACCTTTTGCAGGGTTTCCGAGGCTAGAAACCTATATGGAAGTAGACAGCCTCATCTTACCCCCAAGGAGCGGCTCGTGGGTTTGAACCGCTGACCCAATGCTTACTCAGTGCTACCAGGACTCTATTGGCATCATTCCTTTTCTCCACTCTGGTCTCATCATTCCTGTCTCTTCAGGAAACGAATGAACAATCTTTTTCCCTGATCAGCCTCAGAAGGAAACATCAGCTCAGCTAGCCCTTTGGTTTCCTCCTTCTTTTTGAACCCTTTATTTCCTCTTCCAGTTTGTGCTGTCCTGTGCATGTTTGCGGAACCAGTACTCTCATAAGTGATCTATCTCACCACCATCGAATCAACGTCGACTCCTAGCGAGCCTGCAGGACAGAGTAGAACTGCCCCTATGAGTTTCTAAGACTGTCACTGGTTTCAAGAGTAGAAAACCCTGTCTTTCTCTGGAAGAGCTGGCCTGCAGTTTCCAACTGCCGACCTTGTGGATTGCAGCCCGACTCATAACCATGAGGCCACCAGGGTGTGCTTATACATTAGTTAACATTTTAAATGATCATGTTCCTGGATTCAAGCACGAGTCCGCCCGAAACACGATCTTCTCTCTGTTCTCTAGCCACCGTGTTAACGTCATCTCTGCTGGTCGGAAGAGCCACTCTCTCCTAATGCCAGTACCGCTGGAAACCCCCGGCCTGACAAGGACAAGGGACTTTTCAGGAGGCTTCTGTGAGGTTGGGATTTGGGGCTCACTGCTAGACTCACAGAGTCGAGTACAACTGCCCCAGTAGGGTTTTCTGTGCTTAATCTTTGCAGAAGCACTTCATCAGACCTTTCTCCCAGGGAACCACCGAGTGAGTCTGAACCGTCAACCTTCCAGTTGGCAGCCATGCGCTTAGCCATTGTCCCACTGAGGTCTCCTTGGTGCCATTGCGTGAATTAGTGAGCGTCAGTTTCTAGTGGGTCAAGTCGTGTCGTTTCCTCTAAATGAAAAACATAAATGAATGTTTACGGCTCACCGAAGACGCCGGGCTGCCCACGCG
>NW_022103920.1:8708577-8738551 GCF_000313985.2 Echinops telfairi
TCCTTTTACCCACACGGATCGGCGAATCCATGTTGAACATGCCGCAGGAGGCTGGCCTTTTCCTTGTCCGAGTCTCGGCAGGGCCTGCCCTTGTACACACAGCATGCTGCTTTTCTTTCCGAAGTCCCGGGAGCCAGACTTTGGAAGGAGGTGGGAAGAGAAAGGGGAGGAAGTGAGCTAGCAAATCCACAGGGCGGCAGGGGATGAAGGATGCCCGAGGGTCCAGGGGGAGCCCCAGCAGTGCAGGCTTTTCAGCTCCTTTCAGCCCTCCTCTCGCCCACACCCCCTCCTCGCCGCTGCCTCCCAGGGACCTTTGTGCTGTCTCCTTTCCCACCCTGCACATTTACCCGCCCCACCTCACCCCATAGAATTCTCCCATGAGCGTTTCCTTTCTGGGCTTCAGTGAGGTCCTTTTGTCTTCCCTCCTGTCCCTCCTGTCGGCCCAGCTCCAGTCTCTTTCTTTCCCTGCCTCTTGTCCCCAAGAGGAACAACCACCTTCTCGCTGGGACGGAATGACAGTGCCGTTCCCCTGCTCACTGCCAGCCCTCCCACATCTGTGCTGCCTCTGTCCCCACCCGGGGGATTTGGAATGGTCTGCTGGCAGTGTCAGGGAGACTTAGGGGAAGTGAGCCCCCAGTGGGGAGGGCAGCAGAGGGGCTGGGGTGGAGTGGGGGACTCAGAGGCATAGTGTGGGAAGCAAGGGGGCAAAGTGTGTCTTACAAGCACAGTGTGGCCAGGAGAGCCACATCGGCTAGGACAGAGGTCACACATCCCAGCAGGCACAGAAGGCCAAAAAGCCATGGTTTGGAAACCTTGACCTCCTACTCGCTTGTGAAGCCCAGCTTCTGTCCTGAGTTCGTGCCCTGCACTGAACATAAAGGCCTCTCTCTCCTGAATATAGGTGCCTTCCTTCCCATCTGGAGACCACTGCCCACCATGGCCGAGTGCGCTGACCCTCATCTTTCTCAGAGGAAAAAAGCACGATGCTGGCTGGGGTTCCACTTGGTTTTTTTAAATGTCTTTTGTTGATTCATTCATTGTTAACTCTGCTGCCTGCATTTTTGAAGGGAGGCTCAGAAGGCAATCAGGATGATCCCTGCTTCCCTTTGTTATGAAACATTGCACATGGACGGGCCCATCAAGGCTTCCAGCGTCGCTGCAAGGAAGTTCCCATACTGTCTCCAGCCCACGATGAGAAAGCCAGGCTGGGCAACTTGTCAGCTTCCATCAGAGGCTGAAAAGCTTCTGGGTTCCATAAAAGGCTGATAAACATGTCCACGGAGTAACTTTTCAGGGGTTCACCCAGGTATGGCAAGAGATTTGGAAAGCTGCCCTACCCACCGGAGGAGGTACCTATTCATGGCAATTCCATAGAAAGATGATCCAACAGAACGCATCGATTATCCAACCGCATCGCACACAAGTAACTTTCTGCGGAAGGTAGTCATACACCGATGACTGCAGCACATCGATGTGGAACACCAGACATTCGAAGCATATTCAGAGAGAAAGGTGGAACACAGAATGTCATTGATGGTGTCAGATGGACCTTGGCTGAAAGCAGAGAACACCGGAAAGATGTTTACCTGTGTTTCGTGGACTATACAAAAGCACTTGACTATGTGGATCGTACTGAATCATGGACAGGGTTTTAAGGAAAAGGGAATTCCAGACCACTTGATTGTACTCAGGTGGAAACAAGAATACAGACCCAGGGACAGTGGTTTGAACAGAGCAAAGGAAAGATCCAGAAAGGTGTGTGTTGGGATTGTATCCCTTCACCACAGTTACGCAATCTGTGCGCTGAGCAAAGAATTTGAGAACCTGGACTCAGTGAAGAAGAACGCACCACCAGGACCGGAGGAAGACTCGTTTGCAAGCTGAGAGACACATTTGGTGAGCTTGGCATGCTGACGTCAAAGAAGACTAGAAGATCAAAGATTACAGCTCCCAGGAAGCAAATGAAAATATTTTTTAAATTGCCCACGAGCCACTTCATGATCGATGGTGAAATATTGTTGCCAAGGATTTTATTCTTCTTGGGTCCATAGTCAATGCTCATGGAAACAGAAGTCAAGAAATCAAGCAATGTATTGCATTGGGAAAATCTGTGGTAAATGATCTCTTTAAAGTGTTAAAAAGCAATGCTGCCCCTTTAGAGATTCAAGTGCTATATGCATGCCACGTGAATAAGGAATGGATAAAGATGAACAAGGAAGCCCAAAGAAGAACTGATGCCTTAGAATTATGATGTTGGCAAAGAACTTTGGGTCACCATGGACTTCTAAGACAGAAGTCTTAGAAGAAATACAGCCAGAGTACTCTTTAGAAGTTGGGATGGTTGAAGGGATCGCTGAAGACAAATGGGTGCATAAGCAAATGTGGCGAAGAAAGCTGACGGTGCCCGGCTATCAGAAAGTATAGCGTCTGGGGTTTTAAACGCTTGAAGGTAATCAAGCGGCCATCAAGCTCAGAAGCAACAAAGCCCACTTGGAAGAAGCACACTAGCCTATGCAATCACGAGGTGTCAAAGGGATCAGGTATAAGGCATCATCAGAACAAAAAATCTTACCATAGTGAATGATGGGGGGAGTGCGGAGTGGAGACCCAAAGCCCATGAGTAGGCCACTGGAGATCCCCTTGCAGAGGGGTCTCGGGGAGGAGACGAGCCAGTTGGGTGCAGTGTAGCAACGATGAAAAATACAACTTTCCTCTAAATGCTTCCTCCCCGCCCCCACTATCACGATCAGAATTCTACCTTGCAAGTCTGGCTAGACCAGAGGATGTACACTGGTACAGATAGGAACTGGAAACACAGGGAATCCAGGGCGGATGATCCCTTCAGGACCAGTGGTGTGAGTTGCGATGCTGGAAGGGTAGAGGGAGAGTGGGTTGGAAAGAGGGAACCTATTATAAGGAACTATATGTGACCTCCTCCCTGGGGGACGGACAACAGAAAAGTGGGTGAAGGGAGACGTTGGACAGGGAAAGATATGACAAAATAATAATTTATAAATTATCAAGGGCTCATGAGGGAGGGGGGAGCGGGGAGGGAGGGGGAAATGAGGACCTAAAACAACAACAACAACAAAAAAGAAGTTGGAATGGCAAGACTTTGCCTCATGTACTTTGAGTATGTTATCAGGAGGGACTAGTCTCTGGAGAAGCACATCATGCTTGGTAAAGTAGAACATCCATGGAAAACAGGAAGCTCCTCATGGATTGGGCCAACACATACCTTTGCTGCCACATGGATTCAAACAGAGCAATGATTGTGAGGGTGGCACAGCATTGGTGTGCCAGACAGTGTTTCAAGCACATCACATGTATTAACTTTGGGACCTCATAACAGCCCTATAAGGTATGGCTATTATCAATCCCAATTGAAATGTGTGCTCAACAAAGGACTACGATTAAAGGTATTCCGTCATCGTCTGCTAAGTGCAGTAGCTGGAGAGCCCTCACTCCTAATCACTATTTTGAACTTCGACTCACAGGAAGATGGGAAAACGAATGATTTTTTTTTTTAAGAACTACTGTAGAGTAGATGCCAGAAAGCTTGATGTTTACCCCCATCACAGCCAAAGTACTGAGTAAAAATTACTCAGGAAGATAAAGTATGTCTGAAACATAAATTCACAGTCCACAGGTAGGGCCAAGCCAGTGTGATGGAAATCAGAGAAGACACTCCTTCAGTTCCGTGTGGTCTTTCCAGAGGACTTGGTCTTAGCACTGTGTTAAGTTCAGACATTGGTTAGAAACCTGAAGGCCATTCTGAAGAGAGAATGTGGAGGGCAATAATCACGTGCCACTTGCCTCAGAGCTGGGAAAGTCTGAGCGATGTCCGGGTGATTATACAAGCACCTGCTCCTGTGGGTGATTAGCTCTTGTGAAAACATGGAATGTGGGGAAGAAAATGAGGCAGGGTTGCTCCAAACTAGGTGGTGTCAATCAAACCACCTGTTAATCAAAAGTTTGGCAGCTTGTGGGGAAGTTCTGCTCCATCACACGGGGTCTCATTGGGTCAGAACCACCTCAATGGCCACCACCACCACCAAGGACAGTGCCAAGCTAAAGACTGTGAACTTCAGCGTCCAAATACTGGGGAGTTCGTACGATGTATGATTAAGTGAACACCTGGAAATCTAGATGAGTTAAGATCTTTTGCATTTTCTCAGGCACAGGCGCTGCATGCTCAGCATGCTCCGGCCGTGGGCTTGCTTGGGCATCTCTGTTTCAAATGAGACCAACAGAAGGGGCATTGCAAGAGAAGAATCAACTGCCCAGTGGATTGAAGAGAGGAGCTGTTGTCTCTTGCCTCACCAAGAGCACTGTGAGGGGCCCTGTGTTAGGTTGTGTTCTCCAGAGAAACCAAACCAGTGATGCTTGTATGTGTTGTACACTGAAAGATTTATATCAAGAAATGACTTACACAGTGGTAGAAATAGGCAAGTCCAGTCTGGTTCAAGTCAGCCTTCTTCCGAGCCATGAAAGCCGATGAAGAGGAAGCAGGATGGCAAAGTATAAACAGGAGAGTACCGGTTGGTGGATTGAGAGGTCCAAAGTCGGCCAAATGAATCCACCCTCAGTAGTCCCCTGAAGGCTCTAGGGATCGGCAGGTGACATACCAGGAGATCACAGAATCAGACACAAGATCCAGCAGAAGGAGAAGGGCCCAAAAAAGATTCGATCCTCTGCAGTCTCTCTCTCATACCGAAAGACTTATGACATAAAGGAGGTGTCAAAACATAATCTGATATATCATAATGTAACATTCATTAAAGTCTGACTCTTCTTCCTCTTCTAAAAAAGTGTAGGTTCACTGCCAATGAGAGTCACCAGAGAGCAGGTTGCCAGGGTTCTATGTCTAAGGATAAGAATACCCTTCTTGCTCTACCATATTAAAATAGCCCATAACTGGAACCCTGCATGACAGTCTCAAACATATTTATCGGTTGGATCAACCAACTCGAAGCCTCTGCCTTTGTGCCGGACTCTGTGCCAAGGAAGGAAATGGTGGTGGACAAGGCACAGCTGAAAATGTCGAGGAATTTCCTGGTGTCGCATGGGGCGAGAGAAATCACCAGCTGGTTTTCATCTGGTTTGACAAGTGCCATGATAAATCAGTTGACCACGTGTCCCACTTGCCTGGGAGAAACAAGTGGGTAATTTGGATGATAAATTGGTGCTGACCCAGCAATGTGAAGAAGGGTTCCTATACAAAGTGGAGGAACATTTCAGAGGGGCAATGAATGTGGTGTTTGGGGTGGGGTCTCGGGGGATATGTGTCTCCATTGGTATCTATAGGATGAATAGAATACGGGCCACAAAGAGGGCTGGGGGAAAAGAGCTGTGTTGCTGAAGATGGTGTTCTAAGCAGTGATTGTTGGTCGAACAGATTAATTAGTGATCTAATAAGAGAAGGTAGGCACATCAAAAGTTTCAACTCCTGGGGAGGTTTGTATAATTGCTTGATGCTTATGCCTTGCATTCCTTTCTGGTCTTGGAAGGAATATTTTTATAAAGAGTAAAATGTCCCCCTTTTCCTAAAAAAGGTGATTGGATTCGATGATATCGATGCTCCCTTGAACACGGTTCTGCCCCAGGCCCCTCTCATGCAGTCTGCCCAGGAAAGGGGGACAGGATTCCCGAAGCCCCCCGGCCGCCTGTCACCCAGGATGCTCTCTCGCTCATTTAGCTGTGTTCCAGTTATTCCACTGAAGTTGATTCCATTTCTTTCATTTTATTGAGAGCTGCCTGAGGGCGGTGGCTGGGTCTTCTTTTGCCTGGCCCGTTCGGGACACATTGACTGGTGTGGACCCGAGGTGGACAAGTCAGGCGTCCACGTGTTGATTATTTGTTTCCTTATTCTTCTTCTCCTTCTCCTCTTCCCTCTTGTTTGTTTGTATGTGGTGTATGTGTGTATGTGTGTGTGTGTGTATCCCAATCACCCAGTGACCCAGATCTCCAGGCATGCTAACACTGTGCTCACAGCTTTTCTATTTGTGGGGAGGTTCTGACCTTAGTTTTGACGGACACCTTCTTTTCTTCTCCTTCAGGGCCTTCTGAGTTACTGGATATGGCCGACAGTGAAACGTGAGTGTGTCTGTCCTCATGTAGCTCTTGCTTGCTTTCTCCAGCCCCTACCTAGGAGAAGAATGGAGCCACCTACAAGAGGTGACTTCAGTGACCAGGGTTCCACTGTGCCCCTATCAGTGCTGGACTCACCTGATCTGTCCCCAGTGCTGAGTGAGAGGTGATGACAGATAGTGCCACGAGGAGGGCACAGTCACTACTGCCCACCACGTAGCTCTGCCCACAGCCGGGCACTTCTGCACTGCCGCCTCTCAGATGCCTGCAAAGTCTAAATGAATGCCCGACCTTTCCCACTGACCTATGGAAGTCCCCCTGTCTCATCTGGGGGTGGGGTTGGGGGCTCCAGGAAAGGAAGAAACCCTCAGCCCCAAGGCATCCCATCACTGGGCGCATCTTGGAGCATGTTGCGTGCCCCTGGGGAATTGCGGCCGTAGTCATCTCCTGGCCTCTGCGGGTCACGGGAGGAGCCCTGGTGGAGAATGCTGTTGGCTTCAGGATGGTGCCCTAACTAATGACATTTGTTTTCAAACATTCCTGTTCACAAGGCAGCAGGCTAGCACCCAGTTCTCCCATGAGAACAAAGAAATTCTACCTGGTAACCACCCAGAAAGTCACCTAGAGGCCCCCAGGAGGACAGAGATAAGAGCATGGGGATGGGGGTGGCTAAGTAGGTAGGGAAGAGGGAGAGTAAGAATGGGTTCCTGGCAGGCAGTGGGCAAGGAGAGCAGTGGGAGGGCAGAGCTCTGAGGCATCAGACCTGAAAGAACCTATCCTTCACTCTTGCAGCTGGTCCTCCTACCAGCCTGACCTATTGGCAAGGTTGTAAGGTGCCATCCCGGCCCTTGGCTTGCATTTTCTAAAGACCGCATTGGATTTTGCAGGAGACACTGGGCCAGAGTCTTTTCTATGGGACTAAGAAAGGTCATAACCAGGTCCCTGCACCTCAGGGTGGGCGAGGCCTCTTTCCCAAGCCCTTGTCCCCCCTGGATGATGCGTTCTCTGTCGCAGGCCCCCAGTCCCCAGGATGAGTCTTTCGGTCCTGGACTCTGCCCTAGATTGTGCCGTTCCCATATCCCTGTGTCTGTCCTTCCCCGGTGGCCACTCGCAGGGACAGAAAGGTGTCAGCCTGGGTCTGGGAATCGGTCTCCACAGCTGGTACAGCCCTGTCTCTTTGGGAAATCTGTTCTTTTATGCCTGGGGTCTGTGGGTCTTCTATCCCTGTTCACGAAGGCCCCCAAGCTCTGCCCAAATGCAGATCCACTGCTTGCCAGAGCGTATAATGGTGACATCAAGCAACACCTAATCCGAACATTAGTCATCTGCAAAATCACCAAGTCCAGGACTCAGCATGACTTGAAAGAGACTCTGTGATTGGGCACCACAGTTAAGACAACTGTTAACAGTTCATGGCTCACAGCCCGGGGCATGGTGGGAAAAAGGCCTGGTACTGTTTCCCTAAATATTCCAAAACCCAAACCATGGCCAGCGAGTCCATTTCCACTCATCGCAACCTGATAGTCCAGAGGAGAACCACTCCCCCAGGTTTGAGACTGAAGATCCATATGGGAACAGACAGCCTCATCTTTTCCCTGCGAGGCAGCTGGTGGATTTGAACACCGACCTCATAGTCAGCGGCCCAACCTTTAACCCACTGTGCCACGAGGGCCACCAGGAAAGCCTTATGTCACAGGAGAGAGCTCCTGAGTCACAAACGAACAGGACACACAAAACCTACCTCAGATATCACAGGTGCCCCCCTAACCCAAGATCCCTCTAGAACAGCGGTTCTCAACCTGTGGGTTGCGACCCCTTTGGGGGTCAAACAACCGTTTCACAGGGGTCGCCTGATTCATAACAGGGGCAAAATGACAGTGATGAAGTAGCAACAAAAATAATGTTATGGTTGGGGGTCCCCACCACATGAGGAACTGTATGAAAGGGTCCAGGCATCCGGAAGGTGGAGAACCCCTGCCCTAGAACCTCTTCTCTGCCGCTCAAGGTGGAGGCAACCAAGGTCTGGGGCAGACAGAGAGGCAGATCTGCCGGGCCGCCCCCACCCCATCGCCGGTTTCCATTTCCATCTCTGATTTAGGGGCGAGACTGCGCTTCACAAGGCGGCCTGCCAGCGGAACCGGGCAGTGTGCCAGCTCCTGGTGGACGCAGGAGCGGCTCTCAGAAAGACGGACTCCAAGGTAACTGCCCAGCGTGCGCAAGCATCCCCGGCGCCGCCGCCGGCCCCGCGCCTGCGCCCGCGGTGACCACGGAGGCGCCCTTACTGTGTCCATAGCAGTGCCCGGGGCTTTGGGAAAAGGAGGAAAAAATAGAGTGCTTCGTTGAGAGGGACTGCATTGGAAACACATACGTGGAGGGGAGGCTGTGTGTGTTTGCCGCGGCGGCTGTATCCACTCTAACCGTGCCGCCTCAGGAACTTTCCCCTTCCCCTGTGCTGCTGGCCCAGGGGCTGGGGGCTCAAGTCTACCCGGAGGTGCATCAGAAGAAAGTCCCGGCAACCTGGTTGCAAATCAGCACTCTTGCCCCCTGCCACAGCTGGGATCGCCACGAGTGGGAACCGACCCCAGGCTGCCGACTTCCTGGTCCCCGCAGATGGCCAGTGGGAGCTCGGGTCAGTGTCGCGGTTATGAGCGAGACTGCTAACGACCAGGTCAGAAGTTCAAACCACCAGTCGCTCTAAACCCTGAAAGAGTTCGTCTTGGAAACTCACGGGGGGCAATTCTATCCTGCACTGCGGGTCGCTGTGAGCTGGCATCGACTAAATGACTGAGAGTTGGTTTCTTTTTGTTTGTTTTTGATTTGGCAGAGAGCCAATAGAGCGTTTTGGAGAAGTGAAGCCCTATCAGAGATAGGGTCGTGATCAGAGACATTAGACCGGTTATCCAAGAGCGCCTTCAGGCCCCCACCCCCACCCCACATCCTAGCTACTTAATCCAGTAAAGTTTAGATTCTGCAATTTGTGGGACCCCATATTTGGGTCCCAAAGGATTTGCCCATTATTTCACAGAGTTGTGGGCCCTGAGCTCAAAACAATTGCAGTCTTCAGTTGGGTGCCTTTATGTGGTTGAGTTTTGTGTTTTGGTTTTTTAACGGTTTAGTTTCATGCCTTTCTCCCTAGATGAACCTCACAATTTAGACAGAGTGTGGATGAGAATAGCCGTCCTCATTGATGTATGTGGAAACAGAGCCTGCAGAAAGTTAACATGACCTCGTCCACAGAGCTGTGCCCCGCCTCAATCCAGCCGTTGCCATTCCAGTCCAGGGTGGTATGAGCCGGCTCGCTGTATTAGGCAGGGTTCTCCAGAGAAGCAAAACCAGGACACTTGTAATTATATATTAAAGAATATAGCCAGAAAGAGCATAACAGCAAATTCGTCCACACAACAGTACAGAGAGCTCAGTCCATCTCATTTTCGTGGGTCAGTTAATCTACTGAAGGTCCTTCTGACTCCTGGCCCACTAGCCCGAGGCCAAGGAAGCAGATGGCGAGGTACAGAGAAGCAGCAGCACGGCATGGTAAAGCAGGCGACGGTGGCGCCTCACAATGTGGTGGGCTGGAGGTGAGGCGTCTGGAGCGTGGCAAGATGAGCAGAGCCAGCAGCCCACAGGCAGCAGACACGGCAGGGCGGGGTGGAGTTTGGGTATGGAACAGCCCGGTGCAGCAATGCGACCCACTGTGGTCCCTGGGTTGGCTCTGCCAAGTGGGGCAGAGCACTGCACAGCCCACTGAAAGCACAGCACACCGCACAGGGCAGCATGCTGGTTCGACCACCAGGGAGACAGAGAGAACCAGCCTCCAGAAAACCATTTATCTTTGACACACCTCCAAAGGAGGTCATCGCTGCAACCTGATTGACAGGCTGAACCCCTCCCTATCTTCATACAGGTGCCATGTTGGATCATAAAACTTAACTCATAGTAGCTCTCATTATTTGGCAAACACCCCATGGCCTCAACAGGGTGGGCCTTGAGGCAGGGTTTTGCTTGTGGGCTGTAGGGTCTGTTGTGTGGTCTCACAACAACACCTATGGTGACATAGTCTAGCACACTCTTGGTTTCTCCAAAGTAAAGTGATCAACATGTGGCTGCAAAGTGAGTTAATGGTTTAACTGATTGGCATCAGGGCCAGGAATGGTGTCACAGGGGGTAGAGGGGCATCTATGCAGATTCTAATCAGAGAGACCCAACAGATAGAGAGGTGACGTGTCTGGAGAAAGTCTGTTTCAAAGGACAGAGATCATGCTGCAGTGCCGAGATGAGGCAGTGCTGAGAAAGGCTTAATGCGGCTTATACAACACACACACACATACACAGAGGCAGAGAGAGAGAAATTGAGCAGATGAGTGAGCGAGCGAGCGAGCATGAGCCCAACAGCACACCCAGCCCTATCAAGGGAGGGTCTCGGATAAGCTCTGAACATTATAGTCTGCTGGGTAGATGCCAAGATAGGACAGACCACTCAGCTAACTGCAGAGGGGCACAGAAAGGAATTTGATATAGAAAATGGAAACCCTGTAAGCAGATGCTGATTCGTCTGAGTTTGGAACCCAGATAAAGGCCTCTAAAAGCCCACAGAATGGCTTAAGCTCCCTTAGGTGATTCACTGGGTGAGACCTGCCCATGAGCAGTTTGTGCTCCGGGATCGTCTCACACTTGAGCGCAGTGAGACCGTTGTCCCATGTGGATCCCTCGCTCACTCCTGAGACAGCAGCACTGTGGATGCTCCCTTTCTTTGCAACCCACCAGCACCCAGCACTGACCAAGGTCCCTGGCTTCCTCCATTTCTCTTCACCCATCACCACTGAGCCAGTTCTGACACAGAGCGGCCCTGTAGAGGATTCTTGAGGCTGTAAGTCTTTACAGGAGCAGACGGCCTCATCCTCTCACAGAGCAGCTCTCGTAAAGATGTGTACACGTATGTACATGTATATACTGTATAGACACAAACCAAACCCAATACCATCAAGTCCATTATAGTGACCCTATAGGACAGAGAAGACCTGTTCCTTAGAGGTACTGAAGCTAGACATCTTTATGAGAGCTGACAGTCTGATGTTTCTTCTGGGGAGTGGCTGCTAGGTTTGAACCTCCTACATTGCAGTGCGCAGCTCAGTGTTAAATCCACTGTGCGATGCAGGATGCACATCCTTCTGTCTGTCTGTCTGTCTATCTATCTATCTATCTATCTATCTATCTATCTATCTATCTATCATCACTGGGCAGTACAAAAGGCTTGCCCTTAGCTACTACCCAACAGATTGGAGGTTTGAATCCTCTGGAGATGCCACCAGAGAAAGTCCCAGTGCTCTGTCCCCGCAGCAGTTCCATGCTGTCACACAACGGTGACTCGACAGCCGGGCTCTGGTCTGGTTTGGATGCTGCTGCTTTTGTTAATTGCCATCCCTTCACCAACAGGCACACTGATCACTAAGCCTCTCCGTCGTCCAGGCACCTCGGAGTGGGTTCAGATCTCCAGTGTTTTGGTTGGTGGTTCAGCATTTTGTCATTGACACCAGCCAGAAATTTCTTTGTTTGAGGATGTGTTTACTTTCTACCCACGTGCTTGTCAACTGTCTGCCTATAGACAAAACTATAGATGCATACACACACGCACAAGGACATCTATATGTGCATCTAGCTTTATCTATAATTCTGAACAACTGGAACAACTACAGTGTCCAAAAGTAATATAAAATAATAGACCACAAGAAATCATGTGGTCATTTAAAACAGTGATGTAGAAGAATATTTAATGTTGTAGAACAGTTTATGACTTATTATGAAGGGTGAGAGAAGCAATTTTATAATCATATGCAAATAAAGTGGAGTTTTATTTTGATATAGATAAATATAAAAAAATTAAAGAAAAAAAGAAATATAGAAAAAGACAAAATAGTTATACTCCATAGAAGGCTGTGTTCACTTAATTTAGTGGAATATTGGTGATTTATCAATCTTTGTCCTTTTCTATTTTACCAAGGTTTTTTAAAATTACCATCCATCACTATTGTAGTTAAAAAATAATACCCAGGGGGAATGAAACTCAAAATAACTCAGTGCCATCGACTCGATTCTAACTCATAGTGACCCTACTGGACGAAGGAGAACTGCCTCTGTGGGTTTCCCAAACGTAACGTCATGGGACTAGCACACATCATTTCTTCCTGTGGGGCCACTGGTGGTTTTGAACTGCTAACCTTAACATATAACCGACTACTCCTATAAATTGGCGATATTTTATATTTTGTATATTCACTTCTCCCTCTTGTAAGGTCTCGGCTTGAGGCTCCTGAGTTTGGTCTGGTTAGGGAGGTCCTGACCCTGGAACCCCCAGAAATTGCTTCCCTGGTTTGGTGATGTATTTCCCACCTTCGCCCACAAAAGGCTGTGGGCTCCACAGTAACTGTGACCCTGTTTCTTCCTGTGCTGGCAGGTGGATTCTATGGACCCTGATTCCTTAGCGATAAACTCTGCCTGTCCAAAACAATGTGGAGCCCTGGTGGCATAGTGGATTCTGAGCTGTGCTGCAGACAGAAAGATCAGCAGAGCAAAGCCGCCAGCAGGTCCTCTGGAGACGGCAGAGGGGGTCCGTCTGTTCCTTTAAAAGATGCACAGGGCCGTTCTACCCTGTCATGTAGCGTCTCTTAGGAGACAGAATTTACTCGATGGCTGTGAGTTTGGTTTGGGTTTGCCCCAAACGATATTGTCTGTCTTTTTAACTGACCTGCCTTGGAGGTTTGGTATGATGCTGGTGTGAGATTGTGGGTGTAGACTTTGCTGTGGAAGGTCCCTGATATAGTTTATTATGCCAGCCTGGCTGATAAATACAAGTAGGATTAACTGAAGGGCGGAGAGATAATGGCTCAGTGAGCCTCATCTTTCTTGTCTCTTGCTCTTTGATCATCGGACCAGTGTGCGGCTACCTTGCTCGTTCTTTGCCTCAATTTATAGGCTACACTACCTGTTGGACGCCTAGCCTGTGGACTGTGTCTCTGTAAGTTGAGGTCCCTTTAAGGCATCTCTGGAGCTGGGGACTGGCAGTTGGGACTGGTGGTTAGTTGACAGTTGGTGATCTGCCTTGTGATTGGCTGCTGAGCTGAGATAGCCTCACTCTATAAATAGAGGGCGATCTGGCAGCAGAGAGAGGAGAAGGACTGCTAGTCTCTCACAACTCTGAGCCATTTGTAGTCCTTATAATTTAACTGTTCATTTGTTATATTTATCTGTATATAATTTAACAGTTCATTTCTTGTTATATATCTAATTATCTTTATAAATAAATATATTTAATTATCAGCAATTTGGTTTTATCTCTCTATAGAACCCTGTCTAACACAGTCCCTAACCGGAAATATGGAAAGATCCTTCTAGCCAAGCCCTTCTGACCAACCATGCTTCCGTGTGTTCCTTTGGTGTCTCAGCCCACCTGTCGCTCTCTCCTGCAGGGCAAGACTCCTCAAGACAGAGCACAGCAGGCTGGGGACCTGGACCTGGCTGCGTACCTAGAGAGCCATCAGAACTATAAGATCCTTGGCCACGAGGACCTGGAAACAGCCGTTTGACCCTGGCAGACTGGCAGAGAGCACCTGCGTGAGGAGATCACCTACGCCCTCCCGGCCGCCGGGCAGCTCTCCTGGAAGAAGCTGATGGAATCCATACACCTGTCTCTCTCCTGCAAGAATCTCTCTGAGACCGTGCCACCAGTTTAAGGGCTCCCGGGCTGGACCGCAGAATACGATAGCCCACGGAGACTGCGGCAAGATACCTGGAGATGTGGGGGCGGCGGCGGCGCCCTAGAGGTTTGATCCTTACTGCTTCCAGCAAGTAGCATGAACTTCCGTGTTCACCTGTGTAACTTATTTCAGAGATTCAGAGGCTTTCCATAAAATGGCACCGCTCCCTTCTCCCCACCCCCTCCACATGCATCCCTCTTCCCCTCTCCGAACCCTTTCCCTGTCCCACACCTTTTGACTGTTAACTTCCCCCCACTCCACCCCATTTTAAATATGGTATTATCTGTTCTCTTCCCATTTCTATCTTTGGAGACCCTGGGGTTGTCTGAAGGTCATTTGAAGCCCTCCAGATGTCCCACAGAAACAGCGGACACAGGACTCTAAGTCCACTTCCATCTCCAAGACTAAGCCCACGAAGACTCCTTGGGGACTCTTTGCACGCTTTCCCCTCTGCCCCCTCCCCTCCTTTTTCATTATCGAGGAGCTGGGACGTGCCACATGGATCATGTCAACTTGTCACATGCTGTATCGCTGAGGTGCGGTGAGCTGGCTGGGAGTTGTCTGCGGTGCTCTGAGGTACCTCTGAGAGGTCACCCAGGGCCCAGCCCAGGTGGCTGGTAGCTGAGAGGGCCTGGTTCAGCCTGGGCTGAGGACTCAGCTCGGTACTGCCCACGGGTAGTCACCTCTGTCCCGTGCAGGCGTCACCATGAGCAGCGGCTTCAACAAGGGCCGGCGGCTGGTCGGCCAAATGGCTCCGTGCCCAGGGCTGACCGGGCTGAGCCCAGAAGCGTGTGTGGAGGCTGTGGTCACAGGAAGTGGTCGCAGGTAACAGCATGGACGTCCACACGTTTTCCAGCGAGGATGGGAAACACAGCAACTGCAGAAGCAGCCACGTGCCCAAGACCAAGCCATCTTTGCCAAGCTAAAGGGACCCTTGGAGACAGTGATTGGGGCTGGGGGGTGGGGCCGTTCTAGACTCCCGTTACTCCAAGACAGTCTTGTCCCAAGGACAAAGCCTTGTTTCGCGAGCTCCACTGCCAGATTTCCGGAATGCCTGGATCATCCTGTGGACCCCTCCGCGTAGGACTGGGCGGGGAACCACAGTCCTTCCTGATGCCCCCGTAGGCTCCTTTTCCCTGCATGGGGTAGTCTGTCATTGCCCTTTCTACCTTCTCCGCCTCCCCCCCACCACGCCCCGAGGGGCCCTGGCCACGCCTGATCCAGATGCAGCTCAGAAGCTACGTGCCTGGCCCCTCACCTGGACACTCTTGTGAACACAAAATGACCAGAGGGAAACCTCTCTCTCTTTCGGTCCCAGATGCGTGCTCCCCGTGGGGAGGAGGCAGAAACAACAGTGGGTGTCCTGAGCAGGTTGCTGCTGTCGGGCGCTGATGCGCCCAGAGCCAGTGGTCTTCCATGTCACCCTTGGGCACGAGCCAAGCACTTCCCTCTCACCTTTCCGCATGCCAACTCCAGTGGCCATCCCTCCGGGGGCTTGTCATTTAAGAGCCCTGTGTGGGGAGGGAGGCGGGGGACACACTTCTGATTGGAATTCCACCCGGGCTCAGCCCATCATTGGGACAGCATCGGCCATGATAGACTGTACCCAGGAGGAGCGGCCTCTCGGACGCCCAGGTTTTTATCCACCATCGTCTCAAAATCAAGTCGTGGGCGAAAGTTCCAGCTGAGAGGGCAGGGGCTGGCTGGCTGCAAGGAACCTCTTTCCATACGTCAGTCCCAGAAATGGACATGCCTCCTGGAGGCGGTGGTGCAGGAAGCTGGGGCTGCAGTTGATGGATTCCAGAAGTCTGAGGAGGAGGAGGAGGATAAGGAGGGGGCTGCAGGGGAGTCCTTCTGCCAGTTTGCCTGCCCCTCTGCTGGGACATCGGGGAGATGTCACAATGACAGAAACCTAATCCCTGGACCAGACCGGAAGCTGGCTTTGAATGGTGCCTTCCAGCACCATGGAGCCAAACGAGGGGCTCTGTGTTCACCAGTGGGGGCTCAGATTTCTCCGTGCGGGTTTTAGAGCAGCCCCGAGAAAGCTAGGGGTGCAGATGGCCCGGCGCCAACCCAAACAGCTCCACTGCAAGGCCAAGGCAAGCCCCTGGCATGAAAACAGGCGAGGTTCTAACTACTGGAGGGGCCCCTGAGCGCTTGGAAATCATTCCCGCATACCTCCCACCCCCTTCAATAAATATCAAGTCATTAGGGTCCCGTGTTACTAATAGGGGTGATGGATGGCCAAAGGCAAACACTCCCCGGGCCTTGGGCTTTGCAGAAAAAGAGCAGCAATCATGGACAGAACAAGCCCCGCTTTGAGTGGCTGAGACAGTCCATCTACCTCCTGTAACCCTCGTTCTACTTGGTCACTGTGTGTCGTATGCTCCAGGAGTGCTGAATCGGCTTGCCTCCTGTTCTCCAGCCACGGGGCGTCCGAGGAGTTGACTCGCACGTTCAGCTGCTGCTGCTTAGGAATGCCTTTGGCTGGGAAGCTCTTTCTACCCCATTGCCTGGTTCCCTTTCCTCATTGACCCGATGGAAGCCCATGGTCTGGCCTCGGTCTGAACACACACACACAGCGTCCATTGAAAAAGCATCATGATATGTACCCAGAGGAAAGGGTATTTTCTGCAAAACCCGCTGAGACAGCTTTTCAAGTGGTGGCTGGCTTCTCGGGCAGCGTCCCTGCCGCATCGGCCTCGGGACAGCCCTTCCTGCCACACAGCTGTCTGGCTTGGGGTTCCACTCTCAGACCTGGCTATCGGAGGGACGACGAACAGAGTTGTTCCCCAAAGACCCCATCTCAAAACCTTAAAGCCAGGCGCTGCTGCAGCCTGCTACTCTAGTATTGCACTCCCGTGCTGGGGGAGCCGGCTCGCTGTGCGGTATCACATTCAAGCCCTTGAGAAAGGCCAAAGGGCGGGACGCGGCCCTGAGCCACCTGATTGTAGGGCCGCCCTGCTTTTCGCAAACACCTTGATGCATCTTCTCTTTGATGGAAGACCTGCGTTGGCACCTGTTTGTGAGAACTGGAAGACATCCAAAGAGGGCTTTGCCTTTTAGGAGAAGAGCGAACAGTGAAACAACTGAGTAGCGCCCAGGAATGACGTCAGATTCCTTCCCCAGGAACGTGTCATCCAACGTCGCAGCATCCAGCCGCCATCCTGAACGGTGTCAGTGGCGAACGCCCAGTGTTAGCGTGAGTTGAGGTTTTGAGCACTCTTTGCTATGATCTGGCAGGTGACGCTTGGGGCTGAGGATGGTCAAAAATGCCCCCCATGGGATCATGTCTGCACTGGGCATCATTCTGATCTATGAAGTGGTTCCCGGGAACACTCGGTTTTGGGATGATGGGAAACGCCTGTCCTGCCGTGGAGGTGAGAACCTAGAAGCAGTGCGATCTCTGAAGCAGAGGAGCTGACTAGCAGGTTCAGCTGCTGCCGCTTAGGAATGACTGCAGCTGGGATGCTCTTCCTACCCCTGGGCCTTGTTCCCTGTGGGGTCTCCGTCTTTACAGGGACTGTGGTATGAGGTCCTCATCTGGTGATCCATGTGCATCTGAACCTAGTGCCAGTTCCTTTGCCTAAGGGATCATTGCACGGTCTTCACTAGCATCCCCATATCATCCATGTCCAAGGACACGTGGGCGCGCCATGTCGTTCCAGAACAGGTCGCTGTCATTGTAAATGTTTAGACTTTTCCATTGAGTCGATGTTGTTGAGTGCTGTCAAGCCCGCCCTGACTCACAGCAACCCGGTGTAGCACAGAACCACACTCCTCCCAGCCCTGTGCCGTCCTCACGTCATTTGGTGTGCGTCCATTACTGCAGTCACTGGGCCGTCCATCTCCTTGAGGGTCTTCCTTCCCTTTACTGACCCTCTTCTATGCCAAGTACAATGGCTTTCTCCCGGGGCTGGTCCCTCCTGAGGACATGTTCAAAGTATGAGGGATGAGTAGCACATGCTTTGTTCGCTGAAAAAATTTGACTATCATGATGTGTATCAAAATCAGTCGAGATGCCACCTGTGTGGAGGTCCTCTGTCCACCTGGCAGAGTTAAACCTATTAACATGGATGTACGCTGTGGCTTGTATGTTCTCTCAGAAATGCTCCGTGAACTGGAAGAATAACCATAGAGACTTGTATTTATTTGTATCCATAGATATATATGCACTACACATGCATATATTGCACCACACATAGATTTATTGCATAGATTTTTAAAAGAGAAAACACCCTAAAATCATGTGAATCATTTGTATGTGTGTAGTTAGACCTACAGGTAAAAGACATGGCTTTCTAGTCCCACAAGAACTCACAGGGGCAGTTCTACCCTGTCCGATAGGGTTGCCGTGAGTCAGTGTTGACTCCATGGCGGTGTTAGGTAGTTACAGCTACAGGCAAAGATAAATTAAGAGAGAAATGTCACTTATCCTTCGTTGTGTCCAGCATAATTTGGTCTCCTCGCCCCTTACAAGTACACGTGACATTGACCTTGGCTGGTGCCCTAAAACCCACAACCAAGAGGTCTTGGAATTCCTAGTGTTGCCTTCCATGGAACACGGAGCCTGGCCTGAGTCCTTCTTTTCTCGTTGCTGCTGCAACCACTGTATAAGGCAGAGTTTACCAGGCAGACACTCAGACGAATACATAAATAGGGCAAACTGCTGCCAGGAAGGTGGTGGTCACTTGGATGGGGTCTGAGCCGCTTGGCTTCCGGCCAGGCACGGTGACTAATGAAATCACCGAGAACAACATGGTATTTTATCCAGCTGTGTGGTTTAGACATAAAAAATAGATCTTGGCTGAAATGGCGCCTCATAAGCATCAGGCGAAACGACAAATTTCTCCACATCAGCATCTTGGTTTCGTCTTGGAAGACTCTTCAGTTAGCGAGCTCTCTGGCAAACCTGTAACATTTATTCAGCATGAAGTAGCTTCTGCCCAGGACTTGAACGAACCAGCTCAGAATCCCTCCGTTCTCCCCATTCTCTGGACTCTAGGTGTAGTGACTCTAGACCCCGTAGTTCTAGCTCACCCTTCTGACTGGTCTCCCCCTGGCCCCGTGCCTGGCCCAGCCATCGCTCATTCGCAGTTCCTCCGGCCCCTGGCCACGTGGGCAGTCCTGCCCCGCGTCTGCTGCTGCCTCCGTCATCTCCTCATCCCGGTAGCTGTTACCCGTTGCCTTTGAGTTTGTTCCAATTCGTGGTGATTCTGTGCATTATAGAGTGGCCCGCGTCTTCCATAGATAGTCCGCTCAAAATGAATCAAAGTGAAATTAGCCCAGAGGGCAAACGAATGCCTGTTGACCTTGAACATCTGATAGCATCAGGGCACAGCTGATGGCGGGAAGGAATCCCCCAGACGGGTGGTGTTCGTTGCTGTGGAGTAGGATCTGGCTTATGCTGACCTTGCAGATGACAATGAAACATTGCCCACCTTGCGTCATTCTCACTACCTCTCGCTACCGACTGTGTCATAACACAGTTACCCCTCTTGTGTCAATCCACCTCATTGAAGAGTTCCCTCGTTTTCACGGATCGTCTATTTCATGACCTCTCTTTCTAAAGATTGGAGATTTTTGATGGCATGCCTGAAACCAGTGAGCCGAGTCTTTCCTCCTCACTCGTCAGGCACATTCTGGTTGGATTTCGTGGAAGGCTGACTCCTTGGAAGGTGATTGCAGTCTTCTTTGCTAACACTACGGTTATCACACCACGCGGACGCACCATGGCTTCTGTTTTCCCTCCAGTCTAATGATAAAGTCAGCGAGCTTGACTGAGGCGCTAAGTGGCTGTCTCCCACAGCTTCCTTAGAGCCTTAAAATTAGAAACTAGGGGACCAATGGGGTGTCTCTGGACAGCCTACCTCTCTGGACATTTCGCTTCACTGAACTGATAGCAGAGAAAGAAAGTAAAAGACCCTCATTTCTAGGCAGTGGAAATATAATACAACTTAAAATTAAAAATTCAATGTTTTGATGGACAGGTACAGGAGAATTTATACATATATATCTTCAGTCATTTATTTATGCAAACGTATGCTCATTAATCAACTCTCAATGTATTCACTCATTTCTATCTGTTTCACAAGTTCTCACTTACTGTGATACAGACACTGAAATGGGGTATCACAGTGGCTGGAGCACGCTGACCTCTGAACTGTCGGCCGGTAGTCTGGGTGAGAAGTCCCACTCATCCCATCAGCTGAGCAGGACGTGGTCAGCCCCACACAGGAGAAGCCCAGGGTTCCAGCACACAAGTCACGGAAGCTGCATTGCAGGTCAGCCCCAGCTTTGCCAACCACTCCTCAAGCACCATCTTTCACTGCTGCGAAAACCAGGTACTTCAGAAATACATGATGGTGGATTGCGCTTCTGTCTCCTTCGAGTTTCGGTCCTGTGACCAAACAGATTTCAAGGCAAGCCTTCATGATCAGACAGAATCACCCCTGAAGTGGGGGCTGAAATGTGTTCACCCTAGCTCTTAAGGACACACCCAGGACAAGTGAGCAGCATGTGTAGCTGGTTTTGACTCAACGTAAGGAAGGTCAAGTGTAAATATTGCCCAGGAGAGTGGCGTGGGCATTCTTAGGGCATGAGCTATATTCTTTGAGCCATTGAGAACATCTAAAGAGGAGGCAGGGCCGCCCGGAGGGCAGTTCTGGTCAGGAACGTGTACGCACAAGGGACTGGAAGGAGGTCTGTGCTTTTCTGAAAGTTCCTTTGGAGACACTTATTGAGTGCTTGTTCATTTGCACCATTCATTTAAATCTTGATTTTTTTAAAAAATTAAATCATTATATTGGGGGGGCTTGTACAACTCTTATCTCAATCCACACATGCATCCATTGCGTCAAGCAATTTTGTACATTTGTTTCCCTCATCATTCTCAAAACATTTGCTTTCTACTTCTGCCCCTGGTATTCGCTTAAATCTTGATTTTTGTTGTTTTTTGTTTTTATAAATCTTGATTTTTTTAAAAACAGTTCTTTAAAATCATGCTTTTGAAGTGAGAGACTTTAAAGTCTTGTGGGGAATGGCTTTTCGTTATCTCTGAAGATCCTTCGAGCCAAGTTAGGAATCAAGGAGCCAGTGGGTGAGAAGAAGCCACCTGGAGAAGTCCAATCCCCCCACGATGCTCTGGACACGTCATAGGATTCGATGAATATTCTTAGGCGTGCCAGGACAGAGTCATATGAAAAGTCTGCCTCACGTCCAATCTGCAAAATGCCGTGATGTGATGTTCCTAGCATTAAATGTCGCCTAGCATAACCACAGAGGAAAATTCTGCCTGAACGATGTTTGAGAGCCAAGTAAATGCACATGAAAAGCCATCATGGGGAAAAAAGAAAACCTTGCTTATGTTCTCAGCAAGATCCTATCAAGGACCTTCCCATGGAAACAGTAACACCATGATCCTGGCTTTCTCCCTGGTTTCCACCGTCCCAGTATGCTGAGCCAAATGGCATCTGGAATCGAGCCTTCCATCATGGGAACAACTTAAGCTGCCTTGCTGCTCAGCGCTTCAGTCAAACACACCTAAAGCTTTCAGTGTAAGATAACTTAAACCAGCCGTGCAAACCTGTATTATTCATTGGCTCCAATTTCAATACTTTTTTTTAAATGTTAGTGCTCTAGCATTTCAGTGCATTCTTTGATACCCTGGGGTTTTCGTTCGGACCTGTGAGACGGTACGTTTCAGATGAATAGACCAAATCTCAGAGCAATGCATTCGTTTGCACAGACTCACGGCCTTGATGGGGGAAGTGCAGCGAGATTATGTCTCAGGTCTGCAGAAATGCTAGGAAAACTTGTCCACGGAGATGATTTCTAAGTAAGCGAGTTTCTGCTCTTGCCTTCAACATAGATTGCCATCAACCACTCGAATGTCCACAAGGTAGAAGGTGCCCCCATGAAGAACAACAAGAAGTGACTTAGGATTCCACAGAAAGAATTGGTTCGAACTAAGGGAGAAAAAGAAGGAGAAACTCCTAGGTTTTGCTAACAGACAGACATATCAACCTCGGTGTATTTTTAAGGACAGGGGGTGTAGGATGGGCTGGATATTTGGGCCACCAGCATGGCTTTCATAAGAAGAAATGAGCATTCAGGGTGATCCCTTGCCTTCATCTCATTACTGGCACATGGCACCTTAAACGCAAGTGCTAGCCTTTCTCCTCAGAAGTTAGCACCTGCGGCCAAAGGTTATGAATGATTACAGAAAGCTAAGTCCACCTTCAGACCCACTGGTACTGCGTTGATTCCAATTCATTGTTGTTAGTTGCTAGGTGCCATTGTATCCGTTCCGAATCATAACTAAGCTTTGGACAGAACACACCCAGGTACTGTCACCTCCTCATTCCAGTTGTTAAATTGGAGCCTACTGTTGCAGCCCCCAATCCATCTGGTTGAAGACCTTCCTCTTATTCGCTGCCCCTCTACCTTACCAACCATGAGGCCCTTCTCCTTAAACTGGTCTCTCCCGACAACATGGCCAAAGTATGTGCGACGATATCTCACCATCCTTGCCTCTAAGGCGCATTCTGACTGTTCTTCTTCCAAGACAGATGTGTTTGTCCTTGTGGTAGTCCATTGTGCATTCAGTACTGTCCACCAGCACCATAATTCAAACGCATCAACCAACTCATAGCGACCGCATGAAAGTTTCTGAGGTGGTAAATCTCTAAAGGGGAAGATAGCCTCAACTTTATCCCCCGGGGTTACTGGTGGGCTTGAACACCCAACCTTGTGGCTAGCAGTCCAACTTGTAACTGACAGCACCACCAGGACTAGACCACATAAATACGGATGCCGCATAAATATATAGGAAGTTGTGTTGTACTTAGGGAGGTGTTTCTAAAGGGTTCATGGGAAACTTCCATTATCTTTTAATTCCATTTTTCCATGAACATTTTGAAGCCCCCCCACAGAGAGGGACGAACATACAGGACTGAAATATCCTTGGGTTCTTCGTCTCATTGCCCAGAGGGCCACCAGATGGTCGAATCTTACAAGGGGCTTCAAAAGATTCCTGGACAAATAGAGTTTTAAAAGAATGGGATTTTTCCACGAACATTCCTCATATTTACATTGAATGGTGCCTGAAATGCAAAGGAAGGGCTAAGATTAAGAACACAAATGTTCGCGGGAACCAGTCAAGCAGGCCGGTGAGAGGCAAATCCTGCCGGGCGGCCAATTTGGACAAAACATGAGTAGAGATGGGAAAAAGAAGCTATAGAACTTATGGAAGGATTTGCGTTTTCCCAACATGCTAGTGTTTTTCATAAGGACCCCTGCTGGCTGGTGATGTGGGGCCTTAAGCTGCTAACTGCAGGGCGAATGGTTCAAGTCCACTAGGGAGAAAGGCGAGTCTGTCTGCCCCTATAAAGATGTATTAGCTCAGTAACCCTCTATGGGAGTTGACTCAATGGCAGGGGGGGTGGTTTGGCTTGGTTTGTGTTTCTCATAGTTGAAGTTTGAACAACAAGCTCTCGGGTGATGTAGAAGGAATTCCTTAATTTTTGCGGGAACTTGGACTATAAGTCCCCTGTGATATTTTCTAGGTTTAGATTTCTATGATCTTTAGAGTGGGACAGAACTGAATTCGAACCCTTTTCTAGCTTCCTGGCAGATAGACACCCATTAAAAGATCTTTATAATAAAGACAGTCATTCGTCATTTCTCCCAAATCATTTGGAAACAAGTTTTGTGAACTTACACGTTTACCTTGCTACACACACACACACACACACACACACTTTGCCAATTCCTAGCCAATCCTCAAATCTACGTAACATTTCTATTAGGCAAAGCCATCATGATTTCAAATGAAAACAAAAGATCTGTAGCCCCTTTTTCTTAAGAATTACTTTTTTGTTGTTGTCACTTGTGGTGGGTGGTGTGGAATTAGGCAGGGACACGGAGCAGGGCCTGAGACATCCCCAAGCGGGGCCTCACCTCATGCCACTGGCTAACGTTTCTGCAGTCGTTCCGTCTCGGTGGTGGTTAGTTGCTGTCGAGTTGGCTCTGCCTCATGGTGACCTTGCGTACATCAGCACCAAATGTGGCCTGGTCCTCAGCCTTGCCCACCGCCTTTGGTGCTCTTGAGCCCATTGTCGAAGCTATTGCGTCAAGCCGTCTGACTGAAGGGGCTCCTCACTTTTGCTGACCCGCCAGTTTACCCAACGTGATGCCCTCCCCTAGCGATGGGTCTTTCTGGATGACATATCCAAAGGAAACAAGATGAAGTCCCGCCCTCCTCCCCCCTAAAGAGCACTCTGGTGGGAGATCTTCCGAGACTGACGTATTTGTTCTTCTGGCAGCCTGTGAACTAGTTAATATACTTTGCCAATACAAGATGTTGTTCATTTTTCTCTATTCTTAATCCGAATTCCTAGATTCCAAGTTGCCTGGGGTAGGGGAGGAAGTCACTCTGGAGAGAGCCTTGAGAAATGGGCCTTTCTCTGGGTCTTGCTCGGAGAACCCCACTTCGTCTCCCCCCCCCACCCCCCGACTCCCGATACTCGGCTTCGGAAGGAAAAGGAGAAGCAGAGACATGGGAAAAGGAGGCCCCATGTCTCAAAATTAGTACCATCGTAAAGCCCTGTTCTTAACACTAGTTCTTATGGCAACTCACAGATAAAGAAGACGTGTCCTGACTGAACCTTGAGGCTCATGAAAATTAAACTGGAAAAGCACAGGAGGAAAAAATGGTCAAGTATCATGCTCATGAAGAAGACTTTGAGGAGTCTCCGCAAGGCCATTTACAACCTAGATCAGCGGTTCTCAACCTGGGGTCGCAACCCTTTTGGGGGTCGAACGGCCCTTTCACAGGGGTCGCCCAATTTCTAACAGTAGCAAAATGACAGTTTTGAAGTAGCAATGAAAATAATTTTATGGTTGGGGGGTGACCACAACACGAACTGTATGAAGGAGTTGAGGGATTAGGAAGGCTGAGAACCACTGGTTTAGACAGAGCAGAAGACTTGTAGTATGTGTGGAAGTGAGAGAAAATGGTTCCACTGGATAGAAAGAACTTCCTAATAGAGCCCTTTAAAGGAAGGCGCTGATGTTTGAAGGGAAGGTGCTTCCCCACATGCTCATGGGAGATCAGACCTCTCTATATTGGTCCATGATAAAATTTTGGAAAAGCCAGTGATAATTTAGGGAGCTTATAATATACCCAAGTACACTCACTCCGTAAGAAAAATTCAGACACTAAGATGTTCCTGGTTGGGGATTTAAATATAACTTTAAAAAAAAAGAATAATGGCATAAGAGATGCATAAAATGGTCTTATAAAACGTACCCTAACTAAGTTGGTTCACCCTCTCGTGTTTGTTTCAGGTTTGTGGGTAGTTCTGTCAAAGACATTGGTGAGATGTGTCACTTCCAGAGTACCTTTTAGCTTGGCAATGTGCTGCACCGACTACCTTGGATCCAAATGCTTCCCCGCCTTTGGGGGTGTTATTCATAGTACAACTGATCACACAGTCACTCGTGGGAGTTCCTGGAACTCGGAACACACAAGCCTACGTCCTAAGACACGAGAATTCACATCGGATGCTTTTTTTCTGAATCATTTTATTAGGGGCTCATACAACTCTTTTCACAATCCATACATACATCAACTGTGTCCAGCACATTCGTACATATGTTGCCATCATCATTCTGATGCTTTTTAACATGTGAGCTGTGCGTGGGGGAAGCAGGGGGTGTTGCCGTCCTGGGGACTGAAGCTTGGATACCGTTATAGACAAAATATTCTAGGGCCGTAGACTATTTTGTGAAACACATCTTTGGGAGGCCCAAGTCTCAGAAGAGGTGAGCCTTGTTTTTTTTAAGAAGAGCTAGCAGAGAAGTGGGCAACTGGGAACCTGAATATGATGTGACTCATGGCTGACTGAAGCGATGGGCCCCATCTCTGCAGAGTGGAGGAAGGAGCTCCCCATCTCAGTGCCCTGGGAAGGCGGGTGTGTGACTTCCTTCCACTTTCAAGTGAGTCCGTGTATCCTTGTGCTCAAAGAGTCCCGGGTGGTGGGCTGTGTGCTCAGTGTGGTCTCCATAGAGGCGTTGCCATGATAACATAAAGGACTCGTATGTGTTCCAACCTCCTTGTAGACCCCATCTCAGAGGCCTGCTTGGGTGTGTCCTGGGGCCAGCTGGTAGGTAGAATCCGACAGGCCTCACAGCCATAGAAATCTGAGGTCCACATTTTATTTCCAGGTGAAGGGGGTCCAGATATTAGGAAGTGGAGGGAGGTGGGTGGGAAGGGTGAGATGCGGGAGGGAAGACTAGATTTTTTTTTTGTAACAAAGTCATATTTTTCCCTAATTTTCTTGCATTTCCTATTTATATAAAGTATCTCGATCACTGTGTCGCTCTCCGGAGATTTTTCCGATGGAATTAACTTGGGAGACTGGACTCGTCTCTGAAAAAGAACCCTGATTAGCTCCAGTGGCTTTTTGGACACTTTTTCTGTATTGTGAATTACGTGGAAATGTACAGAATAAAAGTGAAGAAATACCACCCCATGGCTTCCTGGCTTCTATTTCTGGCTGCGCGTTGCAGTCAGTGTGGGGACGCTGTCCTTAGCTGTGGTTAAATGAGATTTTCAAAAGCTGGAAGGGAGGGCAGGCTGAGCTGCGAAGCAGTGCCTGATGAGGCGGAAATCAAACCTGCAGAAACAATGAGGGCCCCGCTTCTGTCCTGTGGCCCGATTTTCTCTTGCACCTGGGAGAAAAACTTAGATGTAAACCTGTGATCTGACTGGGGAGAGGTGGGATACCATGGAGGCAAACCACAGGATTGTGCCGTGTGGCCTTCAGAGAACATCGGGGTAGTGGTTTCAGGCACAATCCCAGCATTTCTGAGTTGCGCGGACAGAGCCTTGAGTTGGAGGAGACCAAGAGAGCTGGTATTGATCAAGAAGGTATCAGGGACGGGAACAGCACACAGGTTAAGTCGCCCATAAGTCTGCCGGCTGTACTCCACTCTCAGGTGTTCAGTGAAGTACAGAGCCCTGTACAAGTGTGTGTCCATTGTCTGATCCTGGGAAAGAACCGTTGGGAAGGGTTAGAAAGAATGATGATTGGGGCTCAAACAGGACTGGGGAGTGTGCCCATCGCCACCCCGGGCAGACCAGAAATCCTCACAGTTCTCACGGAAGCAATAGAGTCTACGGAGGGCTTTGCTTCAACCCTGAGAAATAAGGAACCACCGTCTCAATCCTGTCCTGCCCCTGGTTAACAAGGGTCCAAAGCAAGACCCACAAGGGCTAAAATTTTAACTTCTTCCCCAAACGAAACTGTAGTTATAGGAACAGAGAATTGCTCAGCATGAAGTAGGGTAAATTTCACAATGTCTGATATCCAATTAGAGGCGGTCGGCCTGCAAAGACTTGGACAAGCATAGCCCCAAAGCAGCGAAGAATCAGACATTAACATCGACCCAGGGCCAAGTAGGTGCTAGAATCACCAGAAAATGACATTAAAACCGTTTCTGTGCTGGCATTCCAGGTGTTGAGAGTTCGGAAAGCACAGGGACATCTATATAAAAGTTTCAACTAGATTTTTGGAGACAATAATTGCACTATATTAAAAGAAAATCACACTGCTTAAGACTTGTAGTTCGCTAGACACAGCAGAAGAAAAGATTAGTGAACTTGAAGATATAGTAATAGGAATTATCCAATGTGAAACACAAAGAATGTTGAAGAAGTAGACAAACTGTCAGCTGTGGGATAATTTAAAGCAGCCCATGTTGTCTCAGAGAGAAAGGAGAAAAAAATTGCCCACACACTACAAATTTGATGTGAGACTCTAAACTCACAAATGCAAGCAGCACCACAAATTCCAAACATAAGAAGAAATATGGAAAAAAAATTTACCAAATTACAACCATATCGCTGAAAAACATTGTAAAGAGAATTTCTTTAAAAACCAGAGAAAGAGGAACAGGTGAACCAAAGTTCAAGATGACCTTTCTGACTAGAATTAATGCAAATGGTGTGGGTTCATATAAAGGACAGCCACTATAGTGTCTTGATAATTTAGAAGAGTCTTTATTCTGTTATAACCAGACTGCTAGAATCTCAAAGCAATGCTTTGATTGGAGTCCAAACACCCATTATCAGAAACTTTTATAGAGCAAACAGGTATGACAAAAGCAGAAAGCAAAATGAATGTTTTCATTCTTTAGAGTAAGTGAGCGTTGCAGGGCACAGGACTGATTATCACATCCTGGTTAATAAAATAAGAATAGTAATATCCTGGTTACAACATCAAAAGGAACAATATTATTAATTCCGAGAAGGGAGACGGAAGGAGACAGCCCATTCAGTGGTCCACATGGTATTGCAGTGGCTAGGCTGCCTCACAATTGAGAAGACACAAATAAATAAATGAAACATCTCTAAGGTACTGAAAGAAAACAAAATTCTTTCAATGTTTGTCTGAAAAAAATTGTCATTCCACAAATATTTTTGAAAGTGTTTAAGGGGACTGGATATTGTTTCTATTGCTAAACTTGTAAAACCTAACAAATAAATAGGAATAAAAACCATGTTTAAGCAAGATAGTTACTCTGGTGTGGTGCTTACACACCTCGTGCTTGCTAACTACAAGGTCAGTAGTTCAAAACCCCCTGCTCCTCAGGAGAAAGATGAGACTTTCTACTCCCATAAAGAGTTACAGTTTTTGAATCCCACAGGAGCAGTTCTACCCTGTGCTGTCCGGGTCCTTAGGAATTGACTCCGTGGCCGTGAGCTTGAAGTTTTTGTGGAGTTCTACTCCTTAGAACCTTTAGCGTTCATTTGTCCTTTAACCTTGGGGAGGGGGGGAGTAGACTAGCAACAAACTACATTTATACAGTGTGTTTATACATACAAATAGACATACTCAAATACTTACAAATGTGTGCTGCTGTTAATGTGCATCAAACTGATGCCAATGCCCGGGGACTCCATACACGATGAGACAGAATGATGCCTGGTCATGCAGTCTTCTTCATGGCTGTGGATCTGTTGAGTCCACCGTTGCTGCTGTTGGGTCGTTTCATCTCATGGAGGGTTTCCCCTCCCTTACCAAACACTTCTCAGCCCCTCCTGATGGCGCGGCCAACGTCAACGGGTCCATGTGTTGGGCAGTCGTGCTTGATCCATGGGGTTTTACTGGAGAATTCAGAAGTTGATTAGCAGGCCTTTCTTCCTGGTCTTTGTCTGAGAGCTCTGCTCTGCTAAAACCTGTCCCCCGCCATGGGCGACCATACTAGTATTTGAACTACCAGTGACATGTTTTCTAGCATCATAGTACGGCACTTATCTTTCCCCACCTTGTTTGCATTTCCTAACGCCAGTTTGGTCCCAAAGGCAATACGTTTGATGGCTGAGTGTGAAGCTTACTGTCTTTCCTAACCCCAGTTTGGTCCCAAAGGCAATACGTTTGATGGCTGAGTGTGAAGCTTACTGTCTCATCCCGCCTTCCTCTCCCCCTTCTTCCGCCTCTCAACTTCTGTTAACGTCATTCTACTGCCTTCATTGTTAACATGTATCCTCACTCTGTACCAATTTTAAAATTCTAAGAACTGTCATGTGCTTTATTTTAAGAGTTGAAAGCTGAGAACACAGAGTTGCATGAGCATGACGGGTTGCTAGTACCTACTGCAGGACCACGTGGTGTGCTACCATTACAGTTTTCTCTGTGGTGTCACGAGGTTATGGCCTCAATGACAAAGATAGACCCTCGTGTTTGTCGTCCAATGCAATGGTTTTGCTTGGACATTTTTAGATCATACCACATTTTAGCTTATTTTGTATTTGGAGTGTTTTTAATGGTGGACTTATGTGGTATAATGCCCATGAAGATATGGGTAAGATGACAAAGAAAAATATATCTCATTCTCTGAGGATCCTAATCACATCAAAGGGCTTCTTTCATCTTTAGTGTTTTCCAAATCAATACAGAGAGCTGTGTTGGTCCGGGTAGACTAGAAAAACAAATCCATGGACACACATATGTGCATAAGAAAGAAGTTTATATACAAGAGCAATTGAACCTTGAGAAAATATCCCAACCCAGTCCAGATCAAGTCCATTAGTCCAATATTAGCCCATATGTCCAATACCAATCTAT
>NW_022103920.1:8740166-8741120 GCF_000313985.2 Echinops telfairi
ATGAGCCCCCAATAAAATGATAAAAAAGAAAACAGCATGGCTTGGGCCAGGCGCACTTTTGTCATCAAAGCGACATCCTTGCTCTTCAACACTTGAAAGAGGTCTTGTGCAGCAGATGTATCCTGCACAATATGTTGTTTGACACCTCCACTGATTAAACTGACTGAATGTGGTCAACTCTCCTTAGCCTCAGTTTTCTCATCTGAAAAACAGGAAATTAATAAAACCAGCCAAATACAGTTGTGGTGGACATTAGAAGAGACAGAGGCTGAAAAAATACTTAGAATAGTGCCTCCCGCATAGGAAGATTCAATACATCGCAGCCCTGAAAATACGATGTGCATGACTCCATTGAGGAGACACTTATCTATTTCAAGTTGTGTTCTCTGTGCTGTTGGATAGGATACCGGCAAAGGGAGTAGGGCCTGGGGGCTCCTACCCCAGATAGCTTAGCCACTTTACTTACTCCACTTGGCTTTGGTGTTTACATTGAACTCCTGAAGTTGACCCCAGTCCTCTGTATTTCACCCTTCTCCTCTAGTTGCCAAATCTAAACCAACCAAGAATGCCTTCAAACCTGGAGATATCCAAACTTCCACATGAATGAATAAGGTAGGACTCTGAAACCTTACTGTGAGAGACAATGTGAAACAAGTGCTCTCAAAAGCTCGAGGTGGAATTGGGAAAATGAATCAGCGTGTCCTAAATCCAGCTTCAAATTGAGGCAGGCTCTGGACACTTCTGCTATAAGAAGAAGCCCCTGAGCGGTGCCCTTCACAAACACATGCGCACACACAACCCAGGCCCACAATTTGATGTCTTTGCATCGTCGTCCTTCTTCAAATTTGTTGTCCTTCAAATCATCTTCACTCTTCTGAGGACACCAAACCTCCAAACACACGATAGACAGCCAGCCTTTTGAGGAGTCTTCCGTAGCCTTTAATAACTGAGTTA
>NW_022103920.1:8741534-8743751 GCF_000313985.2 Echinops telfairi
AAAAAAAAAAGAAGAAAGAAAGACGTTCCAGCTGCTTCATCTGCCGATGACGATCATTCCTCAAACAAACGATCAGAAACAGGGGAGCCTCTGGTCAGAAGTGCACGCATCCGTCCCAGATACGGCACGGCCACTTAGGTTGTCAAGAGAACAGTGATACTGAAAAGATGGAATTCCCTGACCCTGACCTACCCCTCACCCAACTCATACTTTCACTCTCTTTATCTTCCTTAAAAAGAAGTAGGGAGGAGGTGTGAGCTGAGGAACAAACACTGCCGATATGGGACATCTTAAAACAGTGTGTTCATTATTTGCTTTAGTAGGGTCATGCAAGAAAAACAAATCACCCAGAGAGTGATCAGTTCTGCCACATTTTCAAAGGGATACGCATGGACTATGGGAATCTGGGTTTGAAACTGGTTGAATGCAGTTCCTCGAGTCAGCAGCGCCCTGCTGGTGTTCTCTAATTGTTTCTTGGTTTCAATGAACCCTGCCTCCTGGTATTAATCTTCTGTGGTCCCTTCCACATCACTCTGAGTTGTCCCTCTTGCTAATGGAACATTAGCTATTGGTATCCAATTGGTGGGTTGATTCACACGTTTACATTGAGGGTTTATCCTGTTTGCTTCTTCTTGGAAGCCAGCCTCAGTCTAAGAAAGTCTAAGAGAGGGAAGGATCATCACCAGTTCCTATCTGTTTCAACCTTCCCAGCTAAGGCATCCATCAGAGAGTTGACTGAAGAGACCTTATTAGGCACTCCAGTGCTAGCAGAGACACATGAATAGAGGAGATCTGTCCTGACAACCATGAACAAATGGATTTCTAGAGCCACTAAGTTTCTGATGGCTTGAAGCTCAACAGATCATTGAATCTAAGTACTAATATCTGAAAAGAGACAGTGCAAATGACTTCACCATTTGTGGTCCACTTTCTTTCCTTTTGAGAAGACGAGTGTTACATTATTGGTTTTTTTTATTCCAACAAATCATGAGTCTGTAGCATCAGAGTGGCTGAACTACAGTGACCCATAGAGTCACAGGATGGCAGAGTTGGAATACACTCATTGAGTGTGTATTCTGCATTTCCAAACTCTCCATTTTTCCTATTAAAAAGAAGCTAAAGAGGAGCCCAGAAAAGGTAAGATGAGAATATAGTTCACAGCTAATGGCTCCAATTGCTGCACTGTGTTGAACCTAGTGATTGCTAACCCTGCCTTGGATTTGGACTTAGGCCGCTTTTCACCATGACGACAGCATGTTGTCTTGATGCCCTGGTGCCCACTGTTGCAGCCACCATCTCCATCATTCTCCGAGGAACGTTCTCTTTCCCAAGCACGATGTCTCTCCTGATAGCATGTCCAAAGTATGGAAGACTCACTTGTGGGATACAGACAGGTTTTCCCCAGGTTGCTCCCCAAATATATGCCAAACCTAAGGCACTGCTTGCATCATAAATGACTGTACACTTGGAGGTCAACACAAGCTGCTTAGAGGTTACCTCTCTGAGGGTTATCAGCCATCTAGAGCAATCAGACTCTATAGTCTGTCCCACCCCAAGTAGGGCCCGCTCCCTGCTGATAAGGATAGTGGATTGCATCTCTGAAGGAGAGCCCAAAGATAAGGTGGAACCAACTCAAGGATGACCAAGGTTAGGCTGCCATCTTGAATCTAGAGTTCGCCCATCTTGTCACATGCATGCCCCTAGCACCTCCCTTCTTATTGCGTGTGTATCCCTAGATCATCCCCTTCCTGTCACACGTATGCCTGTTGTACAGCCCCTCCCTGTTATAATGTGGTTACCTGTAATCAGAGGGGCTTGTACACCTCCTAAGTATATGTAAGCTGTGATTAGAAATATACCCTGTCCTCCTCCTCCTCCTCCTCCTCTCTCTGTGAGGACCTGGCTGCCGAGATCATGGCCATCCTGGAGGTGAGCATGCTACCATAAAATGTGTCTGACTCCTTTTTTTACTTTCTCTCCTCTCTTCTATGACTTTACTATGATCTTTATATATTATAACTGCACAATTGTGCCTACAGACCCCGTGGTTGTCAGAGGCTGGTTTACGCTGCATACACTCAGAGTGACTCAGAGAGACACTCTAGGACAGGACAGCATTTCCCCGTGGGCTTCTGAGACTAAATCTTTACGGGAGTAGAAAGCCTCTTCTGTCTCCCTTCGCTCTGGCAGACGGCTTCAAACTGCTGACCTTGTGGT
>NW_022103920.1:8744696-8746909 GCF_000313985.2 Echinops telfairi
GGGGAGGAAGCGTTCAAGAACTAGAGGAAGGCTGTGGGTTTCATTATTGCTACACTGTACCCTAAGTGACTCATCTCTTTTAAGAGCTAAACAGGGAAGCAATGTGTCAACCCCTCAGAAGGCTCCCCGGGAAGCTTAGGGGGCAGTGAGGATATCATGGGGGTGGTGAGAAAAGGAGGGCGAGGCTAGCCACACATCTCAGAGAATAGCACCCATGCCACGGCACTGTGCACGCGGAAATGGTTGGCTGGGCACGTGCTTTTCTGTGAATAGTCTAACAAGGAAAACATTTTATTTTAAAGATGAGAACAAACAAACAAGCAAAAACACACATATAAATACAGATTCCTCAGTGATTTGAAGGCATTCTCTTTTCTTCAGCCTCCTGGGGAAGACAGACCCCAGTGGTCATTGGTGAGGATCCCTGATGGTGCTGTGCATTAGTCTTGGCTGTGAACCGAAAGATCAGTGGTTCAAACCCAACAGCCACTCTTTGGGAGACAGATGAGGCCATCAGCTCTCATAAAGATTTACAGTCTCGGAAACCCTCTAGAGCAACGGTTCTCAACCTGTGGGTCAAACAACCCTTTCGCAGGGGTCGCCTGATTCCTAACAGTAGCAAACTGACAATTATGAAGTAGCAATGAAAATAATGTTATGGTTGGGGGGTGGGGTCACCACTACATGAGGAGCTGTATGAAAGGGTCGCGGCGTGAGGAAGGTTGAGAACCGCTGAGCTATAGGATCACTGAGAGAGGGAACTCACATGAGGGCAGTTTGGAGTTTTGTTTTTGGTGAGGGTCAGGGGTTACTTTTGAGTGTCTCAACCCATTTACGCCGTGCGGAGCAAGGGTGGGGGGCTGCTCATGAATCACACAAGCTGAAGCCAGAGGAGCTCCTGAGAGTTGTTTCTGAGTGAGTCCTCTGCTCTGCTACGCTACGGAGGTCAAACAGTTAACATCGTAAAACCTGGGAAAACCAGAACCGGTGAAAAAGTGGAAGGAAACCTGTCAGAAAGGGAAGACGCCAATATTTTCCACTGAAAGGAGCAACAGGGAAGGGGTAAGACTGCTCCCGGCAAAGGCAGAGATCTTGGAAGATGCTGCAACACAGGGCGGGCCTGTCAAGTCCCCAGTCACACACTTCACTCGGGTTCCCACGGACGCTCGGTACTGAACGCAGACCACGCTCCGGGATGGGACTGTCTCTTCTCATTTGACTTTCTCTGCAATGGCTTTCTAATTTTGGAAAGTAAGCAATCCCAAAGATTAATTTTCCTCAGAATCCAAATGTTATCCGGCGTCACAGAAACATGATGAAAAACCCGGATGACGACAAACAGAGTCCAGACGACCTTCGGGTCCGATCTAGCAACAGCCTGTCAAGCAATTCCAGTTGAGCCACTTCATCAGGCAAACACCCTTCACAAGACCTCCCGGAACTGGGAAGAATCATTCAGGTATTTGCAAACGGCTTGCTCTCATCCTTGGCATGGTACGATAATCACAGTTTTGTGTCATTATCTACCTGTGAATTCATTAGCAAAATGAATGTCTAAATTTTTAGTCATCTTCTTGTTAGCTTGCACCTTGGAAAAAATTAAAAGTTAAAATACATGTGTCTGGGCTCAAGTAGAAAGCAAATGTTTTGAGAATGATGAGGGCAACCAATGTACAAATGTGCTTGACACAATGCATGTATGTATGGATTATGGTAAGAGTTGTACGATAAAATGATTCAAAAAATGTGTATATATTAGTATATAAAGTTTTTTGTCAGGAAATCTTTCATCCTGTGTTTAGTTCTTAAATGTATTCATTTTTTCCTTTCTTGATAAGGTTTCCATTGGTGCCCAAGTGTTTTCAAAGTGATCACTCCCTGTCTTAGAGGTTACACACAATCCCAAATCACAGTCTGTTTGCCACCCTCTCTCCTCCTAATCTAACTAGGCTAATATCAAAGTTGAAGAGTGTAGGAGGTTTGGGTGGGAAAAGAGTACAGGACTAGGGTTCAAAAATAGAGCTGGAGGTAAGTACCCCACCCTACAGATGTTAAGACTATACTAGAGAGATGTCAACCCATTGGCCATTTGAATAACTTCTTTGGTGAGCTGTCTCTGCATGGTCTCTTGTCCATGTTTGGATTAGGTGGGTTGTCTTCTTCTTGTTAAGCTGTAGGAAGCTATTTTATCCATTCTTGGTCCAGGATGGAAA
>NW_022103920.1:8747492-8763160 GCF_000313985.2 Echinops telfairi
CATAGTGAAGTGTAGAACAGAGAACTGCCCCCAGGGAGTTTCCAAGGTTATGATCTTTATAGAAGCTGACTTCCACATCTGCTTCCTCTAGAACTGCTCTTGGGTTCCAACATTGTGTTTATCAGCTGAGCGCTTAACCACTGGCCGCCAGAGTACCATCTACTATGCTATTAGCCCACTGCCATCTATTGATTGTGACTCATAATGATACACCAGGATGGAGCAGAACTGCTTCTCGGATCTTTGTGGGAGCAGACAGCGTCAGCTTTCTTCCATGGGGCAACTGGTGGATTCCAACCACTGACCTTGCGGTTAGCCACTCAGTTCAGTGAGTCACCCACGACACAAGCAGGGCTCCTTCTGCACTGTATTCATTCATGGTCACTGTCGTCGGGTTGATTCCAACTCATAGTGACCCTGTAGGACGCTTGTTAGCGTGCACCTTAGAGTTTCTGGAATGGACTTTATGGGTCTAGAAAGCACATCTTTGTCCCGCTCTGCACTCTATTAAGAACCACAAAACGATGGTTTGAGAAGTGATTCATCAGCAAAGGTTTTTGTTTTCTGTTTTCACTTTGGGTATTAATTAGAAGCATCAAAAATTAAAAAAAAGCTTTCCTTTTAAAGAGTAAAGCTCTACTTTTTAAAAAATTAGACATATTTGAGAGCTTCTTGCACACATTGACATTAGGAAGTAGTATAATTGGACTGATTAAAGCAATTGGCTCATCGTTTTGGATTGCTCATTGAAAATACATGAAAGTTTAACTTAAAGTTGTCACGTGTCTACATCGTATGCAAAGAATTCATTCTCCACCTGGCTCTTGAATGAGTCTGGGAACTCAACATGCCTAAAGGTGGATTCATTGCCAATGGTCTGATTCCCTTCTCTTTGTTAAGGGCTGGCATCACAGTCCACGAAGCCAGGATGCTACAAATTATCAGTCCGGTGTGCTGTCCCTGTCACCACCTGCATAGCCAATTATCCACTGATCTCTGTCAATTCTTTCCTCTCTAACCACCATCCATCAAAACTCACGATGGCTCTGTGTATTCTCGTCTTATTAGCTCATCTGACTTTCAAGCTTTATCTTCCTTCTTTCCACTCTCTCTGCTCAATCAGAGAACAGTGAGACTGTAAAAATGCAAATCAGGTTGTAAGCTGTTCCATGGCTTAGAAAACATGTCTATAACCATAAAACTAGTCTACCTTCTTTCATAATGTTGTCAAGGTTAGTCACAGATCTGACCTTTGCTCACCTCTTCAAATTAATCTCTTAAGCCTTCTAAGCCTGCTGCAAGGGTTAATTTGTGTGTGTGCTCTTGGCTAGGCTAGGGCACTCAGCTTTTTGGTCAGACCATGCCTGGATGTTGCAGTAAAGGCATTTTTTTAAATTTAGATTTTATTTTATTGGGGGCTCTTACAGCTCACAATCCATACATATATCCATTTTATCAAACACACCTGTACCTATGTTGTCATCATATTTTTCAACACATTTTCTTTCTACTTGAGCCCCTGGCATTAGCTCCTCATTTCCGCCCCTCACTCCCCCATGTCCCCTTGATAATTTATAAATCATTCTTTTTTTTTTCCATGTCTTACACCGACTGCTCTCTCATTTCACCTACTTTTTGGCTGTCAATCCCCCTGGGATGGGGGGCCATTCATCAATCATTGTGATGAGTTCCCCCTTATTCTCCTCCCTACCCTTACCCTCTTAGTATCGCTGCTCCCTTTATTGGTCCTGAGGGGTTTATCTGTTCTGGATTCCCTGTGTTGCGAGCTCTTATCTGTACCAGTATGCATGTTCTGGTCTAGCCAGATTTCTAAGGTAGAATTGGATATCGTCCTCCAGGCCTGGTGGGCCAGGATGTGCTCCACTCTCTCTTCCTCCCCCTTCATTTGCTCCCATTTTCTCTGATCAGACATGCCCCTCTCCCCTAGCTGCAGCTTCAGTGCAGTCCTCCGAAGTAAATTCTTCTAGGGGGAGGGATTTTTTATACATGTGACGAGCGCTTTCCAATCGTACCTCCAGTCCTTGTTGCTCCCCACGAGCTTCAGGGAACAGCCATCAAGTAAAAGGTTAAAAATGAAAAAGAAGAGAATATTTAATGGCAGTCTTGTTCCCTTGGTTCATGCCTGGCCTGACGTCCCCCCACTTCACGACAGCTGCTGTGTCCCCCTGTCAAGGGAGCAGGAGGGAACTAAATCAATATTTAAATCTGAAACAGCCAGAAAGTTCACTGAGGGCGCGGTCATTAACCGCTTTGTGTTTGGCCTTGCCTAACCGCGAGTCTTAGGAAGAGAGACGATGCTGAAGGGAAGCAGCAGCTCCCTGGGCACCCTTACCCAGCCGGGTCGGTTCACTCTTGACAGAGACGTTCAGTTTAAGGAAGGCTGTTCACGGGAGACTTTGAATATTCCAGACATTGTCTGGCAATTTCAATAAAGGAATGAACTAGTGCATACAGTAAGGCAGATTTTCTTTTTCTTCTTCTTCTTCTTCTCCTTCGTTCTTTCCTCCCCCAGCCTCTCTCTCTCTCTCTCAAAACAGGAAGAGAATATTGATTTCTCAGGCTTGGCCACTAGTCCCACCCCTGAACCCTGTGAAGGACTGAGCTGAATGGGCCTGGGTCTCTGCAAGGGCTCAGCCATTTTCAAGAGAGCACTGCTTTATAAATAGCCATAAGAAAAAGCTTTATTGTTGTTGGGTAGACATGGTAGAGAGACCGTTGGAACTCTCATCAAAGCCTGGTGGCGCCCCCACATTCGTTGTCAGCGCTGACAAGGTGGCGGTGAAGCTCCTTGCAGCCAACCCTGGTTGGCTGGGGCCCAGGTTACGGTGGGATCTGGCCCGGGGCCTTGTGCAGTGGGGCAGCGGGCGCCTGGCCCAGGGATTAGAAAGCTTTCATTTCTTTGTCTCATTGATATTAGTCACGGAATCTCTTTTTTCATGAGCAGCAGGGGGAGGAGGGGAATTTGGGGGGGGGGGCAGGGCTCAGAGAGAAGTGGGCCGAAGCAGAAATCGCCCCAAACTAAACCCGGAGCACAGGAACCCCAGGAGAAAGAAGAAACCCCCCCCGCTTGCAACTCAGTTACCCGACATCTGCATCTATTTCGTTCTGCACATTTAGCAGGAAATGGATAGTCTGGTCTGTCTTTGAAAGGAAAATTGCTTCAGAGGCAAAAGATACTGCAAGTTAGCCTTAGACAAACGAGGTATTCAGTATCTTAAGTCGTTTCTTGCTGCCACCCTCTCCCCTCTCCTCTCCTTCTCTCTCTCGCTAATGAACTAATGACTAGTCTGAAATTTCATCTCAAGGAGCAATTTTGGTACACATAATTTGTGGGTAAATTTCCTACGGCTCTTGGATGGGTATGTGAGCTCTGTTGCAGAGCCTCTGCAGAAGGCCCTGTGTAATATATCACTGGTTGACAGATTTTCTTGGGAGTCCTTCCTCTGGAGGGAGGGAGAAAGAGAGAGAGAACGAGCTTGCATGATCATGCATGTGTGGTTGTGTGTGTGAGTGTGTGTGTGTGTGTGTGTTGTATCCTTATAAGAATCCAGCCATAATGACCTAAACCCCCATTCCATTTGAGTCTTGGAACTTTTTCCTGCTGAGTTGCACAGGATAAAGTCTGGTCTGAAGTCATAATCAACTTGTCTTAGACACTCCTGCCTGGTGGAAATGGCAAGTCACTTCCAGAATCAAACTGGGTACCAGGAATTACTAAACAGCCACTGCTCTTAAAATAAACCACAGGCGACTGCCTCCCACGTCCGTGCCCGACGAGTCCCCGGAAAAAGGAAGCCAACTGGCGAACTCGAGAGAGGCATAAACTGAGCAGGCAGGTGTGACCACGCCACGTTGGTTACAAGCAGGGCTGCCGTTAGCGGGAGGTTGCTTCGTTTCCAGATACATTTTCGGGAACCAGGTGAGCAGAGAAAACCTTAATATAGCACATGAACACCTTGTGACAAGGTGTCATTTTTTTCCTTATTCGAGGATGATTAGCCCCAAGCTTCCTCAGCTCCAAAGGAGCAGTAACGGTATCTATCCTTCCAGGATTTGTCGTGCAGATCAAATGAGCACCTGTATTGAAAAGACGACGCAAAGCCTGTCTCGTTCAAAGAAAGTAGTGTTGCTGCTGGCCCCTCGGAAACAAGGCCATGTGTGATGGGAAGGGGGTTAAAGGGAAGCAGGGTTGTATTCCTGCGACTCCAGACAGAGCTGGGAGATGTGGGTCCCGGTCCAGACCATGGCAATCAAGTGAGTGACCGGATCGAGGAGCCACCTGCACTTTTGTTTGTTTGTTTCCCGGTGCAGATAACATCAGCATGACCGTCATGAAGGGTGAACCAGCATGACGGTGAAGGGGGAAGTCTTAGGAGAATGACCAGAATGTGACACAGAGACAGGAAGTGGGCATATGCTGTTGGGAAAATGTTGTCCCTAGACTTGCTGGAGGTGGGGGTTGTCATAAACCTGTGTGAGAACTTGGGACCTGGGAAACATGATAAAGCCAAGCATGGTAAAACCAGGCCCGTGTGCACACATCACTTAAGAGCTGGGGTCAACTTGATGGTAACAGTTTAGGTTTGGGTTTGGAATCTGTCAAGTCGGTTCTGATGAATAGGAACCCTGCAGCTGAACTACTCCCATGGGATTTCCAAGGAAGCTCTATAAAACTAGACTGCCTCAACTTCAACCCTTGGAGAAGTTGATGAGTTTGAACCAACAACTAGTTGGTATGCAACCCAATGCTTAGCCCACTGAGCCATAGGGTCCCTTTAAACAACCCCATCCAACTGAATGCCATCAAGTTTAATTCAGACTATAGGATTTCTGAGAATGTAAATCTTTACAACAACAGACAACCTCATCTTTATCATTCAGAGTGACTGGTGAGTTTGAACTGCCAACCTTGCAGTTAGCAGTTCAACATGTCACAGGACTTCTTTGACTTTGGCAAAACTCAGTGCAGTTGAATCAATTCCAGCTCACAGTGATCCTATAGGACAGAGTAGCACTTCCCTACTCCTTTGGGTTACGAGGCTGTAGTAACTCTTTGTGGGAGAAGAAAGCCTCATCCTTCTCCTAAGGAGTGGCTGGCGGGTTCAAACTGCTGACCTTGTGGTCAGCAGCCCAACTGGTAATCCACTACACGTCCAGGGCTCCTCTGAGTTTGGTAAGGGCCTCTAAATTCCTAAACTTTCATAAGAATGTCAACTCTCCAATTCAGACCAGAAGGAATCCTAAAGAGGGCTAGTCCTGCTGTGTTTTAGAGATAAGAAAATGCAGGTCAAACACCACTAGCGCTTTGCACAAGGTCAGAAGCCGAATAGCAGCAGCAGCAGCTTGGGGAATCCAGCTCTGCTCATTTTCCACCCCACCCTGCCTCTCTGCATTCCTTCCAAATGACAGCTCCCTGGAGCTTTTGAGAACTGGTAGGAGTGAAGTGGTTGGCATGGCTCAGAGTGGTGGGTAATCCTGAAAAGGCTTCATAGTGTGGGTAGAAGCTGTCTGAAGGGTAGGAGCAGGTAAATCCATCCATCAGGGAAGACCTAGGCGCAGAGACCAGCAGGAACCTCAGGCACAGAAGACCCCTGTGCACAGAGGTAGGGGAAGCTCCCAGGGGACAGAAAAGACATCTAGAAGCCTTTAGGAAATTAGGTACATCGGGAAAGGCCAGATGTTAGGCAAGGGTCTTTGACATGCATTTTACATGAAGCTATACAATGCTCTCCAGTCCCCGGAGAAGGACATCAGGCTTGGTAAAGTGGAGGGCCAGTTACCCCTGGGGCTGCAACCATGGGCTCGGACATAGCAAGGACTGAGGATGGTGCAGGACAGGCATTCTTTCCTGTTTTCATGGGGCTGCTCGAGTGGCAGCCAGCTTGACCGCACCCAACAAGAACAATGATAATGCAATTTTATATTCTTTTCTTTTAAATTGGAGTATTTTCTGATGCTCATTTTAATTTATTTTTCCAATAGTTCTATTGCACCTAATTCACATATCATACAATTCAACAGTTCAATCACATCAAGAAGAGGTGTACAATCACCACCACCATCAGTTTCAGAACATTTTCTTCATTCTTATACTCCCCATTTCCCCCCAACCTCCTCTGTCAAAACTCAGGAACCATGAATCCAATTGCTGCCTATCTAGATTTACCTATTTTGGATTTCTGAATCTGGAAAACATTTAAAAAAAAACCCAAAGCAAACAACTAACAAAAACTAATAACCATAACAAAGCAAAAGAGATGAAAAACTCAATTGAAAAGAAAGCAGAAAATATTTTTAAAAAATCAGAACAAATTGCAGTGGGTCATAAGAGAGAGCAAGTGACAGAGTGCTAAATTTTAACCTAACTGCATCTGCAACGATCCATTTTCCAGTGCATTCTGCATGTTAGCCGGACTATTCACATCCCTGGTCCACAGTCAGGGGATTCATCTCTTCACCTGGGGCTTAATTCACATGTATTTCCCCTTCTTGAATGCAGGACTGACAAGAAGGCAGGTTTCTGATCGATTGTATTTCTTTCGGGCTGTTTCCATGCCTTTTAGTTCCATCCTTGCCTTAGGCTGGTAGGTAGGCTCTCTGCTATGATGACGAATTAACGTGATGAGAACGATCACACTGATCTTAGACAGAAAGCTGTGCTTTGCAGGGTCCTAGACCACCCTGAACTTCCAGCCTGCCAGGCGGCTTCTGTGGTGGCTTGCTTGTCCCTGTGATCCTGGAAACCATGCCACCATTATTTCAAAGGGCAGGTTTACTCCCAGCAGACAGGTTCCAGACTTAGAGAGACTAGGAAGGGAGATTGGGCAATCGACTTTTGAAACACTTGGCCAGTGAAAACCTCCTGAGGGACAGCAGGGCACTGTCTGGCGCACTGTCGGAGGAGGAGCCCCTCAGGTAGAAAGGCATTCAAAATGCATCCCGTTGACTTTGATGTGCGTGGAGTCCAGCTCTCAGGACCTTTTTTGTTTGGATTGCTGATGTGGCATGACTTCAAATGAGAAGAAACAACTGCAAACACCCATTCATGATCAGACCATAAAGCACACCATGCATGAATCTCGGGAAATTGGAAGTCTTCAACAATGCATGGGGATGCATGAGCATCAATATCGTAGGTATATGTGAGCTGGCTTCCGAATCAGAGAAACATGTGGTCTCCTATGCCTGGTGCGACAAAATGAAGAGGAATGACCCCTCAACCATCATCAAAAAGACCATGTCAAGATCTATCTTGAATAACAGTGTGGTTAGTAGTAGGGTAAGATCCGCAGGTCAATAAGGAAGACTAGCTAATACAACGATTATTTAAAATGATGCCCCAACCACGAATGTCACAAATGAAGAAGCGGGAGCTTTCTATCATCTTCTGTGGCCAAAAATTGATCGAGCAGGCAAGGAAGGTGTCTCGGGGGTGTTTTAAGATCGGGAAAGGTATGCATCAGGGTTGTAGCCTTTCACTCTGCTTGTCCAGGCTGCATGGCGAGCAAAAAACTGGGGACGCTGGGTCGGATGAAACATGACTTGGGACCCAGAGTTGGTGGAAGACTCACGAACAAACTGCGACACGCGATGACACAACCTGGCTTACTGAAAATGGAGACGACTCAAAGCACCGAATGAGAAAGATCAAGGGCTACAGTCATTAGATAACATCTCAAGATGCAGAAAACAAAAATCGTTATGACTGGACCAATAAGCAATATCATGATAAATGGAAAACACCGCCCTTTTCAAGGATTTCGTTTTATTTCGAGCCACAGCCCAGGCTCTAAATAAGTCAAGAAGTCAAAGGACATATTGTAAGTCTGCTGCACAAAGCTTATTGACAGTGTTCCAAAAGTAAGGTGCTCAGGAGTGAAGATGTCACTTTGAGGACTAAGGTGTGTCAGTCTGGGTACTTTAGAGAAACAAATCCACAGAAACTCATGTATAAGAGAGAGTTTTATATAAAGGGTAAGTGCACATCAAGAAAACATCCCAACCCAGGGCTGCCCAAGCCCACAAGTCCACCGTTAACCCATATGTCCAACATCAATCCACAAAGCGCTCCTCCATCTCACAAAACAGATGCAATGATGCCACTGCAGGAGGAAAGCTGAGTCAGTGAATGTGTAAGCATCTCGGCACTGGCAGGGGTCTCCACACGGCTGCTCCAGCACCCAGGGCTGCATCGGGGTAGGTCCATGTGGCTTCTCCTTGGGGGTGTCTTGCAGGAAGTCAGCCTTGCTAGCTGAAGCAGGGAACTGCTAAGGCAGCTGCATGCGACCACCACAAAGCAAGAGACCCGAGAACTAGAAAGACAAGGCTCACCGAGCCATTTATCCCTCTGCCCTTCAATTAATTCCACATGTGTTTATCGGCCAGGTTGGCACAATAAACTAACTAACTCAGTGTGCTTGACATAGTGATGATATTTTCAATAGCCTCATATGCATGTAAAAGCTGGACCGTGATTTAGGAAGAACAAAGAACAAGTATGGTGTGGGTGAAGCTTATTGAATATACCATGGCGCGACAGAAGAATGAAGAAATCTGTGTTGAAGGAAGTACAGTCAGAAGAAGTCCTGAGAAGGGAAGATGGCAAGACTTGATCTCACATACTTTGGACAGGTTATCAGGAAGGATACTTTCCCAAAAAAGGACTTCATGCTTGGTAAAGTCAGTGAAAGAAAGGAAGGTGGTCAATGAAAGAGATTGACACAGTGGATGGAACAGTGGACTCACTCACAGTAAGGATTGTGAGAAAGACGCAGGACAGGAGAGCATTTCGTTCCATTGTACAAGAGTGGGAGCCAACGTGAAGGCAGTTAACAGCAAAAGAACACCATCAGAACAGCTCTCCATTCTCTTAGCAATGGTGTGGGGCAGCGCCTGTTTAATGCTGTCAACCAGCGAAACTCACCAGAGCCTTGGTGCCCCATGTTTTTAATGAGGGTCAGTCAAGTAGGCGTGACTGACTGCCTGGATAGCTGATCTCAGTCTCCAGCCTTTCTGGAGGTCAGGTGATCATATACGGTACAGTGTCTCCACTGTAAATAGCATGGCTAGCAGGGAATGTTTTGGTACAGCCGAAGCAACTCATTATGAATGATATTGTGCATGTAGACTATCTGATGTGGTCCAAGTCACCCAGGAAAACATAAACAATCTAATTCATGGGATGCTCCAAGGGTTTAGAGTTGCCTACGGAGTCCTGGTGGTGCAATGGCTTGAGCGCTCAGGTGCCCACTGAGTGGTTGGCAGTTATAATCCACCCAATGGCTCCAACAGACAAAGACTTGGCAGCTCGCTTCTGTAAAGATCACAGCCTATAAAACTCTACTGGGCAGTTCTTCTCTGTCACATGGGGTCACTATGACTCAAAATTGATCCAAGGGTGCCTAGCAACAGCAAAGTTACCTCCCAGGAGCTGGGAAACAGCAAGTGCAAGACAAATTCTTCCCTGCACAAAAGCAGTCACGTTCGCTACTGATGATCACTCTGGCTACAGGATTTGTGTCGGTATCTGCTTGAGGCTGGGTTTTCTGGAGGAGTAGAATCAGTGTAGTCTGTGTATGTACATAAATAGGGAGAGATTTATCTCAGGGAACTGGCTCACGAAGTTGTAGAGGCTCGCAAGTCCCAAACGTTTGGGTCAGGCTGGAGACTTTTCCTGACTTACATCATTTAAAGGATTCATGAGCCCTAAATCAATAGGCCAGAGGCAAGATTTGGGATCCCAGGGCTGTGGGAACTGGCAAATCTCCAAATTTGCCAGTCCGATAACAGGCTGCTGGCTCAAGTCTCAAGAACTGGAGGCCAAACAATGGAAAATGTATACACGGTTGGGAGAAAGCAAGCTTGGCCAGAAGAACTATATATATTAGATGCAGACCACCCCCACCCCCTTTCACCTGGTTGACTGCTCCCATCAGATCATAAAATGGAGGATGATTGCGTAATATTTGCCAAATCAGCCAGCCACAAAGGCACAAAACCCGGCCATAGCAGCTCTCCTAAGAATGAAGATCTTCCTTCATATTTTTAAATTGCTGAGGGATTTTATCAAGCATGGGGACTGAATTTTGTCAACTGCTATTTTTGTGTCTATTAAAGTATTTCTCTTTGCTTTCCATACTTTATTCTGTCCATCAGGTGAATTATATCGACTGATTTTCAACTGGGAAACCATTACATTCCTGGGATAAACACCGTGTATTTTGGAGTAGGCTTTTGAAACACGGCGGGCTTTGATATGATAAACGTTGTTAAGGGCTGTGTGTCCATGTTCATGAGGTATTATAAACAAGCAATGCAGGGGCCCTTGAATTGGTTCTGACTCACAGAAACCCCGTGTCTGTCGGAGTAGAACTGCACACCACTGGATTTTCGTGATGGTGACCTTGTGGAAGTAGATTGCCAGGCCTTTTTCTGAGAGGCTTCTGAGTAGACTCAAAACCTCAACCGTTTGGTTATTAGCTGAATTGTTTACCCAGCTGTCCTGAGGCCCATTGATCTATAATCATTGTTCCCTTGAGTGGCAGTTATGTATCACCTGTCAACTTGGGCAAAGGGGCGGAATCTAGCTTGTCAAGCAGTTCATAGCTAATGATGCCTCTGTGTGGGCCTGGCCTTCTCCTGAGGATTCTGGGAACTCCTGTATTCCTTCCTGGAGCTGGGACACACTCACAATCTCTGCTTCACCTTCTTTTTGATAAGCCTCATAGAGCCATGCTGATGGCAGCCAGAGCCCTGGAGATGCTTCCACTGCCACCAGATTCACAAGACTTCCCACCCACAGTCTTGTGATCTTCCTGCATTCGGCATCATTTCATGTGTTGCGTGAGTCTGAAGAGAAGTTTATAGACTGGTATCGGACATATAGGCTAATATCGGGCTTATGGAGTTGATCTGGACTGGGCTGGGATATTTCCTCAATAGGCAATTGCTCTTGTAGATAAAGCTCTTTCTTATACACATATGTGTCTATGAATTTGTTTCTCTCATCCACCCGGACTAACACACTTGGTTCTCTGGCATGGTTGAGTCCAGGATCCAAGGCCTGCTCCCAGCTTTGTGAGCTTGGAACCTTGATGTTACCAGTTCTTGGCAGAAAGACCAGCATTGAGAGGGTTAGGTAAACAAGTTGGATTCACAAGAGAGTGACTGTGAAGAAGAAGACAACCCTCTGAGAATGTACTCAGTTTAGGAAGGCGTGTGATCGACCCTGTCGGTTGCTTCTCAATCCGCTCCACTCCCTCCTCTTGCTGGCAGCATTTATGCAGCAGTGTGACTTGGGAAGTGGATCCATTCTCAGCTCAGTGTGGGCCTGGGCAGCTCACAGTGCTCTTCCGCAGCGGAAGGCAGGGTGAAATACAGGGGAAACATTTGTGAGGGAATATGGATTTTGATAGAATTATGTGTGGCACGCATTGTCCCAAGTGGACTCTGGTGCAAAGGTTGGTAGGGTGAAGCCTATTTCTTCTGGTGCACCCAGTTACATGGATCCCCCACATGTACCATGACTGCAATAGCAGATTCCCGAGACGCCCACCCCCAAAGGGTAAAACATGATGGGTTCTACAGGTCCCAGTGGTCCTGGAAGGGTTAAAACACAGACTTCACCAACCTCCGTGTCTTGTGAGATAAATTCCTGAATGACTGAAGCCATCGTCACCTGAGTCTGCCGATCTGTTTTATTAACCAAGGGAAGAACCACAGTGGTCTCCATAATCTGTCGTCGTAGGAGTAGGCGCTGTGATCTTGTCACGGCCATCGAGACAGTCAACACTTTACACTGGCTCTGAAATTTTTCAGAGGGAGACGAGGACTGCTTTAATGAGCCTTCTATCAAATCTCCGCGAGCAGACGAGCAGCCCCTCTGCAACCCAGGGATGGGGGAGAACTTGCGTGATTATCAGACATCTCTGCTTCCTGCCGGCCGGTCAATGTGGAGGCACACTGCGGGTCCTTTTTGGCTCCCACCCAATCTGTCACTTTGTGTTGATAACGCGCTTCCTTCTCTTATTTTTCCCCCGGAAACCAGCAGCCTCATTCCCAGCACACTCTTAGGACATGGTGTTATCAGTTGTCTGATTGGAAATCATAGACTCAGGGCCACGCTATCTCTGCCTGGGAGCCTCCTTGATCCAGGATCCTCACTTTATCACACCTGGAGAGGCGGGGCCCTGACCCAGGAGACAAACCCACTGCCCTTGAGAACGTCTGGGGAAGAGAGGCAGTTATGGGAACCGTGTGCAGTAAGCTGAAGGTCCCCCAAACTCAAAATCACTGCCATCGAGCCGATTCTGACTCATAGTGACCCTAGACAGGGTAGAAACTGCTCCTAGGAATTCTGACACTGTAACCCTATACCGGGGTAGAAAGCCTCATCTTTCTCCAGCAGAGCGGCTGGTGGTTTCAAACTACTGACCTTTCAGTTAGCAGCCCATTGTATGACAACTATGCCACCAGAGCTCCTTTGTGCTCAGCCACTCACTAACGGTTGGAGAGTGCCACCGAAGAAAGGCCCGGCAGTCTGCTTCCATAAAGAAGGAATCCTCTCACGCACAAAGAATGTTTTGAAAATGTGATGGCAACATATGTACAAATGTGCTTGATACAATTGATGTGTGGATTGTGATAAGAGCTGTTAAGAACTCTCAATAAAATGATTTATTAATAAAAAAAGAAGAAAATCCCATGGAACTGCTGCACTCTGTAACACATGGCGTCATCGTAAGTTGCATTGAGTTGATGGCAGCTGTGTGTGTGTGTGTGTGTGTGTGTGTGTGTGTTTGGTCTTTACGAAAAAAGCAGACAGAAGGTAGGGGGTTATAGCAGTAGCCCCATAGCTGGCATCTCAGCATCCACCTGGCCCTTGTCAGGTCTGTCCCCAGCCCAGCACAGAGGCTGTGTTTTGTCACCCTCCTGTGTCTCCCAGAGCGAAAGTGTTAGGTAGGTTAGCTAGAGCTGGGAATGCCCATTAATGTGTGCCCAGAGGGCCAAGCTAGGGGAACAAAGGAGTGGCGCACTGCACATGCCTAGAGGGTTGGATTCCCGCGGGTGGACAGGGATGGGCGTGAACTTGAATTGGCTCACCTAGGCCAGGTGAATTCAATTCAGCCAATGGGGCTGATCAGGGGTCATCCACTACGCCTCCCCGTGGAATCCTTAAAAATGCAGAAGCCCGGAGTTGATGGGAGAGAGAGAACTTTGGCGCAGAGAGCTTTGGCAGGACTTTGGGACACTTTTGCGTGACGCCGAGCAGCTTCAAGCCAGGCCGCATGTTCTGGAGGAGCCCCACGGGTGCTGTGTAAACCTGAAATTTCTTCTAACTCTCATAAAACTCACTTCGATCACGAACCCAGCTTCGACATGAATTCTTTCTCGCGCGGAGCCAAGGACCGAGGTATATCTAGCTACAGAGAGAGCTAACAAAAGCACAACTCCTAGCCATGGACAAAGCTCTGTCTGACCCGGCAGCCCTTCCCAACATGGCTTTAGACCATGTCACCCACCACCGTTGTGTCCAGGGGTTGGTGTTCAAACCTATCAGCAACACCTCCAGAGAAAGATGAGGCAGGCAGTCAGGTTCTGTAACACTTTGCAGCCTCAGAAACCCTAGGAGCAGCTCTCCTCTGCCCTGTACAGCATTTGGTTATGGTTACGCACCTACAGCATTTGGTTATGGTTATGGTTTTGTACCCAGTGGCGGCAGGCTACCTTTGTAGATATTAATATTTAAGAGCAGCGAAAAGGATGGCCGTGGTCTATTGGCCAGGAAATTCCACCCCTAAGGAGAGACCGTAAATGTGGAGAAGTCCCTTTCAGTGAAAAGAATAGTACTAAACACAAGGAGCATCCCTTCGCAGGGTCTACCCAGCAAATTGCAGGGGAACAAACTTGAGTGGCTCCCCTGGTGAGATGGACTCACCAAAGGGGGACCTGAAGATGGGGTGCAGAGGAAGGCACTCTCCCTCTCTCCTCTCATTTGAAAGTGATGTGGCGGGGACTAGCTAGCACCTCTCCTTTAGAGGGGGCCCTGAGTGGCAGACCGGCAAGGCACTCAGAGGCTGACCTGCAGGGGGTAGCTTCAAGTCCAGAAAGGGGTACCTGGGAAGACAGGCCGCATGACCTGCTTCTGAGACATGTCGCTCATGGAAACCCAATGGAGCACATGGGACTGCCGCTGGGTGGAAATTGTTTTCTTTTTCCTCTCTCCGAAAAAATTCATCCATTCACTCATTCACTCATTCATAGCTCTACCTGTCCAGCCACCTCTTGGTCCCCAATCAGCTTCTTCATGAGAGGTTTGTCTAGGTATTCTTTAACATAAAAGCCCAAACCCAAACTCACCGCCATGAAGTTGAGTCCGACTCATAGCGAACCCTGTAGGACAGGGTGGAAGTGCCCCTGTGGGTGTCTGAGCCTGTAACGCTGTAAGAGAGTATAAAGACTTCTCCTTCTCCTGCAGAGTAGCCGGGAGTTTCAAACTGCAGGCCTGGTGGTGATCAGCTGAGTGTGTAACTCACCACACCAGCAGGGCGCCAGAATCCCTAAACAACACCTGGCCATAAAACAGCCTCTCCTCCTCTTGGGATTTGGGCGTGGTGCTCAGTGGCAATGTTCAGAGTGATGGAAGGTGGCGCATACATAGAAGTTTGTCAAGCTGAAGGCAGAGATGCAGTGTCATATTTTCAGGGAATGGCATGCTACTCCACAGCAGGGGTGGGGAACCTCTGGCCTGCCGGCTGTATAAGGCCCATGAGCTCATCAACCCCAGCTGACCTTTCACCCCTCACCCAAGAGAAGCAGTTTCAGCTATCGAATTACGGGTGAGTTAATAAACTGTCTGATCAGTGTGACCCAGGAATGATGTCATAAATATCCAAATAGCCCTTGGCGGAAAAAAATGTTCCCCACCCATGAATGGTAGTGCTGGCGAGAATATCGAAAATACCAGAGACTGCTAAAAGGGCAAACAAATCTGTCTTGGAAGACGTACAGTGTGCTCGTTTGGGTAGACTAGAGAAACAAATCTAGGGAGACATATGTTGTGGGATACAGAAAGGTGTCCCCCCCAGGTTGTATCCCCCATATTATATGACACATGGTAAATGACTGTACACTGGGAGGTCAGCTGCTTCGAGGTTATCTCCGTGAGGCCATCAGCCTTCTAGAACAATCAGACTCTATAGCCTGTCCAACCCTAGGTAGGGCCCACTCCCTGCTGATGGGGATAGTGGATTGTCTCCATGAAGGGGAGCCTGGAGACAAGGTCAAGCCCACTCAAGGAGGACTAAGACTAGGCTGCCATCGTGAATCTCGAGTCTGGCCATCTCGTTACCTGTGTACCCCTAGTGCTGCCTCTTCTGATTGCATGTACACCCCTAGGATGTCCCCCTCCAATTAATGTATCCCTATTTGTGCAAACCCCTTCCCGTTATGATGTAATCAGGGGGGCCTTGCACGTCCCAGAAAATGTATATATGTCGCCATTGGAAATATATTCACCATCTCTGCTCAGACCTGGCTGCTGAGATCATGGCCATCCTGGAGGTGAGCAACTGCATGTTTTATCTTGTCTGATATCTCTTTAATTTTACCCCTCAATTACACAACTGCCCCTTGGACCTGTTCGACTG
>NW_022103920.1:8763588-8764593 GCF_000313985.2 Echinops telfairi
AGCCCCTGGGGTAGAAGGTCATGCTTGGTAAAGTATAGGGACAGCGGAAAAGAGGAAGACCTCAGCCGGATGGACTGACAGTGCTGCAGCAAGCAGGCAGAGGCAGTGTTTTGTTCGGTGTGCCCGTGGTCACTATGCGTCAGATCCTACTCCATCCTAACAAAGGCAACACCCTCCCTTGGACAGCCGTGCTGGGTGCACTCCTGCCTTCCTGGGATCAATGCAGAGGTGGTGGAATGACCCAGGCCAGGAGTGACAACCCAGGGAGGAGATGGGCCCTTTGTATATTTCCAGGATGCTCAGGTACACTTGTCTCATCCTTCTAAATCTGGTCCCACACGCTTTTATCTCCGCCACGTCCTAAAAATCCATCTACCTGTGACAGAAACAGCCTTCGCGGCGTGAGGGGAAGGAAAATGCCAGAAAGTCCTGCAGCCCAGACTCTGAGTTTTGCAGCTCCCTGGGGGAGCACTCCACTCCCCGCTTCCCTCTCCCTCCAAGCTTTGAGTGTCAAAGGCTTGTCACAAAATAGGTCACCAAGGGAATTCAAAACGGAAAAAGTCCCCTAAAGGGAAGTGGCAGTCAATTGGGGGAGCTTCAAACACCTGCCACTCTCTGTGACAAGCAGGGAGAGAACGTGGCAGGGTTGGTGACATTCAGGCAGGAGGGGACTGACAGTGGAGGTTACCTGCGCTGGTGCCGGGAGGCGGGGACTGGGGGCTGGCGTTAGGGTGGGGAGTGAGCTGGAAAGGGGAGGCTGTGGTTGAAGACTGTTCATTCCCCGCCTCCAACACCATCTTGAGAAACACTTCCTGGGGTGAGAATTGGGATCCGAATGCTCCCTGTGTTCTCTGAAGGGGTGCGCGCAGGCACCCGGTGGGGAAGAAGCCAGGGTGTGTTTAAGTTTGGGGGAGACATCTGGTGTTCAGTCTCTTTGCTAAAAAGACAAAGAACAAAGAAACCAAACCCAAGATGCAATAAAGTTTGGGAAACGCTCCTAGTGTT
>NW_022103920.1:8765059-8767747 GCF_000313985.2 Echinops telfairi
TGCGCCCGGCCGCCCTGGGTGCTGGAGGCGTGGGAGACAGGGCTTTCTGAAGCCCCGGTCGGGGGCCGGTGCGGAGACCTGGGTGCCGGGAGACCCGGGGAGAGGAGGAGGCTGTGGCTTGGGGAGGCGGTCGGGGCAGCGCCCCTGTCCACTCTGGGCGACCTCGCCGCGGGCTGGAGGGCGGAGGGCCCTTTGTGAGACCTTGGTTTTCCGGAGGGTGTCTTCCCCTGGGCTAGCAGGTCGCCGGTGCCTCTTAGTCCCGGGCTGCCCATGGCCCTGGAGCAGGCCATTTAAGGGTTCTAGGCGGGTTTCTGGGCGAGATGGGGAGGCGAGAAGAGGGTGGGGTGGGGTTGTTTCCCCCAGGTCGCTCCTACCCACCTAAGGCAGCTGGCACCCCCTACCCTGCCTGCCTACTGGAGAAGAAGCTGCAGTAGGGTCACTGCAAAGTTTCAGATAGACCCCAATCCCACCTCCCTTTGGACGCAATTCCAGTAACTGCCCAGCTCTGGCGCTTGGACTTTTCATTCCACCCACGTGGAGCTAGGGGTTGTATCTTTCCAATGTCTTTCCCGATGGAGGGTGTCTCAGCAAGGGAACAAATGGGGTTTTAAGAGAAGGTATTCAACTTTTCCCCTACTTCCTACACAGAGGGTAGCGCGCGCGCGCACACACACACACACACACAACTCCCGAAGTCCACACATAAACACAAACACACTTATAGGCGTCTTCTATTGTTCACTGACGTCCCCTGCAACAGCTGCTTTCTAACTTTGGGGGCACTTGGAGAAAATACTCCTGAGAGAAAAGAGAAGAAAGGCAAGAAAGAACAAAAGTGAGTCGCCATCAAAGTTCTAGCCTGTTAGCATCTCTCTGCTTCAGGGTTCTCTGGGCACTTGGTTTTAGCAGCTTGAGAAAGGTGTGTGTGTGTGTGTGTGTGTGTGTGTGTGTGTGTTTCTCACTTGGTTTTAGCAGCTTGAGAAATGTGTGTGCGCCGTGCGCATGTGTCACTTAGTTTTAGCAGCTTGAGAAGTGTGTGTGCATGTGTGTGTGTGTGTGTCTTTCTGGGAGGAGATTCAGGAACTACCAGGAGAATCACATCATGAATCACATCAATCCCACAATGGCCTTGAGCCCCACAGAGACCCACTTTAACCAGCCCCTGACGATTTCATGATATTCCGCTATGCATTTGTATCGATTGTCACAGAAATATTGATTAGTGATGGTGGAGGAACAAAAGAGAAGCTTCGGGTAGAGTGCATAAAGCTTTCCGTTTCCTTCTCCTGACAGAGGGAAGTGGGGTGTTCAGGGCCTGTCTCTCAACCCTGCCTCTGGGGCTTGCGTTGTCTCAGAGGCACTGTATCCACGCATTCCCATTTCAACCAGAGGATGTGATGTTGTGTTACCGTACTAGGAACACAAACCAAACGCAAATGAGACAAAACGGCTGCCAGCTCCAGAGTTTCGTCTGGAGACTTGTGTGGCCTTGGCGTTCTCCCACTGTGCTTAAACCGTTAGCGAGTCACTCTTTTCTTCCACTGCTGGCAGCTCTGTGCTCTAGAACATTCTAACCTCACGGAGTGAAAGCCCTCTAAGATGGCTAGTCCCCTGAAGCCGTGGGTGACCACAGTGGGTTAGCTTGTGGGTGGGAAGACCTCATCATCTGGTTGCACTGGAGCTACACAGATGACCCTGCGCCCCTACTGTCTCACTGCCTGCAAAGTGAAGTGCCTGAGAGAGGAGGGTCGTGGAAGGGCGGTGGGTTTGTAGATCTCTTCTCATGCAGCTTGGCTTACTCATTTATTGAAAGTTTGCATGTCCTTTTTTGCTCTTCGCGTGTGACGACGTGGGAGCTGTGCTCCTGGAAACCATTTCGGCTGTGAAAGACGAGTACCTGAAGGACGTTTTCATTGCATCAATTAAAAAAACCCAAACCCCAAACCTTAGAGGTGAAATATTTTCAATTAAAACAACTTTCCTCTTTGGCGACGTCCTTGTCATCTTACTGAATTGGCTTTCGCAGTGAATGCACACGGGAGTCTTTTTGAACATTTTCTTTCTAAGCAAGTTTTTTCCCCCGGCCCCTAGGAAACGGAAGTTATTTGTCTTGTTCAAAATGGTGTAATAAATGAACAGCCCACGGAGGGGCAGATTGCAGAATATAAGTGTCAGGTTTCTACCCACTGGTTGCTTTTAGACTCTGTCCGGTAGCTCTAGTACCATCAGGTTTTCTAGCTGCTGTCTTTACTGGACCACTTGGCCAGGTGTTTGCTCTCGTGAAGTAGTTGGGTGGGTCGGGCACTGCCCGTCTTTTCATGAGTAGCTGAGTGCTTAGGTTTCGTGTTTACCAGTGCCCCGTCCCAGCTCCTGTCTACACAAGCATGCTTCCTGTTCATAAAAATGGTGGCCTAGTAATCTAGGACCTACCTTTGACCTGCCTTGGTGACTAAAGAAAAATTCCAATGTATTCTACTTCTGGATGATCTCAACACAAAAAACCCCAAACCAAACGCAAACATGAAAACAACGAAATCCCAAAGCTGTTGCGTTCAAGCCAAGTCTAACTCACAGAGACCCTATCAGACATGAAACCTAACTCCTAGGGTGTCCAAATTTTTTTTTAAATCGTTTTATTAGGGGCTCATACAACTTTTATCACAATCCATACATACATCAATTGTGTAA
>NW_022103920.1:8768783-8780602 GCF_000313985.2 Echinops telfairi
GTGTGTGTTCTGTGATGGAGACAGTTATGCCATCGGTATTTCAAATACTAGCAGGGTCACCCATGGGGAGGAGGTTTCAGTGGAGCTGCCAGACTAATGCAGACTGGGAAGAAGGACCTGATGGCCTACTTCTGAAAAAACTGACCACCGGAACCCCGAGTAGCAGTGGGGCATTGTCTGGTGTAGTGCCGCACGATGAGCCGCTCAGATTGGAAGACACTCAACCATTCACACTATGATCAGGGAAGAGCTACCTGCTCAAAGTAGAGTTGACTTTAATGATGTGGCAGGAGCAAAACTTCTGAGACTTTTGTTAGTGGATGCGACATAACTTAAAATGGAAGAAACAGTGGCAAACATCCAGTAATAATCAGAACATGGAATAAATGAAGTACGAATTAAGGGAAATTGGGAGTTGTCAAAAACGAAAAAGAATTCTTGCAGATTGATAGTCTAAGCTTTAGGGAGCTGAAATGGGCCGGCTCTAAGCGTTTTGAATCATATGGTCTGCTACACTGGGAATGAGAAACTGAAGAAGAATGACATCACGTTATCACAAAGAACAGCTCAAGTTCTAGCCTCAAAGACAACACTGGCAGTGATAGGATAATCTGCCTATTAATCACAGCTAATTATTATCAGTTATAAAATAATATGAATATTATTCAAATTTATGCACCAGTCACTAATGCCAAAGGTTAAGAAATTGAAGATTTTTACTAACTTCTCTAGTTAAAATCGGATCAAACATGCAATCCAGAGGCATTGATAATTACTGATGATTGGAATGTAATACGTGGAAACAAAGAGGATGGATCAATAGTTGGAACGCAGAGTCTTGGTGATAGAAATAAAGCAGGAAATTGCCTGGCAGAATTTTGCAAAACCAGTGACTTCTTTTGTCATCTCAGTACCATTTTCAACATTATTTATGATGGCTATGCACATGAACCTCTCCAGATGGGACACATAGGAATCAGATCACATACATCTGTGGAAGGAGATAATGGAGAAGCTCAATATCATCAGTAAGAACAAGACCAGGGCCTAGCCTGGAATAGGGCTTCATTTGATATATGCAAGTTCAATTTGAACTGAGAAAAATTAAAACAAGTTATGAGACCAAATTTGACTTTGGGTATATCCCATTTGCATTTAGAAACAAATTAAGGATTAGATTTGACACATTGAAGACTAATGACCAGAGTCCATATTAGTTGTGGGATAATATTAAGGAAACCACGCATGAAGAAATTGAAAAGTCATTAATAGGCAATGGAAAACCAAAATTACAGAATATAATTTTAAATTTTTTCTTGAATGTAGAGTAACTAAAGAGAAAGGAAGAAACGATGACGTAAAAAGCAACAACAAAAACCCAGCAATTGAATAGAAAATGTCAAAGGGTGGCACAAGATGACAAATTAAGTATTATAACGAAATAGGTGAAGACGGAAACTAGAACACCAAAGGAAGAACGTTTCTCAAGCTGAAAGAAATGAAGAAAAAATTAACTCTCAAGTTGCAGTATTGAAGGATCCAGAAGACAAAGAAATGAATGATGCAGGAAGCATCAAGAGATGGTGGAGGGAACACACACCTATTGTGTCAAGGAGTTGGTTGATGTTCATTTCAGGAGGTAGCTTATGATCAAGAACTCATGCTACAGAAGGAAGAATCCAGTTTGCACCAAAGGCACTGGCAAAAAACAAGGTTCTGGGAATTAATGGAATACCAATTGAGATATTCAGCCAAGGGATGTAACACTGAAAGTGCTCACTGTGTATGCCAAGACATTTGGAAGATAGTTATTTGGCCAACCAACTGGAAGAGATCCATATATGTGCTGATTCCAAAGAAAAGTAACACTGTTGAATGGAGAAATAATCACAGGCAAGTAAAATTATGCTGAACATCATTCATAAGTGGCTGCAATAACAGATCTCTAAGAGCTATCAGAAATCCAAACTCGATTCAGAAGTACATGGGGAACAAGTGATATCATTGCTGATGTCAGATGGATCTTTGCCGCAAGCAGAGACTACTGAAAACTGTTTGCCCATGTTTTATGGATGATGAAAAGGCATTCAAGTGTGTGGATCATAATAATGATGGGTAACATTGAGAAGATGGGCATTCCAGAACATTTCATTGTGCTCCTGTGGAACTTGTGCACAGACCAAGCGGCTCGTGCAAAACAGAACAAGGGTTACTTAGTGGGGTAAACGTAGGAAAAGTGTGTTTCAGCGTTGTGTCCTTCCATCATAATTATCCAATTTCAATTGATGCATCAGGATCAGAGAAGTGATGCTTAGCAAATAATCTCAGAAACTGGATTTTATGAAGACGAACTTGGCATCAGGATTGGAGGAAGGTTTATGAATCACGTGCAACATGCCGATGACACAGTCGTGCTTGTTGAAAACAAAGATGACCTTGAGCACTCACTGAGGAAGACTAAAGACTGCAGCCTTCAGTATGGGTTAAAATTCAACATACAGAAAACAGAAATCCGTACAACTTGATCAGTTAGCAATGTCATGATAAGCAAAGAAAAGATTGAAGTTGTCAAGGATTTCATTTTACTTGGATCCACGACCAACTTCTGAGGAAGCAACAATTAAGAAATCAAGTTGCATAATGTATCACACACAACACTGCAAAAGATCTCTTGAAAGTGTTAAAAAAAAAAACCCAACAAACCCAAAGGTGTCACTTGAGGACTGAGCTATATCTGACCCAAGCCATAGTATTTTCAGTCACCTCAGATGCATGGGGATGTTGGACAATGGACTAGGAAGACCTGAGGAAGAATTGATGCATTTGAATCGGGGCACTGATGAAGACTATCGACTATTCCCTCGGTTGAAAGAGGAATGAACAAATCTGTCTTAGGAGCAGTACAGCCATCATGCTCCTTAGAAGCAAGGATGGGGAGACTTCATATTACATATTCGGACATGTAATCAGGAGGGCAAACTCTGGAAAAGGACATCGTACCTGCAAAAAAGAGCCTCGGCCAGATGGGTTGATACAGTAGCTTCAACAATGGAATCAAACACAGCAACTATTGTGAGGATGGTACAGTACCGAGCAGCGTTTCATTCCGTTGTACATGAGGTCACTGTGCTTTGGAACCAGCCTGATGGCAATTGAAGGCAGCATTCTTTGCAGGCACAGACTGCCTCATCTTTCTCCCAATCCAAGCCACTGGTTGGTTCCAACATTGATCACCCAGATCCTTAACTACTGGGTTATTAGCCCTCTCAACCAGAGTTCAACTCAACCTAACTCATGGTCTAAATTACTCTGGGGCACCCATCAGCCCAGAGCCCTGCCTCCTCAATTACTTTTGTCTCATAGTTGGGGCAGTGGAACACAGGTGGACCGCTAAACATGAGGGGTGCCACCACCCCTGGCTGTTGTTTAAGTGAGTAACCATAGGGGTTCTGAACTTGGCTTTCCTGTTGACTCAAAGCCGTGGCATTGCCCTGGGGTAAAATAGTATTCACAAATGGACATTTTCTTTGGAGTCTAATCTGCTTCTCCCACCCAGAATCATTTGGATGGAAGGTTCACCTTGGAAAGGTGTTCTTCATTCCTGATGCTTGGGGGCAATCTGACGTGTACCCATAGAGCCCTTTCCCATCCATTGACTCGCTCTTCTTTCTGCAGGTGGCATAGTATATGATGCCATTGCGATGTCTTCCTAGATCATCAAATAAAGCAAGCTTTCCTTTCTCAAGCTTTCCTTTCTCATCCTCCCACTCAGGAAATAGAAGTTAAAGCTTCTGTGGTTTGAAAGGGTAGCTCTCTGGAAGGAGGATCGAAGAGCAAGATAACTATGCTAATATTGTGGGTGTGACTATGTAGATCACATTCATCTCAAACTTCTGGTTAAGGAGTAGGCAAGGAATTCAGTGAATAGATAGGTCATACTTCACAGAATTTGACAATGACACTCCCATTTATGTGTGTGTGCTGGGCGTTCATTTTTTTGAGCCATTTCTTAACAGTAGGTTTAAAGTGACATTTCAAATAAAAAGATCATTGCAATGAGTTAAAAAAAACCCAAAATTTTTAAGATCTGTAAACTTCATATATAATTAGAGTGAGAGCATGAGAGAGCTCATGAGAGAGAGAGCTCATGAGAGAGAATAAGAGAGAGAGACCATAAACCAGAGAGAGAGTGATTTTGAGTATTGAAAGATATGAGTTGTTGTGATTGACATTTGGGCTCTTAATTCTAAAAACTGAGCTTAATAAACACCCCAAACATCATTTTCCAACATGAATCTCATGTTTGTCTTTAATCTTTTGTTCCCACTTCTTCCAACGTTTACAGTTAGCCGTTTCCCTGTCCTATGACTTTCATTTGTTATTTATTGCTTTAGTGAATTCACTTGCCATTATTTCCCTTCAACCAATCACTATGGGCTCTTGTTCATTTCTTTCTTGCTAGTTGGGGTGGTCTTTATCCTTTTGTGTACATACTTATCGGAGATGTTTGCCTAAACCTTGGAATGCATGGATGGTTTGACTTGGCTTGCTGAAAGTTTGGCATTGCCAACCTGTGTACTCTTCATAGACTTGACTAGAATTTTCCATTTTTATATCCAGGCACCGACTAAGGGAAGTTACATTCTCTTCACAGCAGTAAATACTGACATCATTCTCCAATCAGTGACTCCACTTGGGTGTCTGGGAGCAGCCAGGGTTATTCAGCTCCATTACGCCTACCCAGGTTCTGCCCCTTCAATACAGAGTTTCTTACTGTTACAAATGGTTGATTGAGTTGGTTGATCAGTCTTCTTCGTGTATCTCCAGGTGCCAAACAGTAGTGTGTATTTCAGGAGCACAACTGATTTTCTATTCTCTGATGGCTCATCATTTTACTGTTTCAAATATTTTGTGTTTAGTAGGTGGTATGAAGTTGAGAAATCTTTTCTTTGAAACTTCATTTAAAAATGAACACAACCAATTTTTTTTCTATTACACATCCTAATTTATTTATTTATTTATTTTAAATCATTTTATTAGGGACTCATACAACTCTTATCATAATCTGTACATACAGCAATTGTGTACAGCACTTTTGTACATTCATTGCCTTTGTCATTCTCAAAACATTTGCTCTCCACTTAAGCCCCTGGCATCAGGTCCTCATTTTTTCCTTCCCTCCCCGCTTCCCCCTCCCTCATGAAACCCTTGATAATTTATAGATTATTATTTTGTCATATCTTGCTGTCTGACATCTTCCTTCACCCACTTTTCTGTTGTCCATCCCCCAGGGAGGAGGTTATATGTAGGTACTTGTAATCAGTTCCCCCCTTTCACCCTGCCTCCCTCTACTCTCCCAGTATTGCCACTCTCACCACTCCTCCTGAAGGAAGCATCCACCCTGGATTCCCTGTGTTTCCAGTTCCTATCTGTACCAGTGTACATCCTCTGGTCTAGCCAGGTTTGTAAGGTAGAATTGGGATCATGATAGTGGGGGGAGGGGGGGAGCAAGGAAGCATTTAGGAACTAGAGGAAACTTGTATGTTTCGTTGTTGCTACACTGCACCCTGACTGGCTCATCTCCTCCCTGAGACCCTTCCGTAAGGGGATGTCCAGTTGCCTATAGGTGGGCTTTGGGTCTCCACTCTGCACTCTTCCTCATTCACAATGATAAGATTTTTTGTTTTGAGGATGCCTGATCCCTGATCCCTTCGACACCTCATGATCGCACAGGCTGGTGTGCTTCTTCCATGTGGGCTTTGTTGCTTCTGAGCTAGATGGCTGCTTGCTTACCTTCAATCCTTTAAGACCCCAGACACTATATCTTTTGATAGTCGGGCACCATCAGCTTTCTTTGCCACATTTGCTTATGCACCCATTTGTCTTCAGCAATTGGAACACAACCAATTTAACCCTGTTCAACCCCCACCAATTTATGGAAAGAACAGTTTGAAAGTCATAGATCACGGTTGCAGCATGGCTTCATTTCTTCCAGTTCACTGTGGAGCTTATGGTTGTCCTTTGCTGTAATCTTCTCGACCTGCTTTGATCGTATTTGCCAACCTCAATAGTAGCTACTCTTTCTGTCTCTTTTTTCCTTTCTAATATTTTCCTCAACCTTCAAATGTGGACATTCATTTGAAAATTGGAAAGATTTGATTGTCTGCCTACCTACCTACATATCTTCCAGTCCCAAATTTCTCAGTAGTGCTCATGTTACCCACACCAACTCCAATGTTCATTGGAAGATTCTCAAATCTCCCCATTGTCTCTCCTGAGCTCTAACCTCAACCTTTTAAATTATCTTGGGAATGACCTTCGAACACAATCCTATTTGTCAAGGACATTGATGTAAAGGCTTTTTTTGCTATTTTATGCTTATTTTTAACAGACTTCAAAAGGTAGTGAACACTCTATTATATGTAAATGGAACCCTGCAAGTACAATGGTTAAACCACTGGCTGTTTTCTGCACAGGAGAAAATACCTGTCAATCGTCTCCCTTAAAGATGACAGCATAGGAAACCCTGTGGGGCAGTTATACTCCATCCTATAGAGTCATTAGTAGTTAGAATGGACCCAATGGCACCTAGTGAACCACAAATATACCTCAGGTAATGTGAGAGGGGGCACAAAGATACACAGGTATGTCTTCAAGCCACTAATGATCTCCTCAGTATGTGTAATACAATTAAAATCCTTTCAGCTTGTCTGGGTAAAACAGGTACAGACAAGATTTTTGTCCTAAGCTGTTCCTTCAGCTGAGCGATTACGTTTTTTTGGGGGGAGAAAAGGAATTGGGAATCACAAAAGACTCCAGGAGGAGGTGGGGCTCAGCAATCACTTCAGAAGCATGGCTGTCTTTTTGTCAGCCTACTGTGGATTGTTCTGGAGGTAAGACTGAATTCTCCATCCTTTCCTGTTTTTATTTCACATCTACCTCAACACAGCGGAGAAAAAAATACTGGGAATTACATGGTTAGAACCTGGTCTGAGTTAGAGAATCACTTAGAACACATTTAAAAGTGAGATAGCATTAGGCTGCGTGGTCTCAGGAAATTGGACCCTGCTTCTCTGAATCCTTGTTTCTCTGCCTTGGTGATGCTGGGACTGCCCACCATTCAGCTCCTGTCTTACTCACCAGTAGCTCCAGCTCCCCCACCCACACTCACACACAACCAACCACGCCCTCTGTGGAGGTGGGGGCTCTCACAGTTCTCAAGAACCTGGGGTATCGAGCTTGGAACCCTTAAATGCATCTAATGACTGTCTGCGGAGGGAATGGATAAATGATGACCTTGAATGCCACTTTCACAGCTTAATCATTTTGACCATATTTCCTAAGTCTAATCCTTTGCCCCATTGTTGCTGTTAGTCATCGAGTTGGTTCTAGCTCATACTGAACCTCTGCACAGCAGAAGGAAACATTGCCCTGTCTGTGCCCTCCTCCCAATTGTTGCTGTGTTGGAATCCATTGTTGTAGCCTCTCTGTCAGTCCATGTCATGGAAGGTCTTCCTCTTTTCCACCGACCCTCTCCTCTATCAAGCAATGTCCAAAATATATGAGGCAACATCTTACCATCCACCTTTCTAAGGAGCTTCCCGACTCTACCTCTTCCAAGAGAGAGATGTTTGTTCTTCTGACAGTTCATGCTCTATTCAGCATTCTGCATTAACACCAGCATCCAAAGGGATCAGTTCTTTGGTCTTCCTTATTCACTGACCTGCTTACACGTGCAGATGAGGTGATTGAAAATACCAGGGTGTGGATCCCCCACATGAAAGCCACTGCAATTGAGTTGATTCCCACTTGTTGGGTGCCGTCAGGTCAGTTCTGGCTCACAGATACCCTGTGTAGAGCACAAGGAAACACTTCCTGGTTCCTAGCATTCCACGCAATTCTTCTCATGTTGGAGCCCAGTGTTGCAGCCACTGCCAATCCATTTCACCACGAGCCTTCCTTTTTTTCACTGCTGCTTCACTTTACCACGTATGACGTCTTCTCCAGGGCCTGGTCTCTCCTAATAACATGCCCAAAGTACATGAGATGTCTTAGAAGCAAGCCATCCTTGCTTCTAAGGAGCACTCTGGTGTACTTCTTTCAAGACAGGGTTTGGGTAGACTAGAGAAACAAATTCATAGACACTCATGTATATAAGAAAGGGGTTTATATACAAAAGCAATTGAATATTGAGAAAACATCCCAGCCCAGTCCAGATCAAGCCCATAAGTCCAATATTAGCCCATATGTCTGATACCAATCTATAAAGTCCTCTTCAGACTCATGAAATACATGCAATGGTGCTGAATGCAGGAGGATCACAGGCCAGTAGATGAGAAGTCTTGTGGATCCAGTGGCATTGTAAGCTTCTCAGCCCTGGCAGGAGTCTGTATGTGGCTTCTCCAGCTCCAGAGGTCTAGTTGAATCAGGGTAGGTCCATGGAGCTTCTCCAGTTCCTAGGGTGTACCGCCATCTGTCTTTTCAGTAGAGTGGCTCCAAGGGAGTGAGCAGAGAGAGAGAGAGAGAGAGAGAGAGAGAGAGAGAGAGAGAGAGAGAAGTGTTTCCCATCTCCAAGGAGGAAAATACAGGAGCTCCCAGAATTCTCAGGAGAAGGCCATGCCCACACAGAAGCCTCATTGGTTATATCTTGATTGACAGGCCAGACTCCACTCCTTCACTAATCCTCTCAAATTAACAGCAGATTATGTAACTACCACAGACAGATTGGTGTGTTCTTTTGGAAGTCCAGAGTACTTTCAATATTCTTTGCCAACATCACAATTCAAATGCAAATGCTTGATCAGCGAGTGCTTCAAGTCCCTCATCCCTTTCAGCAAGCAAGTATGCGTCATCTGCAGATCATAGGTTGTTAAAGAGCCTCCCTCCATTCTTGGTACTGCATTCTAGTGCATATAGCCCAAGACTAAACATTACCTCACTGCCAATTTCTTGTTTATACCCAAGCACATCCATTCTCAAACTCACCCTCCTAGAAGAAAGCTCACCATCTCTGTTCTCTTCACCTCCCACATTCCCCATCGCACACAGCATTGTTAGTTGTCTGTACTGTCTTCCTAATCCATTTCCTAGTCATCCTCCACCCTGCTCAGACCTTGCATGGTCTCTGCTGGTCAGTGCTGCCCCTGTAGTGGAAATATAACCCTTCCTTCCACTTTCAATGCCGAGTCTCTTACTTGGGAAAAGGAACACACAGAACACGTAGCTATGCTCATGTCTGGACACTGGACACGTAACGTAAGGTCTTCAACTTAGACTCTTAAGGATTTGGCCTTTCCTATGAATTTTAGGAGACCTTTTGGTACCCGGGGACGTCCACCCTATTGTGGAGACCAGCTTCTGCAGATCCATTGTCGCTGAGGCTGTTGATGCCCATAATCAAGTCTTCTGGGGTCCCTCGTGCTTCCGTGGAAGCTTAGATCAAAGGAGGCAGTCAGTGACTGGAGCCAGGAACCCGAATTCCATCACAGTCCTGCCTATGGTTCACTATGGGATGTTGCCTAGGTCCCCCCCTCTCCTGGATCCTTAAGTGGTTTACCTGGAAGGTGGAGGAGGGAATGATGATAACTGCTTGTCCTGCCTCACTGGATGGCAGTCAATTGTGATGATGTAACATTTGTGAACCTGCAAGCGGCGAGGCCAGACATCAGTGACTGACTGAAGTCAGTGGCCACGCTTGGTCCTTTTCTTTTCCCAAACTTCTGTGTCTGTGGCTGTCGTTTTCTCAGGACCCCTGGAGGTCACCTAAGCTGCCCGGAAGGTAAGTTCCACTTGAGCAAACGCGTGTCACTTGAGTAAACTCGTGTCACTTGAGTAAACTCGTGTGAGGAAAGGGACGCGACAGGTGTGAGGAAGAGAGAGTGAGTCACCGAGGGGACAAAGAAGACACTGACATTTGGAAGCAAATCTGAACTAAAATGGTCTTCCACGTTTTTTGTTCTGTATTATGTCTCAGCGCTTTCTCTAAGGCAGCGGTTCTCAACCTGTGGGTGGTGACCCCTTTGGGGGTCGAACGACCCTTTCACAGGGGTTGCTCAATACAGAACAGGAGCAAATATGACAGTGATGAAGTAGCAACAAAAATAATGCTGTGGTTGGAGGTCACCACCACATGAGGAACTGTGTGACAGGGTCACGGCACGAGGAAGGCAGAGAGCCACTGCTCTCAGGGTTCCAGGGGCCTGAGCACAGCCGCGATGTGGAGGGGCCACAGGACCAGGCAGGGCTTCCTTCTGTTGAACTTGGGGTTGCTTGAGTCGGCTCGGACTCAGGAGCATGTCATGACATAGCAGAGCTTTCAGGAGTCTTACACAACGCACTGCACATTCACAAAATGGGTTATTCTTAGGAAATGCAGGGCCCAAGCAGTCTCTGCTTAGGCTACGAGAACTGTCCACATTCTGAAGCCTGTACACACCCCACCCGATGCCTTGTTAAAATGCAGATTCTGACCCACTAAGTGGGTCTCCTCGGGTTTGCGTGTCAGAGAACAGTGCTGCTGCTCTGGGGTCCCCACTTGCAGTAGCAACTGAGCCCCTTCATGCCGTGGATTTGAGAGCACAAGAGAGGGCTCAGAACTCCCCTCCCCGAAAAAGCTGCTCATGTTTCTTCTCCGAATTCAAAGAATAGTCCTCATGTGTGGTCATTGAGAAGACGTTTGTGGGCATCACCTGGTTTGGCACAGACGAAATGGACGCTTCTGGAAGAAGAGTCAAGGGCCCCCCCAATGGTCCTTTGTTGTCCTGTTTCCCAAGAGGGACAGGGTGTTCCAGGTGTCGCTTTCCCATTGGCCTGAAAGCTAGTGAGAAAGCGTCCAGGCCCCTTGATACTTCCTGTGGAAAGGACGAGCCCGCTCCGGCTCGCGTGTGGAGCGTTCTAACACGTTTGCCTCATTGGCTGGTCCAGCCCCATGGAAGCAGAGCTAGACTCGCCAAAGACATTGTGCCGGGCAGAGATGGAGCAAGGGCTTTCGTTGGTCTCAGAACCCAGATGGAAACATCCAAGAACATATCTCTGGGAAGTAATCTCTGCTAACAAAGGAAATAATCTTCCCTTGGGTTAAAACAGACGGAGACCACCCAGAAGTTTCAACCGGGTTCTCGTAACGGTCAGTCGTCCTTATGTCCTGACAGGGTGGCCTTTTCTAGACCTGGCCATGACACTGCCGCCCTCACAAGTAGGCTTCCTTTCTTTTTTTAAAAACCATTTTATTGGGAGCTCTTACAGCTCTCACAACATTCCATACATCAATTGTATCAAGCTTATTTGTACATATGCTGCCAGCATCATGTTCTAAACATTTATTTTCTATTTGAACCCTTGGTATCAGCTCCTATTTTCCCCCTACCTCTCCCCTCTCCCACCCTCGTGACCCCTGGATAAATTTAAATTATTGTTTTTATATCTTACACCGCCCGCTGTCTCCCTTTACCCATGTTTCTGTTTTTCATCCCTCTGGGTGTGTGGCGGTGGGAGGGGATTGTGCGTCTCTCATTGCAATCGGTTCCCCCTTCGTCCCCCCTCCCCACTTTCTCCCTACCCTCCTGGTATTGCTACTCCCATTTCTGTTCTTGAGGGATTTATCTGACCTAGATTCCGTGTGTCGTGAGCTCTTGCCTCTTGCATGCTCAGGTCCAGCCCAAACTGAAAGGCAGGGTTGGGGTCATGATAGTGGAGGGTGAGGAAGCCTCAAGGACCCAGCAGAATAGTGTGTGTTTCATCTGTGCTATACTGTGCCCTGGTTGACTCCTCCCTTCCTTGTGACTCCTCTGTGAGGGGATGTCCTATTGTCTACAGATGGG
>NW_022103920.1:8780912-8793039 GCF_000313985.2 Echinops telfairi
TGTTCTTGCTTTGAGGGAGGGCTTGAGCAGAGGCCCAAAGACCATCCATTCCTCAGTGTATTGCCATATAAATATATGTACATGGGCCAATATTTGTGAATTAATATATTTACATAACTGCACACCTATGTTTATACCTCTATTCATGGCTTTGCTTCCTTGATCTTTCCTCTGTTTTGTTTTGTTTTTTCACTTTACTCCCGACCTGCCATCCTGCTTGCCTTTCTTCTGCCTCTTAGTCATCCCTCTCAGCTAGATTGCTCTTGTTCCAACACCAAGAGTAGCCTCTGCTCTGATTGTCTCCCATCTCCAACCTTCACTGGGGAGTGTGAGAACATCAGGGGTTGGTGTGCCCCTGAGCTGGGGCGCTGGGAAGGAGCCAGGAGTTGGATCTTGGCCTTCAAAAAACAGCCTGTGGATAACCTAGTGCAGGGGGTGGTCCATTTAGTTCTTAGTACAGAAAACATCACACATGGAACATGCTTAGTAAGACAGCACTTAGTACAGAAAACATCATCCCCCATGTGCAGTCAGATGGGGACCGGGGATCCAGGGAGGGACCCCGAGGAGGGAGGTCGCTCCGGATCGGACTTTCTATGTGAGCAGCACTCACATCGGCGTGCCCGCAGGCCACACTCCTTCTGCAGCCTCTTTGCCTGCGCAGTTAACGTTCACTATTGGATCCGGAGTCTCTGGCGATGTGTGTTACAGAGCATGTCAAACAGAGCTCCGAGCTGTCAGACTCTCAAGGTGGTTGATTAGCCTTAACCTCCTGCAAAGCAATGATGAGCCGTTCTCATTCCTCATCGCTGTCGTCAGGCGCATCAGCACACACCCTCATCTCTGTCGTCAGGCGCGCATCAGCACACACCTGAGCAAAGGCAGTGCTTCTCGTTATGCTGAGAAAGGTGGACTCAGGGTACAAGATCTTTAAATTTGGCAACCTTGAAAACCAACCCGCTGCCGGGAGGTGGATTCTGATGCGTCGCGACCCTATGTAGGGAATCTTCATGGGAGCGCGCAGCCTCTTCTCTTTGCTGAGGATCAGCTGGTGGTATCGAACAGCTAACGTCTGTGGTTGTTGAGAGTTCTACCTGATAGAGTCACCAGGGTTCCTAAAATGATAAAGAAGGGAAAATAATTACCAGTCTCCAGAATAGACACCACTAGTAAGATTCTGATATGTTTGTGTAGTTATTTTTTAAATGTAATTTAAGAAGTGGTATACATACTTCTGTGTAGTCTGTTTTAACCAACATGAGTGAGATATACTATATATTTGAGAGTTAGGCATAGGAGCCCTGTTGGCATAGTGGCTTAGGTGTTGCACTGTACCACTAACCAAAAGGTCGGCAGTTTGAAACCACCAGCTGCTCCAGGGGAGAAAGAGGAGGCTTTCTAGTAAAGATTTGTAATCTTGAAAACCCACAGAGACAGTCCTCCTCTGTCCTGTAGGGTCACTATGAGTTGGCAGTGACTCAATGGAAGTTTGGGGTTTGAGGACCACATTAACACACTAGCGTGTCATTTGCTTCCTTCCAGTGGGCTGATTCCAACAAGAATTGACTTAGCTGGCTGTGGGTAAATTGAAGGAGCCCTGGTGGCACAATGGTTAAGTGCTCCGTTACGCACTGAGGTTGGCAGATCAAACCCACGTGTGGCTCTGCAGGAGAAAGACCTGGCAGTATATTCCTGGAGAGGTCACAGCCCAGGCAACTGCACCGGGCCGTGCCATTCTGTCACAAGGGGTTGCTGGGAGCTGAGATCCACTTGATGACACAGAACAAAAAGCACAGGCACCTTTGAGTCATAAAGATGCTACTGAATGATACGGCATCTAACAGGGTCCTGAGTGGAGTGGGAGAGAAATGTGGGCCCAAAGGCAAACATCACAAATGAGACCAGACTTACCGGTTGGAGAGAGACTGACGGGACCACCCAGTGTATGGCCCTCAGGCCCCCTTCAGGTCGGGAGCTAAACCCCGCTCTGTGTTAGGATTATCCATCATTCCAGATCCATATCCAAGGGGACTGTCTGCCCGAGGGCCAAGGTCAGAGGGTATGGAAAGAAGGAGGAGTAGAAGCAAACACCGGGAAGAAGTGGAGGAGTGACGTTCCGTGGGGATGTGCAGTGGAGGAGTCGAAGCAAACTGCGTCTGAGTTCTTGACGCATTGCTCTGCCAACCTTCGGCGAATCCACAAGACAGTTTGAAAGAATGGATGGTACGGAGTGTTCTCAGGAAGTTATGGAGCATTGCAAACAAAGCAACAGACAAAAGAAAGCCAAACAAGCCAGATAACGTAACCTCACGGGAGTCAAACCGAGAAACAAATAAAAGCCTCGGTCTTGATTGAGACTTTAGATGCTGAGATGATCATGAATAGCCCTGTGGGATTGCGTGGGTGTCAATTCCAAGTCAAGCTGAGTAAACAGCATCCTTTGGTCTCACCCTTGAGGCTCGTCCAGATACACCCCGCCCCTTCCAGGGGGAAAACTCTCCCCAGGGAGCCACAGCTGCTTGGTTCTGCCCAGGTTCCCCCCTCACCCCACAGGGGTCCCCGGAGCCTGGGAACCTGAGAACTCCTCTGGGGCCCAGAGGAGGGGGCCTGCTGCTCCGTGGGTGGGTGAACTGGCTCCTTTGATGCTTGTCCCTCCGGGGCTGGCACCCTTTGGGGTGTTCTTTCTTTGCTCTGTTAGTATTTAGAAGGACTAGTACAATTGGCTCCAGTTTAAAGTGAGCCGGGTCAATCCCGGGTTGACAACTGCATTCCCGATGGCCAAGGAGGGCGAGAGGCAACCTCCTTTCTTGTCCCAGCTGACATCGACTTCTCTTGATCAAAGCTCGCCTGAGAGGATCCTGTCCTAGCCTTCCGATGCCGCGGTTTTCATCGCAAGCTTGGGGACTACTGGGTTTGCCTTTGGACGCATCATAGCTGGGGACTCAAGGTTGCATGTCAAGCTGCGGTCAGTGAATTCGGCCTGGAGGGAGCAGTTCAGCAGGAATAATTGGGTAGCCGTGGATCCCCCTTTCTTGAAGTATAAAAGGCTAACTGTGGGCTTCTCTCTCAGCCAGCGATGTTCTTTGTGACCCCGGGAGAGGTGGACCTGGAAACTGTTAACTTCCAAGGCAGCGGAACCAAGGAGGGAAAAATAAACCAATACAAGTGGACGCACATTGAGGCCTTGGAAAATCGTTGTCCATCGAGTCGGTTCTGACCCATAGTGCCCCATTGCACAGCAGAACGACACACTGCCCAGCCCAGCGCCCTCCTCCCAGTTGTTCCTATGCCGGAACCCTTGTTGTAGTAGCCACTGTGTCCATCCATCTCGGTGTGGCCTTCCCTCCTTCTCTGACCCTCCACTGTACTAAGCGTGCTGTCCTTGTCCAGATCCTGAAATTCCAAAGACAGAGCTGGCGCCTGGAGAGAGGGTCTTCAGACCTCCCCGGACACTCCAAAGCAGTGTGGAGGTTTTCCCCGCCATGGCTAACTGAACCAGTCACCAGAAGCCAGGTGGTCTTGGGGCCTGGCGGGCTCGGGCGTCATCAGGAGGCATCCTCAGGGTGAATTTGTCTTGTTGGCTTTCTGAATCGCCAGGGCCTGTTGGCACCATAGTCTCCTGAGGCTCAGCCAGCCCCAGCCCCTCCTTGGTGTCTCTGGAGGGAGGGCAAAGAGACAAAGCAAGGTCCCAGGGAGGACTTCGTGGCTCAGATGGGGCCCGAGCATTCTTGGATGCAGCGCCCTGAAGTGGACAGCGTGGAGCCAACTCATCTGATGGCTTCACCTATTATTTCTACCGACTGCTCCCGTTGTTGGCGAACATCCTGGAGAAGAGAACTGAGAGCCTGCTCAGCTGGGCTGAGCCACAGCAGGGCCCTTCAGCCCAGGGCTTCGCAGTGCACAGGGAAAGGACTTCCTGGGGGAGGTAGCCTGCCTCAGCTGCCCTTCCCTAGTTCTGATGGGCAATGCTGAACATTCTCCTTTCTCCCTTAAATCCAGAGAGAGCTTAGGCTTGGGGTCTTCCTATTAAAACCCCCCAATGTGAATGTGAAGAACCCACAACTCAGACCCATACTTTCCTTAATTGATTTCCAGGGCCCTTCCAAAATGGAGCAAGGCTTAAAGCAGTCTTTCTCAAAGTGGGCGGTAGGCACCTGTAGAACGCTCTGGGAGACGCCCTGCCAAGTAGATACCTACTCTTTCTCCTGGATTCCGGGCTCTCAGAGAGAAGGTTTGAATTACCAGGGGTCCCTGACTTTTGCCTTTTTTCGGACAAGCCAAATAAGTGTGGGAATGTCTGGCTAAACCATTGTTCGGAGCTCGTGCGCCAACCGGGAAAGCAAAGACAGACTTGGAAACAGACGGTGAAGCTCCTGTTATTTCTACTGCTGGTTCCTCGTCAGCGAGCACGTTTCGTCCGAGTGTCCCTTCCAGGATGCCTGGGCGCCTCCAAAGTGACCTGGGGTTGCTTTGCTTTCTTCGTGGTGGCGTTTCCGCAAAGTCCCATACTGTCCCCGGTGAACGTACACATTTGACAGCTGTCTGGGTTTCGCCTCTGAGCTGCGCAGAGAGCTCGTGCTTTTTTCGAGGCCTACAGAGAGGCCCGGAGTCTCACACAGGAAGCAAGGATGGCCATCGGAGATTGGGGGCGGAGAGACCAGGGCACTGTGGCCCACCAGAGAAGTCGGACTTTTACTGAGAGGGTGAAGGCCGTCCCGTACGGAGCATGAATGGGTGCGAGGAGAAGCCGATGGCCACTCCAAGGGCATAGACTTGGGTTCAGATCTTAGGCCGTGAGGGTACCTGGGACTACCATAGACTGACTCTTTTAATGCCCTTCTTGCTTTATTATGACATGTATGAATCTGGTAGGTGTGGTTCTGCCATTGTGAAGGAGTATTATTGAAAGTTCTGCCACATAGATGTAGATATTTATATATCTGTGTATATATTAGAAAGCTGAAGAAATAGAAATGCCAACTGGTATTTCCTGAAATAGAGATCCAGGTTTTATAACACCCCCGTCCCCCTACCCCCGCCCAAGATAGCGCCTGACTTTCATTCCTTCCCTTGTGGGTTGTCCCTGGGAAGATAATTGCTCAATCTCCTTGCATGGTGGTTCTTTTATATTGACAGGGAGTCCCTGTATTAGTGATGAGTTTTAGCTGAAGCCGTGTTGTTTCTGCTCTACCGCCCGTCTCTGTGTCTAGCTCCTATTGTTCCGCTGTTGAGCGGAGCAAGGGACACACTGTAGGCATTTAATCCATGTTCGCTGTTGAGGAGAACTGAATAACTTTAACCTGGTTTGTACCAGCCCACTGACCTGGCCTCTTGCCAACTCCAGCAAGGTTTAGTGTTACTTTGCTGCCTCTAACCAACAGTGGTGACATGAGCAGTTGTTTTCTTTGGCATCTCCCGGTTTTTCTTTCTGCTCGATCCTTTGTTCAGAGAGGATGTTTCTGTTATCTAGGGGTAGTCCCCTGGAGTCAGCCTGCTGCTATTGTGTGGGGACATCTGGCAGCCAGTCTTCAGATGGCTAGTGGGCTCCTTGCTCAGCTCTCAGACGCCCCTCAACAAGTCCATGGCGAGAGCCTACAGGCTCCCTGGAGATGGCGTCCTAAGTCCAGGGAGCATTCTTTGTGTCCTGGCACTCCCTATGACTTGGAGCTGAGACCTGAACTCATCTCCTCCTTTTCCTTACAGGTATCACCCATCAGAATGAAGGAGAGCTAGTCCTGACGGAGCTTGTTCTGCTTAATGCCAGGGAGTTTTGTTTTCTACACGGAGGGCAAAATACTTTGCATTCAGTGCTGAGAGAATGCTCCCCCAAACTGTTGGGCTTCCAGTATTTCTCTCCTTATTTAAGTTTGAGGGAGTTACCTCTCCTCTTGTTCAAGTGAGCTGTCCAAGGGCACCATCGATATTAGTTTGAATTGAGTATTGTAGTCCAGACAGCACAAACCACAGCCCCCTGTTCTCCTTGTTCTAGGACAAGAGCTCAGGAAATACGTGTATTTGCCAGGACAGTGGCACATCTTAGAGGGTGGCTGCCCACCTGAATCAAGGTCCCTCAACAGCCTACACGGAAGAGGTCAGACCAGATCAAACCAAACTCACGACCATGGAGTGGATGCTGACTCCTAGGTGGGTTTGGTGTTGTGGTTAAGGAGGAGAAAGCACACTTTGAAGTGAGAGGCAGGCCGTGTGGAGACGCTGAGAGGAAGGCCGTGCGGGAGAAGTGCATAGAGGGCAGTGGGAAGCAGTCCAAGGGAAGGATCTCCCGGAGAAGAACTCAAAATGAAGAGAATTCCAAAGCCAAGATATGGCGTGTGTGTGTGTGTGTGTGTGTGTGTGTGTGTGTGTCAGAGAGCAGGCAGGCCTGACCCGCAGAGTGAGAGCGCCGGGGCAAAGGCAGGTGGGGGCACACGGGCTGGCCTCGAGGGGCTGTACTGCCTTCTCCTGTGCCCCACAGATGGCGCCTCCACAGATGGAAGGCCGGTGGCAACCTTACCTAACGAACTTCTTGGCATCATTTTCCCCAATGGTGTGGGCTCCCTCTGTGTCTCTGAGCCGCAGTTGGCTCATTCTCACAACATTTCACACCTCTGTGTTGTGCTACTACTGGACACTCACTGGACTACAATAGGATGCCAACATCACTTTGCCAGGCTCTGCGAATTCCGGCCACTTGCTTTATCGGGAGATTGGCTTTATTGCAGTGGTCTGGAACCAGCCTTGTGTCTTTGGTGTACACTTGTAAGAGCCAGATCCTCCAAAGAACAGGTGGCTGTGCTTGCAGGTGAACTTGGGAGCTGGTACAGCAAAAGGAAACTCAGAAACTCACTGCCGTCGAGTCAATTCCGACTCACCGTGAGCCTGCAGGACAGAGCTGCCCCTGTGGGCAGTGACTGTTGCTGGGAGTAGAAAGCCTCATCTTTCTCCCGATAGGAAGAAGCAGGGGTTGGCCAAGACAAACGAGGAAGGCCCTCAGGGAGATGGGGTGACACCGTGGTTGCTGCCACGGGCTCCTCCATTGTGAGGACAGCGCAGGGGCGGGCAGGGTTTTCTTCCGTTGTACACGGGCCGCTGTGAGTCAGACAGAATCTAACGGCCTCTAACACCACCCCAAAAGGCACCTAACACCACCCCCAAAGGCACCTAACGCCACCCCCAAAATCACCTAACGCCACCCCAAAAGGCATCTAATGCCACCCCAAAAATCACCTAATGCCACCCCCAAAGGCATCTAATACCACCCCTAAAGGCACTAACACCATCCCCAAAAGCAGGGAAGAAAAAGAAAAAAAATGAAAGCGGCTCTAAGAAAGATTGCTTTCAAAGAAGCAACAGATCAGAGGTGGAGAGAATCAGTTAGGTTTAAAAAGTAATCCTCGAAGTCCTCTCCCACTCCCCCCAAGCCCTTGATCTTTTCAGTTTCTGGAAATCCTGTTCACGCTTCAGTGCCCGGCCTAAATGCCGTGTCAGCCACGGAACTCGCCTTTCTCCCCCGGTGAAAGTGAGTGCTTGTGCTGCCTGCCCCGCAGCGTGCTCTGGCGGGCCGCTGGTGGACGGGCTTCATTCTTTGAAGCATGTGTAACATGAGCTCAACAAGCTGGGCTCTGTGTTCAGTGCCGGGAACATAGGCACATGCGTGACGAAGTCCTGGTCCTCCCCGGACTAGCTGGAGGACAGGGAGGGAGAGACTGACTCATCAGTGGAAAGCCCAAAGGAGATGCCCACTTCTTCAGCAGAGTGTGGAGTGTGTGTGTGTGTGTGTGTGTGTGTGTGTGTGTGTGTGTGTGAACTAAGCCAGAGAAAGTGTCCCTTGACCTGTGTTGCCAACGAGGAAGCATTTTGGGTAGAGGCGATCGAGTGGACCCTTATTGAACTCTCCTCCCGTAAAGGTTTACAGTTTTGAAACCAGAAGGAGTGGTTCTTTTCAATCCTATAGGGTTGGAATGGCAGTGAGTTTGGACTTTGGGGGGTCATTGCGTTCTATTGCAAGATGGGCATATGAAACCTACAACCAAACCCGCTACCATCAAGTTGATTTCCACTCACAGTGACCCTATGGGACGGGCAAGGTAGAACTGCTTCCTAGGGTTTCTGAGGTTGTCAATCATTAGGGTAGCAAACAGCCTCATTTTTCTCCTGCAGCACTCCTGTTGGGTTTGAACTGCCCACCTTGGGGTTAGCAGTCCAATGTCTAACCCATAGTGCCACCAGGGCTCCTTATGGGTGTATGAATGTAGAATGCCAAATGAGAGATGCTAGGGAAAATTGTAGTACTGTGGATTAGAAAGGGGATCACTGGTGGAAGGGCTGATTGGGAGGAAGAAGTGAGTACCCCCAACCTGAAGGGATTAGGGGTGACAAGGTTGGTTAGCTCCAGAATGTAGCACAGGCAGGATACCCTCCCCACTCCCCCAGGGCTCTTGGAACTTTATGGGCACCTTCAAAGTCAAGGGGAAGCCATTTGATAAAGGTGCTCAGCCAGTAGTGATTCTATCGAAACCAGTGGTTCTCATCCTATGGGTGGAAACCTCTTTGGGGGTTGAATGACCCTTTCACAGGGCTTGTCCCATTCATTACAGTAGCAAAATGACAGTTACGAAGTAGCAACAAAAATAATTTTATGGTTGAGGGGTCACCACAACATAAGGAACTGTAGTAAAGGGTCACGCCATTCAGAAGGTTGAGAACCACTGGTCTAAACTGTGCACTGGGGGACTTCAAAATGTTCATGGAAGAATGGAATTGAAAGATACTGTACTTCACCACCAACTTTTGGGAGACTCTCACATTCCCAGGCTCATTGCTATATGTTTTTTCTTCACACTCTCAATTGAAGCATGTAAGGCTAGCTCAACAATTAAATTCCACTGGCAGTATTTTTCACACGTGGCTCCTAATTTGAAGAGTCCTTTGGGTGCCTCCGCTTTCAGGCACACTCTTCAGGCATACGCAGTTAACATCACCATGGAATGGTTTGAGGCCTAGTCTTCCAAGGAGGCTAGTTGGCCTCCTGGCCCCGCTTGCAATTTGCATCTCCACAGGTCAGAGGTGCCCGAAGGCCCCCCCACCAAGCTGCGTGCTCCTTCTTGGAGACCGCTCACTTTCCAAGGCTCAAATGAAAGATCGTCTGCCCACCGTGGTCTGTAGTTGTTACTTCTGCAGCCTGGACGCCATAGCTCATCGTGAAATTCAACACTGAGGGACGGTGAGAGCCACCTTGTTCAGGCTTCATACATATTGGTAAACAGAGGGCCAGCCCTGGATGGGAGAAACTACCTCCTGGAGCTTTGTGGGAAGGACTCCTAGTCTTGGGAAGGTGACTTTGTAACAGGGTTGCTTCTTCATTGGCCAAAGGCCCCACACCTTCCATGGGCTCTGTTGGCGTTGAGGACCCATCCTGCCTTTCTAGCATGTTCTTTATCCAACTCCAGGGATCCTTGTTCACTGTGAGGCAGAGCTGAGGGCAAAGAGATCATTTTCCGCTCTTCTCTTTAAGCATTATTTGTTCAGCTTTGCTAAAAGGAAGTCCAAATTATCTGGTGTCCAGTCCCCAAGGTTAGAGAGCCAGGAAGTGTCCTGGGGACAGGATTTGGGGCAGGATATTTTCTAAGAAAACCATTGATGGCAGGTCCTGGATTATATTGAATTATGTTCCAGACCAGAGTTTAGTCAGCAAGTCTTGGTCCAAGCCACTGGGGCCCAGGAGGGGGTGGGGGTCACACCTACTGATCTCAGCGAGGTTTTGCCTCAAAGGGTTCCTTTAACAAGTGTTTGCCTTGCAGTGACGGTTGAAATACAATCTAAGACTCTTTTATTTGCAGAAAGGAGCCCTGGTGGCACAATGGTTAAGTGCTCAGCTTCTAACCCAAAAGTCATCATTTCAAATGCACCAGCTGCTCCTGGGGGTGGGGTGGGAATAGGACGAGCTGGAAGGCGTGGAGGCTTGCTTCCTAAAGATGACAGCGTAGAAAACCCCTGGGGTAGTTCTGCTCTGCTCTCTACGGGCTCTTGAGTCAGAATCCACCCTACGGCTTCAGGTTTGGTTTCTATTTTTCTACCAGAGCCCCCTGGGTGGCACACATGGTTCATGCTCAACTCATTCACTACCATTGAGTCAATTTGACTCGGAGTGACCCTATGGGGCAGGGTAGAACTGCCCTGGTGGGTTTCGGAGACTCTTAACTCTTTACAGGGATAGAAAGTCTCAACTTTCTCCCTTGGACTGCCTGGTGGTCTTGAATAGCTGACCTTGTGGTTAGGAGCCCAAGGTGAAACCTTGGCTCCTACTAACACAGAAAGGTGTGTGATTCAAGTTTACTCAGAAGTGCCTCCGAGGAAAGACCTGGCATTCTGCCTCCATGAAGACCACAGCCTGGGAAACCGGGGGGACGGTTCTCTTCTGTCTTTGAGGGTCTCTGCGGGTTGGACTCAAAACTCCCCCGCAACCGGTTTTGTGTTTGCTTGTTAGTTTATTTTTTTGGACAGGGTTATCTGCAGATGACCTCGTTGGTCATGAAAAGAAACATGCCTTTGGGGAGTGAGGTTTACAGTGTGCACCTGGGTGCACTTTCCTCTTTCTCACACCGCCATCGAGTCCATGTCGACTCACAGGGACCCTACGGGACAGGGTAGAACTGCTCCTGTGGGTTCCCAGCCTGTAACTCTTTTGGGGGTCGATCACCCTGTTTTCTGCTGCAGATTGGCTGGTGGTTTTCGAACTTCAGTCCTTGAGGAATCCAGCCCAATGCATAAGCAGCAGGCCCCCAGGGCTCCTGGGTGATGTATTTTTGAATTGCTTTCATGCGTCTTGTCTCATCTCGTTTCTCACAACAAGAGGAACCACTGCTGACCCATGGCCTGTGGCAGTCCTCCAGCCTCAACCAGCCCCAGAGCTGGGGGCTTCCTGTTGGTTGGTTGCTTTGTTCTTTTAAGGCTGTGGAGGTTCTGGTTCTGTTCCATACTCCTCCCCCGTTCTACCGGGGTCCCTTTATTGCGGGGAACAGATTAGAACCATCCAGCGTGGGAGCCGGGGTCACCGCAGTTGTGATGTCACGCTCAGCAAGACTGACCCGAGGGCTGGCAGTACAGTGTGGTGTCCTCCACACTCCACGCGACACTCCACGCGACGCTCAAGATCGCCCGCCCACTCTCTCAGGATGCGGTATGGAGAGAAGTCGTCATTTCTCTTGGTTTTCAGTACAGGACTCCAAGGGTTAAGATCTACTTTGCTTTGTTTCTGAAGCAGCTTCCCGCGCATGTATATATTCAGTGTGCTCAGGAGACAGATGAACGTTTGGCAGAGAAAGCGAATTTTTAAGTTCTAGACAGATTACACCTGGCATGGTTCCACCGTGCTTAATTTTAGTTACTGCAGTTAACTAACACATCTCTCTTCAGCCTGGTTCAAACTTTAGCAAATTAACTTGGAATCATCATACCCAGCGTTTTTCTAAGCACCCACTATTGCTGTTTTGGGGTGGGCCAGTGAGCCCTTTTGATTCATACTTGCCCTATGTTGTATTGTAGAACTGCCCTGTAGGAGGGAGTCACCGGGCCTTTCTTCCACGGTTTTCTCGTGGTGGGTTTGAACCCACAGCCTGCTGGTTGGCAGCCCAGTGCTTACCTGCTATGTCACCAAGCCCCCTGGACCTTGACAGCGCAGAGCTGAAAAAAAAAAGGTATTTGCTTTCACTCAAGGTTGATGCTTATAATTTGGGCAGTGACGTATGTAGAGATGATTTCAGTTAGTGGTAGAGGTTTGGAAGAAAATGAAAGGGATCGAGAGGGAGAATTATAAAGAAAAATGTTATCAAGGAAAACGGCTTTACCTTTCAAAGACGTTTTATGTCCCTGGGAGATATGCTGCCTCTTGCAACAGAAACCCCACAAAACCCAGTGCCATGGAGGTGATGCCGACTCCCGGCGAGCCTCGGGGACAGGGCAGCACTGTCCCTGCGGGTTTCCAAGACTGACTTCACAAGGACAGAAGGCCCCGTCTTTCTCCCTTGGAGCGGCTGGTGGTTTCAAACTGCTGACCTCGCAGTTAGCTGTCCCACGTGGCACCAGTACACTGCCAGGGCTCTTTCTCTTGCTTCTTTTTTATCTTGGGAGC
>NW_022103920.1:8794122-8796095 GCF_000313985.2 Echinops telfairi
AGGAGGGGGCAAAAAGCAAGGGCTCAAGTAGAAAGCAAATATATTGAGAATGATGCTGGCAACAAATGTACAAATGTGCTCAACACAATGGATGGATGGATGGTTTGTGATAAGAGTGGTACGAGCCCCCAATAAAATATAAAATATACTTAGCCCCCCCAAAGAAATCCATATGTAAATCTTGTTTAATCCCGAGATCTTGCCCTCCTCGACAGACAAACCCTATTCTTGATGGCTGAGATATTGCCCCTAATTAATTTTGTAAGTAGGGGGTGGTGGTCGGGTGTCATTGAGCTGGTTTTGATTCATAGCAACCCCCTGCGACACAGCCGAACCCCTCAAGGCTTGTCAGGCTGGAATCTCTATGGAAGCACATTGCTAACTTCTTCTGCAGAGGAGCCTTGGTGGCGCAGTGGGCTCCCACACGTCTGGCTGCTGATGGAGAGGTCAGCGGTTCAGAACCGCTCGCCTCCTCTGGAGAAGGAGTCAGAGCGGACTGGATGGCAGGGAGTTTGGCTCCCAGTTGGTTTCTCAGGGTGGATTCAAACCTTCAACCTTTGGGGCTAGCAGCCAAACCCTTAACCGTTGTGCCACCAGGTGGGTGGAAATAAAGGCTTTGGGTGAAAAAAGGAAGCTGTGAACGTCTATCCCTAAATCTGGGTCACCGTGTTTGGGGAGCAATTCTGTTTTCTAAAGCCATAGAGACATCCAGATCTTATTTGGTTGCAAGAATTTGCTTGTACAGAACAAACATCTCTTTGATCCTTCAGCAAGCCACGCAGGCATCCAGCCTGCTGCTCAGCCAGCTTGATGAATGGAGTGAGCGCCTGCAACTGAAGGAGGGTGCACGGATGCCCTGCTGTGGGGTGGGCACCTGCAGCAGGAAATGCGATTGGCAGTGGCAAGGGGCTAACAGATGGGGCGCCCTCCCCTCACCATCCAGTGAGCTCTAATGGGGCACATTAGAGGCACCATATTGAATAATGAATCATTATGGACCCTTAGCCTTGACTATCCTTTTGAGGCTGTGAATAATGAAGCCCAAACTCCTAGCATCAAAGGCCTTTCCTTGCCCCAGCTTGCTGGGAGGAAATAAATGGCAGCCCCTGCAGAAGGCTGGGAGGGAGACCAGGCATCCTGTTGATACTGGCAGGCCCGAGAGCTGGTCTGTGGGAGGCCAGGGCTCTGAGAAAGCCTATCAGTCCACCAGCTAGTGTCCGAGGAAGTCAAGAGAAAGTGAATAGTCAATGCTTGCAAACGGAAACAGAAATAAAAAACCGCACAGTGTTCAGAAACGATATTTTTCTCAGGTGCGTGCCATCTTCCCTTTCGTGCCCCTGGGAGTGGCCTCGCCGCATGCTCCCTCCAGATGGGTCCTGGAAATGCTTTCTCTGTGGATCTCTCTCAACAAGAGCGCCAACTGTGACATGGGCAAATGGCCTCAACGTCTTTTGCATTAATACAGTGTCACGAGGAGGCCTTGGGCGGTATCAGGGAGCCCTGGTGAAGCAGTAGGTGGGCTCTTGGGCTGCTAACAGCAAGGTTAGTGATGCCAACACACCAGCTGCTCTGCCAGAGAAAGCCGAGACTGTCTGCTCCCCTGAAGACTCACAATTTTGGAAACCCTGGCAGGGCCTTTATGAGTCAGAATGAACTCTACCGCAGGGGCTTGGGTTTGGGTGGCACAAACCTGCACACGATCTGAGGGCCACCCAAAGGGTGAAGCGTCCACCCAGAAGGATCTTGGACAAAAGTCCTGGTGGTCGACTTCAGAAGACCCACCATTGAGGCCCTGAGGGGGTGCAGTTTGGCTCTGACGGACAGCAGGTCTCCAAGAGACCCAACTGGATGGCAGTGGCTTAGACCAGCGGTTCTCAACCTGTGGGTCATGACCCCTTTGGGGGTCACCCGATCCTTTCACAGGGGTCTCCCGATTCATAAACAGCAGCAACATGACCGTGATGAAGTAGCAA
>NW_022103920.1:8796488-8801747 GCF_000313985.2 Echinops telfairi
CTGTGTCAGTCCGTCTGGCCCAGGGTTCCGCTTTATCCCTGTCCCTCCCCTTTCCCAAGCCCGATGTCCTTTTCCAAGGACTGGTCTCTCCTGTCCAAAGTACCCGAGACGACCTCTCACCATCCTTGCCTTACAGAGCATTTGGGCTGTACTTCCAAGGCCGATTGGTTGTGGTACCGTCAATGTTCTTCGGTAGCATCCGCATTCAAAGGCATCGATTCTTCTGCTTCCTTATTCCACGTCTACCTTTCACATGCACAGGAGGCCATGGAAAATAGGGTGGCTTGGGTCCGGCTCCCTTTTGTCCTCACAGTCACCGCCTCTTTTCTCCACACTTTAAAGAGGTCTTGTGCAGCAGATTGACCCAATGCAATGCGTCCTTTGGTCTCTTGACGGCTGCGTCCACGAGCACTGACTGTGGATCCCAGCGAGATGAAATCCTTTACAATGCCAGCCTATTTCTCCGTTTTCCAAGATGTCTTTGTTTTCATTTGGTGTTAAAACGCGCTGCTTTCGAGAAAGACTGGTTAGCCCATGTAAGATTTGTCTTCTGACTTTTCTTTGGGCATGGAGGGGGCGGGGAGTGTTGGAAAATGAGGGTGAAGAGTGTTCAGGAAAGGAAACAACGGTGAGAAAGATGATGACAGGCCAGTGGTGCCAGAGGGTGGCCAGACCTGGGGAAGCTGACTGGTTGTCATTTAACTATGGTGGTACCGCTTGCACCTTCCAATGTAGAGAGTGTCCACCTGCACCAGTCCCCACCCACCAACCGACACACAGTGCCCCCTGTGGGCGTCAGAGCAGAACTGGGCCCCTGGGGCTAGATTCTATTGGGAGTAGACCACCGGACAGTTCTTTCCTGGCGAGTCTGGGTGGACTTGACCCTCCAACGCTAGCAGCCAATGATCCTATGCACTAGGGGGCTTCAAAAACTTTGGGGTAAAATCCCATTGGCTTTTCTTTCCATTTTCCCATGAACTTGTTGAAGTCACCACTTGTCAGTCATGCACAGGAATTTTGAAGCTAGAATTCAGGAGCCATTTGATTTCCACTTTTTAGCATAGCGTGCGAATGCAGACGAGTGACCTCTCAGCTTGTGGACTGTGTATGGAGTGAGTGGACCATGGAGGACTAAACCTCAACAACCCCTTGCCATTGAACCCATTCCAACTTCCAGTGACTGCTGGACCCAGTAGAACCGCCTCCCATATTTGTGAAGTCAGGAATCTTTATTTTATTTTTATTTATAAAAATCATTTTATTGCGGGCTCGTACAATTCTTATCACAATCCATACATACATCCATTGTGTCAAGCACATTTGTACATTTGTTGCCATCATCACTCACAAAACATTCGCTTTCTACTTAAGCCCTTGATATCAGCTCCTCATTTCCCCACCTTCCTCCCCACTCCCTTTCCCTCATGAACCCTTGATAATTTATAAATTATTATTATTTTGTCATATCTTACACTTTCTGACATCTCCCTTCACCCACTTTTCTGTTGTCCATCCCCCAGGAGGAGGTTATATGTAGATCCTTTCCCCCTTTCTACCCAACCTTCCCTCCACCCTCTAAGTATCCCCACTCTTCCCATTGGCCTTGAAGGGATCATATGTCCTGGATTCCCTGTATTTCCAGTTCCTATCTGTACCTGTGTCCATCCGCTGGTTGAGCCAGATTTGTAAGGTATAATAGGGATCATGATAGTGGGAGGGAGGAAGCATTTAAGAACTAGAGGAAAGTTATATGTTTCATCGTTGCTACCCTGCAGCCTGACTGGCTCTTCTCCTCCCTACGACCCTTCAGTAAGGGGGTGTCCAGTTGCCTACAGATGGACTTTGGGTCTCCACTCTGCACATCCCCTCATTTACAGTGATATGATTTTTTGTTCTTTGATGATGCCGGGAATCTTTACAGAAGCAGACTGCCTCATCTTATATCCCTGGAACCACTGGGGGGTTTCATCCACCTACCCCTCAGTTAGCAGCTGATGCTTCACCCACATCGCCAGCAGGTTCCCTTCCTGAGGGGGGCAGTAGTGCTGAATTTGGACCAAACTAACCCTTCGCCCTTGTGATGCCACCATGGGTGTTCGATCCTTAAGTTCTTTCCCCAAACACAAAAAACAAAGCCTATTGCTGAGGAGTTCCCACAACCCAGCAGGGTCTGGAGAGCAAGCTGCCTGTCTGCCCACCTCTGCGGAGCTCCCAGGCTCTGCCGCAGCCTCGGTCCTGCAGCCTTGGCCATCTGTCCTCTTGCTCATCCCAGCAGGCTCTGAATATCCTTTGTGGCTGCCGAGGTGCCCTGGAGATCTGTCTGCAAAGAAGGAAGACAAAACCCTGCAGGGGAGAAGTCGCAAGCTTTCCATTTCAATGACTACAGAGGAAGCGGAAGGAGCCAAAAAAAGGAATGTGGGGCCTGGGAGTGGGGGACAGCTGTCTGGTGAAAGGACAAAGGGAGGTTTGCTTGAATTCAGCCTTGATTTAAGGTTTAAAATAAAACACTCCAGTTGAACTCTCTGGCTGTGGGTGTCTTATGGGCGCCGGGAGCCCTGCCCTCCACAGAGATGCAGAGAAAGCGCACACTTAGAAGCGCTAACATGGTTGGAGCCCGGACACTGGTCCGTACTTTCTGCATGTGACTTCTGGTTATCCTCCCAGGAATTCAGGGGACGCTGAGAGGCCTTCAGTGAAGGAGATTGACTTGTGTCTCTCCCAAATGCACGTTGGAACCCCAAACCCTGGACCTGCACATATGACTGTTTGGGAAGAGGGGGTTTCTTTTGTTATTCTAAGGAGTGGGATGGGTCCTTAAGGTAATCAAAAGACCAGGATAGACATAGAGACACCTGGGGGTGGGGAGGGGAGCTGCCGCATGAAGACGACATGAAGGCAGGCAGGTAGGTCTATGAGCCCAGGAATGCCAACTATTGCTGGCAGGTCCTAGAAGCTGCAATAGACACAGGAGGCCCCCTCAGCCCCAGCCCTGGCCCCCCACAGGAACCGCTACTACTAGCCTGCTGAATTGTGGGAACATGAATGTGTTTTCTTTAAAGACTATTTGCATTACTGCTTTAAAAAAAAAATTGCATTACTTCTGTTACAGCCACACTAGGTAATTAAGACATGATGTAGACTGAGCAAGCTCTTGGATTAGTGCAGCGGTTCTCAACATGTGGGTCACGACCCCTTTGGGGGTCAAATGACCCTTTCAAAGGGGTTGCCTGATTCATAACAGTAGCAAAATGACAGTGATGAAGTGGTAATGAAAAGAATTTTATGGTTGCGGCGGGGGGAGTATCACCACAACACAAGGAATTGTATTAAGGCATTAAGAAGGTTGAGAACCATGGGAGTAGTGGGTACGATTCGAAGACCATTATGGGAGTGGAGGCAGTCCACACAGAGGCTTAATGGGTAGACAGAGCTTCCTTGTGAGTGGGGTGGGTGGACGAACAGAGAAATTAGTTTGTAGATAGAGGGATAGATCAGAGGTGAGATTCTCTCATTAGCAATGTCCAGTGGGAGAGACCTCTGGCCCTAGGTGCTAAAATGCCAGGGGGTCAACAGAGGGAACTTGGCTTTAGGTGGTGGCTGTTGTTGTTCGGTGCCATTGAGCCAGTTCAAACCCATAGTGACCTTAAGCACAGCAGAAGGAGACACTGCCCGGTCCTAAGCCAGTCTCACAAGGGTTCCTCTGTCCAAGTCCATTGCTGTAGCTACAGTGCCAAGTTATCTCCATGAAGATCTTACTCTCCTTCCATGCCCCTCTACTGCACCAGACATGACGTCATCCTTCTCCAGGGACTGGTCTCTCCGGATGGCATGTCTCCCAGGAGCCTCTGACTTGGTCCTTTTAGCAGCTTGTGGTGCTACTTTCCGTGTTCTTCTTCAGCACCACAGTTCAAACACATCGATTCTTCTTTGGTCTTCCTTATCCAATGTCCAGCGCTCTGTGTATATGTGCCGATGGGAAATACCATGACTTGGGCCAGACGCACATTAGTCCTCAATGTAGCATCTTGCATCAGTGGTAGAGTAGCAAATTCTTTGTGTTGTGTGTTGTGCCTGGTGCCTTCACCTACCTTATTGTACTCACGTGCACCGATATGGACATTGAGGTTTCAGGAAAGTTAAGGACATTTCCCAAAGGCATCAACCGGACAGCAACAAAAGCTAGTTTTGAACTCAAGTTGCCGGAGTCCAAGACCCACTCGCTGAATGACTGCATACACTGAAAGGTGGGAAGGAGGATGGCCCTGTGCTCATTGACTGGTTCATTCCTAGCCCTCGTGGTTGTGGGCTATTTCCTGGGAAGGACTGGGAACCAGGGTCAATGGAACTTGGAGCCAACCTTTTGTCGACTTACATCTTTATGTAAGTGTTGCGAGTGAAGCACCCACAGGGTGAGTGTTTCATGTGGACCCACTGAGATGAAATGCTCTGTGTGGAAGCATCTGTAGCCTCTACCTGCCACCATGCTCTCTGCGGCCTCTAGGCTAGCTGGAATGGCTGTCCTTAACAGAATGACTAACAGTTGTCTATTTCAAAGCTTCTCCACCAACATGTCCTTCCACTGGATGGACTACTTCTTGGGTTCAAGGCCATCTGGTCTACCAGTCTACCAGTCCTTGAGGCTCGGGGCACTCCTATACTGAGCTTTCCTCATCTGTCCCATGCCACAGGGTAATACTTTCCTCCCAGCCAAGACTCAGACCCATTTGTGGGAGGGCTTGCGCCTTGTGGTTTTAATTTTCCAGTCTAGCGGGGTCCCGGAAAAGCGGCATTATGTACAAATGGAGGGCTCACCACTGGGTGCTTCCACTGAATGTTCTCTCCAGGTCAACTGTCACTGCATTGGCTGAGAGGTAGGGTCTCCAGGGGTAAGGGTGCTGGGCAGGCTGCAGTAGTTTGAGGTTTCTGGGGACAGGAAAGTCAGTAAAGTTTCAAGAGGATTCCTCGGCAATGTGTGGGCAGGGGGGGTTTTGGGGGTGTAGGGGCTACCATTTGGGAGGCCTCTGGGATTCCTCTCCCTAATACTGTGCACCCACACGTTCACATCCTCTGCCTGGCTAGAGAGTCACCAGAGTGGAGGCTGAAGAGCTGAATGCCTAAAGGAGTGATGAATCCGGAGGTGTTTGGTCCTTTAATAAACCTCGATATGCCACGTAACTGTCCCTGACCTAGGAGGCCCCAGTGGTGCTGTGGGTGAGATACCGGGCTGCTAACTGCAGGTCAGTGGTTCATATCCACCAG
>NW_022103920.1:8802351-8812002 GCF_000313985.2 Echinops telfairi
GAGAGAGAGAGAGAGAGAGAGAACCAACCTGGAGGAAGGAAGCCTGCATCCCTCACAGACCAGGCCTGGGCTATGGGCCAGACAAAGCAGTTAATTGTGCTCAGCTCCACTCAGGGGCCTGGGAAACGCCAGCACAGGGCTGCGCGGTGACCCATTTGGCACAGGCTGAGCTGGCCTTGCATATTTCCACATCCTCCAGGGTCAAACACCTGGGCCACCTCCTGAGTGCAGCCCTGTTCTTAGAGATTGAAGCCGGTTCCCAGAGCTGCAGCTGGCTCGCTGGCGGGAAAGGGCAGGCCTTTCAGCTCCCCTGCAGCCTTATTGTTCTTGCCCAGGCCCTGGACAAGCCTCTCCAGCGCAGGCAGGCAGGGAGCAGTGCTGTGGGGCCCTCTGCCGATATCCAAACCAGCCCCTCCTGCTTGAAAGTCAGGGGCCCTTGATAGGCGCTTTGAGGTGGCCTTCACCCACTTTTGTAAAACCAGTTTCTGGAGTGGGTCATTTGATCAATGTCAATATGTGAACGCGTCACTTAAGTCCCCAGGAGCACTCCCTGCTTGCTTGTTCTTCAGAGGGATTTTCTCATGTGATTTGTGTGCCCTTCATGTGGGGGAGAGGAGGCCTGGTGGCACAATGGTTAAGCACCAGGCTGCTGATGGAAAGGCTGTGGTCCCAGCCCATCCCACAGCTGCATGGGAGAAACAGCTGGCTGCCTGCTCCCATAGTGATGGACAGAGCCAAACACCCACTGCCATCAGGACAATTCCCACTTACAGCAGCCCTCCATTCAGGGTTCTGAGACTGTTGGATAGTCTCTATCTTTCTCCTGGGGAGTGGCTGGCAGGTTAGAACCCCCAACCCTGAAGTTAACAGTCTAAAGCTTACCGAATTGCAACCTATGAGGTAGTTCTTCTCAGGTGCATGGGGTCACCCTTGAGTCCAAATCAACTGGATGGCACTCAGTAACAACAGCGATGTGGAGGATGTCCTCAAAAACAGAATTCCAGTTCCAGGGGTGGAGATAAAGTAAGTTGCTCTCCTTACTCTGCGTTTACACAGTAAGTGCGAGGACAAGCTGAGGCGGGGTGGGCAGTAGGGGTGCAATTTGATTTCAAAGTCCCGAGACTTAGCAGTTCTAGAGAGTATCCTGGTGATGGCACTGCTTCTATGGAGAGCCAAGGCTGTGGACACAGAGAAAGCCTGAGCCCATCACCTGCAGAAAGCAAGAGGGGGCTTGAGAGGTTATTAATCAGATATTTTCTAACCATGTTCAGTAGCGCCCTCGATTTTGGAGAGGTGATTAGGGGCTGTAGTTGCAGCAGGAGGGACCCTGGGTGGGGTAGAGGGCTGCATGTTAGACTGCTCACCACAAGGTCAGCAGTTTGAAACCACCAGCTGTACCATGGGAGAAAGAGGAGGCTTTCTATTCCGATGATGTCTCAGAAGGCTTATGAGTCAGAATTGACGTGATAGCAGTGAGTTTGGGTGTAGGTGAGTTGCAGGAGGCAATGAGAAGGTTCTCAACTTACCAGGTAGAAGCAGAGCAGCTGATTTTTTTCCCCCTAATACAGTGGCATCTGTAACCTGGTTTTCTTTGGTGTAGGATGGCTTGCTACTTCAAAGTGAAACTGCCAACCTTGTCCAATATTTTCAATATATAAATGCAGAAACAGAGGACAAGAGATACACCTAAGCACACACAGTGTGGAACTAGATCTCGTACCTAAGCACACATAGTGTGTAACTGGATCGTGTACATAATTCTTCCTTCCATACGCTACTCAGTTCTGATGCCACTACATGCTTTTCTGCCCTAAAGCCACCCAGTCTGCCGCCTTGGGTTTCAGAGCATGGGTCACTGCAGACCCCATGTCTCTGTTGTAGGCTGTCAATAAGGACCACCGAGGGGAAGTTGGAGTCACTTACAAGTTTAAGACCCTGGCTTTTGTCGTAATGGAGCTCGTTTTCCAAGGAGGGCTTTGCCTTGCATCGGAGTGAATGGCAAAGCTGTGAGTTTAGCTTAGTTTGTTGTTCGGCAACCCACACAATTAAATGGATGGATATGAATGATAGCTGACTGTGTGAAGTTAGGAGCCAGAGTAGCATAGTGGCTACGTGCTGGGCTACTAATCACAAGGTCAGCAATTCAAAACCACGATCAGCTCAGCAGAAGAGAGATGAGACTTTCTACTCCTACAGGAGACACTCTCTCCTCCCTCCTCCTCCTCCTTCCCTTCTTTGCTCGGACCTGGCTGCTGAGATCATGGCCATCCCAGAGACAGCAACCATACTTATGTGACTCAGCCTCATCAATGCTTCCTGCAGCAGCCATGCCTATTGGGAGAGAACCACTACTCTTTCACGCACTACAAGATGATTGATAGATAACTGAAACTCAGCCCAAACTGCCTTCAGTTGTGCTACATGATCAGTAAGAAGAGAACTGTGCACGCACATTCTTTATTCTACCCATCGGGGACAGATGATAAGGGACCAAGACCCCATACAGTCAGCAATTGAATACAAATACAGCATAACCACAATGTCTTGGAGATAACAGGCAATTTCAGTTTATACAAAGAAACAAGATAGAGTGGCTCAAACAAATGATCAATACACAGAGCCACAACACCTTTCTCAGGAAGAAAAGGCATTGGAACGAAATGGTAAAGAATGTAAAAGAATGGCACCTAGCCCTTTCAATAGATTGATAAAAAGATCAACAAAACCAAGAAACACACACACACACACACAGATTTAGAAGAATTCAGGAAAACATGATAAGGGCAAACTGACAAAATAAATAAAAATTAGAAATAGAGCAAAGAGATATCCAGATGATTAATACTAAGATTTCAGAAATAGATACCGGCATGAAAGAGCAAAGGAGTAGAATTAAATAAATAGAAATCTATATTATTGAGTTTGATGAGAAACTTCTCAATGCGAATCTGCTGAGAAACAATAAAAGAACAAACATATTCAAAGAAAGCCTAAGAATTAGGCTTGACAAGCAGAAAGCAAATGTTTTGAAGATGATGATGGCAACATATGCACAAATGTGTTTGATACGGGGGATAAACAATTTGGAAGAGAAAACCAAGGGACCAATGGTTCCAGGAGGCAGGAGGGGACACAGGAGAGGGAAGGTGGGGGAAAGAAAGTGGGTGTTAACAAACCCAGGGACAAGGGAACAACAACAAGTGATCTAAAATTGATGGTGAGGAGGGCATAAGATGCCTGGTAGGGCTTGATCAAGGGCAATGTAACTGAGGGGAATTATTGGAACCAGAATGAAGGCTGAACATGATAGTGGGACAAGAGGAAAGTAAAAGGAAATAGAGGAAAGAACTCAAAGGGAAAAGGCATTTATAGAGGTCTAAATACACGCATGTATATATATGAATATATTTATATATAACAATAGCAAAATAGATCTATGTACATATATTTATATGTTAAGTATTAAGGTAGCAGATGGACATTGGGCCTCTACTCAAAAATACTTTGTTCTAATAACCTGGCATTCTATGATGCTCACCTTCCCAACATGATCACTGAAGACAAAGTGGGTGCATAAGGAAATGTGGTGAAGAAAGCTGATGGTGCCCGGATATCAAAAGATATAGCATCTGGAGTCTTAAAGGCTTGAATGTAAACAAGCGGCCATCTAGCTCAGAAGAAACAAAGCCCACATGGAGGAAGCACACCAGCCTGTGTAATCATGAGGTGTTGATGGGATCAGGTATCAGGCATCAAAGACCCGTAACAAGGAATCATATCAATGTGAATGAGGGGGGAGTACAGAGTGGAGCCCCAAACCCATCTGTAGACAATTGGACATCCCCTTACAGAAGGGTCACAAGCAAGAGACGAGCCAGTCAGGGTGCAGTATAGCACCGATGAAACATACAACTTTCCCCTAGTTCTTTAATGCTTCCTCCCTCCCACTATCATGACCCCAATTCTACCTTACAAATTCAGCTAGACCAGAGCATGTACACAGGTACTGATAAGGAAACACAGTGACTCCAGGATAGATAAATCCTTTAGGACCAATCATGAGAGTAGTGATACCGGGAGGGTAAGGAAAAGGTTGGTGGGAGAAAGAGGTAACCAATCATGATCTATCTAAAGCTCCCTCTAGGGTGATGGACAACAGAAAAGTGGGTGAAGGGAGCTACCAGTGGGTGTAAGACATGAAAAAAAAACATTATAAATTATCAAGGGTTCATGAGGGAGGGTGGGGTAGAGAAGGAGGGAAAAGAATGAGAAGTTGATACCAAGGGTTTAAGTAGAAAGAAAATGTTTTGAAAATGATGATATCAACAAATGTAGAAAGGTGCTGGACGCAGTGGATGTATATATGGATTGTGATAAGAGCTGTACAAGCCCCCAATAAAATGATTTTAAAAAAAGAGTCGCAGTCTTCAAAACCCACAGGGGCAGTTCTACCCTGTCCTGTAGGCAGTTCTACCCTGTCCAGTTCTACCACTGTGAGTCGGAATCCCCTCATGGGCAGTGAGATAAAGTTGGGGGCCCCTAGTGGTGCGGATGGTGAACGCCTTCAGCCGCTAACGGAAAGGTCTCCACCCAGAGGCACCTTAGGAGAAAGACCTGAGGATCAATATAAAAACCAATCAGCCCTTGTAAACCCCTAAGTGGTACAGTTCTGCTCTGACACACGTGGGCTGCAGCGCGAGGGAGCCCTCTTGATGACAACTGGCGCTGAGTGAGTCCACTTATGACTGCAACAGAAAATGAGGCACCAAGGGAGCCGGGCGCACCTCGGAGCACCATCTGGCAGGATGGGTTTGCAGTGGCGGGCCGCAGCAAGTACCATGATGCATGTGCTCCCTCTGGACATATGTACCGTTGCCCTTGGGTGTCGAAAGCTAGCTAGGCTTCTACAGCTGAGGTGGGGGTTCTCACAGCCCCGTTCACCCCGTTCTGATGTGACTATCTTTGCATATGCTCATCATTAGTAATTGTGTTACATCAGCAGCAACTCCCACTCACGCCGTCTGTGGCCCAATACTCAGAACAGGGCACAGACAAGAGTAACGCGTCTTGTGACTGTCGACACTGCTGTGGTGGGTGGGCTACTCAGCACAGCCCCTATTTGTGAACGTCTCTGCCCGGGATGCTCTCATTTAAGGGATTACACAGCTTTCTGAGCAATTTGGCGGTGCGATGTAGCCTGAAATTGTCATCCCAAAGCAAAGCAAAACAACGAACTAAACTCACGGCCTTCCAGTCAATTCCAACTCATACTGACACTGTAGGACAGAGTAGAACTTCCCTGGTGGATTTCCAAGACTGGAAGTCTTTATAGGAGCACAAGTCTTCGTCTTTTTACTGAGGAACAGCTGGTGGGTTTGAACCACTGACCTTGCAGTTAGCAGCCCATCAGGTAACCTACTACACCACCAGAGTTTCTCACACATCAGTATTTTCTTGTGCCTTCTCTAATGCAGTGTCCAGCTTCTGCCCATCACCCTGGAGCTACTTAAAGAGCCTGTTTGATGAACCCCAGCCAGCCCAGTCCAGCCTGCCAGTGCTGGATGACACTGCAGTGTGAGGCTGTCTGTTCCTGGGTGGGTGGGGGCCGCTGAGGGGATCACCTGAACCTTCTTCACCCACCAGCTAGGGTACCTGAAGTTCATTAGATTTCCCAGCTTCCTTGGAGGTGGGGAGCACCCTTCCTCATGCATTTTCAGAAGAGCCATTCCTGTGAGAGCAGAAGTTAAGCCTTTGTGTGAATTTCCTGGTTCCTTTGCTGGTTATGGGCCTGCTGGCTGAGGGCCGAACTTGATAAGGAAGAGTTCTGAGTGTCCTACAACACAATCCCCTCTGGCTACTTTACGGAGTGGATGATGGAATGAGGAAATGAATTCGGAGCTAAGTTATGGGAACAGTTCCTGAAGCACAGTGCAAAGCCAGCCACCTTGGCCTCCGGCGGGAAGCTGTGCCCATGACTCAGATCACACTGTTTCCAAAACTGGACACAGAAGAGGTGAGGTCCCTGGCCATGTCAGAGGGCCACCAAGTGAGTGTGCTGCAACCTTCCCCAAGAGTCTGATAGCCCAAAGCTGACTGTGTCCCAGCCCTGGTGGTGCTATGGCTAATGCCCTTATGTTGCTAGTAGAAAAGTTGTTGGTTCGAACCCACCAGCACCTCACTCCACAGGAGAAAGATGTGGCCACTACTGCTCCAGTCCTGAACCCCGCAGAGGCAGCTCCTCCATCCGTGAGTCAGACTCTGCTTGATTCCAGCAGATGGCTCAGGCCTCAGGCAGGTCTCTAGGACTGGACCTCCTGACCGCTCTAACTCTCATCCAACTGTAGGACAGGCAGGTTTGTGTGGGTTTTTTTCTGACTTCAATTGAACAAGTTTAGGCATTACAAAATAGAGACTTATCTTATTTGAATTAATGGTGACTTGTCCTAGAAAGGGTTGATATTTAATCAGACTGAGTCAGGTGATGTGTGTATGCATGTGTGTGTGTACAATTGTGATCTGTACCATTTTTCCTTAATGGTAATTTTTAGCTATATTTATATCTACAACAATGCACAGGTGGAGTTTAGATGTTAATACGTATATACGAGTTAGTTCCTACTTAAAGATCGGAAATAGTTATTCACTGACTATATCATTAGAAGCTTAGCATTTTGCCACATAAAGAGCCATGGCCGTGGGTTGACTTACACTCTTTCACAGTATGGGGGTCTGTTTGAGTTGATGCAGGCACCAGATCCACAGGAACCAGTGGAAAACGTCCCATGGAAGGCTTTCTCATTTGCAAGTGCAGCAAACAGTCAGTAAAGACTAGTGTATATAGTTAGCAAATGGGTGGCCGCAGAATACTAGAAGACTGAGTGTCAAAAGAGATGTGATTTCTAGCAAGCTTAAACCTTCAACTCCCCATGATGAAGAACTTGGGGAGGGTCGCAGTTCCATGTAGGACATCTGTACGTTGCCACTTGGTTTCCATTTTTCTACTCCTTGGGAGAGGAGCAGAAAAGGAAGTTATTTGTTGGGCTGCGATCTGCGCAGTCAGCAGTTCGAAACCACCCTGCCCTCTGAGGGAGAAAGATGGGGCTTTCCACAGTCTCAGAAACCCACAGGGGCAGCTCTATCCTGTCCTCTCAGGGTGCTGGCAGTTGGCATGGACGCGATGGCAGTGAGTTTGGTGTTGTGATTTGGACGAGGGTTAGGTGGGTAAAGCAGTCAGTGGTATAGACAGAGATGGGGAGTCAGGTGTTATGAAATTGCTTCTCACAGCAGTCCTCTGAGCTCGAGTTGTTGAATTACTCTTCATGTTGACCGATTTCCGGATTCTCTCATTTGTCTGTTATGTGCAAGTGATTTAAAACAAGACTCTATCTCTACGTCCAATTTAAGATGCTTCATTTTTGTAACAAAGGGAATGGAACTTTTTAGACTCGACCTCGCCAAACTTTCGTCTTTCTGTGGGCCCAAACCAAAGCACAAACTCACTGCCACTGAGTCGATTCTGACTCATAGTGACCTCATAGGACAGCGTAGAACTGCCCCTGTGGGTTTCTGAGACTGTAACTCTTGAGAGAAGTAGAAAACCTCGCTTTGCTCCCCTGGAGCGACTGGTACTTTTGAACTGCTGACCTTGCAAGGAGTAGCCACTGCACCACCAGGGCTCCTAGGGAGAAGTAAAGCAACCTCAAACATGAGCCACTGTAGACTCTCCAGAGAGAGCGGCGTTGTCATTGCCATTTGTGCCATCAGGCTGATTTTGACTCAGTCACTCTATAGGGCAGACTGGATCTGCCCCAGAGGGTTTCACTTTTAAGAGAGCAATATTTCTCCCACAGAGCAGCTGGTGGGTTCAAACCACCAGCCTTTCAGTTAGCAGCCGACCTGCTTAACCACTGAGCCACCAGGGCTCCTCTGAGCGAGGTGGATAAATTTATGTGGTTGCCTGACAGACTGAGGATGCTGTAGACCCTAGTCCTCAGTCACTTCCATTAGAAAGTGATTATAGCTGAATAATTAACCAATCGGCCTTGAACCCTGCTGTCAGCACTGGAACTCCCATGGCCAGCACGTCAGTGCTGACTCATACCCCCCTGGGGGTTCTGGGGCTGTAACTGTTTACGGGAGTGGAGAGCCCAGTCCTCCCTCTGAGCTGCTGGTGGTTTCTAACTGCCGACCATGTGGGTCGCAGCCCAACATGTAACCACTACACCAGCAGGGCGCCTACACCGGAGCTAGACAGTCATTAAGATCCAGCCCTTTGTTTGGAGACACCACCCTTCTACCATGCTCGCCATGCCTGGTACATTTCCTTGGTCCCTTTCAGCTTCTGGGTCAAAAGCTGTTTCTTCAAACCCAGTCTTCCCAATTTGGCATGCACAGCCCACTGAAGAGAACAGCCTCTTTCCTCAGGCCTTCTAACGGAACGGCATCGCTCAGGTTTGTTCTGGAGAGCCTACCCCCACCCACCCATCAGGGTCTGTTTTCTTCTTATCCTTCCTCTTGTCGCCCCAGCTTTATATAACTATCTGGATTCAGGGGAAGACCACCCCATACGCCAGGTAAACACACACAGGTGGTGAAACTATGTGGAATCTGTTTCCTAGAGATTAGCAAGTAAGCCCAGTAAGCCCATGCTTACCTTGCTTACTGGGTACTCCATCTCCGGCAGGGAAGGTCAATTTGAAAAGAGCTTTTGATTCTGTAGGAGGGTCAGGGAAGAGACAAACCTAGGAGCAGCATCTTGGATGTGGTGGTAAAATGTGAAACTGGTCATTACCCAGTAGTCAATATAGAGGAGCCCCGATGGCGTAGTGGGTGATGCATTAGGTTGGTAACCACAAGGTCAGCAGTTTGAGACCACCAGCCACTGTGTGGGAGAAAGATGAGGCTTTCTACACATGTAAAGAGTTACAGTCTCAGAAACCCATAGGGCCAGTTCAACTCTGTCCTACAGGGCCATTGTGTGTCACAATCCACTCGATGGCAGTGAGTTGGGAGTTTTGTTGGCTTAGTAAGTAAGTCCAACGAAGAGCCAGTGTACCTTGCTTATTGCTTAATCTGATACTGTGGATTGAGAGAATAAATCCACCTGCAAGTCTCCTTGTTAATTGGTAGTTGGCTATCAAGTCGGTTCCAACTCAAGACTTGACAGACAAGAGAACCCGATGTTGTTTGGTTGGGCGCCAGCTCTCGTGGCTGCTGGTGTGTTTGAGTCTGATGCTGTGGCTGATGTGCCAGCCCACCTCATCGAGGGCCGTCCTTGTTTTTTGGACTCTCGACGTCATCCAAACAGGCTGTCCTTCTATCCCGACAGATCCGCTGCGACTCACAGCGACCTTGCAAGCCACAGAACACAAAGCTTTCCTGGTCCGGAAGGAAGCAAGCAGAACGGTTGCCATCCTTGCTTCTAAGGAACATTCTGGTTGTATTTCTTCTCAGCCTGATTTGCCCTTTCTTTTGGAAGTCCACAATATATACGGGGAAAGAGGGAAATTCATCATTTTTGAGGAGCAACCAATGTGGGGCCTCCAAAGCCTTAGGGAACCTCAGACATAAAATTTAAAACAATAAACAATAAATGAACTCTGTCTGAGGCAGTTTTTCCTCCTTCTGGACTAGATAGATATTTAATAGGCT
>NW_022103920.1:8812552-8819780 GCF_000313985.2 Echinops telfairi
CCTGGTCATGGCATGGTCAGGAGCCTCAGCTGCACGCCACAGCTGGACAGTGGATAAGAAGAGCAAATACTGCTTGATGACTTGGAAGGATGATGGTGGCAAAAGATATTGAAGACACCATGGGCTTCCGGAAGGACAGACACATCTTGGTGGAAGAAGTGTTGGCCGAATGCTCCTTAGAGGCGGCCATGGGCTTTGGGCATGTTATAGGGAGAGACCAGTCCCCGGAGGAGGCTATAATGCTTGGTAACATAGAGGGCCGGTGAAAAATCAAAAGACCCTTTGTGAGATAAGTGACACCGTGACTCAGACGAGGGGTTCAAATATAACAACGATGTTGAGGAAGATATAGGATGAAACCTTGCTTTGTGGGTTGTCCACAGGGTCACTATGCGTCAGGGAAGACTGGCCAGCGCCTAATAGCAATGAGAGCCATCGGAAATGTGAGTCAGAGAGCATGAGATTACAAAAACATAGGCATGTCATTCAGTAGGAACCTGCACCCCTGGTTGAGTGCAGGACAGAAAACGATTCTAGATCGTGTTCCACCCACTGCCATCAAGCTGAATCTGACTCACAGCAACCCTATAAGACAGAGCAGGGCTGCCATTTGGGGGGTTCTGAGGCTGTAAATCCTTATGGGAACAAACAGCACCCTCTTTCTCCAGAGCGGTGGCTAATGGGTTCATCCTGCTGACCGGGTGATTGGCTACCCAACACGTAACCACGACACCACTGAAGCCCCTTCTAGATGAGGCCGAGAGTCCATAAACAGGGAAAGCTGTTTTGTGCTTCCAAAGAACACTGGGGATCTTATTCCTTTTCACCTCAGGTCCTGGCACCCCGGGCATGGAACAAAGGCAACTGTTAGTGTGTTTAGGCAAAGAGGTTCACGAGTGTGTTCTGCCCCTGGCTCTATCTATCAGCAGTGGCTTCGGGCAGTTACTCAATGTCCCTTTCTATTGGGAAATATTGTTGGCATCCTTGGGCGGAGATGAGGTCTGGTAAGGCATTATCTGAACTCTAATCTCAGAATTGTAAACATATCGCATGGAAAATAGCAAAGTGGAGGATCTGACCATCTATCTATAATTTATCCATCCATCCATCCATCCATCCATCCATCCATCCATCCATCCATCACCCATCCATCTTCTAAATAGAATGTTCTTAACAAAGACTAAATATGTGATTAAGAAATCTAGGACTTGCCATTAGCCCCACCATGCATAGACATTTGCCTGATTTTGAGCAAGACACTTTATCTCTCTGGGCCTCTCATCTCCGAAAGCAGAAGTGGAGTAGACCAGATGGTCCCCGTGATCTACTCAGCTCTGCGTCACTGGCGGCCTGGGCTTGTCAACCTGTGCAGTTTGAGTTCTTCATCAGGCAAGGGTGAATAGGAACGACTTGGTTCTGGGTAAAAAGACAAACTTGAAAACATGGATTGTTGGGAAGAAAAATGAATATGAATTAAGTCTGACCTCTATCCAGCTAAAGACATTCTTGGAGAACAATGGACCTTTCCATGCTCACATTTGCCTGGTGGCTTATTCTAGCATGCAGGTCTGAATAACTTCCATGAGCCAGGTTTGGAAATCCAGCGATTTGTACCTTCCCTAGTCCAATATAAATAACTACACGTCTCCTCCCGGCTGAGGAAGGAGCTTAAGGGCCAGCCCATGGGGGCTCTCTTGGGTGCTGCTGTGTGATAGGAACGAGCTTTGTTGGTGCTTCTCCGGAAGAATGGACGAAGCCCAGCATTAATGTCTCATGTCCACTTGACCGGCCTTCACGCCCCTGATATTTGGGCTGCATTTCCGTTTTCCAACTGAGCACCGGCTCAGTGCAGATGGAGACATATTAACATGGTCGCTCAACGGCTGCTTGGCTGTGCCACCCAATTGACCGTCTCTCAGAGCAACCCCGTGAGATGGAGGAGAATTTCCTTTTCTGGGAGCAGATGGGCAGCTTCTTCCCATGAAGCTGTGGGGTGGGTCTGAACCACCCACCTCTCTGTGTGGCAGCTGAACACTGAACCAGGTCACTGCAGGGCTCCTTTCCTTGGTTTGCTAGTGTCATTCCAACCTTTCATTCTTAATTCAAGATTCGGGGGTCCCTGGAAGTGCGCTAAGCACCCGAGATGGCATGCTGGGTGGCAGGGCTGGAGGCAACGGTCTGCGGCCAGGCTTCTTCATGCTTGGCTGGCTCCACGGTCTCTCATATGGTTTTGGCAGATGATCTGAGGTCAAGACTACTACCCAGCTGCCCCAGTGGAGCAAGACCTGCCATCTGCTTCTAGAATCGTTACAGCCAAGAGTTCCCACCCACACACCCCGGGCAGTTCTAGTCGGCCCTGCAGGGTCTCCGTGAGTGAGATTTGGCAAGAGGAAACAGAATTGACAACAGCAGCAACAGAGAAGCCAAGGTGAGCTGGTTCTGTCCATGAGGAACTTCAGGAGAACTATGAGTGGACTAGCTCTGGCGTGAACAGAGAACTGGGAAATGATTCTGAATCCACGCTGAAGGCCTCGTGGGTAACAACAGAGGAGCCGTGTGGGTGCAGTGGGCTAGCTGCTCAGCCACTAACTGGAAAGTATGATATTCAAACTTACTAGCCCCTTCTCAGGAGATGTGGCAGTCTGCTTCCATAGAGATGACAGCCTGGGAAACCCCAATGGATCAATTCTGCTCTGTCCTGCAGGGTCATTGTGAGTCAGAGCCAACTCCCAGTGCCCAGTCACCATGACTGACCAAACTCACTGTCATGGAGGCAATTCTGACTCATTGACATCCGATAGGACACCGTAGACCTGCTCCTTTGGGCTGTTTGAGCCCTTCTAGGAGTACACAAACCTCATCTTTGTCTTGTGGAGTTGCTGGTGGGTTTGAACCACTGAACTTGTGGTTAGCACCTCTCCATGCATAACCCACCACGGAGCTCACTGTTATCATAACAGCCTAGAATAAATTGCTCTTTTAAAACGAGAAGATATATTTAGATATCTGAACCTCTCAAGAGTCATCACCCTTCGAGGTACGGCTTCTCGATGCTAGCAAGGAGGTAGATGAACTCTGTAGATATTTCCAAAGCTGCTGGGGGAAAAAAGAAAACTGCTAATTTTGTTATCCTTGGTCCAGATTTTTCTGTTTCTCTTTAAAAAAAACCCCAAAAAACAAAAAAAAAAACCCCAAAACCAACAAATGGTGAGCTAAACTGTATAACCATTGGACTTGGCGTCGTTTCAAAAAGCTTCTATTCAATTTGCGGGGCCCTCATTTATTTCCAGTTCTCACTGCTCCCAGGGGGCTGGAAACTCAGCCAGGGCATCTGATTTATATAATTAGCCTTCCGTGAGCCCGGGTGGACTCACACTCCTGCATGAAGTGAGGTGCTGTTGAAGAAACACATCCTCCCTTCATCCGCCTCCCAGCCCTCCCCCCCCACTGCAGCTCTCCTTTGTAACCTGATTTTCCAGGGAAAGCCACGGTGCTTCCGTCCAGTGAGATCTCCCCCGCTCGGCGTTCTCCTGCCAGAGCTTCAAGCCCGTCCCTTTCATCCTAAGGGGTGAATAATGATAGGCCCTTCGGGATGGCTCTCACCGAGTCCCCATTTAGAGATGGCGGCTGAAGGGACAAAGGCTAGTGTTTCCGTAAGGGCAGATGTCAGGCAGATCAGCCTTGGAAATACACGTTGGCTCACATGGCCACGACCTAATGAGAACCTGGCACAAGCCCAGCGGCCTTGAGCCACTGCCTCTGCATTCGAGTTCCAGTTTTGGCACTTGGCATGGGCGTCTCTGGGACTGGGCACGGTGAGGCGAGGGCCAGCCGGCCAGCAGCGGGCTCCAACTTGACCTCAGAGGCTTGTCCTGGCCAGGGCTGCTAAGCAGCGTCTGATCATTTCATCTGGGAGAGATTCTCCCAACTCATTTCTCTGTCCCGTTATGTGGCTTTGGGGACGCGCCGCCGTGGCCTTGTCCCCTCGACTGTGCTAAGTGTCCATCACTGAAGTTCCAGTGCTTTCCAGGGAAGACGCCAACTTGACTGCTGGCCTCCTCTTCTTCAACCATGCCACCTGCCTCCCCGTCATGCCTATTCTTAGGATGGAGACCTCGCTCTTCTAGAAAATGTGGCTGATCAAAAGTGTGTCAGGGGAGAAGATAAAAAAGGAAACTGAACACAGACGGGACCACTGTCAGCATTTCTGGTGCAATCCTGTCAGAATCCTCCTTTTATTTATCTCCTCGGGAGGTGGGGCGACGCGATTTCTTTAGACAGGATCCCCAGGCAGTCATGATGGCAGTGCCTTACAGGTGGAAGAGAAATGGCATGAAGCTCGGAGAAGGTCCCGTTGGCATGTGAGGCCGGTGGCGGTCCCTCCTTGTCAGAGGACACTCTGGTCTCCGAGGAGCACGAAACACCAGGCACGCCTGGAAGAATAGGCTTCATCCCGAGGAAGTCTTGTGCGGGTTCTGCAGAATGGCTGAGTGTTAGTCATTGCCACGGCCTTTTAGGATGGTGTTTGGTGAAGCCACGGGAGAGTCGTTATTCCTGGAACCACTGTCTTCTCCGGGGTTGAACTTGGGGTCTATTGTGCAGTCAAGATAGAAAAGGAAAGCTTCCCTACCTGATCACCCCCAAACCCAAACCCACTGCCATCGAGTTGATTCCAGCCCTAAGCAACCTGGTTGGGCCGAGGAGAGCGAACTGCTCCTGAGGATTTTGCAGGTCAGCCTTTATGGGAGCAGACAGCCTCACCTTTCTCCTGGCTGGCGGGTTTACACTGCTGACCTTTCAGTTAGAAGTTCAGTGTGTAACTCACTAGGCCACCAGGGCTCCCACCCACATGATAGACGACATCTTTTAAATCCGTTCAACGAGGGGACAAAACTGTGTAGTGTCAAGAGTCTTTTTCTTTTTGCGGGGAAAAGGGTTGTTCGTCCACATGTGAAATGTCGTGGTCACTAGTTTGAGAGAAACCTCAACATAATGCTGATTGTATACTCACTTATACTGCCCAGCGTACTCGATCGGTTGGTCTCCACCTACTACGTGGACCAAGAGGCCATTGGCCAGTTTGGCTTGAGCCAGTTCATGCTGCAGTGTGGCCCCGGGCACATTAACTTGGGCACACGTGTTTGGTGAAAGGTGATGGGCCAAATGAGGGGTCCAAAGTTGTTGTTGTGTTAGCTGTGTCCTCACCAGACCCCTGACTTACGCTCCTGACGACCCCATACACAATGGAACGAAATGCTGCCTCATCCGTTGGCAATCCCGTGATGGGCCGTGGACTGCACTGTTGGGGGCCATATGGATTTCTCCAGTGGGTTTTTGTCAGTAGATGGTGAGGCCTCTCCTTCTAGGGCAGTGGCTCTCAACCTTCCTCATGCCATGACCCTTTCATACAGTTCCTCTCATGTGGTGGTGACCCCCCAACCATAAACTTATTTTTGTGGCTACTTCATGACTGTCATTTTGCTACTGTGATGAATCGGGCACCCCCTGTGAAAGGGTCGTTCGACCCTCAAAGGGGTGGCGACCCACAGGTTGAGAACTGCTGTTCTAGGGTGTCTTAGTCTGGAAGTTCCACCGACTCCTGCTGCACATTGTAATAACACACAAGACATAAAACACACGGACGGACAGTGGTGGCTGTGCATGAGGTGCAACAGTCAGGAATCAAACACAGGGCCCTCCTATGGATGGGCGACTCTCTAACCCTGAACCACTCATCCCTCGCTGCCCAAGAAAGCATCTGCATGACCCAGCATACCAGAGCATTGCCTCTGGATGCATGCCGCAGGCCATGTGCATTCAGTGTCTTACTCTCTGAGCAGGTGTCCCATCTCATCGTCTGCCAGCAGCCAAACAGTGCCCCCATGATCCTCACAGAGAGGACCGCCCCACTTCTGCAGGTGACCTCAGGCTCATGTTCTTTTTTTAAGTAGGCAAACTCACTGCCATCCAGCGACTGACTCATAGTGACCCCTGTGGGTTTCTGTGACCGTGTTTACAGGAAGAGAAAGCCCTGTCTGTCTCCACGGAACTGCTGCTGGTTTCGAACTGCGGGCCATGCAGATTGCAGCCCAGCACGGAACCACTACCCCACCAGGGTTCCCTGTTTTAAGCAACTGGCATTCCATTTTGGAGTGCTCGACTCCTCAGAGATAGCTCAGCTTTGGGAGGGGGCATGGCTGCTTTTCAAGCTCCCAAGACTTGCATTTGGGGGACTTGCGATGCTCACTGCCCACTCAGGGCTCCTCTGCCTTCCCTCGCTCTCTGGCACCCACCACAGTGCCCTCCCTGCACCTCCGCATGCTTTTCAGCCACTCGGACTTCCTCTTCATCTCCTGCAGATTGATGAATGAGTTTCATTCATCTTTCTCTGCCTCTTTGTGGTGGGGGCTGGGTGGTCTGTGAATAGCGCTAGATGCTGCCTGCTCCCATTTTTCCACTTGGCTGCTGGGTACCATGGAGACAGAAGACAGAAGGAGGCAGCAGAGTGGGAGGGGCTGGGGTCAGAGGTCAAGAGTGGCCACCTTTTGCATGAAAGCTTCTGATTTCCACTGGGGTTAACATATTGTCACGCCCAAGGAGCTGTGCAAGGACTTGGCTGTCAGAAGCCTGGAGGCTAAGGAAGGGGGGAGGCACCCGGAGGAGGAGATCAGAGGAAAGGGGTGGGGAGCAAAACCTGTCATTGTCTATCAGGGCTTTCAGGATGGATCTCGGGAACGCCATCGCCAACGGGGAGTCATTTCTCTTCCATTCATTCTGCAGGTCTCTGCAAGGGCCGAGCTTGGGCTCTGCCGTCCCATCTGGGGACCAGGGACTTTAGCTTTCCCCGACTTCATTTCAGACCATTTAATTCCGTGACAAACGACTGGACAGTTGCCAGCTTTTCCCTGGGGAACGGGTTCTGCCATATGTGAAATTTATTGCCACTTCTTAGAGACTTGGCAGGCCCAATGTCTAAGAGGCGGATTGGAGTCCTTGGGGGCATTCTATATGCGTCTAAGTACAGTTGGTTTTGTGCCTTAGTGAGTGTTTCATGGGTAAACAACTGTAGAAGCCACTCAGTCGGTGAGATATGGTGTTTTTTTTGTTGTTGTTTTTCCCCACTCATAGGAAACTTTCAGCTTTGCACACACCCAAACCAAACCAAACCATACTTTCCCTCCTGAATTTGGAAGGGGTTGGTCTGTATTTTCGTCTTCTTTCTGCACCT
>NW_022103920.1:8820974-8822292 GCF_000313985.2 Echinops telfairi
GTTTGAGGACCCCTGATTCTAGAATCTAGAGAGCCTCAGGTAGGGTCCTTGAAACGTTGGAATCTACTTGAGGACCGTTGGCTTGGTTTGGGGTTGGGGTTATAGGACCCAGGAAGGGAAGAGGGAATGAGTCTAGCCAGCTAAGAAGAGCTCCTGAAGTCTGAAAGGCATGTCTGAGAGAATTCCACTGGGACACGACATCAAGATACAAAGGAAGTTCTATAACACCAAGGGAGGGGCCCCTCTCCTGCAGCTGTCTCATAGAAACAGTGTCTTATTGATCAGACTACAATAAATACTATACACTGAGCACATACACCACATACACACGCGCGCACGCACACACACACACACACACACACAGAGCTTTCTCTGGAGCCCAGGCAAGTAATAGGTCCTGTTTCATGAAGGAACCGAACTGTACCCAGTTGGCACAGTGATAAGGGACGTGATGCATTTTTGAGAACTTTGGTCATATCGATACCACAGTGTGTTACCATTACATGGTGCGCCCCACATATTCCGATCTCCAGCAGTGATCTGCTCGCTGAAGGATTCCAGCCTGGAAAACCCTTTGAGGCCATATCTACTCCGTAACATGCAGGGTGGCTACTGGTTGGAATCCTCTCGACGGCACCTCAGGAGGAGAGCGTGCCATGGGAGATGCCATCCAGCCACACAAGCACCAAGTTACTAAGTGTAAGCTGGGTTCTACTGTGGCATTCTCCTTGGCAAGATTTCCCCACAACCACGTGACCAAGAGCCGTGGGACTTTTGGGAATCCCTGGGGAACACACCCTGCAGAGCTTGGGAGAAGATGGAGCTGGTGATCCAAGACAGCTCCTGGCGATGCTTGGCGTTGGGGTGTGGTAAACCTCACTCTTTTGCCTCCAATTCTGATATTTTCTCTCCTCCAATTCTGATATTTTCTCTTCTCCAATTCTGACCCTTCTTCACCGATTGCGAGCTCCAATTGCCTAGTCATCTTCATAGCAACCAGCCTTTTCTTTCTGTACCAAGAGTGAACTACTACTGTGTTATAGTTGTGACTGAGCACACTGACCATGTCGAGCCATTAGCAACTCAGATCCAGCCGATGTGGTGTGGCGCTTGGATTTTGTCCTCTCCTAGCGGTGCCGACTCCTTGCTGAATGACACTGAGCTGCTCTGAGGGTGAGTCTCACCTCTGGAATAAGAGTTGGTGATGACTGGAGAGCCCCTTGCAGAGGGGTCTCGGGAAGGAGACGAGCCAGTCAGGGTGCGATGTAACAACGATGAGAAATACAACTTTCCTCTAGTTCCTAAATGTTTCCTCCCC
>NW_022103920.1:8824076-8829142 GCF_000313985.2 Echinops telfairi
GGGGGTGGGGGGGAGGGGAAAAATGAGGAGCTGATACCAGGCGCTCAAGCAGAAAGCAGATGTTTTGAGAATGATGATGGCAACAAATGTACAAATGTGCTTGACACCATGGATGGATGGATGGATTGTGGTAAGAGTTATATGAGCCCCTAGTAAAATGATTGAAAAACAAAAAAGCAGTCCAAAAGGAAAGTGCTGGGAAGCTTGCTGGAGCCGTTGACAGTTGGCTTTGAGTCCGTTTTGACTCCTGGCCATCCCACGTTCAACGGGACAGAATGTTGCCCCATTCAGCTCCACCGTCAGCGTTTGTTAGTACCACGAGTCTTGTTGCTAGTGGTAGACTCCGTACAGTTGGTTCCCACTCACAGCAGCCCCGTGTAAAGCAGAAGGAAACGCAGGCTGGGCCTGCACCACCCTTCTAACTGTTGATTATTGCAGCCACTGTGTGAATCATAGATTTTCCTCATGAGAACCTGGTCTGACCTTTATACAAACATCCTCTATTGTCCATCTCTCTCCTCTCTCTCAAATTTTCTATCATCTACCCTCATCCGTCCAACTATATGCCTACTCAACTACCCACTCACCCATCCATCATTCTCTCTCCTTTCTTTCTACCTACCTACCTACCTACCTATAAAAGGAGGTATTGTTTTTCAGAGAGAAAGGGACATCCGGCACACTAAACTATAGACTTGGAGGAAGACAGGACCATGGGCTTTTATGAAAAGATTTTAAGCTGAGACCTGCTGAAAGGGGCATTTGAGGATTTGGATCCGATGATAGAGTTTAGGGTTCGTATGGCCTTTTCAGTGAGAGAGGCACTATGTGCTCCTGAGACCTGGTGGGAGGGCCTGGCTCTTCGAGGAGTTAAAGGAAGATCGTACCTGTGTGTTCACGTCAGAAGGCGCATGGTTGAATGAGATGCAGGAGGGTTCTCTGTTCATGTTCAGAGTCGTACATTTGATGAGAATGTGTCTTCCACCTCTGGAAGTATTAGCAATGCCTGCCTGTCTTCAGGGATCCTTTCTGTCATAAGTAGTGGGTCACTGAACCTCAGCCACCTCCCAGGGAGCTTCCTGGTACCTTGGACAATTAGTGTGGCCTTACTTGATGGGGCGTCTGTTACAAGGCCTTGGGTATGAATTCTGGTTTTGCTTCTCATGATTGTATGGCTCAGCTTTGACTTTTGGGAGATGGCACGAACAGCCACTACCCAACGGGGACCTTGTAAGGGTGATGTGAGAGGGGCCCTGAGCTAAGCAGCACAGACTGTTGTTGGAACACAACAGTAGTGCATTGTCTCATAGCCTGGGAGCCCATAAGTCTGCGTGTCAGCAGGGCCATACTTTCTTTGAAGCCTCAAAGGAGAGGACCTTCCCTTGCTGGTTCCTGGCTTCTGGTGGCTCCTGGCAGTCCGTCCAAATCTGCCTGTGTCTTCCCCAGCTTTCTTCCCCGAGCTTTCTTCTCTGTCTTTGTCTCCTCCTGTCGTCTAAAGACAGCGGTCATGTTGGATGGCAGCTTAGTTCATGGTGTCTGCCCAGACCCTCTTTCCAAAGATGCTCACGTTCACGGGTACCAGGTGCAGGACTTTATCATGTCTTTGTGGTGAAGACTCGAGTCAGCTGTCACCACCAGACATGTCTGTGCTTCTCTAAGGCTCAGTGAACCTTTCTATTCAATACCAGGGACAAGGAGTACGCCTTATGTTTTCAGTTCTCACTCAGACATGCTCTTCTTTGCCGTTGCATGCCTGCCATTGAGTGGATTCTGACTCATAGTGACACCCCGCCCCAACCCCACCCTCGGTGACAGAGTCGAACTATCCTCTTGGGCTTTCTAGATTGCCAACGTTATAGGAGCACATTGCCAGGCCTTTTCTTTGAGGGAGCTACTGTGTAGATTTGAACCACCAACCTTTGAGGCAGCCGCCAATCCTGCAACCCTGGCACCACCAGGACTCCTTTGACTATGAGCACAGGGGCCAGGCATTAGCCTGGGGCAGGGATCCAAGTGGGTAAAGTCGGGCAGTGGCTACTCTGAACCCAAACCCAACCCAACCTGCTGCCTTTGAGCAGATTTTGACTCCCAGTGACCAGGTCCCTGCAGGGTTTCAGAAACGGTAGATCTCTACAGGAGCAGACAACCTCATCTCGCTCTTGTGGAGCAGTGGGTGGGTTTGAGCCATTGACCTTGGGATTAGCAGCCCAATGCCTAACCCATGGTAGCAGAAGGGCTCCTGTGAAAGATGCTAGCAGTTAATCTAATCCCACCCCAATGTGAGACAGTTGTTGGAGAATTCCCAGTCAAGTCTAGCTCTTAGCTACTCTACCGGACAGAGCAGAACTGCTCAAGTGGCTGCTCTTTGCTGCCCTCTTTATGGAAACAGCTAGCCAGGCCTATTGAACGTATTGTGATGGGTGGGTTTGAACTCGCAGCCTTTTGGTGAGCAGCCAAGTGCTTAACCTTTGCATCACCAGGGTTCCTCGGGCACTCCTTAAATCAAACCCAAACCCACTGCCATCGAGTCCTTTCTGACTTTAGACACACTTTAAATCAAACCCCAAACCACCACCATCCAGTTAAATCCTACTCTTTGTGTCCCTAGAGACAAAGCCTCTTCGGATTTCCAAGACTGGAACCCTTCATGGGAGCAGATAGCCTCATCATTCTCCTCAGGGGTGGCTGGTGGGTTTGACCCATTAACCTTTCAGTTAGCAGCCCTACTTGAAACTCACTGCACCCCCAGGTCTCCTTAGAATCCCTAGTTTTCCAAGCACTCCTAAACCGATTCTCCCAGGGCCAGAGGAGAGAGAGCTGCTGGCTTCTCACTGGCTTGGCGGGTCAGGCCTGAAGCCACGTCATTTCTCCGAGTCCCTGGAGAGATCGTCTGCCTTGCTCCATTGCCTTTGCCCGAAAGCGCCTTTCTGGGTAAGGAACCAGAGGGAAGGAAGCAGTTTCGCAATCCTGGCAGTGAACTTTGCCCCTGAAGAGAGGGGGTGCCAAGCGCGCAGGGAGTTCAAAGGGTTGTGTGCTTCCTGTTCGTTGGGGCAGAGGGCAGAAAGCAGGCCTGCCTTACACTAGTCAGGGGTGAAGCCGGCCTCTGTGAAGGCAGGTTGCTCTCAGTAGAGTATGCAGAGCCATGGAGACTGTGGAAGGGATCCTGACAACTTTAAACTGACCAGCCACAGAGTGGTTTTGATTATTTTTAAACCCAGATCCTAGGGAGAGGCCTCGAATGCTTCCTGCCCAGCGGTATCCTATGAAAACCCTTGGAAGGATCAGAAACCCCCGGGGAAAGGGTTTTGTTTTTTTCACCCACATTAAAGACGTTCTTGAATCGCTTCAAACCAGATGAAGGAGTTGGGACTTCTGTTGTCTTTCTGGTTGTCCATGAAATCCATACGCTTCAGGCAATCTGGCCAGGGCAGCGAAAGGAAACCTGAGAGCATATTTACACAGCTAGTGGGATCCGGGGGCGAAATCAACATGTAATCAGAATTTGGATTCCTACACATCTCAGGATTGCAGACGGTTTCTGTAAGATTGGGGACCATCTGGTTTTGATGTCCACCAACTGGGGTTGCTCTCTTAAAGTGGCCGGGAGCCTCACTCAACCCTGCCTCTTCATCTTTGAGGTCGGCACTTTGTGTTGGGGCTCAGCAGGATGGCTGCCAGAAACAGGCCTTGCCTTCTCGGCTAGCTGCAGTACGAGCACAGGAGAGGTCGCACAGCAAGGAAATCTCAAACCCAACCAGGCCCAACCTGCTGCTGTCGATTCGGTTCAGATGCCTATTGACGCTAGAGGACAGATAACTGCCCAGAGAGTCTCCCAGGCTCTCATCTCTGCAAACACCGACAATGGCCACCGTTTTCCCCAAGGAGCATATGGTGGGTTCGAACCATGGCATTTTTCAACTCGCAGTCAAACACTGCATTACTTCCCCACCAGGGTATGAAGCAATGCCTGTAAAAATGTCCCCATTCCCTATCAGCATAACCCAGTGAGCACCGATGGTTCGATATAAGAATTTGCTCCCTCTATGTAGGTTACCCCGGTCCCATTCCCAGCCAGTGCGTCTCAAGTTCAGCCACCACCAGTCTGTCCTTGGAGGCTTGTATGTTGTCCTGATGCCAAAAAGGTTCCAGTCGAACTTCTGGACTAAAGCAAACCAGGAGGAAAAGCCTGGCGAAAGCCAACCCATGCAAACTCGATGGCACCCAAGGGTTGGGCCTCAAACTTATTGTGGGGATGGTAGGAGGAGGTAGCAGTTTGCTCCATGGTACGTGGGACCCACGCAAGGCAAGCTACCAGTAATGGCAACACCCACCACAGGACAGTATTGAGCCCCATGAGGGTCCTTTCTAGCTAACTTATCTGCCCTTCAGGATGCGCTCCATCTGACCTTTATGAAATATCTACGGGCTCTTGGCTCTCTGGCTTTGATCTCTGTGAAGAGATCCAAGGATGGGATCCTAAGGAGGCTGTGTGTGCACGCCCCTTCCTCTCTGTCTCCCTCTGCAGGTTTGGGGATTTTCAAGTCGCCCCTTCCTAGAGTTCTAGTTTTTCAGCTTCTGTTAATTGTCCCCTTTCTTTCTGCTTCTGGCGCCAGGAATTCAAGCCCTTGAGATGCTGGCCTCTGCAGGCCTCCGCATCTCCCTGACTTCCCTGCAACTTTTCTCTGAGTTCCTTTGAGGGGATTGCAGGGTCCTCGGTCTCGGGGTTGTCCAGCGTCCGTTTTGAGGTCCTTCAGGTCGGATTCCACCTTTCGTTACTCACCGAGCACGTCAAACCTTTGCAGCACGCAGAGACTCATGATCTTTAAACTTCCCTGAATGAATCCGCAGGTGCACGTCACCTTCTGTTTCCTGCTGAGACCTCCTCTCTCTGCCACCTTGTGGCACCTCCGTCCCCCCCAACCAGTTCATCATTTGTTTCTTAACTACCTGCTGTGGCATTCCCATCTCTCCAGGTGCCATGCTCTGAGTCCGGTCATGCCCCAAAGCCACTGCAGAGCCAGCCTTGACCCTGCTCACCCAACAGGCCCTTTCAGAAAGCAGTGGTT
>NW_022103920.1:8830103-8835356 GCF_000313985.2 Echinops telfairi
TTTTTTTTTTTTTTTGCCAATACCATAATGCGAAAGTATCAATTCGTTGGTCTTTCTTATTCATTGTCAGCTTTCGAGTGCTTGTGAGGTGATCGAGAACCCCAGGTCTTGGGTGGGCCCCAACCGATGCGGTGTGAGGCCAGAGGCCTCCTTTTACTCAGGCCACCTGAGAAATACTCAACAATTGAACACACCCACGAGCAGGTTGGGGTTTCTTAAAAATTCATAGCGTATATTTCATCCGTTTGCCTTAGCTACTCTTTCTAGGATTCAGAGCAAGCTTCCGCGTCTCTTCTGACATCCGCTTTGATAATGACCTTTTGCTTTCCTCACGAATGATGTTCTTGATGTCATCCCACAGCTCACCAGGTCCCCTGTCTTTTGTGTTCACTTCTAGAAAGTCAGGCCATCGTGCTTAGTGAGGTCATCACTCTTGGTAAAGTAGAGGGGCAGGAAAAGGGAGGCAGGCTCTTGGCAAGACGGATGGACACAGTGGCTACAACCATGGGCTCAAACACAAGAACCCTTGTGGGGATGGCACAGGACTGGGCAGTGGTGCCTGCTGTTGTCCACAGGGTCACTGTGCGTCAAAACCAACTTGGTTGCACCTAACAATAACAACCTACGTATGTACGTGCATGCGCATGTACATGTATATGTACATAGGGAGCATTGGTGGTGCTGTGGGTAAAGTGTTGAGTCGCTAACCAAAAGGTCAGTGGTTGGAATTCACTTTCGGTAAAGATTGACAGCCTTGGAAATCCGTGGGGTAGTTTTACTCTGCCCTCATGGGTCCCTGTGAGTTGGAATGAACTCCACAGCAGTGGCATTTTTGTTTCTGAGAGAAGACTGGTGAGGACAGCTAGTCATACCAAGTGATCTCTCACAGGGGCTTGTGAGCATCAGCTCACAGGGGCTTGTGAGCTCCGAGACTGGAGCTGCATGGCCCAGTGTCTGCCCGTCACCCCCACCTCTCTGACCTTGCATCACCGTCCTCCCTGAGCTCGCTTCTGCCTTGCTCTTCCAGCACTGGTGTGATCCTGTTTAGGGTCCTGGTGGCCCAGGGGTTAAGCTTGACTGCTAACTGAAAGGTTGGCTGTTCAGACTCACCCAGGGCCGTGTGTGAGGAAGCCCTGGTGATCTGCTTCCATACAAGTTAAAATGACCAGGGGTGGAGTCCATGCTCCCTCATACAATCCCTGCAGGCTGGGGAATAACTGCCGGAGGGGTTTCCCAGCCTGTCATCTGTAGAGAAGAAGTCGGCCACATCTCTTTTCCTGCAGGCTGCCTGGTGGATTGCAACCGCTAAGCTTTCTTTTTATTTAACATTACCTTTGATCACGCCCTACCAGGCCTCCTACACCCTCCTCACCACCCATTTGGATCACTTGTTGTTCCCTTGTCCCTGGGTTTGTTAACATCACTACCTTTCCCCCCACCTCTCCCTCTCCCATGCCCCCCCCCCAACTGTCGGTTCTGTTGTTTTCTCCTCCAGATTGTTCATCCAGCCTATCTTATTTAGACAGAACTGCAGAGATAATAACATGCACAAAAACAAGACAGAGCAATAAAAGCAACACTATATGACACAACAACAACAACAAACCAATGACAAAAACAAAACAAAACAAAATACAACAAGAAAGAAAAGCCTGTGTTAGTTCAAGGATTGTTTGTTGGCCTTTAGGAGTGTTTTCCAGTCCAGTCTGTTGGGGCACCATGCCCTGGCCCCAAAGTCCACCTTCAGCATTTCCTGGGGACCTTGCTGCTCCGTTCCCTTGCTGTTCTGTTGCACCCCCTTAGTGTTTTGCCTCGGTGTGGCGGGATCAGATCGGGCTGTGGCGGGATCAGATCGGGCGCAATTCCCACACTGTGTCTCCAGTGTTGTCCCCTGTAGGGCTATGGGTCAGTGAGGGACGTTGTGTCTCATAGTGGGGCTGGCCATGTGGTCCTCTCTGTGGACAGGCTGCTTTAATTGGGAACATCATCCTCACGGCCTGGTGGGCCAGTATGTGCTCCACTCTCTCCTCCTCCCCCTTCATCTGCTCCGGTGTGTTCCGATCAGACATGTCCCTCTCCCGGAGCTGCAGATTCAATGCCGTCCTTTGAGATAAATTCTTCTGAGGGGAGGGGCAGGTGTCCACGTAGTAGTTGGGATCGGGGCCGCCCCCCCACCCCCCACCCCCGCAACCGCTAATTTTGCAGTTAACAGCTGGCCACTTTACGGAGGCTCCTTCCTATAAAGGATGCCGCCATGGAAACCCCGGGCGCTTCGATGCTCTCACCTTGAGTCTCTGTGGAGACAGCGCCCAACAGCGCGTGTTGTCTTCTACGGGAATCGTTGCCGTTTAGGGAATCCCTCCAACCTAGGGTACCACAATCCTCTCCATCCCATGGGCTTTTTTTGGATTCTAAGAGCATTCTTTCTTTCTTTATTTATTTTTAACATTTTATTAGGGGCTCATACAACTGTTATCCCAATCCATACACACATCAATTGTGTAAAGCTCATTTGTACATCGTTTCTCAAAACATTTTCTCTCCATTTAAACCCCCGACATTAGGTCCTCATTTTTCCCCTCCCTCCCCGCTTCCCCTCCCGCTCTAAGAGCATTCTTCACTGTCGTTACAAATGATTGAGCATGGCAATATGGTCTAATTTACCAAGTGACTTCGCATCCGTTTCGCTCTCACTACAGTTCAGCTGAGACAGGGTGCTATGTCTTCATCCCCACCTATGGGGGAAAGTTGGTTTGCTTACTCCATGCTCGATTGCACGGTCAGCTCCACAGACCAGGCCATTGGGCGAAAACTGGCATTTTGTGCAAATGAAGGATGACCACATCAGGCCACAAAGTGGAGGGGTGAGTCCACATCGTCATCTCGTCACGGAGTGGTGCACATCACATCCCTTCACGACTGCCAAACCGCGTCACTCCTCCACGGTCAAGTTTCAGCGTCATCTGACTACCAATTCATTGAGAACCATGGCCCAGTCAAGTGGAGACCTCACCTTAGCCATCCTGACGGGCATCAGTCGGCCCGCGCCTTCGTGCTCCTAACTGCCAGATGTGTGTTCTCAATGCAGAAAATAGTCCGGTAGTAGATTTCTTCCGGTTGTCTTAAAAGACAATGAGATAGTAAGTGAGGAGTAGGTGCAGAGAGAGGTGCTGCTGCCCAGTAGAAATATGAGGCTGTGAGAGGATATGTCATTTTGTTTTCTCTCGTAAACACATGAAAACCTGTGCTATTAATGAGCCAGGTGACAGTATTTTTAATAATCCATTTCATCTGATTCTGTAAATCTTATAAATCCACCATGCCATCTGTCTATATTTTTTACATGGTTGCAATGCTTTGCAGTCATCTTTCCGTGCCAAGCCTTCAAACTCCGCTGTGGTTTTACAGTGACAACGTGTCTCAATGGAGACTAGACTCATATCAAGTGGTGAGAGGGCCATTTTACTGAACAGCCTTTTGTGGAACAGTGGAAACATTGCACCGTGGCCAGGCCGCCACGGGTCCTCTACCCCCAGCACATTCCGCTGCTCTTGGCTTTGCATCCGGGCTGCAGTGGCGTCAGCTGTGAGGATATCAGAAATACAGTCAGCGTTCTTAGGTGGTGCGCACTCAGTCCCTGCGTGGGGAAAGTCATTAAGGTGCCAGGCTGCCAACTGAAAGGTTGCAGGTTTGAGTCCACCCAGAAATGTATTGGAAGAAAGGCCTGGAGGGGTACTTCCAAAAACCCAGCCATTGGAAACCGAACTAAACGCAGTTTTACTTTATTGCACACAGAATCACCATAAGCTGGGGTTGGCTTGGTGGCCACTGGTTGATTTCTATTACCAACCACAAGCCTGATCCAGGAAGTCCCTTCATGTCGCTCTTGATTTTTTGCCAAACTCTCTTAAAGAATGAGCAGGGGTCTGTTTAAATTTATAATCCCCGGAGTCACCTGCAATAAACAAGACACCGTAGCAGAAGTCAGGTGCCCTAGTGGGGCCGGGGATGACGAGTCGGGATGCTAAGGTCAAGATTATCGGCTTGCACCCCCAAGCCTCTGTGTGGGAGAAAGAGAAGACTGTCTGCCCCCATACTTATTTTCAGGCTCAGAAACCCCAAGGGGCAGGTCTTCTAGGTCCGATGGAATCACTGAGTCAGGATTGGATTGATGGCATTGTGTTTACTTGCTTTTTAGCAGGGATAGCTGAGCATTCGCTAACCCCACCAGTTACTATTTATCAACCCTCACAATCCATGCCCTTCAGCCAGCAGCCCAAACTCCAAACTCACTGCTCACCTGTGTGGACCCCTGAGGGTTCCCGGAGACTGTATCTGTTCATGGGAGTAGAAAGCCCAGTCTTTCTTCCTCCAAACTGCTGGTGGTTTCGAACTGCTGACCACGTGGATTGCAGCCCAACGCAAACCCACTATTCCACGAGGGCTCCAGTGGCCATTGGCAGTGGCTTACAAATTGACGTGTCCTCCTTCCATTCCCCAAGGGGCAAAAATGTACCATGTCATGAGGGCATGCACCTAGAAGGCCTGTGGGTAGACATGCCTATTGGATACGGCCATCTGGCTGCTTTCTGGTGCCTGGGTGGGTGGCAGAGCAACTTGCCAGCAGCCACACCCTCTCGGCAGAGCAAGGCATGGCTTGGTGGCAAGCAGGCGAGCTTCATTTGGCTTCTGACTAGATACTTGGCTGCCAAGCAAAGTAATAAGAACTGAAGCAAAACAGGCACATTGAAGTCTTCAGAACCAGGCCTGCTACACACCATGCTGCACACTGTGCCTGCAGATGGGTGCCCACCACCGGCAGTGTGGGGGCAAAAGCCAAGTCCAGGGAACCCTGCTATGGTTACATTCTTACCTGGAGGAAGAGGGTCCACGTCCTGGGCCATCAGCAATCCCCCTGTGGACCCAGACTGCGTGGTACACTCCAGCGATGACCAGAAAGAAGGACTCCCTGACGAGCTCAGCAGTGCAGTAGCTATCGTGGCAACTCCGACAGCCACCCGCCAGCTTACAGCCCCGGACAAAGCCCTCCGGGTGCGCCTGTCCTATTCTGCCCACATTTTGGCCTGCATTTAAAGCAAATATTAGACATTTTGTGATTTCACCCGGGAATGTTAAAGTTATTATTATTTTTAAAAGTTATTATTATTTTAAAATTGCAACCGCAACATCACGGTTTCACCTTATAAAATTCGCGTGGGGGATTTGAGTGCTCTGATAGTTCTTTTTTTTTTT
>NW_022103920.1:8836604-8838782 GCF_000313985.2 Echinops telfairi
TGTCAAGACTCGGGCACAACATGTGGGCTTCTCCCACTGTAGGCACGGGTGCATGGTGATGTCCATATTTAATTCTCAGCCCTCACATAGACGTTGGTATTTAGGAAGTATCAAGTTACTTCGATAAGGAGTCCCTGGTGGTGTGGTGGTTATGTGCTGCGCTGCTAACTGCAAGGTCAGCGATTTGAAACCAGCAGCTGCTCCACAGGAGAAAGATGAGGCTTTCCAGTGTGAAGATCTACTGTCGTGGAGACTCACAGGGCAGTTCTGTTCTGTCACCTTGAGTCAGAACGGACTCAGTGGCCGGGAGTTTGGTTTGGTTAAGTTGCTTCAGTGCAGCTTAGCCAGAGGGACAGTTCTGGACAAATTATTCTGTTACATGAAAATGAATTCAGCATTTGCTTTTCTTATAATAAAAAGGTAGCACAGGAATATAGTATTTATAATCATGGAAACCGTTTCAAAAGCATTTAATAGAACATAGAACTTCCCACGTTCTGAAGATAACCTATACCAACAATCTGGATTATTACATGTACGTATGTGAATGTGTGTGTGCTTTTATCTTTTTTTTTGTACTTAAAAAAATAGAATGGGCGGTAGTGTACAAATGGCATCAGCAAATCCTCATGTGAATAAATATGCTTTTCGGCTTCTTGCGTCGGCAAATATAGCTAGCATTTTCATGGCTACATAGAATTCCTTTTATAGAGTATGTGGTGAATTCTGTATTTCCTAGTGTTGATGTTTCACTCACAAACAGCTGTAATAATTTTGAAGATGAGTGCAATATTACAAAACTACCTTGATTTTTCTTCTTTCTTTTGCCACGTGGACTTAGAAAATTGTTGACATGTGATTCAAATATCATATAAGTCAATGGTTTAGTCATATCCCGAAGAGCTGTGCGATCATCCCCCAGTCCACTTTAGAAGAGACTTTTCTTTCTTGAAGTTGGTGTTGTGTTAGCTTACCATTTCCCACAAGCCTCCTTTGCCGTGCCACTAGGTCATTAGTAATCCAGTTATGGTCTCTAGATTTACCTCTCCTGGATTTCGTAAACAGTAAAACACATTCAAAATAAGATCAAGACACATTCAAAAAACCACATTGACAAAGTAAAGCACAGAAAAATCTCAATCAAAGAAGAATGCAGAAAATATGAACAGCAGAAGCAAATTGGAACGGATCAAAAGGGAGATCGAATGAGAAGGTGTTATATTTTAAGCTACCTGCACCTGCCACACGTGACTTACAGTGTTCTCCGTCTGATAGCCAGGCTGTGCACATCCCTGGGCTGTGGTCAGAGGGGATCAAACCATGTTAGAATGGCCCACAGGGAGCCCTGGTGGCACATGCTGTTAAGATCTTAGCTGCCAACTGCAAGGTTGGCAAGTCAAACCCACCCAGTGGTGCCCAGAAAGGAAGACCTGGCAACTGCTCCTGTGAAGATTACAGCCAAGAGAGCCCGATGGGGCCACTTCTACTTGTTTACATGGGTTGCTATGTATTAGAATCAACGTCTGGGCACCAGAGCCTCTGCAGCATGGCCAGTGTGAGCGCATTGGTAGAACAGTTTGGTGTGAGAAGAAAGGCAACTATTGTAGACATTAAAATAGCTATTCTTTCTCGAGATAAGAAGAGCGAGGGGAAGGAACATAGTAGCATTGTTTTACCCAAGTATTGTAAGTCATCCTTGAGAATAAAAATTGCTTTAATGAAAAGTGCTCTTGTGTCAGATAACTCTGGTGGCCGCTCCACTGCATCTCCAAAGTCTCATGCGGGCCAGTCTTTTTGAGGCTCTGCTCCGGTAAGAGTTACTGTCTCTGAAACTCTCAGGGGCAGTTCTGCTGTTTCACACAGGGCCACAGTGAGTCAGAATCATGGCAGTGAGCTCTTTGCTGAAGTCCATAGGTTTCTCTATATGGAACATGAATCCACAGTTGATAATAACGACTATGTATGCCTGCTTTTATGCAGAAAAAAATAACTTTATTAAAGAAGTCGCCTTTTGAGAAGGGCATACCCTACAAGACTTTAATTCTGCAGATTGTTGTAAAAGGCCTTTGAGTTGATTTTGATTCAGGCAACCCATGTTCAGAAGAATGAAACATGAGGGGGTCCTGGGTCATCCTCACAACTGTTGTTCCGTTTGATGCCATTGCTACAGGCACTGTG
>NW_022103920.1:8839479-8862462 GCF_000313985.2 Echinops telfairi
GGAATCATGATAATGGGGGGTGGGGGTGGGGAGGAAGCATTTAAGAACTAGAGGAAAGTTGTATGTTTCATCCTTGCTACACTGCAGCCTGACTGGCTCCATCTTACCATATTGAGCATAGGCGCTATCATTTAAATTTCTGATAAAACCAGGTATCTTCAGATTAAATTCTTTATGGACAAAGACCAGATGGTGCTTTTTTTTTTTTTCATTTCCACAGGATAGTTTATATAACAGCACTAAGTACATCGTGGTTAAAATTTGAAGGGTCAATTTAAGGCTGTCCTCATTTCTAAAATTCCTTCAGGAAAGAAAAGTGTGCATTTTCCCTATAGTTAGAACGCAGCCTAAGCAGAAAGAAGCTCTATGTCATCTAATAATAGCCAGCAAGTTTTAAATATGTGTGGTGGGCAGGTTTCCCCTGGAAAACAACTCTTCTTTAACAGAAGCACTATCAACAGAGGGTGCAGAGAATTGGGTCGCAAGCTGTGCGCGTGGAATACCAGAAGAGGAGACAGAACCATTTTACCAGCAAGGCAGCAGATGACCCTGTTTGGAGAACATGCCACACTTATTCAAAACGTTGCTTTGTAAATATACCACTGCATGACATTGTAATCAGTAGGGTGGTTGCTCGTGCAACCTAAGTAAACTGAGTCATAAGTATTCAATTCAAGTTGACATCTTACCTGGCTTCACAAATAACCACCTCTTCAAGTTAGGCTGAGTGATGCCATCTAGTAAATCTTCAATTGTGTAGTCTATTGAGTGCAGATTAACCATGACTATACCCTGTTTATCTTACATTGACTTGGTGGGTTTGAACAAGATAGAACTCCCTTATTTAAGAGTTGAAATGGTAAGTTCATAATTATTTCATCTGACCAAGTATCGGCCTGGGTGTTAAAGAATATTGAGTACCATACAAACATACCTCAGCTGGTGGTGACTCATGGTAGACCCCTGCTCTGTTGAGGTTTTGGAAGTAGATCACCTAGTTTCTCAGAATGAGCTTGAACCACCAACCTTCTGGTTAACAGTTGAGTTTGTTAACAATTTCTACCTCCCAGGGACTTCTTGGGAGCCCTGCTGGGGTCGTAGGTCATCCGTTGGGCTCTGAACCACAAAGTCAGCAGTTCAAAACCACTATTCACTCTGTGGGAGAAAGATCAGGTTTTCTACTTCCGTGAAGAGTTACAGTCTTGGAAACCCTTAGGAGCAGGTCTACCCTGCCCTCTAGGGTCAGTATGAATCAGAATTCCTTCGTTGGCAATGAGTTTGTTTGTTGTGTTTGGGGCTTTTGAAGGACTTTTGTTGCATGCCTTTGAGTTGGTTGGAACTCATTGTGACGCTCTGTGAACCCCTGTGGGGACCCAATGAGGTGACCGCTGAGTTTTGCCCATAGGGTTGAACTGCCTGTAGGATTTCCTGGGCTGTGGTGTTTACAAGAGTTTTCACCAGGTCTTTTCTCCTGTGGAAGCACTGGTGGGTTCATACCACCAAATCTGCTACACACTGAACTGCTAACCATGGATGGGGTCAGTGGTTCCAACTCACTAAGTTCCCTGTAGGAGAAGATGAGGCTCTTTACCTTGTGATGATTTAAACTTTAAATTTTAAAGTTTCAGAAATCCAGTAGACAGTTCTACCATGTCCTATAAAATTGCTATGTGTCAAAATTAACTTTAAATTCAAAATTTAAACTTTAAATTTTCAAGTCAGAAACCCAAGGGATTATTTGACCCTGTCCTATTAGCTTGCTAGGAGTCAGAATTGGTATATTGGCAGTGAGTTTGGATTGATCATATGATGTCTTTTAAATATAAGTGCTTCTTGGTTATCTTATCTATCTCACAGATATCAATATTATGAAGTGAGTGGCTGTTCCTTTAAGGAGAAAAGACATTTTAGGGGTGATTTGACCCTAAATGATCCTAAACTAAATTTTTTTTAAAATTGTCATTTTCTTTAATTTTTATACTTATACCAATGTAGTTGGCTATAATTTTAATTTTCCTTATTTCTAGATTACTACAGACTTGAACATTAGCCAATCTAAACTCCAGGATTAGGTCAACAAGTGACTCAAGAGATAATATCAAATATCTTAAGCATGTTGAGCATATGACATCTTTTGCTGGTTTTGACTGGCCAGCATTTTAATTTCATCGGCTGATTAATTCATGTATTCAGTAAATATGTATTAAGTACGTAGACACTTCCAAGTAGAAAGGCTGGGTGTTCTATTCTTGTAAACAGTTACAGTCTTGGAAACCCACAGTGGAGGTGCAAGGCGTCCGCAGTGACTCCATGGCGGGGAGTTTGCTTTGGGAGTGTGAGGCACTTCCATTGGCATCGGGGTAGAAAGACAGAAAGCACACTGTTTTCCAGCTACATGAGGTTGCTGGATTGATATTCCAAGAAAAACAAAGTAAAACTCAGGTGCTATGATGAAAGGAAATCACATGACCGAGAGCAGTAACTACTTTAATTCTAGTTCAGAGTGCCCGTTACAAGATGACCAGTGTAAGAGTTGCATTGAGCTATTAGCCATGTTGTCCTCTGAGCTACTTGTGTATCCTTTGCCTATGCACGAATGGCCAGGAATTCAACCTCATGCCATTTTGATCCCATGGGAGTACAGGAAATTGGTTCTAGTTCAGTAGAAGAGAGAGCTTTCTAAGGAATTGAACTTCTCAGAGATAGAGTGTGCCCATTGTTCTCAATATGGCTGTATGTGTGCTAAGCTTAGAGCCAAGCAAAGTCTTCACTGTTTTCTTCCATTACTTACATGGTTCTTGATTTAAATGCATTCAAATGCAGGGCTTTCCGTGTGTTGCTGTTGGGTTCCTAGAAATGAGGTTAAATCTTTTGGGTAATGAGGTTAAATAAATGGGTACTGTTGTATACTTCCTGTTTGGTCATCTGTGTTGCATTATCAATTGGCTGCTGTCAGGTGGATCGGGAGTTCTACTCCAGAGTAGAGCTGGCCTCCGGGTGGATTTTAAGGCTGGGAACTTTTGGAGTCTGCCCTCCAGCCCCCTCTGGATGGGTTTGAACTGCCCACCTTTTGGCTAGGAGAGGCTAGGACTGGGATTGCTGGCTAAGTTTGGTGACTGTGAACTCAAGGGTGTGGCGACCCTGCTTTGAGCATACCCCCTGGTGCCATTTTCCCAGCAGCACGTGCTCATGTTGTGTCTCTGTGCCCCATTTTGGTCATTCTCACAATATTTCCAACTTTCTCATAACACGGCTGCACACTAGACTAGAGGGCAGTGAGCACATGACTTGGGCATATACCAGGGAACCAGAAGGTTCACATGACTTGCTGTATTGTGTCACCTACTTTGTTCAGGTGGGTCTGGAACGGAGCTGGCGGAATCTCTGAGCTCAAGTGGTTCACTGTTTGTATCACCCAGTGACTCCATCTTCCTTTCAGAACAGTCTTAGGATATTTTCCAGATAATTTCCAGGAACCACGACTCCTGCGACCATAAACCCAAAACTCATTGTCACAGAGTCAGTTCTGACTCACAGCGGCTCTTTGGATGGGACAGAATTGCCCTGGTAGGTTTCTGAGACTATACATCTTTGCAGGAGGAGAAAGCTTCATCTTTCTCTTGCAGAGCATCTGGTGGTTGTGAACTGCTGTCCTTGTGGTTAGCAGTCAGATGAGTAACCCCCGACACCACCAGGGCTCCTCTGTGGCCTTGAAGTCAGCATTCGTCTCTCAGAGACTCAAATAAGGTTTATTTGGCACGATGAGCTGTTTTGATCTCTGTCACTCTTTTCTCAACCCAGATGGCTTTCTTAACCTTTAGGCTACAGATTCTGAGGGGGCGAGGTCTTTGGCCTGGAGATGGTGGAGCAGAATTCAGAGCTCCTCTAAGGGTGAGGGTGTAGGTAGGCCGAATCTCTTACCCTGTTCTGAAACTGACAGAGGCCCTGGTCTGAAGTCATTTACCAACAGGGCATTCAGCAAGTCATTAGGCCAACACCCCCCACCCTCCCCAAATGATTGAGGGCCATTTACATGGCTGAGAGGTAGAAGCGTGATCCAAAAGAGGTCCTGGGGGAAGCAGAGAATGACAGTGGGATTTGAGTGGATCCGGTGAATGATCAGTTTCAGGGAGAGACACCCAGGAAAGGAGCCCCCTGGTGATAAAGATTCCAACCAAGACAATGTCAGAGAGCCCGGCTCTCTCTAGCACCCTGGGTTGCCAGCAGTCAGCGTCTGAGTCTTAATGTACAGTTTCCATCAGCAGATCCCCCCCCCCCACCACCACCGTAACAGCGTTTTCACCCTTGCTAAAAAGTCCAGTGAAGAAGGAAAGGATGGGTCGGATGGGATGGATGGGCTTGGGGCACAAAGTAGCACAGGACAAGGCCGACTGGTGCTTTCAGCTTTGCTGATGTCACACTTTGGTTTCCCAGGGTGCCAGTAGGCCTAGGGCTTTAATGAGGTGCATCCCACCCCCCACCTCCCAGACCCTCCCTTTCCCAAAGCTGCACGCTGCATATTCATGGAGGCCTTTCCTGGGTTTCTTTTCTTCTCTCCTTCTCCCCTGCCCCCACCCCCTGCTCTTCTTTATGTTCCAGCCAATGAGCTCAGCCTGAAATGAAGGCTGGAGCTGTAGGAATGGCCCCCAGCCTCGCTGGAAAGAGTCGCTGAAAGGCGTGCAAATCAAAGCTGGCCACGTTGGGCGCTTCTGTTCTTCCCAGGGAGGCTGCAGACTTCCACCCAGATGGCTTCCTGGCCCATTGTTTGCCTTCCCAGCCACGGTTCCTGCTGTGTAACCAGCATTCAGAGCCAGGCCCTTGCCAGCTGAATCCCACTAGTCACACAGCCCATCTCCCCACCTTGGGGTGGGTGGGACACTTCCTAGGAGTGTGCGAACTCGGGGTGTGGGAGGGATGGAGGTGGGGAGGATTTAGCATGGCTGGTAGTGGGGGAAGGTGGGAAATCAGGCCCTAGGCTCTTGGATAGCGCTTGGGCTTGAGAAAGACAGCGTGTTGTACAGTGTCGGAAACCCGCAGGGGCAGTTCTACTCTGTCCTATAGGGTCGTTAAGGGTCGGCATCGACTCCACGGCAGGGAATTTGGGTTTGAGTGCTGCCCTGGCCCAGTGTAGGGCCAAACTAGACAAAGGAAACGTGAAGGGCTCTGGGCCCCGGGCAAGCCGGTCCATTGAGACAGCAGTGTTGAGGACAGGGGTGCCTACTGGTTTCTACACACATAGACACAGAACCAGGTGTTGGGGCTGGTGCCACAGTGCTTCTGATTTTACTCCTGAAATGATTTACCTTCAGACAAGTCATTTGTAGACCACGAATAAACATCCCAGAATGCCTTCAAAAGGAAGAGGCCTGACGGAAATCTCGCTCGGATACCCACTTTTATTTCCCTAAGTAAATGTGATTTGCACACGTGATCAGCAGATTCCAGGGTCCAGCAAAGGACACCCTGCTTGGCAAAGTAGGACAGTGACAAAGAGGAAGACCGTCTGGCACAGTGGCCGAAAGGGCTCAAACATAACGCTGGGTGTGAGGAGGAGGACGCAGGCCTGGGTGGCATTTCATTCTGTTGTCAATGGGTCACAAGGCATTGGGTCAACTTGAGGACACCTAACAACACAACAACAACAACAACAATTACAATGACGGATTTGCCTGCTAAATGATGTTTGGCTAAAATCTTGTCTTAGCAGCATCTTTATGCATCACAGGGGCTTCCAACAATGAATGGAAAATAGAAGGAAAAGATCATGGAATTTCCCCACCAACCTTTTGAAGCCCCTTCCCGTATCGTAAACCACTTTATTTCTCCTAAGCAGAGGCTGGTAGGGTCAAGCCACTGGCCTCTGGATCAGCAGCTGAGCACGTTAACCACTGTGTCCCTCGGAAGTATGAAAAACCATTCGAGTTCACGGCTGTCCAGTCATTGTGACTCACAGCCACCGCCTGCGGGGTTCCTGAGACTGTAGCTGTGGACGGACTAGAAAGCCCAGCGGTTCTGCCGACCATTCGGCGCGCAGCCCAGGGCGTAACCACGGGGCCACCAGGGCTCCTTGGGCCCTCTGGAAAGGAAAGCGGTCCCTCTCTTCCACCATGCAAGTGACATCATGCTGGTCAGAGGATTAACTCTGGACAGCAGACCTGCTGACAGATGTCGTGGGGCTCCCAGAAGATGGGAAAGGCCGGTGCTGCTGGCCTCGGAGCACGTCCCACGCAGTGCCTCGGCTTTCCGACTGGTCGGAGACAAATGTGCCGATCCTGGCTTTTTCAGCGTCACAGTTTGACCAAATCGTTTCTCATGAACTTATATAATGTAACCAGGGATTTATGATTGCTAAGACCTAACCGTAGCATGCGACCCTGTTCGTCATTTCCCGCCCCTTATAGCATCTGTCTTGCTAGGGTCCCATGTTTCCATGCTGACGTTTCCAGCACACGCGTGGCCTCCCCTTCCATAGCTGCCCTTCACGTCTTATTCTGTCAGCTTCTGAGCATTTCCAAGGCCTCCTGCTTCTTCAAATAATATATGTTGACTGCACTTTCATGTTATGGAGTCTGGGTGGCACCGTGGTCAAACAATGGACAACTAACCCAAGGGTCGGTGGTTCAAAAGCACTTGCAGCTCCGTGGAAGAAAGAGGTGATGGACACTTTCCTTCTCTAAAGAGTATTGTCGCAGGGTGCCTGTGAGTCGCTTCTGACTCAGAGAAATCCTGTCTCTCCATCTGTTATTTGAGAGATTCTTCACAATCAGGTTTTCCTTAAAGTCCATGGACACACTTTTTACTGAGGTGAACATTTTATTCCTTTCGAAATAAAGCATAACCCCATCACAGCCAGTTTGTGGGTGTGGGTGTACTTGACATTAACTGTTGTTCTTGCTCTGCCCACGGGAGAACCGTTACAGGAAAGGGCCCGTTGTCTGGTGAGTGTTGGCCTCTCAGCAGGAGGACTTCAGGAGTTCCAGCCACATCTGGTGACGGAGCAAATGAATGATTCAGTGACTGAACGGGCATTGTGCGTGGAAGAGGCTTGAGTGCAGTTTGGACCAGGAGTCACCCTGCCTTTTGTGAATACAAGTGTGCACGTCGTAGCAAAAGAGATGGCTGATGGAGCAGAGCCATTGCAGCTAGAAAATACAATCCAGAGAGCTTAAAGAAAAATCCTTCCCGGGAAGACTTCTTCAGCAAGATGCGCTCACGTGCATGCAACGAGAAACCAGCGTACCTCTGTCACGTTATAGCAGGATAAATGAGGAGGCAGAGACATTTTCCTTGGTGTGTTTAAAACCAGCCCCGGTGTGGGAGAAAGGTGTTTGCTTCCCTAAATGTTTGTAATCTTAGGCTCTCTGTGGGGCAGTTCTGTTTTGTCCTATAAGGTCACTATGAATCAGAATGGACGTGACAGCGATGGGTTTGTATTTGGTAGCCAGCTAGACCAAACATCTGTTTGTTGTTGTTGTTGTTGTTGTATGCCATTAGACCGACCCTGACTCGGAACAACCTTGTGTGACAGAGCGGGGTTTCCAGGGCTCTCCTCTGTACAGAACACAGATCTTTTTCCTGGGTTGCTGCTTGTGGGTTCAAATTGCTGACCCTTTGGTTGGCAGCTGAGAGCTTAACCACTGAGCCCCCAAAGCTCCTTGATACATGTGCAGTAGTGAGAAAAAGCAGCACCATCAGGTGTAGCTTTGGGACAATTTGCAGCCTGATCTTCGTTGGACCCTGGAGACACACTCAGAGAACGAGGCATTTTCTATTGTCACTCCATTGTCTTTTGAATCAAACTGACTGATTCGTTTCATTTTTAAAGAGGATAGGGCTGTGTGGATCGACCAGAAACGACCGACCTAGGATGCCCCAGCGTGCTTTATGATAATACTTGTTGTTTCTGTTCCTTCAGATTACAAAGGCTCACTTAGTGGTATCGATTATGGTCAGCACAAACAGATGGAGGGAAAGTCCTGCTGCCCAAACCCTTGCTGATAAAATTCAACGAGCCAATTTCAATGAGGAGACAAAAATCATTTGACATGACCTTATCACCCTTTCCTCCTGAAGTAAGCAACAAGAGGGAAGCACCGTTTTTCCCAAAGGGACCCACGTCCACCTGGTGCAGCAGAGAACCCATCAGGAGGGTTTCCATTTTGTTACGGGGGTGCCGGAGGCTTCGAGACAGCAAACCTCTCTGAGCTCATTGTTGAGCAAGGTGGACCATTGATACGTGGCGATGGCCATGACTTTGGTTGAGCTCTCCCAGGTGACGCAGACGAGGCACAGGGTGTACTGCACAGAGGTAGATTGGACCCATTCTAACAGACAGGCTCACATTTTTGGAGAGAGAGGAAGGAACACAAGCCACTCTTGAAGCTTCTCAAAGGTAGACGAAGGGCAGTTTAGATGAAAAGACTAAACATGTCTTCATAATGATGATGTATTAAGTAAAAAAAAGAGCAATGCTAATAGGAAATGGAATAGCTTTGCTTACACGTGCAGCCTTTCCCAGTTCAAGCTGCAGAACCGCTGAGTGCATACTGCAGGGCTGTGGCTGTTGAAGATCTTGTGATATTGTAGGACCAGCTCAGCCACACCGTGGGTAAGATGGTCTTGTTTGTTTGTTTGAGCTGGGAATCCAATCACACAGTATCTGCAAAAGTGTATTTAAGTTCCAAGCATCTCACAAATATAAATTTTGTGTGTGTGTGTGTGGGGGGGGGGCATTTAGTAAGTTTAATTGTTACTCTCAATATCTAAGTACAGTTTATCTGGATAGCATTGGATTTGATCCAATGCTTGGACTCTACCTTTTGAGAGAATACTGTGATTTATTTCCATGATTCTGATATTCTGGTAATGTGGTGGAATAAATTGACTTTCAATTATTAAACTAATCTTGCATCCTGGAGTAGAAAACACTGCCAGTTGTGATTTATTATCTCAGCTTTATATCTGTTGCATTTGATTTACTGATATGTAAAACACATTTATATGGTTGTGTTAACTAGGGATGTTGGCCTATAATTTCGTGAAATGCCCTTCTCAGGGTTAGGGCTCATGTCTAGTTGGTTCACAGTGTTATTTACATCTTTGTAACCTTCCTGAGATTTTAGTTACACCTTTTATCAGCTACTGGGGATTTTTATTTGTTAATCTTGCATTATGTGCTGTTCTTTGCTCTTTTATTTAACTTTACCTTTATTTCATTTTAAAGTGTTTGTATTGTCTATGTGGGGAAGATTTACAGAGCAAATCCGTTTTCCATTCAACAACTCTCGCACACTTTGTTGTGTATCTTGACTGCAGTCTCCATGGTATCACTTCACTTCCTACATTCCCTTTCCCATTCTTTCTTCTTAACCCACCAGCCCTCTGAATGTGTTTTCTAAGTCATTTTATTGGGGGCTTGTTCACTTCTTACCACAATCCATCCATCCATCCATGGTGTCAAGCACATATGTACATTTGTTGCCATCATCATTCTCAAAACATTTGCTTTCTACTTGAGCCCGTAAAATCAGCCGCTCATTCCCGCCCCCCATGAACCCTTCATAATTCATAAATTATTATTATTTTGTCATATGTTACACTGTCTGATGTCCCCCCCCCTTTTCTCTGCTGTCCATCCCCCAGAGAGGAGGTTATATGTAGATTCTTGTAATCGGTTCCCCCTTTCTACCCCACATTCCCTCCACCCTCCAGGCATCGCCAGTCTCACCACCGGTCCTGAAGGGGTCATCTGTCCTGGATTCCCTGTGTTTCCAGTTGCTATCTGTACCAATGTACATCCTCTGGTCTAGCCAGATTTGTAAGGTAGAATTGGGATCATGATAGTAGGGGAGAGGAAACATTTAAGAACTAGAGGAAAGTTATATGTTTCATCGTTGCTACCCTGCACCCTGACTGGCTCATCTCCTCCCCACAACCCTTCAGTAAGGGGTGTCCAGTTGCCTACCGATGGGCTTTGAGTCTCCACACTCTGCACTCATTCACATTTACAATGATATGATTTTTTGTTCTTTGATGCTTGATACCTGATCGCTTCAACAGCTCGTGGTCACACAGGCTGGTGTGCTTCTTCCATGTGGGCTTTGTTGCTTCTGGGCTAGTTGGCCACTTGTTTATCTTCAAGCCTTTAAGACCCCAGACGCTTTATCTTTTGATAGCCGGGCACCATCAGCTTTCTTCACCACATTTGCTTATGCACACGTTTGTCTTCAGTGATTGTGTCAGGAAGGTGGGCATCCACTGATCAGATTTTTAGTTCTTTGATGTCTGATAACTGGTCTATTTGGCATCTCATGGTCCGACAGGCTGGTGTGCTTCTTCCATGTGCAGCCCTCTGAATTTTGTCTTTGGGCAAATGCTGCCCTTTTGATCACAAATGATTGGTTATTCTAAGGTGTGTGTACCACCCTACCATTATTTTTCATCTTATAATTCTGTCTATTGTGTGGCTGAAAATGAAGGCATCGGAGTGAGCTCAGTTCCAGGCCTTACAGGTGACCAAGGACCATAGTCTTGGGGTTTCCAGCAGTCTCTAACACTACCAATGAGCTCAGTTTCTTCTGTGCTTTTTAGTTTGAGTACATTTCCCCCCCTCCTATTCTCTGCATAACCTTCCTGTGTGCTAACTTCGAGAGCAGTGAGCCCTGGCAGTAGGGCACCATCGATGTCTTCAGGTCTCCATATTGTGGAGACTGAGATTCATATGATGCATTACTCTGTTGGACTGTTTCCATGTGTCTTCCATTTCATTCTTTGCTCTGGACAGGATGAGACAAATTGTTGCATCTTAGATAGTTGCTCACAGGCCCTGAAGACATGTCTTTGTGAACTATGCTAGTTGACGTTAGTGTCCCTTGAAACCCTGTCCCTGAGCCTCCAGGCCCAGTGACTCAACCCCTCAACGTGTCTGGTTATGGCTCAGCCATTTGCATAACTTTGCCTCTAGCTGTTCTACCAATGCATGGATGTATTTGCAAGTCAAGTTAATACAAATGTAGATGTATCCTTGTGAAAGCTAAGCCTATTCTTGGATATTGTCCTGCAATGCAGGGAGTTGTTTAATACAACTATTCTAGTCCAGGAGAAAGGCAGGACTTTCTACTCAGTGTCAGAAACCCACAGGGGGCCATTCTACACTGTCCTACATGGTCACTGTGAGTTGACAAGGATTTGAGGGCAGTGAGTTAGAGTTTTATTCTAGCAGTACACTTTGTTACTCCTTCCAGAGGACCTTTGTTTCCTAAAGGATTGGGGGGGGGGTACTGATTAGATTCTATAATCCATCTGTTAATGATTTTTAACAGGGTTAATTGTGATTGCCTTCCTGCTGTCATGTCAGAAGCAAGAAGGGGATCTCACTACCAATAAAAGAGAAGAAACAGGAGTAAAGCATCTACTTTGGGCCCCAAGGTCCTTGTGCACTGAACCTCCTTGACACCAGAGGCATGGCAGGAGAGCTGCAGTAGCAGGCAGTAAGACTAGGAGCCAGAACATGAGACAGACAGACCAGTGGACTTCCCAGCCCACAGAGCAATAAAGCTGACTGCTTTTGGTCAGTAGACCGGCTTATGGAAGAGGGTGCCTATGGACCTTTAATAAGGGGAACTGGATTTGTGGGCCCATGCAACTGGAGTGGAGTGCCTTTGGGTTGAAGCTTAGGGCAGAGCTGCATGTCCTTTGGACATTTATTGGCAGCCCTAGAAGAGCGTTGTAACATTGCCTGAGCAAAGCAGAGGCTAGCTCATATGGCCGAGGGCCAGAGAGAGGCCTGCCTATGGGTGTGGCTGAGAAGAAACTGTCCTAACTGAGCAACTGTATCCCGAGCATTTCTCATCCAAGTCGTAACCTGCTAACTTCCCTAGGAAACCTCATACACATGAGCATCGTTGGCGAGTCCTGTGAACTATGGGAATTATCAAACCCAGCCATATTGGTAGAGTGTCATGGGAGGTACAGAGTCTTAGTAAGTATTCCCCACTTTACTTCTGGATTCTAATCCCTAATGCAATGGCATGCAGAACGCATACAAAATTCATGATAAAAAGGGTTTATAAGGAAGTTAAAAAGTTGTAATACCAGTGAGAAATGCCCAGGATTGAGTTGTTTTTCAGGACATGGTACTCTGCCATAATCCTCAACCGGAAGGCATTCAGCTTAGGCTCTGTGGGTCAGCCCATCCAGCTGCCTGAATTAAGTGTCCAGAGGGACTCTGCTCCAATAATAAGCCTCAGCCCAAAGGCACTCCGTTCTCTTCAGTGGGTGAGCAAGTGAAACATCCCCAATTAAGTGCCCAGAGGCAACCCACTTCTGTACAGAAGAACTCGGTTATTTGGTCCATGGATAGGGAAGTCCATCGCTCTGTTCCACGCTCCGGCTCCTGGTTCTGCTGCTGCTCCTCTGCGGATGTAGTTCTCATCTGGCTCTAAGGGGTTCACTGTGCAGGGATCTTGGACCCAGTAGACACGCTACACTCTTGACTCTTGCTGGCAATGAGATCCCTCCTCCTGCTTCTCAGAAGGCTCATTTTGTACAAAGCAGGTGTCTGTCTTTCCAGAGAACTTTGTCCACAGTTACTCACAGGTGAATCTGATCAGTATCTGCCCCCATCTTCTTAACAGCCCCAGGGAGGGAAAGGTGGTTTGGTGGGTGTTAGAGACTTTGGCCAGAAGAGCTGCAATTCACTTCCCCTACAGGAGGGATGGCTGGTGTGAGAGTGGGGTAAAAAGGAATAGAGATTGGAGGCCTGTCTAACCTCACAGCTGTTGTTATGTTTAAGCCCATTGCTGTAGTCACTGTACCAATCGGTCCTCGCGGTTGGTTGCGATTGGGTGTCATCAAGTCGGGTCCAACTCTAACGGCCCTGTGCTCAACAGAACAAAACCGTACCCTGTCCTGCACCAGCCTCACAGTTGCTCTTATGTTTGAACCCACTGTTGCTGCCATTGTGAACTAAGTTCACTGATTCGCTTTCTTTTTGACAGTAGAACATGTGAAATATCATTTTGTACAAAATATGATATACAGGAAAAATCTTAGTAGTTTACATTCAATACACATTTTTGTGAGCAAGTTCATCTCATTTCACTAAAATAGCATATGCTATTTGGGGTTCCATCGCTACTAACATTCTGTTGGTGTTGTTAGGTACCAGGGAGGCGGCTCTGACCCATAGCGACCTTATGCACATCCGAACTAAACACGGCCCATCCTGCACCACCCTCATAATGGTTCCTATGCCCGAGCCCCTTGCGATAGCCACCCTGTCAGGCCATCTCCTCGAGAGCCTGCCTCTGGTTCACTGCCCCGCTACTTTACCAAGCATGAGGTCCTCTCCCGGGGACTGGTGAGTTAGTCTGGGTACTTCAGAGAAACAAATCCACAGACACTCATATGTATAAGAGAGAGTTTCATAGAAAGGGTAAGTGCCCATCAAGAAAACATCCCAACCCAGTGCTGCCCAAGCCCACAAGTCCAACATGAACCCATATGTCTGACGCCAATCCACAAAGTTCTCCTCCATCCCACAAGACTCACGCAATGATGCTGACTGCAGGAGGAAAGCTGAGTCAGTGCACGTGTAAGCATCTCAGCGCTGGCAGGGTCTCCACATGGCTGCTCCAGCACCCAGGGCTGCATCGGGGTAGGTCCATGTGGCTTCTCCTTGGGGATGTCTTGCAGGAAGTGAGCCTTGCCGGCTGAAGCAGGGAACTGGCTAAGGCAGTTGCACCTTGGTGCGACCATCAGAAAGCAAGAGACCTGAGAACTAGAAAGGCGAGGCTCACGGAGCCATTTACCCCTCCGCCCTTCAACTAACCCCACGTGTGTTTATTGGCACAATAAACTTTAACTATCTCAACTGGCCTCTCCTAACAACATGTCCAAAGTATGGTCATAATTATTCACTGTCCTACTTTCACATGCATCTGAGGCCATTGAAAATACCGTGGCTAGAATGAGGCGTACCTTAGTCTTCCAAGTAAAATCCTTGCTTTTCAACACTTTAAAGAGGTCTTGTGCAGCAGATTACCCAATGCAATGTGTCTTTTGATCTCTTGACGGCTGCTTCCATGAGCATTGAAGCAAGACGAAATTGTTTGTTCACTAAAAGGAGTTTTAAAGAGTTCTTTGTTCTCTGGTAGGCTTCATTTTGTTGTAAGTAAGTAAGTTGAGTGTCTGCGTGTGTGCATGTACAACAATTTAAATGTGTTATTTCAAATTACAGTGGATTTTGAAGGACAATATTTGAGCATCATGGAGGTCCCCCTGACACTACTCATTGCTAGCTGTCCAAAGAAGTGTGGGCAACTCCACTGAATTTTAAATGCAACTGTATTCTTTGTGGGTTCTTTCCGTCATTCTGAGCCCAGATTTAACAGTGCCTCATTAAGCAATCTGAAACTCTCCCCAAGGTTCCTGCTTCCCAGGTGGGACACCTCGTGTTTCGTGTGGCGGCGTGCCTTCTCTGAGCTCTTGCTGGCCGAGACTGCTCTGCCTCCAACACATCCCTGGGAACAGGAGGACACCGTTGCTTTGCCACCTCTTCCTGAACACTGGAACGTCAGCAGGGCCACTCCTTCGTTTCAGTCGTGCTCTAGTGAACATGCACATCTGCCTTCTGTCTGTGACTAATGCTTTTGAGTCATTCCACCTGAGCAGAAAGAAGCACCAGTTATTAGAAATGCTGCCTGGAAAGGGTGACTTGGAATTACCCTGCACTGGTAGTGTAGTGGGTTAAGCATCGGGCTGCTAACCTCAGGTGGGCTCTTCTCATCCCCCAGCCCCTCCTTGAGAGAAGAGGTGGCAATCTGCTTCCTCAAAAATAACCATCTCAGAAACCGGGTGTAGTGCAGCTCTCCTCGTCCCTATCCAAACAAACAGACAGACAAACTCACTGGCAAGTCAAGTCAAGTGGATGCTGACTCGTAGTGACCCTATAGGACAGGGAGGGTGGAACTGCCCTGTGAGTTTCTGAGACTGTAACTCTTTATAGACGTAGAAAGCTCTGTCTTTCTCCCTCAAAGCAGCTGGGGAGTTCGCACTGTTGACCTCGTGGTTAGCAGACCAACGCAGAACTACAACATCACAGCCTGATCAGGCCCCTATAATTTGGGATCGACCTGACGTCGGTGCAGTGGAAGTGTTTCAGGAAGCACGACGATATGGTAACTTTGACAGAAAAACCTCTTCTTTAGAAAACTGAAGCTGAGGTCCACCGATGTTTTAGTGGTTTCTTAATTTCTGATGGTGCTGGGCCAAATGGATATGATCTGTGTTTTCCATTAGCATGGGGCATTTGTCCACACTTTGTTCATAGTAGACATTCAAGACAGATTTATTTTGCTGGTGGAAACCCTGTCTTAAGCAAGACGACTAGCGTCCTTTATCCAACAGCGTGCGCTCACGTTGTGTCTCTGTGTCTCATTTGGACCTTTTCACCATATTTCCAACTTGTTTCATAATACTATGGAACATTTGATGAACAATAGTGTTGAGGTAAGTTTTATCTGCACTGGGAAAGCAAAATAGGTCTGTGACTCACCTTATTGCGATGCTCACTTTATTGCAGTAGTCTGGAATAGAATCTCTCCTCTCCCCCACCCAAAGCTGAGATGTGCCTGTAACACAGTAGGTGATCCACAAACACTAATAGCAGTGTTTCATAGTGACCCTGTAGGATAGAATGGAACTGCACACACACACACACACACACACACACACACACACACACACACACACACACACACATACACACCCCCCACTCCCCTGGGTTTCCAAGAGTATAGCTCTTTACCAGAGCACACCTCCTCTTTCTCCCAAGGAACTCCTGGTGGTTCCAACAGCTGACCTTTGGAATAGCAGCTCAATGGGCAGCTTGCTCGACCACTAGGGCTCTGATGAGCTGGAATTGACTCAATGGCAGTGATTCCCCCCACCCCCACCCCCCTGGAAAAATCGTGAGGAGCCTTCTCACTCTGAGAGAGGATGATGAGGCCATCAACTCCCATCAAGCCTTAGAACCTGGGAAATTCTGTAATGTGCTTGGTACAGCAGAGGGCCGGTGCAAAATAAGACCCTCTAGGACAGTGGTTCTGAACCTGTGGGTCACGACCCCTTTGGGGGTCGAACGACCCTTCCACAGTGATCGCCCGATTCATAAAGTAGCAAAATTACAGTTATGAAGTAGCATTGAAAATAATTTTATGGTTGGGGGTGTGGGTCACCACCACATGAAGAACTGTATGAAAGGGTCATGGCATTAGGAAGGTGGAGCACCACTGCTCTAGGAGAATAATTGACACTGTGGCTGCAATAATGGGCTCAAAGGGAACAATGGTGAGGCTGGGGCAGGATGGGGTGATGTTTCTTCTGTTGTACTTGACATCTGTGTCGGCCAGAGCTGCCTTGACAACCACGACACGAATGAGGATCAATTCCATGTCGTGGGCTTGGGGTTTGATAAGAGTGAGGATTTCTGATTTCTTCCTGCTATGGCTCCAGCCGATCTATACTTACTGCTTTTATAGAAAGCTGCATAGTTCCTTGGGACGGGTTTCTGATTGCCCCCGGAGCTTTGGTTATTCCACTAGAAATGCTTCTCATTCTAGATCGGCTTAAAAGCCAACCATCTCCATACATTATATCACGACCCCCCCTCTCTTCCTTTGAGGACAAAGGCGCTAGGATTGATGGAACACCTAATATATGCCCGTCAATGTGCCAAGCGTTTTATATCTGTGATCTCATCGTAATCATCAAATAAATCATGAGTGGACATAATACACTCTATGCTTACATAGACATGCAGAATGCGGAGAGTGAAAGAGAGAGATTACTTTACCAAGATCACAGATGGACGTCCTTCAGTGTTTTTCATTCTAATATAGGAAAATACCACCCAAAATTTTCAATTCATTGTCTTAATACAATTACAGTTGAAGGAACTAGATGGCTGTACAAGTTAAATATTAATTATGATATCCTATTGAGGGAAGAGATTGTGGATCTGCACTGCTTGACTTTTATTTGAAATCTCTAATTCAAAGGTGAAAAGACATTTTTAATTCCCACTTCTAAAGTTAATTGTGAACATCAGATGGATCTTAGCTGAAAGCAGAGAATACCAGAAAGATTCTCGCCCATGTTCTATTGACTATGCAATGATATTCCATTGTATGGATTATAACAAATTATGGACAACATGACATAGAATGAGCATTCTAAGACATTTCACTGGGCTCATGAGGAACCTGTGCATAAGCCAAGAGGGGGGCATTTCAACAGAACAAGGGGATCCCCAAACTCACTGCTATTGAGCCAATGCCAGCTCATGGGGATCCTATAGGACAGGGTAGAACTGCCCCTGTGGGTTTCTGAGACGGTCACTCTTTATGGGAGTAGGAAGCTTCATCTTTCTCCCAAAGGAAATAGTACATGACTTAAGCTTTTTCTTAAAAGGAAGGGAAAAAAAGATGTGTGTTAAGATTATATCCATTCATCATTCACCACTTATCCAATCTGCATGCTGAGCAAGTAATCCTGGAAGGTGGCATATACGTAGACGAGTGTGGCATCAGGGAGTGAGGAAGGCTCAAGAGATACCTGCAGTATCCAGACACCACTCAGCTGCTGAAAGCCAAGAGAACTTGAAGTACTTACTGATGGAGACCCAAGACCATACCACCTTCACTACTGACTACAATTCAACATGAAGGAAACAAAAATCTTCACAACTGGACCGACAAGTAACAACATGATCCATAGAAGTTTTAAAATGTGAAGAATTTTATTTTGCTTGGATGGAGCCACAATCAGTACTTATGTAGGGAAGCAGCAGTCGGAAAAACCAAAAAAACCCATGTGGCATTGGGCAAACATGCTGCCAAAAAACTCTTTAAAGATTAAAAAGCAGAGATGTCGGTTTGGCGACGAAGGCGTGCCTGACTCAAGCAATGGTATTTCCAAGTGTATCATATGAAGAAGAACTGATGGCTTGGAACCAGGGTGTTGGTGACAAGCAGTGATGGCTGGACAAGGAGAATGACACATCTATCTTGAAAGAAATGAGCCTTGGAGGTGAGGATGATGAGGCTCTGTCTCAAGTCCCTCGGGCATGTTTTCAGGAGGGACTAGTCCCTAGAGAAGTACAGTACACGGTGAGGGAGACAGAAGTGGATTGACACAGTGGCTGGCACTGGGATCAACCATGGCGACACTTGTGAGAATGGTGTGGGACCAGACAGTGTTTCGTCTGTTGTATGAAGTGGTCATTATGATTCAGACCCAACAGTGGCAACAAAAGCAACAGCCAAGGATACTAAGTCTCAGAGAAATTAAATGTACTGCTGTGTATGGCTCAGCTAGATGGGGGATTCAAACTCAGGTCTGACTTACTCCCCAACCCTTACTTTTTTTTTATTCCACCCAGTTGCAGAAAATACATATTCCAAGGGTTAAGAGGAAATAAAAAAATTCTTAATTTCTAGAGGTCAATCTCTAGTCATCTTTGTTATGCTATGTGAAACCAATATGGAAATAATACAAGTGACCTATGGCCCCTTTGAATTCATTGGGCTCCCCCACATAATTGAATAAGAATACTTTTCCATTACAGGAATGCCCTGAGTGGGAAGTCTGTTACATTTCCATTTAATGCCTATTTTAATTGAATTTTCGTTCTCATTCCTGCATCTTCTGTGTCTTCAGGGTTGCATTTCAAATAGAAGGCAATTTTCAAGAATCCTACCCACTCTTGCAAAGATTAATAGGGAGCAGAGGGGAACAAATCACATGACTTTAGTTAACATGAACGTCTTACTTCACTTACAAATCAGAAAAGAACACCAGTGAAGTGGCTTGTGTAAAATAACTAAATGATGATCATTATTTTGAGGAGGGAAGAGTACAATTTTTAAAAATTTGTTTGGGGAACATTATGTTGCTTCCTGTGACCTTGGACGATAACCCCAATGCTCGTGAGTTGACTGACTCAGAGCATCCCTCCAGGACAGTAGAACTGCCCATCCAATCGCCTCGCTTGCTCTTTCTTTATGGAAACAGATGCCTTGTCTTCCCTGTAGAGCAGCTGGTGGGTTTGGACCAAGGACCTTTGGGATAACAGTGGAGCGCTTAAGCGCTGCTTCGCCGTGGCTCCTTCTAAGATCGTAATACAGATCAGAAACGGAAAAGGAGTCTGGCTTGACTACGCTGCCTACAAGTAGTCAGTGAAACAGAGATGTTGGTTGTTGGCCAAACCTCGAAACACTGGTTGGCGTCAAATGGAGGAAGCACGGTGAATGGAGGGAAATGGAAGGCTGATTACTGAATTATAGGAAAGTTACTGTTTGACAAAAATGTGACAGCCAAAAAAAGGGACAAGTGGGTGGAGCCTGGTGAATGCGTGTCAGTAAGAGATACCCTAATTCCCTGGCTCTTTATCAAAAGTTATTCTTAGCCATCTTACCTAAATACCGGTAACTGAAAACCTAAAGCTCTGCCATTGAGTCAGTTCTGACTCACGGTGACTTGTTGGGCTCCCCGGGCTATCGATCTTTTTCGGAGCAGACAGCCTCAGCTTTCTCCTGTGGAACTGCCGATAGGTTTGAACTGCCCATCTTAAGGTTGGCAGTCGAATGCTTGCCCCTCAGCACCACTTAGATCAGCCCTTATCACACTAGTTTTCACAAAATCCACAATAAGAAATTACCTTGTTTGGGAATTTGCTTACTTGTCCATTTGGTTTCATTTTAGTTCCCAGCATCCCCATAGAATCAACATGGAAGTCAAACAGCTTGTGTATCGGGTTAATTCCTTATCCCCAGTGCCTGGGATCAGTTACGACAAGAAAGGTGCACCTCCTAGTACACTTATTTTTGAATATGGCATGCATGGAGAGAGTGCTGGTGATGCTTATTAGTTAATGTTAGCAGCCATCTGTAATTATAAAATACATAAAGTTCACTGTTGGGTGGACTAAGCACTCTAAGGGTTAAATGAATGAGTGCTTTTTTATTGATTCAAGGTGACCCATCTACTTTAGGCTCAGCTAAAATCATCCTGATACAGAAGAAAGGACAGGCATTTGACTTTATAACTGAAATTATCAGAACAAAAAAGATGAATGGTTAATGCTCCCTAAACAGAACTTCTGACTGTAAGGGACTTTGTTTGCCTAATGGAAAATTTAATGGAAATTAAATCCTTCAGCTTTACTGGATTTCTGTCGTAACATAGTTCATGAAGGAGACAAGGAAATGAAAATCTGTTGGGATGTAATTGATTACAATTTCCCCCTCGAGCCAGTTTCCTTAGCTTTAATTTACTTTATTCATTGAGCTTCACCACTTATTAGTGATGGGGAAAGCTCAACCATAATTTTCATATGCCAGCACCCAGTGATGATAGTCTTCTACTGAGTGGTCAACCTATGAAATTAAACACACATCAGCAGGACAACTTGAAAGGCAGACTACAGTAGAAGGAATCGAACCCCAAAGCACATGCTCATTGAGTTGAGTTGCTTGTAGAGAGGGGCTCTGAGACTAAACCTTGCAGCGGGTAGCCATTCTTATCAGAGTGGCTGTTGGGTTTGAACTACCAAGCTTATGGTTAGCAGTCCAGTGCTATACCCACTGTACCAATAGGACTCTTATAGTAGAAGAAGAACGGAAACCAAACTCATTACCATGGAGTCGATTCTGACTCATAGTGACCCTATAGGAGAGAGTAGAACTGCTCCCGGGGATTTCTGAGACTGTAATTTTTTACCGGAGTAGAACGCCCCATCTTTCTCCCATGGAGCCACTGGTGGTTCTGAACTGTTGAGCTTTTGGATCGCAGCTCAAAGCGCAGCTGAAGCAATTTAGCAAGCCTCCATCTCCCATGGTTTTATTTTCCTCAGGGTAAAAAATGAGTCACGATCCTGATCGTTTCTTGAAGGTCATTGTTCTTAATTTTGCATTCATGTTAGGACCTTTTGGGTTGAGAACAGGCATGGTTAAGCTCTGTATGGGGTGAGCTTTTGACTTAGCTTTGGACAAATAATCAATCCACTGTGCAAATATCACTAGCACTTGGATCTGCTATGTACATATGCAGCCATTACTCAAGTGATTACTAGAATCTAGAGGGGCCAACCCTGGAACAATGAGCAAAGCTCGGGACCTGGCAGAGTCATTCTGTCATGCATAGGGTCCCTATGGGTCAGAACGAACTTGGCCTTACAAGAGGGCCCAAGCATGCTAACCTGGGTATTGTTTGGGCACCCTTGAGTTTCCAGAGAATTTTAATCAACCCTTTTATAAGCCCTTTGAATCTCTTCTTTTAAATAACCTTTGCTGGATTTCTCAAGCCCGACAATCTAGCTGATCAGACTATAGGCTTTAACAAAGTGACAGCCAAGCAGGAGGGAAGGGCGGCAATGGTGAGGAGGGGTAGGTCTCTTCAATGCCAGCCATTTGCTGACCACATCCTTTTGCTCAGGTGCCTTCACTGGAATCAGGGGCTTGTGTGCACTTTACGTCGAATATTTCAGAGCCAGCGCTCATTGTTTATCCAGTTTTGAAGATGAGGAATTGTTCTGATGTAATATCAAAAGCAGAGACGAGTGCATTTGGACTCAACTCTGCTAATTCTTGGCATTAAGAACATCATACTCGAAGAAAGCCAGAGGTCATTAAAAAGGCTAGAGAGAAAGAAAAGGCCAAAGTGGGTGCCAGACGGGACCCCGAATCTTACTCTTGAACATTGAGTAGCTAAAGAAAATAGAAGAAATGGGAAAAGCTAAACAGAAAATTTCAAAGGGCTGTTCAAGAAGATAAAATGAAAGTATTATAATGAAATGTGCAAAGGCTTGGAGTTAGAAAGCCAAAAAAGGAAGAACATGCTCAGAATATTGCAAAGGGAAATAACTTAAGAATAAAAAAAGACCAAGTCTTAAATTATAATATTGAAAGATTCTGTAGGCGAAAGGAGGTGGAAGAAACACTTAGGCTCCCTTTACCAAAAATAACTGCTAAATATTCCATCCTTTTAAGAGTTAATAGATGATCAAAACCAACGATATTGAAGGAAGAAGGGCAAACTTCACAGAAGGCGTTAATGAAAAGCAAGCCTTCAAATAAAATCTTTCAAGAAGCTGGTGCAACCCTTGAGAAACTCACTATACCATGCCAAATCATTTGGCAGGCAGCTAACTGGCCAGCTGACCAAAAGAGACCCATACTAGTGTCCACCTTCCAGTACAATTAAAAATGGCTTCAGCAATACACCAACAGGTACTGTCAGAAATTCCAGCAGGATGCAGAAGAGAGTAATGGCACAAGGGATATCATTGCGTATGTCAGGTGGAACTTGGTTGAAGCAAAGAATACCAGAATACGTCTTATTGATTTAACTCTGTGGATCACAGCAAACTGGATAACATGGAGAAGAATGGGGTTTCCAGAGTATTTTCTTTTGCTCATGTGGAATCTGCACACGGACCAAGATACAGCCATACAAACAGAACATGGGGATGTTGCATGATTTAAAATCAGGAAAGGTGTGTATCAGGGTTGTATCCGCTCACCATACTTCCTGAATCTGTAGGCTGACCAAGTAATTCAAGAAGCTGGACTGTATGAAGAAGAATGAGACAACCGGGTTGAGGAAGGCTTATTAACAACCTTTGATATGCAGATGATACAACCTTGCTTGCTGACAGTGAGGAGGACTTTAAGAACTTTCTGATGAAAATCAAAGACTTCAACCATCAGTATTGTGGTGGTTACATGATCTGTGAAATTGAGGAAGGGGTGGAGTCTGGCCTGTCAATTAGGTCGCAGCTTGATGACCTCATTTGGAGTCAGCAGAAATAAACAAAGCTCATTAGAGGCAGGACACAAGCATTCCCTGCGAGACATTCCTGTTGAAAAGATACATGGAGCTACATTAGAGCCTTGGAGCTGGAAGAACCATGTGGAGACCCAC
>NW_022103920.1:8864335-8866692 GCF_000313985.2 Echinops telfairi
GTCTCAGCTATCTGTTCTGTGGACTGGTTATTAGGAGAGACCAGGAAAAGAGAGCATGCTCGGTAAAATCGAGAATCAGTGACAAAAGAAAAGATCTGTGATGAGACGGATTGACAGTGGCTGCAACAATGGGCCCAATCAAGCAACAATGATAGGATGCCTGGCGCAGGGCAGGGTAGCGTTTCCTTCGGTGGTCCATGGGGGTCATGATAAGTCACGACTCGAGGGCACCTCACAACAACCACGCTCCAACTCTCACCCCCGATCCTATCTCCTCTTCATCTACTCTCACTTTAGCGACGCTAGTCTGGCTGAGATGTAAACATATAGATGGGCAGGCAATTCTGACCTGCATGGGTCTTTTCTTTCCTAGAAATTAAATGAATTTAGTCTGATTCAGGAGAAGGCTTTTGAATATCATAATAAAGGCAAGACCTCAGTCATGCAAATCTAGAAATGCTTAGGAATAACTTAAGACAGTGATTTAAATAATTTTCCTTTTATTAAATGTGTATTGTGTGTGTTGATCCTGTTATTTGTGGAGAGTAGCATTTCCCCCCATTTCTGTTAAGTGGCCCCATTTTCCCAGTGGGTCCCCCCGGGTTGCTGTGCGCTCTTCGTGCTGTTTGTGTTCCGAGGCTTCAGAGAATCAGCTCAGACCCATAGGAGCCATCTCTCCTTGGCTCACAGTGTCCTCCCCAGGCTTATGTGGGGTGACTGCTGACGTCTCTTGCAACTCTCATGCACACCAAGCAAAATACTCAAGGCCTTCGTAGGTCATGGGGAGAGGTAGAGTCCAATTCAAACTTCAAGTCCTCAATTTGAAAAACATGACAATGGTGGGGGCCAGCATTTCCCATGTCACAGAAATGGACATGTTCAAATACAGTCCATCACTTTCTTGCCATCTCTTAGCAAGAAAAGCAAGCTGTAGAAGAGAACAAGCCCAACCCCAGTAACTGCCTTTCAGAAGCTTTTATTGCTCATACTCCCGAGTGTATGGAAACATCTAAATCCATCTATTAGCACTTCTGGGGGGCAGAGGACACTCAAAGGTGATAGCCGAAGGCCATGACCTTCATTTTATATGAAATATAAAATACCAGGAACATGTCAGAGTCATCCACTGTCAGGCGAGTGCCTGCAACATGGCGTAGCCACTGGGAAGTGGGCGTGTCCTGGGCTTGGACTGAGGCCTCTTCAAGCATGTTTTGGCAAGGTGGCCACATTGCCCCTTAATGGTAACAAATGTTTCAAATCGCAGACTAGCCCTTCCCATGGTGTTTTTGAATTACAATGCCTACCCACTGTGGAGCATTTGCAAGGAGCCCCAGTGGCCCAGTAGGTTGAGCATTGGCTGCTGACCGCCAGGTTCACAGTTTGGACCCACCAGTCCATCTAGGGAGAAAGACAGACCATCTGCTCCCTCAGCCTCGGACCCCCACGGAGCAGCTCTGCTCTCCTGTCTGGGTGCTGTGAGTCAAATGGACTCGATGGCGGTTGGTTTGGTTTGACTTGGTGGATAATTTCAAATGATGACAGTGGTATCAGAGAATTGAGACTTTTCAGCAGAGATGAGCTTACAAGTGTGTTTAGTAGTTATCACAAGTACGCTGTCTCTGTACTTTTCTGCTTCAACCACCAGTTGACCCATGGATGATGATGATGATGATAAGATAGCAGCAATCATGATCATGGGGAATCATAAAGGCATTAGAGATGTTGGTCATTAGCAATGCATTTAAGATAAACACTAAGCACACACTTGGGTGGATGCTCCATCTACTGTATTCATTTTCATTATCCCTGTGGGCTTCAGCAGCATGGTCAGTTGTGGGAATCATCAGGAGTTTTGTCTTGGCTCTAGCAATGGACATGCCAAGCTGCTCTGTCTGCTCAGCCTACATCTCTCCCGTTCTCTCTCTGCCACCCTGCCTAAGTCATACTTGCGAAGGGCTGCATGGAGAACTGCTGCTGTTTGTCAGGGATCGCATGAGGGATGGCAAGAGAGCCCTTACTGCAGTGATTCTTGGAGGGGAGGAATAGAATTCTGCTCCAGAAGGATGCTGTGAGTGTCCCGGAGATGGAATTCCACAAGTGGGAGGCCCAGAGCCCTTCAGGAAGGTGTTCAATAAGCCTTCCTCTCTGATGTGGATTGACACCACTTTCTTCCTCTCTCTTGTGTGTCCCTAGAATGCAGTCCCAACAGTACCAGCAGCACCGCCGAAAATTGGCAGCTGCCTTGCTGGCCTTCATTTTCCTCTTGGCCGTGGTGGACAATGCGGAAGCCGGGAAGAAAGAAAAGCCAGGTGAGCAGATGGGTCGGGCCAACCTGATGTCCCGCCCATCCCAACCCA
>NW_022103920.1:8868190-8870438 GCF_000313985.2 Echinops telfairi
CTATAGAAATACTTGCATCTAAAGAGAGATGTAGGCATATGGCATACTAAAGTCCGTGGTTCATAATAAGAGCTGTATTTAGTTCTAGCGCCTTCCTCGGTTTTCCTCCTCCCTTCTCTTGCTCATTGATCATGCCATCGACTTCCTACTCCTAACCAGGCACTGAGGAGTGAGGTCGAGAGGTTAAGACCCTTGGGTTGACTTTGACAACAACTAGGAGTACCAGCTATTCAGCAAGCTGGTTGTTTCTCCATCATTTCTTCCAGAGAAAAAAGTGAAGAAGTCTGACTGTGGGGAGTGGCAGTGGAGTGTGTGTGTCCCCACCAGTGGGGACTGCGGGCTCGGCACCCGGGAGGGCACCCGGACCGGAGCCGAGTGCAAGCAAACCATGAAGACCCAGCGATGTAAGATCCCTTGCAACTGGAAGAAGCAGTTCGGAGGTACGTCCAGCCTATCGATCCCCTCTCCCACTGTGCAGTGCTGTGCTGTCTTGAGGATGACTACTGCTTGTTTAACATGGCTGTGTCTCATCCGACGTAGGGTGACCCTGGGGTTTCTGAACCTCAGCCTTAGCCGGCAGTTGGGCCAGATCATGTCTTCTTGTGAGAACCTGCCCTTCCCCTGAGGCGGTGTGGACCATCAAGCCTGGCTTCTCCACCTGTTTTCTCTGGCATCCCCACCACCAACCCAGGAGGGCAGCTAGCTGTGTGTCCACCTATTGACCAGTGTCCCTGGGGGAGGAAATGGCCACTGGTTGAGAACCCCTGCTATCCCCAATAGGAACCTGAACTAAACCCTCGACCCCAATAACAGTATTCGCTGGGCTGGCTGCCTCCTTTCAGTTTTCCACTCAGTTCCTTTCTCATTTCTTACACACTCCCTCTCCTTCACGTTAGGTTGGCTTCATCTTCTGAGACCCTCACCCCCTCTCTCCACCACAGAGAGAGCCCTGGTGGCAACTGTAGGATCAGCATCAAGAGACTGGTGGCATAGTGGTTATGCGTTGGGCTGCGATCCTCATGGTCAGCAGTTCAAACCCACTGGCAGCTCCAAGGGAGAAAGATGGCTGTCTACTTCTGTAAACAGTTACAGTCTCAGAAAACCACAGGGACTTGCTATGAGTCAGTGTTGAGTTGGAGTTACAACCCCCGCCAGGCCAATGATTCAAACCCACCAGCTACCATGTGGCCGAGATCAAGGTTCAGCCTTGGAAACCTTCCAACAGGTCACTGCGAGTTGGAGTTGACTTGGGTATGGTTTGGAGCCCCTCTCTCTCCGCACTGGTTCAGAGAGTTACTTACTTAGGAAATCCCACAGGGCTGCTCATGGCCACCTTTCACAGACCCTCCTCTTGAGGATGATTGCCAGCCCCATCCTAGCCTCGTCCTCCTAGTCAAAGAACATGCTCTGCAGTCTGCACTCTGGGTCCTCCTTAGCCACTGTGGGGCAGCACAGCCACAGAGCCGCCGCCGCCACCGCTTGATCTCTAGACATGTGTGATGGCTCCTGGCAGTTGCAGAAGGGTTTGCACACCCCTTTCTTCCACCCTCCCTCCCTTAGGGGCACATCTATTGGGTGGAGGTCCGTCCCGTGAAATGGGTGGTGGATTCAGATACATCGGGCCTCAGATGCCGGATGGCACACATGGAAGACCTCTCCTTGCCAATAGATACCTGGTAAAAAATGATAAATAAAAAAACCCAAAGCAGGTCTTAAAAAGACGAGTCTCTAGAACCTATGGAGAACACTCAAAATCCGATGGCGCAGGAATGAAAACCTGAGTGCACAAGCAGCTAAAGACCTTCCGAGGCGGCGTTTCAGCCGAGAGGACATGCCGATGGGAACCAAACGCGGGAAAAGCGTTGTGCGGCCTGAGCCATTAGGAAAGTGTGAATTCAAACCACAGTCATATGTCACATGACACAGCCTGTCCGAATGGCTTTTTTAAAACAGAAGAAGAAAGTAGAGTGCTAGTGTTAAATAATCGTGAGGATGGAGAGGTTAGGTCACTCATATGAAAAATGGAAAAAAAGAGAGAGAGAGAGAGAGAGAGACCTGTTGCTATGGAGTTTGTTCCAGCTCATAGCAACCTTGTCAGGGAGAGCGAACCATCGGAGGGGCTTTCGGAGGCAGGCGGCCTCATCTCTCTGCCAAGGGGCAGCTGGTAGGTTCGAACCAGCCACCTTTGGTGAGCAGTTGAGTGCTGCTTAACCACGGTGCCACCAGGGCTCCCTGTAGAGCAGCAAAG
>NW_022103920.1:8871362-8875723 GCF_000313985.2 Echinops telfairi
AGGGTTGTGCAACTAACACCCCAATCAGCTGTGGAATAATTTCTTCCTTTTTGGACCCATTAATGTTGACTTCCCAACGGTTCGCAAGGGACAGAATTATAGGGATGAGGGATGGATTGCTGGTTGCCAGTTGATTAGGGTGGGGTTAAGCCCCATGTGGTTGGTATGGGGTAAAGACCCTGCTGTCCTTCTTAATCATACCGTGCTGCCTCTGAATGCTGCACAAGCCTGGGACTCTGGTCACACTAGTTAAATCTCTGTGCCTAGAGTGGTGAAATCCCTGGTAGTATAGTGGTTATGCGTTGCGTAACTGAAAGGTCAGCAGTTGGAAACCATCAGCCACTCTGCAGGACAAATAGGAGGCTTTCTAATCCCATGAAGAGTTACTGTCTTGCAAACTCACAGGAGCAGTTCAAGCTTGTCCTATAAGGTCACTGTGAGTCAGTTATTGACTCAATAACAGTGACGTGGTGACATGGTGACATGGCAGAGTTTCTGACCCTCTTCCCTATTGCCTGATGGGAAATTGGGGGCAAGCTATCGGGGGTCTCGTTGTGTGCCTTCTTACCATCATCTGCGAAGCTACAAGGGTTCCAGACTAAAGCTTGCAGGATGAAACGGTGGCTTAAGGAGCGTGTCCCTCCAGGAGGGTCTCACTGCGGTTTCTTTTTGGCTCTCAGCGGAGTGCAAGTACCAGTTCCAAGCCTGGGGAGAATGTGACCTGAACACCGCCCTCAAGACCAGAACGGGCAGCCTGAAGCGAGCCCTGCACAACGCCGACTGCCAGAAGACCGTCACCGTCTCCAAGCCCTGCGGCAAGCTGACCAAGCCCAAAGCTCAAGGTAGGTCCCTGCAGCCGCCACACAGCCTGCACGTCCAGGGTTCACGGACTCGGGCAGGGTCTTCTGAGATGGCGACTCAGACCTCCCAGCAGGCCATCCTGGGAGAATTCCCCAAAGAAAGGGATTGAAGAAGTCCTGCTGTTGAGCATCCCACAGGTACTTGCCTGCAGGCCCTGGATGAGTGCAGGTGAAACGTCATGGGGCACCGAGTGGGGTAGAGCGTGCAAGCATGTCCTTACCTTTAGACTTATCACAATGAAAAAAGAACAAATACAAAGAGAAGTCAGAGACATTTAAAGAAAAGGAAGTACTCTGGGCAGGTGGAGGGGACAAGACCCCCAGCACAAAGGAATCAAACAAATGCCCTCACAAACGGGTCAGTGAAGAGAGTTGTGTGGTGAAGGAGCCTGGCAGCATAGTGGGTTAGATGTTGGGCTACTAACCACAAGGTCGGTGGTTCAAATCCACAGGCTGCTCTTCAGGAGAAAGATCAGCCTGTCTGCTCCCATAAGAGTTTACCATCTCAGAAATCCTATAGCGCCTAGGATACTAACCTTAGCTGGCCTTGTTGTTAGGTGCTATCCAGTCATCTAGTGAGCGTACGCCCGACAGAATGAAACATCGTCTGGTCCTGTGCTGGCCTCACGATTGTTCTTATGTTAGAGCCCACTGTTGCTATCACTGTGTCTGTCCGTCTAGGCAAGGGTCCTCCTCTTGTTTGATGCTCCTCTAATTTACCAAGCGTGATGTCCCAGTCCAGTGACCTACGGTCCCCTTTTCAGGGGGGAAAAAAATGCTCAGTGCCCCCGTGGCCATTAAAAATGTTTGTTCTTTAGCCCATCATTCAGGATAAAGCATAAACATCTGCTTTTATAACCCCTCTTGGATCATTCCAAGGAGCCCTGGTGGTGTAGTGGTTATGCGTTGGGCTGCGATTCACATGGTCAGCAGTTCGAAGCCACCAGCAGCTCCAAGGTAGCAGCAAGGCTGTGCTTTCTACTCCTGTAAACAATTACAGTCTCGGAAACCCACAGGGGTTGCCATGAATCAGCATTGACTCGATGGCCGTGAGTTTGGTTTTTTGGTTTGGGGATCATTCCAGCACCCCATGGGGGGTGGTATTGCTCACTTTGGGAAGCACACCTCTAGACAGGGGTATAGGAGTAGAAGATGGCTTGATGGCAGTGAGTTTGGTATTTGGTTTGGCTCTTTTCATTAGACTGGCTGGTATTTTACCCTTTTTACAATTTCCCATCCAGTTAAATGTAATCAAGGTTAAGATTTAGTTCAGGGTATTGTCTTGAAAGCTTGGGTGTAAAGTATTTTAAGTGCATAGCTGTTCTGTAGTTTTATGGTGTGCATGACTTAAGGGATATGTTTCATCGGCTATGGGACTGCCCTGAGTGAGCTCTGAATTTTATAAAGGCACAAGCTGTGTGTTTTATAGGTCATTCAAATGCAGCCTTCCCTCTGCGCATATCATACCGTTGTAAACCCATCTTTCCTGCTGAAAGGAGCCCTGCTAGCACACTGGGTTAAGGCGGGCTGCCAACCTCAGGCCTGCAGTTCAAGTCTACCAGTCACACTTTCGGAGAAAGACAGGGGCAATCTGCTTCCCAGAAGACCTATGGCCTCTGAAGCCCTAAGGAGCAGTCCTATAGGATGACTGTGAGTTAGGATCAACCTGATGGCAGTAGATCTGGGGGTAGGAGGGGGGGGGGGATTGTCCCTTTGGACAATGACAAGTGTTGTGGATGATGCTAGGGCACCAGGGATTCGTCACACTCCTGTGCGTAAGAGCATCACTGCTGAGGTTTCCGAAGCGGTCCTTCCTCTGGCTTTGCCAGTACTCTGCAAAATCTTCACTCGCCACCACCCAGATTTGGGATGGCACTAGATTCTCAGTGGCAAACCCACTGCCATGGGGTTGACTGACGGTTCACAACCCCATAGGGCAGGGTCGGACTGCCCCTGTGGGTTTCCAAGGCTGATGGGAGTAGACAGACTCCCCTTTCTCCTGAGAAGTGGCCGGTGGCTTCCAGCTACGGACCCTGCAGTTTGCAGCCCATCGTATAACGAGGTTGCCACCAGGGTCCTGACTGCCCACCCACCTTTGCTGTGTAGCAGCAGAGCCTTTAACTATTGTGCCAACAGGGCTCCTTAAATATCTGGTGGGGGAAAAAATATTCCTATTCTCTTGCATTATCCTTAATTTGAGAGGGACTCGCTCACATCTATATTCTACCCCAAGGATGAGAGAACATTGATATCTGTCCTTGGGTTTAGACAATGCTGGGGAGGCCCAGTCTAAGCTGACCGTTCCTAGGGGCCTCGGGAGCTCCAGCTCCAGGATGACTTCAGAACATTTGAGAATCGTGGGTCCTTGTTCACATGAGTGTCATTTAACTAAATACGGTGTATCAGTAGTCTCAGGGAGGGCAGCTCTTCTTGAGTCCCGCAGGCCAGCATGATGTCCCCTGAGCCCCCTGGCTGGTCGGCACAGGGGTCTTGCCAGGTTTGCGGGGCCGTGGTGTGGAGGGACACCTGGGTAGCCACCTGTGTTTCTGATGGTTCGGGGAGCAAATAGTATTCCTCCCTGTCCTTCTTAACACCAAGGATCCCTGAGGACACAAGGGTCAAGCACCTGGACGCCAGCTGAAAAGTTGGTTACTTTAACCCACCCGCCCAGCAGCTCCTCAGGGGACGAAAGACCTGGTGATCTGCTCCTGTGAAGACCAAAGTCTTGAGTTCTACCTTATGAGTCCGGCTAGACTGGAGTACACTCGTCGGTACAGAGACGAGCTCTGGACACGTGGAATTCAGGACAGATAACCCCCTCAGGAACAGTAGTGGGAGTCTGGATATCATGAGGGGAGGGGGATGTGAGGGAAGTGGGAGAAAGGGGGTGCCCATCACAAGGTTGGATATATAGCTCCACCCCGAAGGGGATGAATAACAGAAATGTGGGTGAAGGGAGACAATGGACTATAAGATACGAAATAATAACAGTACTATATCATTAATCGAGGATTCACGAGGGTGGTAGAGGGAGGGGTTAAAAAAAAAGAGGATCTGATACCAAGGTCTCAAGAAAAAAGAAAATGTTTTGGAAATGATGATGGCAACATGCACACATATGCTGGATACAATCGATTGATGGACTGTTATCAGAGCTGTCAGAGTCCCCAGTGACATGATTTCTAAAACCAAGACCACGGCCATGGAAACCCTCGGGGTTGTTTCACGGGTTCGCTAGAAATCTTGGCAACCGGTCTTGTACAGCACGCTCACAGTCACCCCAGCTCGCTTTTTTTCTACCCTGAGAAGGCTGTCATCTCGTTTCCATCTGGGGACAGTTGGCCAGTCCAATCTTAGGCCTGGCGATGCGTCTTTGAAGAACAACACCCACCGTTCCTGCGTAAGACGATGCCTCCCCTCGGTCCTCGGTCGTGTGCAGCTGGCCGTTGGATGGGGAAGGCACTCAATGAGGGGAGGTTCCCAGCAGCCTCAGTTCCCGCC
>NW_022103920.1:8876912-8878173 GCF_000313985.2 Echinops telfairi
ACCAGAAGGTCTGATGATGGTGGCATATGTGCAAATGTGTTTTATACCCTGAAGGCATGTATGGATTGTGATAAGAAATGTGAGAAAGAGGGAACCGATTACAAGGAACTATATGTGACCTCCTCCCTGGGGGACAGACAACCGAAAAGTGGGTGAAGGAAGACGTCGGACAGGGCAAGATATGACAAACTACCCATTTATAAACTATCAAGGGCGCATGCAGGAGGGGGCAGTGGGGAGGGAGGGGAAAAATGAGGACCTAATGTCGGGGGTTTAAGTGGAGAGAAAGCGTTTTGAGAATGATGTACAAATGCGCTTTACACAATTGATGTGTGTATGGATTGCGATAACAGTTTTATGAGCCCCTTGGATATGAATGAATGAATGAATGAATGGGTGGATGGATGCATGGATGGGTAGGTGGATGGATGGATGGATAGATGGGTGGATAGATGGATGAATGGATGAATGAATGAATGTCCTAGTCTATCCCACAAGGACATAACAATTTATATGCTGCCTTCAGTAATGTACAGAAGCATCCCTGTCCAAGCACAACAGAGTCACCTGGAACAGGTGTCATCCGGGCATCCCACTCCCGTTCTCATTAGAGATGCAGGGCCAGGGCAGCTGGGAGAAGCAGCAGCTGTAAATATCTGTCGGGCTCCTTTCACTCTGTGCATCTGCCTTCATCTCCCTTAGTGCATTCCGTGTCTGAGGCTCATTAGCTGTGCACACACCAGACTGCCATAGAGTAATTAGTATTAAGAAAGGCAGCATAATACAACGATGTGAACACTAATTAGTTGGAGAGTTGAGGGACCTGCTCCTCCCACTGCCAAAAAACCCCAAGAATAACTCTTTCATACATCTCCCTTCGAAGACTGTGTGCTTAGACTTTTAAACTGGAGCCACTGTCATCAGCATTTGCCCAGCACTGTTGAGCACAACTCCTGCTGGTGAGTGTGCAAGGTGTGCTTGGCATCAGCTTACACCCTCTGCATGCATGGTTCCCCTTCATCTGGGCAGCCACCTGGGCCACTTGCAGTCACATTCACGGCTGAGGACACTAAGAGGGAGCTTGCATAAGGTCACTGAGCCACAGGGTGGTCACCCTTGGACTTGAAGCCCCACAATCAGTTCCCAGAGTTACTTGTTGTTCCACCAGGGCTTCCCCAGCTCACTGCTCCCTGAGAGATCTCTTGAAAAATTTACAAAGATGAGCCTTACAGGACCAGTGGTGTGAGTGGCAAAACAGGGA
>NW_022103920.1:8879905-8881247 GCF_000313985.2 Echinops telfairi
ATCTTGAGTCTTAAAGGCTGGAAGATAAACAAGCGGCCATCCAGATGAGAAATGACAAAGCCCACCTGGAAGAAGCACACCGGCCTGTGTGATCATGAGGTGTCGATGGGATCAGGAATCAGGCATCAAAGAACAAAAGTATCATATCGTTGTGAATGACAGGGAGCGCAGAGTGGAGACCCAAAGCTCATCTGTAGACAATTAACATCCCCTTTCAGAAGGGTCACGAGGAAGAGGCAAACCAGTCAGGGTGTAGTATAGTACCAATGAAACAGACAACTTTCCTCTAGTTCTTTAATGCTTCTTCCACCCCACTATCATGACCTCAAATCTACCTTACAAATCCGGCTAGACCAGAAAATGTACACTGGTATAGGTAAGAGCTTGAAACACAGGGAATTTAGGACAGATAAACTCCTTAGAACCAATAACGAGGGTAGTGATACCAAGAGGGTAAAGGGAAGGTGGGGGGAGAAAGGGGGAACTGATCACAATGATCTACACATAACCCCTTCCCAGGGGGACAGACAACAGAAAAGTGGGTGAAGGTAGACAAGGGTTCATGAGGGAGGGAGGGTGAGCGAGGGAGGGAAATGAGGAGCTGATATCAAGGGCTCAAATAGAAAGAAAACGTTTTTAAAATGATGATGGCAACATATGTACAAATGCACTTGACACAATGGGTGTATGTATGGATTGTGATAAGTGCTATAAGAGCCCCCAATAAAATCATTAAAAAAAAATAAGAATACAGCATTAAAAAAAAAAGAATTGCAGTCTTTGAAACCCACGGGGCAGTTCTACCCTGTCCTGTCGTATAAGAGTCTGCATCCAAGCTCATTGCCGTCCTGTGGATGCAGATGATGCACTACTACAGCCTCCGACAGGACCTGCCTGACCTCAAACCTCTACTCCAGGAGCTCCGGGGAGGGAGGTCAATGCAGGCTGATGGATGCTCTGAGTCCACAGCAGAGGCAGTGCGGAGCCAAAGTATACAAATACATCTACATCTGCTTACACTTCGATGGGCTCAAACATAGTACAATTGTGAGGATGCCGCAGGACCGGGCCACGTCCCTTCTGTTGTGCCCAGCGCTGCCAGAGGCTAAGCCACTCGATGGCACTTAGCGACACAACCACAACCAAATACATATAAATGTACTCTTGCAGGAACCCTGGTGGTGTCGTGGTGACTGAGATTGGGCTGAGATGAGCAAGGTCAGCAGTTTGAAACCACCATGTGCTCCTAGGGAGAAAGACAGGGCTTTTTGCTCCCATTAACCTTTAGCAGTCTCGGAAACTCACAGGGGCAGTTCTACCCTGTCCTGTAGGGTTGCTACGA
>NW_022103920.1:8881855-8885604 GCF_000313985.2 Echinops telfairi
GGGGTTCAGACACCCCATGTGTGAGCCTGGCTGCACACACTCACCAAGCTTCCCCTCAGAGAGCCAGTGAGTGGAAGTGAGTGGTGGCTGAAAGACCATGGTACCTGAGCTTGTGGACGAGGAGGATGAGGAGGGAAGGATAGGGTGTGGGGTAAAATAGTATCAGCCTGGGGGCAGCACTGAGAGCACTCCAAGTCCTATCCCAGAGGAGCCACATTGAGGCAAGACAGAAGAAAACAAGAAGTCCGAAAAGAGACGATAGCTATTTCCTACATGCTGGGCTGAACCCAGTGCGTGGAAGGTACGGAAAGCAGATTTGCAGATTTTCCGTCGGACTGACTTTTACAAAAGGGTTGCTTTCTGTATTGTGCCACTTATTCTGTGGTTGTCAGGGGCTGTCCAGTCCAGGGAGACGCTGTGTGCCGCACTAAAACTGCACCCGAAGAGTCCCAAGGTGTACTCTTTACAAAAAGGTGTACTCACACAACAGCCAGTGGGGAGCAGTGTACAAAATGGAGAATGGTGTGGTTGTCTGTGTCTGACCTCCTGCCCCCAAGCTTTCAGCTCTCCTTGCTCTGTGGGCTAGCAAGTCCTCTGCTCCGTCTCATGCTCAGGCTCCTGGTTCCACGGCTGTTGCTCTTCTCTAGCATCTCTGGTGTCAAAACATCGCACTTGAAAAGATTTCCTCAAGAAGATGGCTACACACAATGGGCTCAGACGTGCAATTAGATGATGGTACAGGGCCCCAGTTCTGTTGCGCGTAGGGTCGGGATGACTCAGAACGGACTTGACAGCCGCTAACAGCAGCATCGCACCCCAAGTAAACGGGAATGTTGGGAGATTGAAAGAGCTTTGTCAAGCTGGCTTCCAGAATTCTAGTAGATCCCTTAGTTGTACATTCATGGGTCATTTCCAGGTGACTAGGTAGCTTTTTAAAATTATTATTCTTTTTAAGGTTTATAGAGAAATTGGATTTTGTTCAACTGCTGAGACACACATTGCTTTATGTCATTGATTGTAATCCCTGAAGTGTAATATTGGTTACCAATTCCTTCCTCTGCTTCCTGCTTCCAGTTCTCCTTTCCTGACCCGTCTGTCCTTTGTCCTTGGGTCAATGACATACGTTTGGTATCAAAATGTTTCTTATTCCCAAGTGTGTGCATCTCTAGCGTTATGCTTCCTCCCCCAGGGAGAAGGTCTACTCTGTCTTATAGGGTCACTGTGGTTAGAATGGCCTCAATGGCAGTGAGTTTGGCTTGGTTTTGACGACCTCCCCAAATCCAAACCCACTGTATTCAAGTCAATTCTGACTCAGGGTGCTACGAACACCATAGAACTGTCCCATAGAAAGTCCAAGGTTGGGATCTTCTTGGAAGCCAACTGCCACCTCTTTCACCTGCAGGGCAACTGGTGGGCTCAAACCACGGACATTTCAGTTATCAGCCCAACACTTAACTCACTGCATCCCCAGGGCCCCTGAAGACATATCTAAACCCTTGCCACAAAATTGATTCTGACTCTTAGCCAATCCAGAGGTGGTTTCCCAGGCTTGGTAAATCTCTACAGGAGTGGACAGCCTTTTTCCCTCCAGTAGAGAGGTTGGTAGGTTTGAACCAGCAAACTTGCTGTCAGCAGTCCAATACCTAGTGGTCCTTTCATCCAGCCTATCATATTCTGGTGATCGCTCCGAAGACAAAATATATGGCATTTTGTACGCACAGTGCATTGATATTGACAATAATGGGAAAGAAGAGCTAGCCACAGGCCTACAGAAGCAGAGCGTTTACCCTAAGTATGGAACAGAGTGATGTGAATTATGTTTCCAAGTCTCTGCAGTGGTAGACGTTCTAAAGCCCTGGTGGTGCAGTGGTGCTGTCTGAAAGGTCGGAGGTTAAATCTATGCAACAGTGATCTGCATCCTTAAGATGACAGCCAAAAGACCCCATGGGGCATTTCCACACTGTCCGGTGGGATCACTGTGAGTTGGAACCAAGTTGACAACCAATAACAATAAGAACAATACTACCTATCATTCATCAACGCATTCCTAATCAAAGTATATTATTATACATAGTCATAGAATAAAAGCATAAATATAACTTATTGCTAACAGTGTGACCTCTGTATTAGGGAGTGATGGGTACTTTCTGTTAGTCTACGTAATTTTTCCCCTTGTATGAGGCTGGAGTTATTACCAGAGCAGTAATAAATATGGTTGTTTTAAGTACGAACAACTCAGAGGAGAGAAAGTTTCTCTTCCCTTAAGGCTCGTCCACTCAGGTATACTTTTTCCCTGTAATAATTCATTCTCCCTGTGGTGATGCTGTCCTTGAAATCACGTACATAAATATGTATTTCTTGCTACCTAATCCATCTGCTAGGCAGTCTAGCAGCAAGATGAATAGCTCTTGATGCTCTGAAATAGCTCACACACTGTACCCAGGATCCTTAATATAAATATATACTTTCAGAGCACTTTACAGTTTTAGAAGACTCACAGAAGAGCAACTGTTAAAACTCCAACGTGGGCTCGATGGAAGGAGTCCCTGAGTGACAAAATATCAAGCTCTTAGCTACTAACTGAAAGGCTGACAATTTTCACTCACCCAGAGAGCGCGCCCTGAGCGGAAGCCCTGGCGACCTGTTTCTGAAAAGTCAGTTTTTGCAGAGCCTAATGAGCGTAGTTCTACTCTGCCTCCTGTCAGGGCGTCCTGTATGGGGCTTGATTCTGTGGCAACTGGACTTTTTGTTGTTGGGGTGTGTGTGTGTGTGTGTGTGTGTGTGAGAGAGAGAGAGAGAGAGAGAGAGGTCTTTGAGGACAGAACTGTGCTTTGTTTGCCATTATAAGCTAGCATTTGCACAGTTCTGATAGAATGAACTTCAGTGCATATTTGTCAAATCAATAGGTGGATTTTTTTTTTAACACGAGTGAAAATGATAGTGGGCCCCACAATACCAACACCAGAGCTGAGATGATGGCACAGAATACCAACACTAACACCAGAGCTGAGATGATGGCAATCAACAACAGCAACAACCACCACAACCCTAGAGCTAAGACAATGGCGCTCAACAACAACACTGGAGCTAAGACAATGGCGCTCAACAACAACACTGGAGCTAAGACAATGGCGCTCAACAACCCAAACCAGAATAAGCGTTCCTGGGGGCTATGGTGGGGGAGTTGGGAGTGGGTAAGAGTGAGCTGATGTCCAAGAGTTCAAGAAGGAAGAAAACTGCATTGAAACAGTTGTAGTGATTGTCCAGTTCTCCTAGATATGATTGGGATGATGTCTGGATTAGCTCCTAATAAAATGGCTTGTAAAAAAAATCTTTTCTGATGAGTGGAACCTCTGAGGGGTTCTGGGAAGGCTTCCCTGAGGAAGTGAAATGGAAGCTGGGGTTGTAAGGATGAGCGGGTGTTGGCATGCAGCATTTACTTCACCCAAGATCAAAAGAGTCCCGGTAGTCCAAGCTCCAGCCAGAGTGCTTATGATCCTGGCTCGTCCTTCAGGGGAAATTCAGGCCAAGTTTACAGACAGAGGATGTAGCAGAGAAGAGAGCACTTCCGAATTGTTTGCTCCAAAATAATACCAACAGCCAGCTCCTTGGAAAGGGATGTGGCAAACGAGACCTATGCCCGGCTCTCAAAGGTCTCCGTTGTATGGTGGCCGGTCGGTAGCCTGTACATTCTCTGAGATGCCCATCGCTGTGTTTTCTGCTAGACAGTCTTATGTATACCAAGTGAG
>NW_022103920.1:8887220-8889139 GCF_000313985.2 Echinops telfairi
CTCTCTCTCTCTCTCTCTCTCTCTCTCTCTCTCTCTATTTCTCTCTCCCTTTCTTCCTTCCTTCCTACTGTCTATCAGTATTTATGAGGGAGCCTGGTGGCATAGTGGATACATGTTGGGCTGTGATACACACAGACTGCAGTTCGAAACCACCAGGCCCTCCTCAAGAGGAAAATGAGGCCTGCTACTCCCATAAAGAGTTACAGTCTTGAAACCTAACAGAAGCAGTTCTATCCTGCCCTGTAGACTCACGATGAGTCGGGATCAACTTGAGTCCCGCAGTATTTATAAAGTCAGACTGACTTGAACACTAGTCTCAAAGGGCAATGCTGTTCTTCCCTATCATGAATAAGATGAAGCTAACTGGTTGTTAAGGAGCCCTGGTGGCATAGGGGGTTAAGCACTGATTGGGATGCTAACAAAAATGGTGTTAGTTCAAACCCACCAACCTCTCTACTGGAGAAAGATGAGGCTGTCCACCCCTGTAAATACATGCAGTCTTCCTCAATTCTTCGCAATTCTATGTTTGGAGAGTGAGGAGAAAGAGAAGCCTCCCAAGGATAAGGGGAACAAAAAAAGACTATAGTCTCAGAAACCAACGCGAGCTCTTTGGCTTCATCCTATGGTGGCTTTAGGAGCTGGAATTGACTGGAAGGTGGTGGGTTTGGGTTGGGTTGGCTTCCCTGGTTGTTGTGAAATCAATCCCCACGCTTGATGGCCCCCGTGGGCCCAACTGTGTGCTTCAGAGTTTTCAGTGACTGGGTTTTCATAAGTAGAGCGATCTCCAGGCCTTTCTTCCAAGGAAACTTGGGTTGGTCATGAACCTCGACCCGTTAGATTAGTGCCTTAACCATTTACAGCCCCACTCCCAGGTCTCATGAAAGCCAGGGTCAAAGAAGCAAAATGTGGAATGGCACTTGTGCTAGCAATGGTTAAGAAGCCATGCATTTCTACTCTGTCAGACGTCATAGGATGCGTGCCAAGGACCATCCATACAACTCTCTCATCTGCTGAGCTTGTAACTCGAAGCAGAAATAAAGTCTTGAAACATTGCCTGGGATTGTGGTTCAGCATTTCTGTTGACAGAGTCATCGCTAACGCTAAAGTGTCAAGGAACCAGGAGGGAAAGGGAAGGAGGCTGAGGCAAAAACTCAACCAACCAACCCAAACCACAGATAAACGACTCGACACCTAGAAGACCAAGATCCTGGAAAATGCTCTCACCGGCTAGAGGAGAAGAAGGAAAACCAGACACCCCAAGTGTGATGGACAGAGTGGAGGGGCAGCCCAAGAGAAGCTGTTCCTCAAGGAGATGGCTTGACACTGGCTACCACAATGGGCTCTGCATAGGAGCAATTGTGAGGACGACGTAGGACGGAGAAGTATTCGTTCTGTTGTGCAGAAGGTCGCTGTGGGTCTGAACTGCCTCGCTAGCACCCAGGAACAACCACGAGAGAGCAAACCAGCCACCTGACATGTCCAGGGTCTAACAAAACCGAATGCCTTCACCTGGACACGTGTCCCACCTTAAATGGTCATCAGATGTGCAGGGCCATCTCTCTCTGGAGGACCATCGTCCTCACCCGGGTGGTTTCAGCTGTTAGCTGCCACAGCTTTCCCTGTTGTCCTTCCAGGCCTGTTTAAGAAAATTGATCAGAGCCTCTATTTGTCTCTTGTTTTCCACAGAGCCAAGGGGAGGGTAACCAGGGAAACAACATGCTTGGTCCACCTGGCTCTGATGATGGGCTGATTCAGAATGTTGGCTCCAGCTCTCTAACAGCTTCCACAGAGTGGGGCAAACCCCTACGGTGCACTGCTCTATCCAGTCACCTGGTAACCAGGGCCACAAGTCATGGCCAGGTGGACACCATGTTGCTAGGAGTCAGGTGCATTCCTAAGATGCAGCAAGCATTAAAAAA
>NW_022103920.1:8889714-8892839 GCF_000313985.2 Echinops telfairi
TCACCTGTCTGTCAGTGGAGGCTTTGTGGCTGTGATCCCAAACAGGTTTCGATGGAGGTCCCACACGCAGATGAACCAGGAAGAAAGTCCTGAGCATCGGCTTCCAGAAAACAGCCAATGGAAGCCCGATGGGTCACAGAAGTCCGACTCCACTCTGCAGAGGGTTCATCCCGAATCAGCAGCAGTTAACAGTGTGCAGTGCAAACCACTGATTGTCCTAGGAAGACCTTCCGATCACAGCACTCAACCTCTGAGGAACTGGTACTGCCCCGTAACTGCAGAGGACCTAACCAAGCACGAAGACAAGAGCGGGAACAGGACCTGCAGCTGTTTTACATGCAGACCTTAAGAGCACAAAGTGATCTCTCGACTGGAGGCCAGAGAGAGAGGAAGGTGAAAGCAAAGGCAGTGTGTGTGAAGTGGAGATTGGACAGACAGCCAAGGCCCGGAAGGGTGGGGATACCAAAGCGTCTGCAGTCAGTCTTGCTATCCTCCCTTTTACTGCTCCTCCAGCCTCGTTTAGCCAAACCAGCCCATGAATCAGTAATGAGCTAAGGGGTACGGGAATAAAATCTCCCCCGGAAAACAGTCCAGGAAGCACCATCCTTCTCTCTTCCCAGGGAGGACAAATGTGTTTGGCTGAGCTCAGAATGAATCTGAGCAAACCATCAAATGACTCTCCGATCCTCTGCTAAAACCAGGACCGGGATGCTAATCTCTGAGCCATGTTGTTAGGTTCTAGTCTGTTGATTCCAACTCATAGGGATCCTGAACAAAACTGATGTTTGACTCCATTTTTGCAATCATGTGTCAATCCCACTCATTGAAGGGCTTCCTATTTTTCACCGGCCCTCGGTGGAAAATGCCATGTCTTGGATCAGGTGTACCTCAGTCCTCAAAGTCACATCTTTGCTTTCCACACTCTGAAGAGGTCTTGTGCAGTACACCAGGCAATGTGTCACTTGATCTCCTGACCACTGCTTCCATGGGCATTGATTGTAGATCCAAGCAAGACCAAATCCTCGTCAACTCCAACCTTTCCTGTGTTTATCATCATGTTAACCTATTAGTCCAGTTGTGAGGATGGTGGTCTTTACATTGGGTTGCAATCCATACTGAAGGCTTTAATTCTTGATCTTCATCAACAAGGGCTTCAAGTCCTCCTCACTTTGAGCAAGCAAGGCTGTGTCAGCAAACAAGCATATCATAGGCTGATAAACTTTCCTTCGACCCTATACCATTGATCTGGCCTGAGCTGGCATGTTTTCTCAATATCCAATTGTTCCTGTATATGAAGCTCTTGCTTATACACATGAGTGTCTATAATCCAGCCTCTCTGATGATTTGCTCTCTGATGCATAGGGTGTGAAATTCAACTTACTCTTAGTCCTCAGAGCTACTCAGCCCCAATGTTGGCTTTAAACAGTGCACTCGATTCCACAGAAAGATCGAAAACATAAACAAGGTCCCCTTGAGTTGGAATTAACAGCCAAGACAGCAGGCAATATATTCTGTGTTTATTTAAGATGATCCGATAGAAAACACTGATGGCCAACGATTGGATAGAGTTGACCATCCTCGGCAGCATCACTGAATGTCCCAGCCAACTTTCCTTTCCCAAATGTTCTGAGCTCTGGGACTTTTGTCCTCAAGTTTAAATCTCAAGGAGGGGAGAGGGGGCAGAGTCTGCTCTACTTCCTTACACCACCTGAGGGTGAAGGCAGTCTTCCCATAAAACAGCTAGGAGATGGAGATGCTCAGCAGCCTGAAGAGGGCTCTGTCAAGAACAAGTCTTCAAAAATAAAATTTAAAAAGCTTCATTGACCAGGAGGTACCTGTTCATCTCCATGATACCATCTCCCGACCCTTGTACTGCAGTAGATACTCTGACTCACCTTAAATAAATGCTCTCTGCCATAGCTCACGCAACGTCTGTATAGTAATACAAAACTTCCCTGATCCTCGGCTAGCATCATGATTTTTTTTTGGAGATATATTTGAGCCCATTGTTGAGGCTATTGCTTCAATTCATCTCACTGAGCATTTCCCTTGGTTTTTGCGGATCCTCTAATTTATCAAGCATGATGTCTTTTTCTAGGAATTGGTCTTTCCTGATGGCATGTCCAATGTAAGCAAGACTAAGTTTCACCAGCCTCACTTCTGAGGAACACTCTGGTGTTCTTTTAGCTCTTTGAAGACATTTGTGTGTATGTGTGTGTTCATTCTTCACATCGTATTTGCTCTATGCTCAGGATCGTTATCAAGGGGAACCACAAAAGTGGGTGAGTGAAAAGGTGTGGGTATAAAAACATTCTGTGAATCCCTCGCTAGAAGAAATCATCATTGAATACAAAAAGGCTACAGACAGCCACTCCTCCCCTGAGAAACCAGTGGATTCTTAGGATAAGAGATAGAGCACAATTCTCCCCGTAATACCTAACTTGACTCCATCATTCTATAACTGCCAAATTAGAGTAGTTACAAAGTTTTCAAACGAATAGCAGAAGTAAATGTACCCTAGGAGGAGCTGAGTGGAGCACTGGAAAACACTATCTTCCACACACTTATATAAAATTAAAATCAGAACTTTATCAAAACTGATCCTGGGATTTTCTATTGGAATGAACCAGAGAGCAATATTCCCATTCATCCTCTCCCAGAATAGCAAGAAGAATAAACACTTTTATATGTGACTGTCAAAACTATTCAGTCTACTTTGAAAAAAAGTATAGCGTCTTGGAAGACAATTGTATAAGGAGAAAGAAACAGAATGCTATTGTGAGTGTCCACAAGGTAAACCCTGCCTCACACTCTTCAGAACCCTCGGTCCCCTGGGAATAAAGGATACGTTGTTTGGTGTAGTCAAGTCCGTTCCAACCCACGCGACCCCATGCACAATGGAATGAAAGACCGCTTGTCTTGCCTCATTCTTACAATTGTTCCTGTGCTTGAGCCCATTGTTGCAGCCACTACGTCAATCCATCTTGAGGGCCTTCCTCTCCTTCACTGCCCCTCTGCTCTACCAAGCAGGATGGCCTTCTCCAGGGACTGGTCTCTTCTGACAACATGTCCAAAGCATGTAAGATGAAGTCTTGCCATAAGAAGCATCCTGGCTACCTTTCTTT
>NW_022103920.1:8893962-8895073 GCF_000313985.2 Echinops telfairi
AAGTGCATTCGCTGCAAAGACTGTTTCAACCTAATGCAGAACCACATGGTTTTTAAAATGATTACTGTAAAAGGAAAACAAAAATCAACAGCATCTATACCAGTATCTAACTTTTTGAAGAGGGCATATTTTAAGGAACGTCATCTGAGCAGGCAGAATGTTGGATGGATTCCTTATGGTTGGGCCCATTACAATCCGAAACACCACTTGCCACTTCACTAATTGTGCTCCTGAAGGTTTTTATGGTTGATTTTTCAGAAGTTGATCACCAGGCCTTTCTTCCAAGGCACCTGGAGGCAGACTCAAATCACCAACGTTTGACTGGAGGCCGAATGCCTTGATCGTTTGCACCACCCTCCGGTGTCCGTAATGACAATGAAAAGAGAACCCAAGTGCTCTGTCTCTAGATCATTGTCACATATAACCTTCTGTTCTTCTGCAGTGGCTTGGCAGCTGCCTACTGCACATTAGGGAATGGCATGGAAAATTCTGACATCACAACGCTAAGCTCCTGGGAGTGGAAGGATGCCTCAGAGGACAGAAGTACGCATAGAGTGATTGTATCAATGCATGCTGCTTGCTCTCACTGGAGATATAAATATTGTGTCAAGTATAAGAATCACAGAGAATGCATTTGTGGCCGTGTTTTGATGGCCAGAACCATCAAACACAAGACTCGGGGAATCTTCAAATGTCCTCGTTTGTAAGATTCTTAGAGCATCATGGCCATATTCATTTCTGAGGTGCCTGCCATGAGTGATATGAATTCTGGACTCCTAAGTTGGCATAGTGTTTACGCATTGGGCTGCTAAGTGAAAGGTCAGTAGTTTGAAACCACCTCAGGAGAAAGATAGGGCTATCTAGTCCCATAAAGAGTTGTAGTCTCAGAAACTCACAGGGACAGGTCTGCCCTGTCCAATAGGGTTGCTATGAGTCAGCATCAACTCAATTGCAGTGAATTTGGGGGTTGGGGTGAGGGGAGGGAGTGTTTTCTGTGACATTTTAGCTCACCTCTTAAGTGTACAAAGCCCAAAGTGCTTGGTATGTATTCTGTGATATGAATCTTACTTGGTAAAATGGGGGGTGAAGAAAAAGAGGAAGATCCTCACCA
>NW_022103920.1:8896318-8902100 GCF_000313985.2 Echinops telfairi
AGTTGAGCTCACCATCCTCTGAGTTTATTTAGGTCCATTGCCACAGAATGGTACCTTCAATGGCCTAGGCATCCCAGCCACTAACTGGTTGGCCAAGACAGGAGGGTGCTTCAAAGTTTCATGGGGAAAATGGGATTAAAAGATAATGGGATTTTCTCATGAAAACCTCTCGTGCATCACGGCTCTTTTCTCAGCCTAGATTATGAGTGTCATACCTATAATCTGTTGTAACATTTCAGCTCACTTATCAATCCCACTAACTCCAACAATCCCTATACTGTCTGTGCCCCACTTCTCCTCCCTGTGCCCACATGCTTCGGCACCCATCTCCATACCAGGTAATGTTCTGGGAGCACCAGGAACCAAAAGTGCCTCTGTGTGTGTGACAAAGTTTTGGAAGCCCCCTTGTACCACCCATTGGCTGGCTTTAAACAACAGCGGTGCAGTCTCTCATCCATCTGGAGGCTGTTGTCAGGGCCCCTCCAGCCAGTTCTGACCCACAGCGACTGTATGCACAACAGAACCAAACACTGCCTGGTCCTGGCCATCCGCTCCAGTGCTCCTATGTCGGAGCCCATTGTTGCAGCCACGGTGTCCAGCCCTTTGGCTGAGGGCCTTCCTCGTTTTGCTGTCCCTCTACTACGGTGTCCTCCAAGGACTGGTCTCTCCTGACAACGTGGCCAAAGCACGTAAGACAAAGTCTCTCCAGGCTTCCCTCTGAGGACCACTCTGGCCATAGTTCTTCCAAGACAGACTGCTTTGTCCTGTTCGCAGTTTAAATCAGAGGGTCCCCAGGCCATCCTGGCTCTGAAGCTCGAGGTGGAGGTGGGGTGGGGAATCCTTTCTAGTCTCCCAGCTCTGGTAGCTTCAGGTGATCACTGGCTTACATCACTTCCCCCGTCTCTGTCTTCACATGACCTCTCTGTTTCTGCTCTCCCTTTATAATAAGGCCATCACTCAGATCAGAAGAGGGCCCGTCTTACTCCACTATGACCACACAGGAACTGATAACATCTTCAAAGACAAGGTCACATTCATAGGCACAGGAGTTAAGGTATCTTTTAGGGGAACACCTTTCAATCCATAACAGGAAGGACAGAGAATGAGCAAGACCTAAGACAGCTGAAATGGGCACAGATATTCTGAATATCCAAAGAGTTCTGTTCGGGCCACTTTTAGTGCCTCAGGGTACTCAAGTCCTTGGGGGCATTCTTTGGGCAAGAATTCTGGCCTAACTTGGGCTACATAGTCCCACCTCCCTGGCCAGAGGGCCATGATCTTCAGAGCAGCAGCCCCAAGGAATCACATGGAAATGAAGTGAAGCATGCTGGGAAAGGCAGCCCTATGTAGATCCTTGGGCCTTGTGGGACCGAAGGGGCAACATTTGCCCAGGGATACAGCTCAGGAAGCAGAAGGGACAGGAAAGACGGACTGTGGATGGAAATGGGAAACATAGGAAGGAAGCAGGGATTACAATCCATGTCATGAAACATGTCTGAATCGTTGTTTGGAAAACCAGCTTGCTTTGTACATTTTCACCCACATCACAAAAGAAGTTTCAAAAGTATATAATTCATAGACAAGAAAAATACCAACCAACCAACACGAAGCAGGGCACACTGGTCAGAAGTAGAAATGAAATATTAAAAACAAGGTATTGAAGCACTAAATAGAAATCAGCGTAATTTGTATTTATTATATTAATGGTTGTATAACATGAGGGTGTTATTGTTGTACAGTGTGCTTTTTATAACTTACTCTCTAAGCTCTTACTGCCGTCAAGTCATTGTGGCTCACAGTGACCCCTGTGGGTTTCTGAAGCTGGAACTGTTTACAAGAGTAGCAAGCTCAGTCTAGCTTTATACATGTCAACTATTAAAAACAACCGGAAAATAGGGAATTCCAGATGAAACATAAGTGTTGCCATGGGCCAGGGCCATCCTGTAGGCAACTTGAGGGCCGAGACTGGACTTCGTTAGGGCATGAAGCATTGTTAGCGTTTTTTCATTAGGGACTGCTTGCACCTGAAGAATTTCAGTCTGTCACCTGGAAGTCGTTTATAAGATACATTAGAACAGGGAAGCCCTTGGCACGGGGACACAATTTAGGATGTTGGTGGAGTTTTCCAACCAAGAACGAGTGAGAGCCATTTGGATCTGTCAGACCTTTTGCCTCTGGCCACCCACTCGCTTTCTCCGGATTATTTCTTTTCTTTTTCTTCTTTCACTGTCAGCTTGCATTTCTTACATTTTTCTTTGAGAGCTGAGCTGACTCAGTAACATGTTCTTCGTGCCCTGGAAGTCCAGTGCCCTGTGGACTGGCTATAGGTCAGAGGAAACCAATTTCCAGGGAGGACTATTTGCCCGACCCTTCCTGATTCTCTGTCTCCTTGCGGCTCCATTCTGTTCACACAGAGCTGGTCACCTTAGCCACTAGACTGAGTTAGCGCCAGCATGGGTTTGGGGACCATCCTCTCTGTCTCAACAGTATGAAGTTTAGCATCACGACAATCTTGCTTCTGCCACAAATTTGGACTCTCAGCCTCCAGTCCCCTGAGATAAATTCCTGTCCCTATAAGTCATCCAACTTGCGGTGTTTTCTTGTGGCAGTCACAGGAAGCCAATGCATGGAAGAGAAGAGGGAGGCCCCGCCTCTGTGTAGGCCAGCGGTTCTCAACCTGTGGGTCATGACCCCTTTGGGGGTCGCCCAATCCGTAAGAGTAGCAAAATTACAGTTATGAAGTAGCAACGAAAATAATTTTATGGTTGGGGGGTCACCACAACATGAGGCATGGTATTAAAAGGTCACAGCATTAGGAAGGTTGAGAACCACTGGTCTAGGCTCTATTCCAAAACCCGTTGCTCAGCTGGCAATCCTTTTTTTAAAAATCATTTTATTGGGGGCTCATACAACTCTTATCACAATCCATACATACATCCATTGTGTCAAGCACATTTGTACATTCGCTGCCATCATCATTCTCAAAACATTTGCTTTCTATTTGAGCCCTTGGTATCAGCTCCTCATTTTTTCCCTGCTCTCCCTGCCCCTCCTCCCTCATAATTTATATCCCTTGATAATTTATATTTTTATATAATTATAATCCCTTGATAATTTATAAATTATTACTATTTTGTCATGTCTTACACTGTTCGACGTCTCCCTTCACCCACTTTTCTGTTGTCCATCCCCCAGGGAGAGGGTTATATGTAGATTCTTGTGATCGATTCCCCTTTCTACCCCACCTTCTCTCCACCTTCTCAGTAACACCACTCTCACCACTGGTCCTGAGGGGTTCATCTGTCCTGGATCCCCTGTGTTTCCAGTTCCTATCTGTACCAGTGTATAACCTCTGGTCTAGCCAGATTTGCAAGGTAGAATTCGGATCACGATAGTCAGGGGAGGGTGGTGGTGGAGGGGAGGAAGCATGAAAGAACAGAAGAAAGTTGTATGTTTCATTGTGCTATACTGCACCCTGACTGCCTCGTCTCCTCCCCATGACCCTTCTGTAAGGGGATGTCCAGTTGCCTATACATGGACTTTGGGTCCTCACTCTGCAGTCCCCCTTATTTGCAACGATATGATTTTTTGGTCTTTGATGCCATCAACACCACATGATCACACAGGCTGGTATGTTTCTTCCACGTGGGCTTTGTTGTTTCTCAGCTAGATGGCCGCTTGTTTATCTTCAAGCCCTTAAGACCCCAGATGCTATATCTTTTGACAGCTGGGCACCATCAGCTTTCTTCACCACATTTGCTTATGCACCTGCTTTGTCTTCAGCAATTGTGTAGGGAAGGTAAGCATCATGGAATGCCAGATTAATAGAACAAAGTGTTCTTGTGTGGAGTGAGTACTTGAGTAGAGATCCAATGTGCATCTGCTACCTTAATACTAAGCCTATAAGTATATGCACAGAGATCTATTTCCCCATCATCATATATAAATGTATATATGTACATATATCTGTCATATATGTACATGCCTATATCTAGACCTCTATAAATTCCATTTGCCTCCTAGTTCCTTCCTTTATTTCCTTTTATTTTCCTCTTGTCCCACTGTCATGTTCAGCCTTCATTTGGGTTTCAGTAATTCCTTTCGGTTACATTGCCCTTGATCAAGCTCTACCAGGCCTCCTACACCCTCCTCTCCTCAATTTTAGATCACTTGTTGTTCCCTTGTCCCTGGAATTGTTACACCCACTTCCTTTCCCCTGCACCCCCTCCCTTACCCCCCCCCACCCAGAACCGTTGGTCCCGTTGTTTTCTCCTCCAGATTCTTTATTCCACCTACCTTATCTAGATAGACCTGCAGAGATAATAATGTGCACAAAAACAAAACAGAGCAAAACAAAGCAGCAAAAGAAAACAAAACAAAATAACAACAACAACAAAAATGACAAAGAAAAGTCTGTAAATAGTTCAAGGTCTGTTTGTTGACCTTTAGGAGTGTTTTCCCGTAGAGTCTGATAGGGTGTCACACCCTGGCCCCAAAGTCTATTTTTGGTATTCCCTTGGGACTTCTTTGCTCTGCTCCCATTGCTGTTCTGTTACACGCCCTTAGTGTTTTGCCTCGGTGTGGTAGGGTCAGATCAGGCACAATTCCCACACTGTGTCTCTAGTGTTGTCCCCCGTAGGGTTATGGTCATTGAGGGATGTCATGTCTCTGACAAACACACTTACATCTCACATCCAACATGTTAGGTCTTTTAAAAATAGATACAAGCTGGCTACAATTCGATATTTTATGCATTTGCAGATATAAGCATTTATGCTGGCTGGATAGTAATATTGACACTTTATTTTTATAATAGTACTGTGGACTTGAACAGTGTAAGCCATACTGAGACCAATACTAGTAATAATAGTAGAAACAGAAGTGTAGCTGTTGGGCTGCTAACCACGAGGTCAGTGGTTCAAATCCACCAGCCCCTTTGTGGAAGAATGATAAGGCAATTTGCTTCTGGAAAGATTTACTGTCTCAGAAGCCATCTATACTGTCATTTTGCTACTGTTATGAATCTGGCCACCCCTGTGAAGGGTGCTCAACTCCCAAAGGTGTCACAACCCACAGGTTGAGAACCACTGCTCTCTAGGGTCTCTGTGAGCCGGAATGCACTTGATGCCAGTGGGTTAGGCTTTTAAAATAGTTTCCACCAACCAAACACTGTCCTGAATTTTTCTTGTGGATTATCTTTTGCATTTTCACAACAGCGATTAAAAGTTTCATTTTATAATTGGGGAAACTGATCTATGAAGAGACTAAATAACGGATCCAAGGACATTCAGTACTAAAGAACACAAGAAAATGAATCATCAGTTACAGTTGAAGTCACTTCTCCACCCATTATCATATCAACTGAAAACTATACAAACCCAATTTTTTTTAATTTTTAAAAAATTTAAATAATCATTTTATTAGAGGGCCCTTTATAAAAAATCGTTTTACTGAGGGTTCTTGCAGCTCTTATCACAATGCATACATCCATTGTGTCATACATTGTGGCAAGCACATTTGTATATATGTTGCCATCATTTGCCCAACATTTTCTTTCTACCTGAGCCCTTGGTATCAGCTCCTCATTTTTTCCCTTAAAAATTAGTTTTGTTTTCCTATTTTACCCCATCTGCTGTCTCCCTTCAACCAGGTTTCTGTTGTTCATACCCGGGGTGGGTGGGTGGGGGTGGCATGTCCATCTTTGCAATCAGTTCCACCTTACTCCCCCTTCTCCCCCACCCCCTTTCCCCGTACTCTCATGGTATCACTACTCTCATTATTG
>NW_022103920.1:8904771-8915849 GCF_000313985.2 Echinops telfairi
CCCCCCCCCTTTGTAGTTGGCTACCCTATGTACCCCTGGATTTGGTCTGGCTCCTGCCATACGACCTGGACCTTACCCCTGGAGTGCACAAACCTAACTTTATATGAATTTGTATTATAGGACTTCACTGCATTGAAATAAGATTGAGTAAGATTGTTTCAAAGGAGTTCTGGTGGTGTAATGGATTACACCTGGAGCTGCTAATCACAAGGTCAGTGATTCAAACCCACCAGTCACTGCACAGGAGAAAAACATAGCTTTCGACTCCTAGAGTGCTGGAAACTCACAGGGGCAAGTCTACTCTAACCTACAGGGTTGCTTGAGCCGGAAGTGACTGGGTGGCAGTGAGTTTGGTTTTCTTACTTACAAAGTTCAATTTGTTGTTTGTATATAAGTTACCTGTAGAAGCTATCCTATTGATAAAAAGCCACATTGAAAAATAACTCACCCCAATGCTCTTCTGCAATGGAATGTCCAAGTCAACCCAAGCCTGTAGGCATGGAGCTAGTGCTGACCATAGCGACCCTACGTGTCAGAACAGACCGTGTCTGAGGCTGCACTCTTTACCGAGGCCGAGTGCTCTCTTCACAGACCATCTGGTGGGTTAGAACAGCCACAGTTTGGTTAGCAGCTGAGGCTTTAACCACGACATCACCAGTGTGCAAATACTGTACCTGGGGAGCCCCTTAGACACGCACGGTGGCTGTGAGTTTTGGTACATTGCGCTTTCTTTGTGTCTCCTCTCATTGTTCTGAGTTTTACATTGTTATAAACACATCTTTGTTCTAAGTATAAAGAAATCACTGCATTGTTGAGGCTAATCCATGAAATCCCTATGACAATTAAAGAACAATGGTTATTCGTTTCAGCAGGTTAATTCAGCAATTGGAGAGCAGGGAAAGTAGACAAAGAAATGGCCCTTAATTGTGCTTCCTAAAGAATGATCCATGTCTCCGTGGTGCCTCTCACTTCCTTTCAAACGCCTCTGACAAAAGGGCATGGCATTAGGAAACATTTTTATAACACCCAAATGGCTCTGGAGGTAGTGGATGTTAATGTTTTTATACACATTTACTTAAAACTATTCTCTGAGTGCTCTAGCAAGCAGCGCTGGAGTATGAAACCAGATCAGATGGGAACCGAGCATCTGGGAGGCGTAGCGTCATCGTCCTGTTTGAACTGATTCACACACTGGAGATGAGCTCATCTCTCTCTGGAGAGCTTCTGCCAGCCTCATTATGCAAGGCCACCAGGGGCCCGATTTACTGATGGTGGATGCCTTCCACTCTGGCCTCAAAGGACTCACTTTACAGTAAAGATGTATTGCAGTAAGTACGTGACCATAGGATCCACTGGGCCAATCCAACTTTTAAAGAGCTCATCGAAAGTGTGAGAGAGGTGCAATACCAAATCCCAGCATATGTAGAGCAGCCAGATTTAACAAATAGAAACGCAAGATTTCTCATTAGAGTGAAATTTTGGATAAACACGAGTCATTTTTTTAGTGCACGTTACATCTTAAGTCATTCTACCATCCATTATTTTTTTAAGTTATTTTATTGGGGGCTCATACAATTCTCATCACAATCCATACATACATCCATTGTGTCAAGCACATATGTACATTCACTGCCCTCATCATTCGCAAAGCATTTGGCCTCCACCTCAACCCTTAATATCAGTTGCTCATTTTCCCCCTCCCTCCCACCCCCTCATGAACCCTTCATAATTCACAACTTATTATAGTTTTGTCATAAGTTACACTGTCTGACGTCTCCCCCCGCCCTCTTCTCTGCTGTCCCTCCCCCAGGGAGGAGGCAATACCTAGATTCTTGCAATTGGTTCCCCCATTCCACCCCACATTCCCTTCACCCTCCAGGCCTCGCCCCTTTCACCACTGGTCTTGACGGAGTCATCTGTCCTGGATTCCCTGTGTTTCCAGTTGCTATCTGTACAATGTACATCCTCTGGTCTAGCCAGATTTGTAAGGTAGACTTGGTATCATGATAGTGGGAGGGAGGAAGCATTTAAGAACTAGAGGAATGTTATCTGTTTCATTGTTGCTACCCTGCACCCTGATTGGCTCGTCTCCTCCCCACAACCCTTCAGCGAGGGGGTGTTCAGTTGCCTACTGATGGGCTTTGAGTCTCCACTCTGCACTCACCCACCTTTACAATGATATTTTTTGTTCTTTGATGCTTGATACCTGGTCCCTTCTACAGGTCGTGGTCACACATGCTGTTGTGCTTCTTCCATGTGGGCTTTGTTGCTTCCGAGCTAGTTGGCCACTCATTTATCTTCAAGCCTTTAAGACCCCAGACGCTATATCTTTTGATAGCCTGGCATCATCAGCTTTCTTCACCACCTTTGCTTATGCACACGCTTGTCTTCAGTGATCGTATCAGGAAGGTGGGCACCCACTGATCTGATTTTTAGTTCTTTGATACCATCCATTATTAACTGAAATGAAAATGATACATTTTTTCCCTGATTCTTTTCTCTTTTTTTCTTTAATCATTTTATTGGGGGCTTTTACAGCTTTTATCACAATCCATACGTATATCCATTTTGTCAAACACATCTGTACATATGTTGTCATCATCTTTTTCAAAACATTTTTTTCTACTTGAGCCCCTGGCTTCAGCTTCTCATTTTCCCCCTCCCTCCCTTACCCTTCCACCATCATGTCCCTTTGATAATTTATAAATTCTTTTTCTTTTTAATGCCTTACACTGACTGCTGTCTCATTTCACCCACTTTTCTGCTGTTCATGCCCCTGGCATGGGTCCATCCGTCAATCATTGTGATTGTTTCCCTCTTACTCCGCCCCCAACCCTTCCCCTCCTAGTCTCACTGCTCCCCTTATTGTCCTGAGGGGCTTATTCAACGCTATACATTTATATGAAGATGTATTATAGGAGTTAGCTTGGAAACACTTCTTGGAACATGATCACAAGGTCAAACCTCCTGCAATTAAATGGATTCTGCCTCCTAGTGACCCTACACCATAGAGAAGACCTGACCCCACAGACTTGCCAAAGCTCTCATCTTCATGGGAGCAGAAGCCCTTTCTTATGTAAAGATGGACAGTCTCGGAAACCCTAGGACTAGGGTTCTGCTCTGTCTGATACAGTCCCTGAGGTCAGCAACCGTGAGACCACAGTGGGTCGCACTGGGTCGTGTTTCATTCAGTGATCAAGGCAGCAAGAATGTAAGCCTGCAGACGTATGATTTCCTGGGCTTCGGGCACTTCCTTGGGACATGGGGGCTTAACATGTTCAAAACCTACAGAAACCGAGGGCTCGCAGAAAGCAAAGTGAGAAGGACTTCCCAAGGCAGATGGTAAAAGAGAATATTGCAGGGCTCAGAGCAGTGGGCGGGCTGCAGTGGATGTAGTATGTGAGACCAGAGGATTATGTCACCCTGTGGGCTGAGGAGGTTCATGTTTTGAAGGCAATCCAAACTGGAGGCGGAGTGTTGATATTGAACCACTAGCATCCAGGAGGTTGCAATTACTTTAATGACCAGCAAGGCCCCAGGGGTAGCTCAGAATTCTACTAGCAGGCAGTTAATTGGGCTGGTGTTCTTCGAGGCAAAGTCACGTGGCAGCCCACAAGGGTGATGTTGAGCAGCGACAGTCAGCAACAGGGGGGTGGAGTGGAGGAGCAGGATGTGGAGGTGGCCGCCCCCAAAGAAGCCACGATTGCTTGCCCAGATGTCACACATGAGCAATAGCAGGAGCCCAGTGTGTTGGGACCTCCCGGAGGAAAGACCACACCACACATGGACCCGTAATGCATAACATAAGACTCCTGGTGTTCTTCCCCAAGTGGGTGGCTATCTATAGACATGTTGGGAGTCTGAGGATGTTGATACCCGGAAGTCCACATCATCGTGAATGTTTCTAGAACAGGGGCTCACAGGAAGACGGCAATGCAGTGCCCTGGATAAACTGGGCCAACCGGGACTGTGTCAGCTGCAGACCCACTGAGGGGCCTTTGTCTAGTCTTAGACAAAGGACTGGAATCGATCAGCGATCCTCAACCTGTGGGTCGTGACCTCTTTGGGCATTGCACGACCCCTTTACAGGGGTCACCTGATTCATAACAGTAGCAAAATGACAGTGATGAAGAAGCAATAAAAATAATGTTATGGTTGGGGGTCACGACAACATGAGGAACTGTATCAAAGGGGTGCGGCATTGGAAAGGCTGAGAAGCACTAGAATAGGTAGGCTTGTGCGGAGAGGCATTTCCACATGGGCTATTGGTCTTGGGTTCAAGTTGTCATAGCGGAGATCAAAAGAACAAAACAAAACAAAGCAACTCCAGAGCTACCCCTCATCCCAGCTGACACGGAAGCCAAATACGAGATGACATCCTGGGAGAGGGGAAGGAAGCTAGGGTTCGTAGAGATTATTGTCCCCACCAAAACTCCCCAAAGGATTCAGAGGTGACAGTCCCATCCATGTGCCCCTTTACTCTGCTTGAAAACAGGAACGGAATTTGAAAAAATGGGCAAACCTGTTGCACAAGACCTCTTAAGAGTGTTGAATCGCAAAGCTGTTATTTTGAGGACTAAGATGTGCCTGACCCAAGCCCAGGTCTTGTCAGTTGCCTCATATGCATGTGAAAGCTGGATATGGAGCAAGGGAGACCCAAGAAGAACCAATCAATCTGTTTGAACTACGGTGCCAGCAAAGACTATTGAAAGTACCATGGACTGCCAAAAGAACAGCAACACGAACTCTGTCTTGCAAGAGGTGCAGCCAGAATGCTGCTCAGAAGCAAGGACGGTAAGACTCCGTCTCGTGTATTTTGGATATGTTATCGGAGGAGACTAGTCTCTGAAAAAATACATCGATCTTGGTCAAGTAGAGTGACCATGAAAAAGAGGAGGGTCCTTAAGGAGGTGGACTGACACAGTAGCTGCAACACTGGGGACGAGGCTTTTTGCTCCCAGAGAGATTTACTGCCTCAGAAACCCACAGAGGCAGTTCTACTCTGTCCTGTAGGGGTTCTATGATATCATTGTTTAAAACACAAAACAAAAAACCATATTCACTGCCATCTAGTTGATGCTGACTCATAGTCACCCTATAGGATGGGGTAGAACTGCCCCTGTCAGTTTCCAAGAGTGTACCTTGTTACAGAAGTAGAAAACCTCATCTTTTCCCCCAAGAAGCATCCTTAGAGTAGATGAATATTGCCTCAGGTGAGTGATATGCAGCCACTGATTTGGCACATATATTCATTCCGATTAAAAAAAAAGAATTAGAAAGAGTTTGATTTGTTGACCAGATAATAGTCATTTTATAGTCCTGCTTCAGGAGGAAATCAACTGTCCCATCCTCTGTCATACCAAAGAGGTACAGACCACCTGGCAGCCCATAGAACATCAGGTCAACCTACAGTGTCAATGGTTCCCGGACATTGGTAGCTGAGACGTTGTCTGGGAAGACACGTGTGCTCAATGAGGTGGAAAATAAACTGCCTGAAAACTCGTAGACCTGACACTTCAGTGATGTTTAAAGGGTTGGGCTGTAACCACATGACCATCAGCTAGAAGCCACCAGCCACTCTGCAGGGGAAAGATGCGGGTGTCTATCTCTGTAAGGATTTCTATCCCTGTATAGCTGCAGAAACCTACTGGTACAGTGCTCAGTCCTGCCCTATAAGGTTGTTCTGAAACAGAATTGACTGGATAACAGTGAGCTCCTTTGAAGGCCAAGGGGCTTCCTTGGGGACCTGTCATTTCTCAAAGTAAAAGATTAATTGCTCCGTCTTGCATCTGTTATCACAAAGCACAGGGCTTGGATATCGACCAGGGACTGTCTTATGTGATGGTTAAGATCGGGTTATATTTGCCTCTGCACATGGAAAGACGATGAATTCTACCTCTGTGTGAGTCCAGCTCGGAGATGTCATTTCTCCCATTGTAAATGAAGAGTAGGGTGGGAAAGCTGTTTATAGTGCGTTGGTCCTACATTGTGATCTTCTACTGTCTTTTCTTTTCTTCAATGTTGGAAATTCCATGTGGGTCTGGAAACAAACTAATTTATTCCCAAGTGTCAGAAAGATTTTCCTCCCCGTCTGAGCTCTGACTTGAACGGAGTCTTTGACTAGTCAACTGTCATGAGCTTTGTTTGATAATTCATAATCGCATTTCTCATGGAAGATGCAGTTTAAATTATTTCTTTTTTATTTCTACTCCATTTTGTAAGATTCTTTTTGCAAGCTATTGTTGGTAGCTGGAAGCTCCCATGGATTTTTTGGAAAGATATTATGAAAGATATTTAAGCCAGAAGTAGATTACCCGCTGAGAGTGCATTTAGGAAATCACCCTTCTATCGGTCATGGTCAAAGGCAACATGAAAGTGCAGTTGCTGTTGGGTCAGTCAAGGAGCAGAGCTGTGTCAGCGTGCCAGGACAAAGTAAGACATCAAAGAAGCATGTGCCAATCAAGACTGGGGACGAAAGCTGGGCTCTGGGGAAGATGGCGGCCAGGAGCGCATGCCCAGAGAGAGAGCCACTTAAAACACCTGCAGAACCATCAATCATCCTGCAAAGACCACCGGAGCATCAAAACATTCTGCAAACTCATGCAGAACCCTCCTCACTGAGGACACACCCCCATTCCATTTAGGTTACCCCGCCGCAGGCCAATCGACTCTGGCTCATAGCGGCCCCGTGGGACGTACTAGAGTTGCGCCTTCGAGTTTCTGAGACTGCTGCATGTTTCTCCCAAGGAGTGGTGGGTGGGTTCGAACTGCTGATGTTTTGTTAGCAGGCCAATGCTCAAAGGGATCAAAAACCAGTTTTTAATGTCTAAGTGGGAAACAGCCATCCTTCTCATTATAAATTACATCCACTGCCACTGAGTCAATTCCAACTCAGAGGAACCCTGTAGAGGGTTCAGAGGCTGTAAACGTTCATAGGAGGGGGTGGTCTCATCTTTCTCCCTCCAGTTGACTCTGCTGGGTTCAAACTGTTGACCTTGAGGTTAGCAGCCCACCATTTACCTGACAGCACCTTTGGTTTTACCTCTCTAATTGGCTCACTGCCATCGAGTCAATTCTGACTTGTAGTGACCCTATAGGGCAGAATAACTGCTCCTGTGGGTTTCCAAGACTGTAATTCTTCATGGAAGTTGTAAACCTCATCTTTCTCCCAAGGAGCAGCTGGTGGTCTTGAACTGCCAACCTTCTGGTTAGAAGCCCAATGAGTAATCACTATGTTACCAGAGCTCCTGGTTTTATCCCTACACCCCTTTGAAGGAGACCTAGTGGCCCAGTAGTTAAGTGCTCAGTTGCAAACTACAAGGTTGGCATTTCAAACCCACCAGCTGCTCTGTAGGAGAAAGCTGTGGCAGTCTGTCTTCAAAAAGATTCACTGCCTTGGAAACTCTCTGGGGTGTTCTACTCTGTTCTATAAGGCTGTCACGGGGTGGAATGGACTAACGGCAGTGGGGGAAGGGATATACACTTAATGTGGTTCATGCAAACCCACCCTGCCCGATGTACCGGTAATTCAATCAGGAAAAGATTAGCCAACGGGATGCTGCCCTGTGGGAGTCATAGCTATTCTGCAGCAGCCTTTTCCCAAAGCCACTTCTGTTTCACATAACGGTGTGTGAAAGCCCTACAGTTGATATGGGTCATTAAAACTGCTGGAGTTGAAAGGACTCTGAAAATACAGGAGCGTGCTAAATGATTCAAAACACCCTTAACTTCATAGCATTACATCGCATATTCATCTTCATGTGTACTTCCTTTTTTCTGATTTTTTATAGGGATAAATAGAATTAAGCCCAACTTAGGAAAAGCAAAAAAAAAAAAAAAATTAAATCACGAGAAACATCTCATTTCCAAGCAGTGGAGTGCGAAGTATGCCTTAATAACCTTCCAAAGAAGGCTCTTCACATTTTATGAGCATAGAGAGAAAAGAGAGACTTCCAGATGCTCGGGGAGTGGGGGTGGGGGGGACACAGTTCTTTCACATTTCAAGAAAGCCGTCAGGTCTGGAACGACAGCCAGAGAGCATTGCTCTCAGGATTTCCCTGTGCGGAGGACAGCTGAGAGAAAGGTATGCATAGACTGTGTTGCTGTGCAGGTAGAGGACCATATTCTGGCTACCGAAAAGGCCAATTTGACAAGGCCAGCTTAATAGGTGGAGATGGAGAACAGGTCGCAAAAGATTCATTTTCCTCTTGGTATCCCAGTGCATGATGCTTGGTTCTGACTTATGCAATTCAGACAGACACATTGCCCAGTCTTACCTGCTCCCCACACTCATCGAGATACTGAGTCCATTGTTGCAGCCACCATGTCAATCTATTGCTGCACAGTCTCCTTGTTTTAGTGGTGCTGCAATATATACTAAATACGGCGCTATTAAGGAACAAAATACCTGAGCAATCTAGAAAACTTACGTTGCAGTTGTGGTTAGGTGTCATTAAATTGGTTCCTACTCCAAGTAGGGGTAGAGGCACTGAGAGATTGTGCACCATCGTCACAATAGTTGTTATATTTGAGCCTGTTGTTGCTGACAGTCACTGTGTCAATCCATCTCCTGAGGGCCTTCCTCTTGGGCTGACCAAGCATGACAGTACTGTCCACAAATACAGAACCAAGTTCTCCATGGACTGGTCCCTCCTGATAACATGTCCGGAGTACTTAACACAGAGTCTCGCCATCCTAGTTTTAAAGAATACTAACTATACTTTGTACAAGACATATTTGTGTTTTTCTTTTTCATGACAGTACATGATACTTTCAATGTTCCTCCCAGCACAATTCAAACACATAGATTCTTCTTTGGTATATCTTATTCAATGTCTAATACTTTTTCACATGCACGTGAGGTGATTGGAAAGACTGTGGCTTGGATCAGGTCTACCTTAGTCCTGTAAGTAACAGCCTTGCTTTTCAACACGGGAAAGAGGTCTTGCGTAGCAGCTTTACTCGTCCATTGCAGTGCATTGTTTGATCTCTTGACTGCTGCTTCCATGGGCATCGATGGTGGATCCAAAGCGAGACAAAATCCTTGGCAACTCCAACCTTCCCTGCAGTATTATGATGTTAGCTATTGGTCCAGTTGTGGGGATTTATGTTCCTTTCCATAGGGTTGTAATCCATACCGATCCATTAGCTTCATCAGTAAATTCAAGTCCTCTTCACTTTCAGCAAGCAAAGTTGTGTTTTTTGCATCCCAAGTTGTTAATAAGCTTTCCTCTAATCCTGATGCCACCTTCTCCTTCATATAATTTATCTTCCCTGAGTATTTGTCCAGCATACAGATTGAATAAATACAGTGAGAGGATACAACCCTGGCGCACACCTTTCTTGATTTTACATCAGGCGGTACTCATTTGTTCTGTCCCTAAAACTGCCTTTACATCCATGCACAGGTAGGTCCCACCTGAATACAATTAAATGTTTTGAAATTCCCATTCTGCAGGCTATCTATAGCTTGTTATAGTCCACACAATCAGATTCTTTTGCAGAATCAATAAAACACGAGTAAACATCTTTCTGGTAGCCCCTCCTTTAGCCAAGATCCATCTGACGTCAGCAGTGATATCTCTTGTTCCACGTCCTCTTCTGAAACGGCCTGAACCTCTGGCAGCTCCCTGTCAAAGTACTGCTACAAATGTTAGTGGATGGTCTTCGGCAATATTTTACTTGCACGTGATAGTAATTCTATTGTTCTATAATTTTCACCTTCTTTGGGGTCACCTTTCTTTGGAATGGTCATAAATACACATATCTTCCAGCCACTTCGCCCAGATCAGTGTCTTCCAAATTTCAGGGCATCGCTTGAGTGAGTGCTTCCAGCGCTTCATCTGCTTTTTGAAACATTTAAATTTGTTTTCCATCAATTAATGGAGACTTGTTTTGGCAAGTGAAGAAACCATTTTGATGATTGTACTAGTAGAGAAAATAGTCTGCCAGGAAAACAGAGCTGATGAGGAACAAAGATGGAAAGAAGGGTCAAGAGGAGATGATCCCTTGTCCCAAGTGATCTAAAATCGATGGTGAGGGTAGTTGTTGTTTTGTTTCATTTTGTTGCTTTGTTTTGCTCTGTCTTGTTTTTTTTGTGCATATCTGCAGGTCTACCTAGATAAGATAGCTGGGTTAAACAATCTGGAGGAGAAAACAATGGGACCGACATTTCCAGGGGGTCTTGAGAGAGGGAATGAAGTGGGTGTTAACAACTCCAAGGACAAGGGAACAACAAGAGATCCAAATTGGTGGTGAGGAGGGTGTAGGAGGCCTGGTAGGGCTTGATCAAGGGCAATGTAACTGAGAGGAATTACTGAAACCCAGATGATGGCTGAACATGATAGTGGGACAAGAGGAAAATAAAAGGAAACAGTGGAAGTAACTAAGAGACAAAGGACATTTTTAGAAGTCTAAATACAGGCATGTACATATGTAAATATATTTATAGATGATGATGAGGAAATAGATCTATGTACATATATTTATAAGTTTAGTATTGAGGTAGCAGATGGACATTGAGTCTCTACCCAAGTGCTCCCTCAATGCAAGAACACTTTGTTCTATTAAGCTGGCATTCCATCATGTTCACCTTCCTGACCCAATCGCTGAAGACAAAGTGGGTACATAAGCAAATGTGGTGAAGGAAGCTGATGGTGCTTGAGCCCTTGGTATCAGCTTCTCATTGCCCCCTACCCTCCACCCTCCCTCACGAACCCTTGAAAATTTATAAATGATTATTTTTTTTCATGTTTTACACTGACCGGTGTCTCCCTTCACCTACTTTCTGTTGTCCTTCCCCCTGGGAGGGGGTTATAGGTAGATCATTGTGATCGGTTCCCCCTTCCTCTCCCAACCTTCCCCTTCCCCTCCTGGTATGGCTATTCTCATTATTGATCCTGAGGGGTTTATCTGCCCTGGATTCTCTGTGTTTCCAGCTCTTGTCTGTGCCTGTGTACATGCTCTGGTCTAGCCGGATTTGTAAGGCAGAATTGGGGTCATGATAGTGGTGGTGGTGATGGAGAGTATTAAAGAACTAGAGGAAAGTTGTATGTTTCATTGTTGCTACACTGCACCCT